>NC_090935.1:1348606400-1349229994 GCF_040938575.1 Ambystoma mexicanum | reverse complement strand
CTGAAATTCGTATTCTGCCTTCTCCACTGTAAGAAGAAAACTCTGATGGGGTGGCCCACCGGGAACATGGAGCTTGTCTCCACCAATATAGAGGCAGTCTATCATTCCCCAGGCTCTGTTGCACAACCACCCGCTGGGAGGTTTCAATCTGGAATAAGTGATATACCATCCCTTTGTTTAGGGGTTTGAGGTTGAGCACCGGCTTGAACTCCGACTCTTTTCGTCGACGGGAAAAGCAGTACAATCCCTGCTCTGACACCTGCAGCTGTATTGTGACCACTGCGTTTTTGCAGAGCAACTGCTGTACTTCAGCTAGTAATACTTCCTCTTTTGCCTGTTCTGGTGAACTGAAATCGCCATCAAGTGCGAGTCTCCGGGAGGTTCTTTAAAATCCAAACAGTATCTCTTGGGCACCACTGTCCAAGCCCATTTTTCCGATGCATCCTGCTGTGCTTGAAGAAAAAGCATGATGTTTCCCACTGGATAGTCATAACTTAGTATGCAATATAGTGGTAGGGGCTGAGGGTGGCCAGTTTCCCTGTGGTTGCTGAACATCTTCATCAACCTTAAAAAGCATGGCCCTGCCAGGCACTGATTTATTCCAGGGAGTCTACTTTGATGTAGAAGGATTCCTGTGACCTCTGTATGATCAAATGTTTGCAGTAGTTAAAGGATTTCTCAGAAAATTAATCCTGTTGAGGTCCAAAAATGCATGGATTCGGGAATGAAAATTGTGTAGTGCTGTTTCCTGTATGCCTCAGCATTCCAATTCCGTAGCCATGGGTCTCTTCTGGCTGCAATAGAGGCACTACCTCCAGATCTGCCCCTTTCATGATGTAATTGTTGTGACACTAATTGCTCCATCTCATTGACAAGAAGTTCTACATTAACCCTTCCTCATAAGCATTAAAGAAGGACTGGATGTCCAGAACTAATGATTGGGCCACATACTCTGACTTGGCCCCTGCCTGGATAATTGGGTTGATAGTTGAATAAGTCCTCTTCAAGGCTCAATCTTTTTATCCACAGATCTCCTGGTGTTTCAGCTGGAGTCAAGTTAGATTGACCTATCTGGTCCCCTGGCTGGACATCCAGTTGCACATGTCCCAGATATTTGACAACAAATAAGTCGATTGCATACCATTTTTAGACTAGTATCCAGGCAATAGTGTTTCTCTGTATCCTTGCATTCTTTTGAAAGACATTTCCTGTGTCTTCTTGAAAAGTGACCAATGCTGATTGGCAATCCTTTTGTTCTCTGAATAATTTCTTTTCAGGCCAAGGGGGCGGGGGGGTAAATAGTGCTACTGGCAATTGCAAATTGAGCCCATATGCTCCAGGATAGCCTTCAAGTGGTCCTTCATGGATTTGCTAACTAATAGCACTACTTCACTCTTCTCAGTGGGCTCTGGTAAATCTGTTTCTTAACCAACTGCAATTTCCTCTCGTTTAATTTCTCCCCGTGCCTTGGGCTGAATGACTACTGGAAGCACTCTCTGGTCTAGATATTGCAGTAGATGAGTAGGCAAGTCTGGCAACTGGAGTAGTCTTACCTCCTTGCCATTGGAACTGTTTGTTCCTTAAAGGCCTCTGCCACTAAATGATCTCGGCCTGTTTCTTGACTTGCGCCTCCTGGGCTTCAGATGGTGCCACTTGTGCTTGGTACTTTGTGGGGATGGTAACTTAGATGATGAAGCAGTGGAGGAGATATGCATATTCTTCTCACTCACCTGTCTTTACGTCTTGATAACAAATGCACACCGCAGGCATTACGTTGTCCAACTTGTAATAACCCCAGGGCCACTAATCCTCGCCCAGCAGGGAGGGTATGCTGCACTCTTTGATTTTGACTCATGGCTGCCTGATACATCTTTATTGGGTGTTCCTGTCCCTAAAGCCAGCCTGCAGGGTTTTTTTTCCTTCAGCCCAACTGCAAAAAGCCAGGCCCTGTTCTGACCAGCAGCAAACACCGCTGTTAGCAAGGTCCCACTTTCTTTGGGGGAGAGATGGACCGGGGCAGTAGGGTGGGTCATTGTTGTTCTGGAGCCAGGCTAGGGGGAGGGATGGGGCATGTCGGGATGTCGGTTAGTGGGTGGATACCTTGTCAGGCGTAAGGATGTTCCTGCTTTTGCACTGATATTTAGGTTCACCAGCCACAGTACTCCAGGCGGGCTTATGGTCATTTCATCTGAAACCGTTTAATCTAATGCCATTCCATCGAAATGTTTCCATCTAAATAATTTCCATCTAATGCATTTTTTCTTTTTTTGGGGGGGGGGGTGGATGCCCCCCCCCCACAAACATGCATTAGATGAAAGGACATGTTTTAAAATGGAAACATTTCGATGGAATGGTATTGGATTTACATGAATTGACTAGATACACTGCAGACGCACACTTGAACCGGAATCAACAAGACCACCTGCTATCACTCTCATTACTGTTTGCCTTGTATGTTACTAATGCTGGTTTGTTTTACGTTCTGATCCCCATGGAGGAGTTACATGGTGCATCCACTGAAAGTGCTGGCTAGTTCAGCAAGGGTTGAGCACACCCAAAAGTCAGATTAAGGTGCCTGGGAGTTCAAGACCTTTTGTGGAGGTTATGGGGCACGAATCTGGGGAGGGTCATATTGGGATGGGGGGGGGGGGGAATATCTGACCAGAAAATGGGACAGCTGGCCGGCTGCAAAACCAACAGTAAACCATGTTCAGGGCAAGGGCAAAAAGGGGTGTAAAGGAAGAGGGGTGGGCAAGGGGAGTGTTTCGAGTTAGCTATTTCAGAGAGGCAAGAAGACTTCTAAGGGGAGATTTAATTTCCTTTAACTTAGAGCTCGAGTGGCTGACCTTGGGACTGGTGAGTGGGTGAGGGGGGGGTAAGGTCTTCCCCCTTGGGCACAGCCAAGATGCCAGGTCTGTGTAGAATCCGCCTTAATTTCACAGAGCACCTATAAGTTAACTCCTTCCTAATAAAGACGCTGTAGGTGTTTTCTTCCCCCCCCCACACCACGAGTTTGTCTGCCTGGTGCTGGTTGGGATTGTAATAAGTGTAGAGGGAGCTGCAGGGTCTGTTAGATGAAGACAAATTGTAGCAGCTTGTTACTGGATTTTGCAGTAGGCTGATTGATTGGCAGACCTGGGAATCACTTATCCCACTCATTCTTGCAGGAAAAACATCCTCCCGACATATCACCCTTCGTGGTCTTTGGGAGTGCTTCAATCCGCCCAGACTGCAAATGCTGCAGCTAGACCATTGCAAGCACTGCCCAGCCTGAGATGGTGCCAACATTTGCAGTGTGCTGGCTCGCTCCTAAGGGAGAGAGAATTACTATTTATATTGTGCTTTAGAATATGGTTAGAACATTTTTTCTACTTTGTATCATCTGTCTGGGAAGGCTTCATGTTAATGAGGATGTGGACATAGGAGTATTCATTACACAAGCAGTGTTTTGCCAGCCAGGGCCTTGCCAACCTTTATAACAAAAGATGCAAGTTAGTCCTTTCTCTACATATTGTCATCTAGTCTGTGTATACATTCATGGAAATACAGCAGTGCATCGGACTGCCATAGCTTCCTCTATTAAGCATAATTGTATTAATGTTTATAGCCCATACTGGGAGAGCCAATCTTTCCCAGTGCTTTGTTTCAAGTGTCCCGATGCCCACTGATCATTTTCAGGCTTGTAACAATGCATGCATGTCTTGTGAGCATCTTGAATCTTTTCTAAAATAATCAAGAAGTAACTTGTATAAAAAAAAAATACAACTAATTTCGTTTTTCTTTGACTGTAGCAAGAAAGCATGATAATCAGCAGCAGAGCCAGCCAGAGTGTGTGCAAGTATCGGTGGAGTGACGCACCCAGCGAAAGGGCAGAGGAATGGAGCACAGTGGCCAAAAGTTCGCCAGTATGGACATTTGGACAAAGTTTCATGTGGAAAATCCAGTTCTGCCACAGGCTTGATTTGCGACTGTCCTTTTTTGGAGTAAGCATAGCCTGCATTTCTTCCAGGCCGCTTCCCAGCCACAGAAACCTCTAATTGCTGAATCTAGTGGCACCAATCCTACCTGGGCAAGAGCAACCACGGGACCCTGTAGTGCAGGAACCCTGGTGCTGTCTGGTGGCCTAGAGAGGCTGGTGCACTGGGTGAAGATTGCCAAAGACGACGTCTTGGTGGTTGCTAATCTTCCGTTTACTGACGCAGGCTTATGTGCCGAGAAGACTACTCTGAAGTAGCACACAGTGCCAAATTACGTCAACCGGGAAGCAGCAGATGCCCCGCTTTGGACCACTGTGTAGTTCTTATCAGTCATCTGTACCTTTTTGGAGTAGAAATTTGGTTTGTGCACTGATGTTGTTCGTGGTATAAACTTTGTCCTTACATTTTTCAGAAAGTAATACAAACGTCAGAGCTGGACGGCACCCTTTGCAGGAAGCATTAGAAGTGCATACTACTGGGAAAGGTTAAACCTATATTGTATATCTAGTAGAAAGCATTACAAATGGGTCACCATGTTAAAAAAGCTAACTCTTTCTAACCCCATAAAGGCTAATGTTCTAGTTGATCAATTACCAATTACGGGAAAAACATGCATAATTATGTTTGCTGGAGAATGTGCAGGAGGATGACCAGTTTAGCGGAAAGCCTCATTTCCAAAGGTAATGATTTGCTTCCAAATGATAAATGTTTGCCAAACCTTTCTGGGTTAAAGGCGAGTGTTAAGGGACACTGACATGACTGATTTAAACCTTCTGCCTGCAGGAAATGATCCATGCATTTATCTGGTTGCTGTGAGAGTGGGTAATTTAGTGCTTCCTGTAATTTAATAAAACCGATCTATCAAAAGTTGTATAAACGACTAGGCACATGAACTATTTGTTTCGGAGTGTCTTTCTTTGTCCTGGAGCCATATATTCATTGTATATACATGGCATTTGTTTAGATTTCATTATGTATTTGCATATTTTTTTTTCTAATATGGAGAAGTGCAGAGAAATAAATCACAAAAAATTGATCTAATATATGCAGTATTGCAGACAATTATTACTGTTGCTTTGACACGCTTTTTATTCCATTTCAGCCTTTCACTGAGCATGTCTGTACTTTGGATTTGTGGGCACAAACTGGAAAGCATTATTCTCCCCTTTTTTTTTCTTTTTTGTTTAAAAAAATTAATTTGTAAACAAAGGTCAAACCACCTACCAAATGCAATAATATGTGCTGAACATAAAACATGGGTGAACTTCCGGGCCCTACTTAAAAGCTCTGCACACCACACTACTGTAGTTGGTATGGGATACCTCTGGGGCCACTGCATTGATACTGTACTACCGCCTGGGCCCAATTACGTTTGGTACCTACTGGTTGATGACGGCCAGCTGAGGGAAGCCAGAAGTACACCAGGTAACCAAAATTGAACCCACCAACTAGTGCCCAAAGCCTGTCCGCTGTGGACATGTCACAGTGAGATCAGTTGGTATAGTAGGAAGAACTGAAGCCATTAAATCAGTGGAGAGATAACAAAGGGAACTAATAAAAAGCCGGTAGCATAGACCCAGTTTCCAAAACTGTCCAAGAGGCAAACCTAAGCTAAATGATGCTTGTGAATCTGCTTAGAATCACATGCTGTGCATTTAGTCCGACATCTAGTGGAAATCGCAGAGTATTGCATCTTTCTTTCAAAGATCAGAAGGGGACGTCGACATGGGCGTGACTGTAACACTATCCCGAGAGTGATGTGTAGTGTACCCAAAATCCATCCCGCGTCGAGGTCCCTCAGATTATTTTCCGCCATCCTTATTGGTCGCCTCTCTGGAGCTCGCAAGAGTTAATATTGCTAACTTTGTCCCCACGACCTTCGATCATCTGCTCTCCTGACTAATCTTCTCGACGACTGCCTCGTGGGCTTCCTGCCACCGAAGACATCTACACCTACTCGGCGACTGTCGACCGCGAGGCCTCTGCCTTCCGGCCAGGCCCTTACAGTAGGGAGAGTGGGGCCCCGGGTTTATTCCTCTCTAAGAATGTATTTCCTTTACCACTCTTTCTCTTCTTGGTCTGCCTGCCGCTACCCTCTGCTATGGAGAGGACGCCCTTTAAATTGGCCATCGAGTAACTGCAAGTTTCCTTGGAAGGACACCCCTCCGTTGCAATCAGTGTCTCCCTCGAGACCACGAGCGCTCATGCAATGCAGGCCAAAAGCCATTCCCCTGTTGGCACTGTCGTTTCGGATGTCGAGGAATCCGTCGGCAGCCATGGCTCTGAATTGGAAGCCATCAACCTCTCAGTGGAGCCTTCAGGCTCCCAGATGCCCGGTCCAACCGACAGGCCACCGGCTCTGTTATGGGGAGTTCACACCCCCGCGACAAGTTCTCGCAAACAACAAATACAAAAAACGCAACCCCAAAGTCCTCTTTCGAGTTTTCAAAGAAGTGCACAACGCCAACAGGGCCGCCGAAAGATTCAACAGTGCCTTCCGAACCTCGCGGTTCGGCATTCTCCACACAACCGCTTTCACAACATGCGACTGGGCATTTCTCTGTAAAGAGTGTTCACCCTAAAAAAACATACCAGCGTCGGCACACCGTCCAAGGGCGCATAAGCACCAAAGGCCTCGAAGTTACGGACAGCGCAGTTAGGCGCGTCGCGACCTACGATTCAACTGCCGAAAATCCGCGAAAGCCTTGCGTCTATAATTTTGGCAGCCACATAGCACAGGGGCACCCCGCGCTCATCAAGAGTGTACTCTGATGCCCCCAGCCTCTCTCTAAGGCCTTAGTTGGAAAATGTCCCCCTTCTGGGCAACTTTTTCCTCCTCCAGATCCTTCTGCCTCTTCCCTATGGAATAGCGGAAAAATGTGAACCGTAAATGGACAAAATGGCCCAGTTTATTGACTTTTCTGACAGGTACATTACACCCAAGAGATCCTGGGAAGAGGACTCCTGCCCCATTCCTTAACAAACTGCAGAAATTCCCCATCTCTGAACAGGGACCCCAGGAGGATATCTTGGATGTCCCAGAGGACCCAACACAGGAAGATGCATATGAGGTCATTAATCCCTTTGCACAAGACAGTTTATCAGGACCCAGACTGGGATTAAGATCAGGCAGGGGACCAGGGCCCTTGGCTATCACCTACATATACCCCAGACCTAGACATCCTCTGTCTAGAACACCCTTCTTTGCCTCCACAGAGGGATTAGTCACCTGTTGATGACCAGATGTTCAATGCTATTTTAAAAAGAGCAGCAGATCATTTCCAGATTGCAACACATGAGGCAGCTCAAAGACTGTTGAGGATATCCTGAAGGAGAAGCCTCCAACTAGTCAATCCATCCCTTACTGAACTCTGTAAAGAGGTGCCTAGCCCCTTCCCTACTATTTCTGTCTCACGGGCTGTCACCTTCTGACACACTATATGAGGTCATGCTACACAGGACTCCCTGGTGTTTACTACCACTTGAAAAAGGGAGGGTGTTCCACTGTTCTCAGTGGAAGCACCTCCAGACTGTAAATGGCGTTTATGCTTTGGGCTAAAAGGGTCACCGCCTGTGCGGCCTACTCTTCTAGGATCGCAAACAATACCACTCTCCTGGCAAGTTACAGCGATGTCCAATGGGGCCTAGTCCAGGATGCCCTTCATGATGTCCCAGATCCCACCCGATCATGCTTGCTGGTGGTCGTGGCTGAGGAAGGACAGGTTACTCATAACATTTTGAAGAACACTCTGGACTCTGCTGAGACCATTGGACGCACTCTAGCCCAGGGAACCTTACTTGAAAGCCAGCTTTAAACCCAAAACTCAGGCCTCTCTTACAAACAAACCAGTTGAGGACTCCAACCGGTTTGGCAAGGCTGTTGATGACGCCTTGGAGACTGCGAAAAATGATCAAGAAACACTAAAGTCGCTCAGCCAGATCACGGCTAAGCCCTACCAACAGTGTGGAGGCGCTAACTAACACTGGTCCTTTTGGGGGCAATCCTTTTCCCGCTCTCCCATTGGACAATGCAGCTCAGGGAGTACCCCCAGGTCCTCTGGCAAAGGCTCTTCAAGTAACAGCCAATATCAACAAAGAAGCCCCCGCAGAGACAAAGGTAGAGGCAGGAACTCTACTCCTAGGCTCCCCGGCCTCCACCTCAAAGTGACTCTCTGATACAGCTCCCCTCCCACGCTTCCCGTCCACCCCTAACCCCCCCCCCCTCCCTCCCCCCACCCCGGTCGGGATCGCTTGTCATTCATCCACCCCTGGGATGGGATCAAATCAGACAAGTGGGTGTTCAAGGCTGTTTCCCACAGCTACTGCATAGAGTTCCAGCGGCCACGTCGATACCACCCACCGAAAAGCAGACGCCTGTCTCCAGAACACCTGCACATCCTGCAGGAAGAAGTTCAGGCCTGCTGGAAAAGGGGTGCCCCAAAAAAGGATCTCCCCATGCGCCCTGTTTTAGACTTGCACGCACAAGACGAACAAGTATGTCAAACCTCACATTCAGAATGACAACACTGCAGGAGGTAATCCCACTGCTGCAGCAGGGGGATTGCATGGCCACATTGGACATGAAAGATGCTTGCATTCATATTTCAATGTTGCCAGCTCAGAGTACCTCCGGCTCATGATGGGACACCCACCATCAGTTCAAGGTTCTCCCCTTTGGCATTGCCTCAGCGCCATGCCTATTCACAAAGGTACTGCCGGTAGTAGCTGCTTACCTGCGCAGGCAGTCCACCCCAGTCTATCCTTACCTCGACGACTGGCTCATAATGTGATTTGTACGGAACATGCCAAACAAATACCCAGAAGACGGTAGATCTGCTCTTCAACCTAGGTTTCTCTATCAACGAGAAAAAATGCAGTCTAAACCCCAATCAAGTTTCTGGGGGCTCTAATTCGGACCAAAGACAGCCTTGTTTCTCTCCAATGAGAGGCTTCAAAACATGCTGTTCCAGATCTCTTACTATGTAGCCATTCACCAGGTGACCATAAGCAAAGCCATGCGACTGTTGGGGAGGATGGCTTCCTGCGTTTACCTAGTTCTTCACGCTCATCCCATGCATGCGCCCCATGCAAGAGTGGCCAGTGGGATGATCTAGTGGTTGTCTCAGCAGCCCTCTTTCAGTCTCTGCGGTGGTGGTCAAGGGAAAACCTTCTGCAGGGGAAAACCTTCACCACCCCCGCAGTAGAAGCTATGCTCACCACAAATGCATCTCTGATGGGGTTGGGGGGGGGGGGGCAGCTCACCTCCTTCAACAGACTCTGCACGGCGTGTGGCCTCCAGCGGTAGCATACAATCACATCATGACCTTCCAGACACCCCCCCCCCCCCCCCCGGGGAAAACGGTTCCAGCTCTCACGGACAGTACTACAGACATGTATTACTTAAACAAACAAGGGGGCACTCATTCTCTAGGGCTGTCCAAACTGTCCCAGAACATTTGGAAGTGGACTCTCCAACACAAAATGCTCCAAAGGGAACGGTCTTTGGATAACATGGTCTGGGAAATGTCTTCGCTCCCCCAACACCCCTGCTCAACAGAATAGTGAACAAGTTGCACCAAGAGCCAGTCAGGCTGATTCTGGTGGCCCCTATGTGGGCCCGCCAGCCTTGGTTCTCCCATCTCATGGCAATGTCTGTCTTCCCCCCCCTCCCAGGAAGCTGCCATGCCTGTACAACATGCTGCCTCAAGACCAGGCAGAAACACTACATCATGCCCTCAAACTCTCACTTCGCAGCCTGGCTCCTGTGGTCATAGAGTTGGGGCACCTCCAGCTCCCTCAGACACATGGACCTACTCAGAGAAGCATGGAAACCTACCACCAGGCGTTGCTACTCCAGTAAATGGAAGCGCTTTGTCATCTGGTGTAATGGCTAGAGTCTCAATCCTATTGACTGCTCACCTAAGGATATCATCCTCTACCTAACCCACCTGTTAGATTCAGGACTGATTTTCAATTCTCTAAAGGTCCACTTGGCCGCACTTTCGGCATACACCACACCCCTGAGCAAGGTTTCATGGTGGAATATTCCTGTAATTAAAGCCTCTATGGAAGGGGTAAAGATACTTTGTCCCCCTATTTCCTGCCCAGCTCCCCGGAGGGACCTGGATGTTGTTCTTACCAGACTAATGGGGCCTCCCTTTCAACCAATGCACAAGGCTAGCCTTAAAGCACTCGCCTACAAGATCGCCTTCCTGTTGACGATCACCTCTATAAGGAGAGTTGGTGAACTGCAGGCCCTTTAATGATTCACAAAGATCAGGTGGTTTTGCGCACACATAGCCTCGCTTTGCGCCTGGATTTATCTCAGTTCCATGTAAACCAATCCATAGAACTACCCACCTTTTTTCAGAACCATACTAATGTGGCGGAAAGAAGCCCCCACTCACTGGATATGAGGAGAGCGGTTATCTACTATCTGGAGAAAAAATACAAAGCCACTAATCAAAAGGAACCAGTTCTTTGTTTCAGTGGCAGCTGGTAGAGAAGGGGACCCTGTCTCTAAAGTAGCGATCTCAAAGTGGATCGTAAACTGCATCACACTGTGTTACACTCTTGCCAAGAGAGATTTACCCTGCACGTCTAGAGCATACTCTACTCTGGGCACAGGGGCTGCAATAGCATTCATTGCAAATGTTCCTCTTGATTCCATTTGCAAATCGGCAACCTAGAGTTCTGTACACACCTTTTATACAACACTACTGCCTAGATGCACACTCTTGGTATGATTCTCAGATGGGACAAGCATTGCTAAAATATCGCTTTGCTACTGTTCCTTCTCACACCCCACCACCTTCTCTGGGCACTGCTCGCTCGTCTATTCACAGCATGTGATTCTAAGCAGATTCACACGCCTCAGAAGACATGCATTACTCATCGTAATAGCATTTCTGATGATTATATCTGCTTAGATGCACATGTGCCCACCCTTCCTCCCTCTGTGGAGTAGAAGGAACATAGACCATGTACACCTTCTCTCTTCTGTACTCTCTCACACTGACTATAAGGCTCCCTCACGGCAGAAAAAAACACAACCAGAGGGACCTCGACGTGTGAGGGATTTTGGGTATATGTCATGTTAGGGATAGTGTTACTGTCACAATGTTGACGTCCCCTTTTGATCTTCAAAAGATGCAATACTCTGCGATTGGACTATATGCACTGCATGTGGATTTCAAGCAGATACAATCGTCTGAAATGCTATTACAGTGAGTAATGCATGTCGTATTTGAGGCTTGTGGATCTGCTTAGATCACATGCTATGCATAGACCATCATCTAGTGGTAGTCATGGAGTATTGTACTCGAACAGGGATGTCGACTAGGTGGTTTTGTAATACGATCCCTAGCGTGATGTCTACTGTACCCATGGTCCTTCATGCATCGAAGTCCCTCACCTCTATCTGCTTGCACTACTTCTCAAAACAAGATATGGTGGAATCTCTCAGTTATGAAGGCCATTCATGGAGGGAGTAAAAATACTAATTTCCCATTTCTAATCCACCACTAGGTTGGGACCTTCATGTTGTACTTGCAAAGCTTATGGGTCCACCTTTTTGAACCTATGCACAAGGCCAGTCTAAAGCATTTATCTTACAAAACTTCTTTTTTCTGTGGCTGTCACTAATATAAGACGTTTCGTTGCACTGTAAGCACTTTCAGTACAAGGCCCTTACCTTGTCATTCCGAAGGACAGGGTGGTTCTTGGAACACATCCTAGATTTTTGCCAAAATTCATATCAAAGTTCCATGTGAATCTATTGAACTTGCTATACTTTTTTCCAACGGTCTTCAAATTCAGCAGAAAAAAGCCTCCATATAAGGAGGGTGTTCCATTACTGCATGAACAAAACTAAACCATTGAGGAAAACAGATGAACTCTTTGTTTCCAAAGCAATTGGCAGAGAATGAGCTAATGTTCTTAAAACGCAATCTCCAGATGGGTAGTCAAACGCATCCAGTTTTGCTACTCTGTCAAAAAGACTTTACCTTTTACACCAAGAGCCCACTCTACCCGAGGCACAGGGGCTACTTTAGCAACTATTGCAAACTAGCTGTCCCCAGCCACGCGTTGCTGTGGCTCAGTCTGGTTAAATGGAAAAGAAAAAAAAAGAAGACGCACGTTTATAATATGTTTAATTTGACAATGCTTGTGGGTAGTTTTTAATGGCTCTGGTGGTTCTCCAAGTTGAAGCAGTTTAATTTTCCTGACGGCGCAACACATTCCTTTAGTTTCGCCATTAAATTTCAGAGCCTTGCAATAAGGACACACTTCAGTCATGGTGCCGATGAGAACATGCCGGCTCAAACTATAATCATCAGCTGGGTTGTACCGGAATGCAAGGTGATTGTAATCGCGCGATTGCTGAGCAGAGTCGTGTTTGACACTGATCTGTTTCTCATTGACATCTTTCAGCCACTCTCAGCCTGTTGCGCTCATTCTGTTGAGAACGAAGCAGATCTGAAGCTGCAGAACGCGATCGCCGTGCTTGCAACCGTGCATCCTGAAGTCTGGCTGCACCTCGCTCTGCTGCTTCCTCGGCACGTATTTGAGCATTGAAATGGAATCCTAAAATAGCGTGTGTTGCTTTTACGTCCAACATATGGTGCTGTTTTTCAGAAAAAGCATGTTTTTACCTGTCGCAGGTGTGACATCTATGTTTAGTAGGTATATAAAAACACGCGCCTATTCAAATGTAACGTTAATCGCAAAGCCATCCGTGAAGAACTTTCGGAGATATAAGATTTTGAACAAACTAACATTTACATTTTTATTTATATAGATAGATGTTCCTTTAGGTGCATTTGCAAGGGTGCTACTGGAGTTCCATTCATACATGTACTCAGCATTACTGCCTAGGCGCACACTTTAAAGCAGATTCACGGGTGAGAAATGCGGTATTAAAATATCTATTCGCCGCTGTACCGTCTCACAACCCACCTCCTTCAGGAACTGCTCGAAAATCTGTGCATAGCATGTGATCTAAGCAGTTCCACAAGCCTCAGAAGGCATATGCGTGTGTGCTTGGATTCACATGCAACCACCCTTCCTTCTTGGATTTGAAGGAGCATAGATGTTTTATCTTTCCTACTTTATCTTTCTTGTACTCAAGCAAACCATTCATGCACCCTCATGTCAGGAACAAAACAATCTGAAGGACCTCGATGCATGAAGGACCATGGGCACAGTAGACCTCACAATAGGGATATTATTACAAATGCGCCCAGTCAATGTCCCCTACCACTAGATGATGGCCTATGCATAGCATGTGAATCTAAGCAGATGCAAGCATCAGAAATGTTTTTAGTGAATACTGTACGATATATATATTGGTCTGTTTTAAAGGGTTTTTGCTGCTGGTATGCAAGAGGGTTTCTCCACCTTAATGATATAATGGCAAACCACTCGCTCAGTTGAAACCTGAAAAAGCAGAGGAGAGAATCACAGAAGCTGAAACGAGGATCGTTTCAGTGGAGGACGATGGCCCCAAATTGAAAACTGAACTAACATCTCTCGCAAAGGAGATCAAAATAATCAAGTGGAAATGTGACTAGCTTAAACTGCAGTTGCAACGCCACAACATTGGCATAATGGAAGTCCTGGAAAGAAGGGCAATATGGAAACCTATGTTGAAAAAACAACTTGTTTATTGGTGATTTATAATATCCCCGTATGAAAAAAGAATGCGACCATTCTTGACAATCCTATGCTATTGCTAAACTTTTTACAGTTCGACGAGCCCATAGATCACTTGCTCCACAGCCTAAACCCAGGGCAGCACCAAGGCATATTGTGCAGGTCCTTGATGATGGGGATGTCCTGCTACATGCAGTTAAGGATTAAGGGCAAGCTCAAACGTGGACCCAACAGGATTGATGTATATCCAGAGTTCTCCACCGCCATACAGCAAGAATGTAAGACATGCCTTGGGGTTAAAGAGGGAGGTTGATGACTTACTCTATGCAATATTCGATTGAGTTACAGAATAAGATCTTCACTATAGCAGAAGAGGCAATTCCGTTTATTGAAGCAAATATATCCGTATCTAGAACAAGGGATACATCATCTTCGTAACTATGGTAATGTGTCTTCGCTACTTTACCTGCATAGATTTATTGTAGTTTGATTCTAAATCTGTTACAGTGGGGTAGAGGGCACTAACCTCATGCAATAGACAAGGGTTCTGCCAAAACAAGGGGAAACAATATGTATTACACCTCTCAAGCCAGAGGATTTATTTCAATTGTACAGCAATCCATTGCTCGAGCTCAGCAAGTAATACATTGACACTCTGGGTCGTTTGGAAAGATCGAAGGAATGGAAATCCTGTTAGTTAACATGCATGCAAAACCTTCTCCATTGTACTAATCCTACTGGGTGGTGATTTACAAGAACAAAGCCAATAGGCTTGACTAAATCCACTTGAATAATTGTAGAGGGCGTGTGGAATCTGAAGCAGTAGATACATGGTGAGCACTTCATCCTGACAGTTGAGAGTTTATGTACTGTGTCTCATTTCATGACTCAATTATGAGGATAGACTTGTGGTTGATCCCTACAAGAACTAAGACACTTCCCAGAAGATATTCCGATCCAAGGTTTTAAGAACAATATTAAATATAACTAATGGAGTTAGATGTGGTGTTAGCAGAGGTGTTGCTAGGGGGGGGTCTCTAAGGGGGCTATAGCCCCTGGTCTTCTGGTTGTAGCCCCGGATAGAATCTCAGGAGCTACAACCAAAAGGCTAGCTAGCCCCCCCAGTCCCGACAGTTACGACATTAGCATAGCCCTGGGTCTTTTCCAGAACTCTCAACACCCCCGGGTGTTTGCCTCCAATATACATGAAAGCATACAATTATTATTAATCTAAATCCTGGTTCTGTCTGGACTGTAGAGCCATTGTGACAAGCGTTAAAAGTTTACATAAGGGTGTATTCCCTTGTTTACCAAATATGGACGCTTAAAGATGATTAGAAAAAGATATTAATTAAATGCAAGGAAGAGCTGAACAAACTTTGGAACATGCCACCAACCCTACTGAAGCATGCTTTGCAAATGTTAAGATTGCAGTGGAAAAATATTGCCAAAATACAGAAAGTGAACTCCATTGTATGGGGGGGGGGGGGGGGGGGGCTCTGATATCGGCCCAACGCTATGGCAAAGGGAAAATACTAGGAGAACCTGTACATACTGAAACTGGGTAATTTAATTCCTTATGTAAAGAACAGAAAGGGGGATATTATATACACTAGCAGGGAAATGAAGTGACTTTTTTACAGAGCTATGTGCACAGTGCTATACATGTACCATGGAGGATATACATACATTTCTGGCCCTTAACTATCTGGCGATACTCGCTTGCAGTTTGATCACCCAATCACTATAGTTTGTGATATGTGCCGTTACCATCTGGTAAATCCTCGGGCTCTGATGGGCCGAAGATTTTTGTAAGCAATATAAGCTCATCCTTAGCCCAGGCTTGCTTAATGTATGGGAGGAATCTATAGAGAAACAATTACTTCCATCATGTATGTTTGAAGCTGTGATTAAAGCAAGGAAAACAGGATCATGATTGTGAATCTTGACTGTTGTCCCTGATTAATGTTAAAATATTTGCCAAAAGTCTAATACTCTAGTGCCGTTCATATGACATGTTGGTGGGTGGTCATAATTTCGAAAAAAAAATGTCGACAGACAAAAATGTCGACAAAAAAATGTCGAAAAAAAAAATGTCGACTTTCGTTTTTTTTAATTATATATTTATTTTAGGGGTTCGGGAGTTAAAAAAAAGGGAAAAATTAAAAAAAAATTAAAAAAGGGGGCTTGGGGGGACCCCCCCATTTAAAAAAAAAAAATGCATTGAAAAAAAGTCGACATTTTTTTTTCGATATTTTGACTTTCGACATTTTTATTGTCGAAATTATCACTGTAAACCTGACATATTATTCGCCCTAACCAATCTGAGTTTATACCTGGTTGTTCAACATCCTCAAAAATATGGAGTCTCTTCAATATCATGACGCAACTGTACAGGCAGTAGTATCCACACTTAATGAAAAAGCATTTGACTCTGTATCCTGGCCATTCTTGTAGGGCGTTTTTAAATGTTGTTTTGGGGACACGCTTCAGTTCCTATGTCAAACTATTATAGTCGCCTATGGCCAGATTCTGGGCTAGTGGCATATTGTCTGGCTCTATAAATGTTGAAAAGGGGACTAGTCTGGGCTGACTGTAATCTCCACTCTTGTTTGCCATAATTATAGTGCCCGTTGCTGATTTGGTGAGACTCTGACATGCACACGGTGGTATAGGAATAGTATTGTTTTATGCTGATTATGTCTTGCTGTTTGTGAGATACCCACAAGAAAACCTGTAACCTATAATGAGGTAATATAACCTGAGGTGGTGGGCTAACCCTGTCGGTAATGGCCTGCTGGCCAAGGTAAGGGCCTGAGCGGCTCCCCTCTCAATGACAATACATAACACAAGGTACAGTATGCAATTTTGAGGGGACCATTTCTGCAGAAATGCTAATATTATTGGGGGGCAAGTTTGTGAGGGCCTATCCCTGAGGTATAAGGGGTAAATAATCCCACTTAACATACACATGATGTGGTCCTGTTGCCCTACTGGCGAAATTCTGGAGTGATGTGGCCATACAGAAGTGCACCTATGCAGCTAACTGCCTTTTCAGCTGCTTTGGTAAAGTTCTCAAGCTCAGAGCCCTCTGTCTGGACGGCCACCTGCTGTCCCCCTAGGTAATCCACGTGTGACCCCTTCCCACCCCAGATGACCACAGGCTCTGGTGGCACAACAAACAACTCATCTGTGGGGAAACCCTGGAAATGGGCAACCAAAAGAAACAGTTGAAGTTGGACCAATTTGCCAGAACAGACCGACACCCACCACAACAGGAGGATGACCCGGCCCCTCCCATTTGGACATTTCAGCCCTCAACCAAACATTGTTGGCGCTAAAAAGTAGTACGGACAATTTGGGTGCTAAAATTGATGCGTTAACATGCAAAGTGGATGTCTCCGTGATCCAAATTGACAAACTGTGCGGCAGAATGTCGGAAGCGGAACATCGGATTGGGGACGGAGAGGATAACCTGTTTGATGTTTAGAGTTAATTGGGAGTGGGCTGTTTTGGCAGGTAGGTTGGCGTTTCTGGTGTTGGTGGGGGGGCGGTGAGGGGCAGTTGCAGTTTTATACGAGTTGGTATACAGGGTTTAGAGGGGAGGGGTGGGGGGGCCTTCTTCCAGGACCTCGGGGTCCTTTGCACGCTCAGAATTAATTAAGCACCTAACATATTATAGGATATCCAGAACGCCAAAGACCCACCCTTCAGTCACTAACCTCAGTCCTGACATAACGTGATGCATCCCCAGGGGGTAGACTCCCTCCAAAATGAACATTACTTTGGTCAAATGGAACATCCGGGAGTTCACTAATGGGAAAAAGATGTCTTATTTCAAACTATGCCAGGAATCACCACGTGAACATCCTCTGTATCCAGGAAACTCACCTAGGGAAGGAACACAAGCTCCCCGGTCTTGCTGGTTGGGGTATCCATAGATATGGCTCGTCCTATACCACCCACTCCTGGGGTGTTGCAATATATATATATACATTATTCATTGGAATTCAAGTTGTACAACATGGTAACCGAGGAGGAGGGTTGATTTCTCTTGATAGCTGGGGAAATTGTTGGGTGGTCCGTTCTATTCATAAACGTATATGGCCCTAACTACGACTGCCTGGAATTTTTCCAGACTTGCTCTGAACACCCATGTACATTCCTGAAATACAAGGTGGTAATGGCGGGGGATTTCAATACAGCCCTGTCGCTGATGCGGGACAGGTCCTCATCTGTACAGACGACCCTCACCTGAGCGGCCCTAAAATGGACGTCCATCGCAGCAGATTACGTCCTGGTTGACATCTGGCATCTCCACCACCCCGACAGTCGTGAATTGACTTTCTACTTAAGCGTACACGGGAGCTCCTCCAGGATAGATTATGTCCCCAGAAACGGCCCGGGTGTCCAATAGAGCTTTGATTTTATCCCGAACCATGTCAGACCACTCCCCAGTCCTGGTGCAGTTCACTGGTCCGATCACCCGTCCCAAACAACTCTGTTGGAAATTTAGAGCCAGAGCGCTAGAGGACATGGTATTCCGCCAAGATATTCGCCACGCCATTTCTGAATTCTTCCAACTGAGCATGGACTCTGTCTCGGAGGGTGGTCTGGGAAACGTTCAAAGTGTATATTCGTGGCTGGTGTATTTCCCAGGACGGGGGCGTCCTAAAGAATATCCGTAGAGCCATCGCCTCCAAAGAAAAAGATCTAAAAAGTATGGAGATCTGTCAAACACAGAAAGACTCCCTTGAACTTCAAGCTAGTCTGGGGTTAAGAAACGAGAGATCCGCTTGCTGATGGCCAGTGAGGAAAGATTCTTAGGTGACCCAATAGCAGCCGCTAGGTACGGGGAGGGGGGCCGTCCGAGTAGGACTCTAGCTTGAGCCATCAGGCAGGAGCGACACTGAAGGGGAATCCACCAGGGACACTGGGAGAATAAATGACACGTTCTGACAATACTATGAGAAGCTTTATGCGACCCAGTGTTCAGCAGGGCTTGATGATATTGTACAATATCTAGAAAGGATTGCCCTGGGGTGGCTGGACCTGGAGGTTGTAACACGGTTAAACGATCCCCCCTACGGATGAGGAATTCCTTAAAAGAAATTTGCTCACTTCCCAATGGTAAGGCCGGTGGGACTGCCTGCATTACTGCCGAACTATACAAAGCCTTCCCAGCCCTCCTACTCCCCCATCTACGCAGCATGGTTGAAGTGGCCAGCTCAACGGGGGTGCTCCCCGGGTCCACCAGAACAGCTCTAGTGATGGTCCTGCTTAAACCAGACAAGGACCCAAAAAAATGCTCATCATATAGGCCCCTATTGTTGGTGAATACTGACAACAAGCTCCTAGTGAAGCTTTAAGCTAACAAACTTTTACCCCACATGCCTGGCCTAGTCCTCCCAGACCAGGCAGGCTTTATACCGGGCCACTCCACACAGAACAATCTGCAGAGATTAGTCACCCTGATGCACAACGTGAACCCGGAGGTCCCAATTGCAGTAGCAGTGTTGGTTGCTGAAAAAGCATTTGACTCTGTCGAATGGCCATTTCTGTTTGAGGTCCTCCAGCGTGCCGGCATGGGTACCATGTTTTTACACTGGGTCTGGTTGCTGTACACGGCCCGTGAGCCTTGGTGTATACCAACGGTAACCAATCCGAACCTATTCATCCATCTTGAGGCACTAGACAGGGTTGCCCTTTCTCCCCCATCCTGTTCGCCCTGGCAATTGAACCAGTGGCATGCTCCCTGAGGGAATACCATGCCCATAGAGGGGTCACACTCTGCTCACACACATCTATTCTCTTTATATGTAGACAATATGTTAATATACGTTAAATACCTGCAAATCAACCTGAACCCTGTGGTAGAAGGGATCACCAAATTTGAAGCCCTATCTGGCCTCTGAATCAGCTGGACCAAATCTGAGCTACTCCCATGCACGTAGGGGTCTCCCCACAAGACATCGGCAACTCCTTTGCTTGGTGTCTGCAGGGAATCTACCTGGGCGTCTGGGTGTCCACATCCCCCGTTAGGCTATATGAGGGGAATTACATTGCCGGCCTAAAGCACTTGGAACACAGGGTGGACACTTCGGTGTGCCTTCCCATTTCCCAATCAGCTCAAATTTCACTCTCCAAGATGGTTGTCCTGCCAAAATTACTATACGTCTTTAATAATGTCCCGATATGGCCGACTGTGACCTTTTGGAACCGATTTAAAGAGCATGATGACCAAACTGATTTGGGCCGAGAAGCAACCTCGCATTTCACTAGACCCATTATGTCGACCATGCTCCCAGGGAGGATTGGATGTCCCTGACATCTTTCTATACTACTTCATAGCCCAGGTTCAATATGCCATCTGGTGGTGGTCCCCCACTGGTGACCTGCCCCACTCGCGCCTTGAGAACAATATCACACGGCCTGATGATCTCAGGGGACTCCTGTGTGCCACGCGGGAACGACACGCGAGGGCAGGAGTACAACCCTTGGATATCACCCTCAGAGCATGGGATCGCCTGGTGAAATGGGCCGGGCTGGGACAATAGTACTACCCCCCACCTCCCCTCCGGCACCATGGCCATCTATCACGTCTGAGGCCTACCACTCACACATGAGGCTATTTTCATACAACATTTCACAAATCTACAGATCCACACAATAGGAGATATTGCCCCTGAAGGCAAATTCATATCATGGGAGGACCTCAAATCCAAGGGAGTATGGACCCCCATCACGCAGCTCTTGTATTTTCAACTGCGCAAGGTATTGAGAGCCAGATGGCTGGACTTTTCAAACATGCCTCACTCATCTCCATTAATGGTGTACACTACTACACTGACATCCACCAGGAAGTTGATCTCGTCTCTATATGGTATGTTAAGTATTTCAATCAGGCGATACACCCTGGTCTCAGTCTAGTATGCAGCGCACAACCGAAATGCTTATTTTGTTATATATGTAGGTTCAATATTTGAGAGATACACCACTCCTATCACACCCCTTTTCAAATACCCCGGGTCACGATGGACCAGGAATCAGGCTGGTTGGTAAAGGTAATATTTATTTATTCAAAATTCAAATACTTTTTAATAGGGAGCAGTAATCACCAATGTGGTGACAATAACGGATAGGAATGTGAACAATGCACTTAAATTAGATAGAGATGAAGATTATTTCCTGCTTTACTGTATTTGTTTTCCGTACTAATTTATTTACTTTACCTTTACTGTCCTCTTGTAAATGGGGAGAGCTAAAGTCTCCTGCCTTGTCTAACTGTATCCTCCTGATCAACCGCATGCAACTGCAACATCCTGTAACTAGGTCTTGCAAAAGGGGAGAGCTTGTGTATCATGTCCTGCTCAAACTGTACATACCTGATCTAATGTATGTAACTGTAATGTCCTGTAACTTTATGTAAAATAATGCGCCCGGTTGCTCATGGGCCTGGCTGCACTTATAACAAATAAAACAAATACAAATACAAAATAAATTAACCCTTTAGCATCACAGATGGAAAACTCCAGAGAAATAGGAACACTTTGAATTTTTGGAAAGATAGCACTCAAGTTAGAATTTCCCCCAGCAATGTTCCCTCAACCCACAAAGAATCGATTCTAAATAGATATAAGGAAGCAGCAGGTAATCGGGAATGAGGAACAGTAAACAAAATTTGAATCCAACCTTCCCTCCTCAAACAAGAGAGAAAAACGGATTTGAAACCTACAATGTTAAAATGACACTCGAAAATGGCTGAATAAAACAAAAAGTGTGCAAAAATCCCTAAATCAGTAAAGATTTCTATGGGAGCAACATTGACAAGATACTAGCAGTCCTAAGCAATAGTGAGCAAAAGCATACAATTATAAAATGAATGGAAGGTTTAAAACAATTGATAGTAGAAATAACATGTGTAAAACTTAGCAAAAATGTTGATTCCCGCCTAAATCTAATCAAACGGTTTTCAATGAAAACGGATGAAATTCACTGATTTTGAGTGCGGTTTGGGTTGGGCTGTAGCTATAGGTCTTAGGTATAATCAAGAATTGAAATGAGGTCTCTAGCTATTAAACGGAGGGAGATATGCAATGTAGAATAAGAGGCGTTTTTAGAAAAAGAGGGTATTGAAAACAGAAACAGAAAAGAAACTCAGTTTGGACAAGAAAATATGTACTATAGTTTTACTCTATACTGGAGCATTCAGGCTAGAATACCAAAGAGGGACACAGTAAGCTCTAGAGTTGATTCATGACTTCAAACCCAGATCCCCAGCGCCCGCCCTGGCGGAACCAGTCGGATCACTCGAAATAGGATTGATAGTTTAGGATTTACACAAGATAAAAATGACTAAAGAAATGGCGCTATCAAGGACAGGGTTGCAATAAGGATTCTGACAATGTTACAATTTATTAAGGTAAGGATAGGATGGTTTAGAGATTGGGATAGGGCAAGGCAAGGTATGCTATGGTTTTCTATGATTCCTATTAATACTTACAGTGCACTTTAATTTAGGATTTTGGACCGTCAAGGATTCTGGTCACCACACGGATCTGGTCTGACACAGGACAGCTGGGCAAAGCTGGCGGGATAGGATCAGCTGGGCCGTTCTGCTCACCGGACTGCATTTGATTGGCACCTCTGGTCACTGGATACTAAAGATTTTCTAGGATGGCAGGTTTACTGCAGGCATGCATCTAGTAACAGCAGGCTGGATCAGGATGCTTCCCTTGGGTTTTTGGTATTTATTTTTTATTTGAGGCCTACCTGAAGCAGGATCAGCAATTGCTTGGCCTTGTGTTTGGATCTGGAGTTTAGATGGATAGATGCAAGATGAAGACAGGATCAGAAAGGAACAGGACACTGGCGTAGGAATCGGGAATCATTGTGTGTCCTGTGTGCTGTCGGGGGCCCTTATTTATCATGCCAGATGACATCACTACCGAATATGACCAGGGCGGGCTTACTACTCCCGCCTCTAATAACAGGATTGGGCAAAGTAGAAGTCTCCTCCTAGCTCTTCGCTGATTGGATCACAGAAAAAGGATGTCATGTTTATGGGGTGATTTTTTACAGTGTTTAGAAACCTCCCCTAGCTACTGGAATAAAAATCTAATTTTGCCACAAACACACATTTATGCAGTTGCAACATCTGAGAAAATCAGATACACAGGTTACATATTTTGTACGTCATATTTCAATCCAAACCCCAAGTCTGTGGGACCTGGTTTTGCCTTGCTGACACATTTTGGTAATCTTAAACATGACAGAATTGGCCTAAAATTCCCCAATTTTGTACACAGATGCGCATTTACCCCAGGGATGTGTGCACAAAATGTTATGTTCGCAACATCAATACTTTCCCCATAATATGTCATTTTTTATAACTTCTGTTCCTTATGCAGTAATGAGTTCTACCGAGTTTTCATAGAAAGAGCATAAAATTAGATTTAGACTACAAACTTTTCATATTTTTCCTAATTCTTGCTGAAAAGTTAAACACCTTTTAAAGTTCAGTTACAAAATTGCCTTTAAAACCAAAAGGAAGTCCATTGTCACTTGATCAGTTTTTTCTTTTTTTCCCCCCCAACTGCTGTCAATTGTCAGTTTCTTTGAAGCAGGATGAGGGCTCTCTCTCTTGATTGAAGGAGTTATTGCCCCTTGCACTTGAAAGGTGAGAGTCTCAACCTGCTATTGTCCCAGCCTGGAGCAAAGACGAATGTCTGATGAGTTTGTGAAGTTTGTTTGTCCTGGTGCATTCAAATTCTTTCAAGCTGGCAATTAGCACTTTCCTGTGCCAGAAGTTTGAGGTGTCACCCTTTCGCAAGGCTAGCAACTGGCACAGCAAGTTTTTTTTTTAAATATACTTTGCCAACTTGGCCTATAAGTTTTAGCTTCTATTTTCTCATTTTACATCTTGATTTAAACCTGTGGAGTCAAAACAGATTATAGATGTACTTTTACCAGCAACAAATCCTTTTGCATTGCTAAGTAAGCAGGCCTTCACACAACAATTAACTTTTAAATAGGCAATTTTCTCTCTTCAGCCAGAAAAGGCACATTTTACGATTTCTTTAAATTTGTTTTTCATCTCCAGCAAATACGCACTTTATGCAGATATTGTTCTTTTCTTAGGTGCTGGAGTTGTTTTCCAGCATGGATACATTTAAACAGGCATCTATTTAGAGTCTTTCTCTGAACAGCTGATTTTTAGATACTTTTGCAAAGAAAATGGATGTGTTTCCTGTGTAAAATGAAAACAAAGCCCCTGGTTGATTTTTCAAAGATACTTTTGACAGGAGCTGTCATTCAAGAATTAGGCCCGGTTCTGCTGAGACACAATGGATGATCCTGGGCATTGCAGGGCCTTTTTAATCACAGTGGTTCATAAGACCTGGATGAGTTTAGCGCCAAGCAGCACTTTTAAGGGTTGAAAAAGGTGTCATTTTAAAGAGGCATTTTGGGTTTTCAGCAAAGTAATGCTGCCTCTTACACTTCACTCCATGTTAAATGTTATTATTATTAATTCCATGTTAAATGTTGCAGAGCACAGTGGCACACTCCTGCAGTGTGTGCTCTGTTCCAACCCCCCCCCCCCTGAAATGTGTGTGGCAGGGTGGTGTAGCCATTTTTCTGGTGGTTGCAAAAACGCAGTTTTGAGATCCTGGCGCACAGGAGTCAGCGCAGCCATTTTGCCATTTCTTGCACTACTGCAGCAAAGTGATGTAGTATAGCATAGCTGAGTGGGTCAATATATCCCACAGGTATGGCCCTGGCCATCAGACCCCCAACTCCAGTCCACTATAGAGACAAATGGGAAGGCGACTTGGGGAATAAACTGTTGGACGACCAGTGGAGCTTAATATGTGCCCAGATCAAATCCATTTCCAATAACAATAGATTCTGCCTGATCCATGTCAAATTCCTGCACCAGATGTATTACTCTCCTCTTAGTCTGCACAAGTGGTTCCCACTCAGACCTCCGACTTGTAAGAGGTGTCACAGGCTCCAGAAGATTTTTACCACGTCACCTGGCTCTGCCCTCAGGTTCAGTCTTTATGGTCGGGCATAGCTGAAGCAATGTTGAATATGAGGTTCCATGTGTTAATATCCCCTCAAAAATATCACCATATTTTTGTGCTGATATTAAGGCATAGAACCTGTGGGGGACTCCCCTGCAACCCCCACATTATTTTTAATTATTTTTAAAGGAGTGGTCACCCACCCGTCAAGGTGCGGTATGAACTGGGACCACAATCCATGGACAGTTCACTAATGTTGATGATGCCGTGCGCTTCACAGAGACTGGTAATTTATCTGCAAGTCGAATTGTATGTAAACGAAGGAAGAAGTAGGGAGGGATGCCCGAAGCCCCTAGTTGGTATTATTATGTACTGTTTAATATGCAAAATTTTATAAAACACTGTTTTAAAAAAAAGAACCCAATGGGGAAGGAGTCAGTCCGAAGACCTTAGACATACTCCCCAAAGGTAATACACATTCCGGACCATTTTACAAGGACGCCCAGCAACCCTGAAAGGCTGGAGGAAGCCAGAAAAGAGGATAAACCAGGAGGAAGCAAATTTACTGCTGCTGGGAGAAATCTGGAGACCACAAACTTTAACGAGGTTGCCTGCCTGTATCAGCAGAAGCTCTGCTAGATACTATGCAGTGAGTATGTGTCAGTGGCAAAAAGGAGGTGGAGCCCACAGCAAGATTTTTCCCCAGAAACCTGGGCTCTTTCAAGAGAATCCTGAGATGCATAAGAAAGAGACACCCTGGCCAGAAGGGTAATAATATCATTTGGTTGACAAAAACCCTGACAGGTGGCATGGAGGGGGTAACTCTACACCTCGATGAGACAGAAAGCGCGTCTGTTGAAGTGAAGGATGCCACCATCCCAAGCCTAAAGGCAGGAGAATGAGTGGGTGTCCTATAAGAGGATTGTGTGCTGAGAAAAGAAGGTCGACAGAGAGGTCTAGAATAGAGAAGACTGAGCTGGGTCTAGAGAAGAGAGAGACTGGAGAGGGCTTTGAGCAGAGAAAGGCCACAGAGTTGTCTAGGAGCACAGAATAACCATAGCAGTGGGTCTGGAGAAGCCAGGTGACATTGGAGAGGTTGAAACCATGATAATGCCTTGGCGGGGTTTCCCAGGGAAACATAATTGGTATTTGTCGGCTAGGGCGGGACATTTATAGATTAGGCTCGTGGAACTTGTCAGACAAAACTTGGAAAAATGTTCTTGAAAGAATATGGTCAGCCAGAAGGCTTAAAACAAATGAAGAATACTTTTCGGCTTTATCAGATCACTGCAGCAGGCCTGTAAAAGCCAGTCCTGCTGTTCTGTCCTTGGGCCTGTCTCAGGTGAGTGCTCCCCTTCCATTTTGGCCTTTGCCCCCCCTTTTCTCTCTCTTTCATTTCTGCTCCACCTTTCCCCCGTGTTTGATGGCTACTTCATTACCCCCCACCCGATGCACTTTGGCTGCATATATATATATATATATATATATCTCCTCCTCTTTTGTTTCTCTTTGCCCTCCTTTTGCTCGTTTCTTGGCCCTCTTCCCCTATCTGATGCAGTTTGTTGCCCAGGTCCCCCTCTGCAATGCTGCTATCACGCCCCCTGCCCATTATTGTTCTAGTTGCATTTTGCAACCCCACTAGCTGCTTCTGCAGGGCCAACTTGCTTGGATCACTGCAGCAGGCCCGTGAAAGCAGGTCCTGCTGCTGCATCCTTGGGCCTGCCTCAGGTGAATGCTCCCCCATCAATTTCAGCCTTTGCTCCCCCATTTCTCTTACATTCTCTGTCCCTGTCCTCTACCCTTCTTCCTGGCTCGTCCCGGTTTCCTGCACCCATAACCCCCACAACCCCCATTGGCTGCTGATATCCCTATTAGTACAACAACCCGGGCAGCCCTTCTGCATGTGGCAGCCCCATTGGCCAATGGCCCGAGGCAAAGGGTATCACCTAAAGAAGTAGCTCCAGTTCATGTTGGCCCGTGTTCACCTATGAAGCATGCAGCTGTCAACCAGCAGCAACTGACAAGGTAAGAGGGGTCTGTGTGGGGAATACAGCAATTACTGTATTACAGAATGCCCTACTGACCCCCTCAGCTTCCTAACATAGTTTACCAAGGTCTGCTAGATAGCAAGTCATATTCCTATCACTGCTGCATTAATTACCAATTATTTAACTCTTGGGTCCCCAACTTAGGCGCTCTCTGCAAATCTAGGTGTTACTGCATTTACTGTGACAGTCTGATTCCAGGGTTGGGAGTTGTGGTGCACTTGGATGGATTTCAGGGGTGGGCATCATGGTGCAGTTGGGTGAACTTCGGAGTTGGGAGATGTGATGCACTTGGATGGATTTTCAATGGGGGGGAGGAGTGACACACTTTCATTGATTCCTTGTGTGGGGGTGCACTTGGGTGTATTTTGTGGGGGGGAGCAGTGCTGTACTTTGATGGATGTCTATGGTGGGAGATGTGGAGCACTTTGATGGATTTCCAGGACTTTCATCAACAATCCGTGCTAACAAAGTCACTCCTCTGCATAAACATCTTAAATGATGGAGTTAACAGAACCAGACCCCTACAACACCACAGTTTGCATGTACATCACAACACCACACCACAACAACTAAACGAACCACAACAGCACATGTTGCCCAACTTCCGATCATCATATTTATGCTCAGTGAATGGTGGTTCTGAACTGAAGCTGCCCACAGCACATCCCAGCTCTCTCGCTCTTTTCCCACTTAACCCTACTAACCATTCACCCTCCCTCCTTACATTACAGATCTGCCTGAGCCCCTGGAAACCACACAAGTGGCATTGGTGTGCTGTATAAAATCCTTTAAAATGTATGGTTGCCATCACCTTTTGAACTTTGTGTGATCAACTAGGCGAACCAGCGACTTCTTAAGGTTATGTATAAGTATTTTATTTTAATTGGAATCCGTTTCCTAAGGTTCTGTGGACAACTTGGAGAACCCCCACCCCCTTGTGCTGTGCCATCCTTGACACAATTTTACAGATTTACTCTTTATTTCTAGATTCTTACCCTAGCTCCTATATGCGTTTTACAGCTCAAATCTTGACCTACCAGTAGTTAATGAAATCATCGAACTTGGCAAGTTGTCCTCTCGTGTGTCATCACTCAAACCTTCAACAGACAATAACAGCACTACTAAAGGTTCTTCGGAAGCCCTCTGGTGAGAGGTTCAAGAAGAAAACACTTCTAACAACGTTAACTTAATTTGCAACAGAACTGGAGGCAGAGTGGGCAGCAAATGGAAGGAGGGCCCATGAAAGCAGGAGAGATGTCAGCAAGTTTGTGGGGCTGTGGGGAAAATTGGATACTTTGAGGACTGGGTTCTATGGCACAGCACTTTCTTTCTTCCAGGGCCCAGAGAAGCTCCTATAAGGTGGGCTGTTCTTTCAGACAGCACCACTAACCATGAAAGCGAAGCAGGTTTCCAGGCTGATGAGTTCTTCAGGTATTGAGTGACCTTCAAGGTCTGAGCACAGGGAAAGGGAAAAGGTGCATAGAAGTTATGCAGAAAACCCTCAGAGAAATGATGAGCAAGTTTGTGGAGCCTCTCTAACCGGTCTGGTATAAAAACACTTGCACATGAACATGAGCTAGGACTGGTCGGTATTAGAGTTTGGAGGAATCGTTCCAATGCAGGTGTACTAAGCTCACGTGAAGCTTAGGCTGAGTATTAGAAGAAGTACGAGCGAGGCAGCGGCTGGGTATTCCAGAAGCAGCAAGCAGCAGGGAAGAAAGCAGAAAAAAGGGTGCAGGGACCGTTGTTAATGTCAGCCACGTATTTACAGTCCCTTGGCTTTTCGCAGATTGGTTTTAGCTGCTTTTTCAGCATCTAGTCTTTTAGCAACCTCCTGTGCAGCCGGGGCAGAACTACAAGATGGTGCAAGTGCAGGTAGTTACTCGGGATGTGCACCCATCAGGCAAAAGAACCACCACACCGATGGAGGCATGGTAGTGGTTTATCTATGCAAAGGAAATAGATTGCTCAAATACCCTTGAGCATGACGGGTGCATTTATTTATTTATTTTTCCCATTTGTAAAGCGCCTAAACCCGCAGGCATCAGGGCACTGTTGCAACCGATTACATGATACAAAAGATTTCTAAGACATTAAGGAAACAAATTACAAGCAGATAATTTCCCCAGGTTAAGGAGAGATTAGGCAAATAACCAAGATGTCAGAGCTTTCCAGAAGGCCCAGTATGAGTCCTCTGCTCTTAGTTCTGTGGGCAGGGAATTCCAGTCGTTTACTGCTACTGCTGGGAAGCTTACCCCACTCTTTTGGCTCTTTTCACTTTTGGAATGGCTAATTTGTGGACATGAAAGGATCTTGCAGGTCTGTTAGATTTAGATCTCTTGATTTTTCCGTGCCGAGTATTGTGGGGTGGTTTTGCTCAAACATTTGTGGGTAATAGAGAGAGTCTTGAAGATAATCCTTTCCCTGACGGGGAGCCAGTGAGCCTTTTTCCTAGCAGCTGTGATGTGGTCCTTTATGGGATGTTCTGTGCTGCTCGGAGGGCGTTATTCTGTATTACTTGTAGTTTGTTCATGTTCCATTTATAATTTCCCACAAATGGGATGTTGCAGTAATCTAGTATTGCACCTGTGATTGCTCGGGCAATAGTCATGCTTTCTGTGGTAAGGAATTGTCTTGTGCGTTGATGAGCTTAGTAGCGTAAACTGCTGAGGAACCTACAGCACTGACTTGTTTATTGAGGGAAAGGGAGGCATCCACGTGTACACCTTGTTTTTACTGCATCTGAGACAGAAATCTGGATTCCATCTATCAAGAATGAAGTGAATTGTGGGCTGAGTTCTTTTTTTAGCACTGCAAAAGAGCCCACCAGCAGAATCTCTGTCTTATCGTCATTCAGGCACGAGTAATTGGTCGCCATCCAAGCCTGGATTGTGGAGTATACTTGGTTGAGCATAAGAGAGTCTTTATCATAAGCGCCTGACGGAGGTAGAAGGACATGGGTGCCACTGACACATAATCACTGCATAGTATCTAGCAGAACTTTTGCTGATAATTATCAGCAGGCAGGCTACCTCATTAACGTTTGTGGTCTCCAGATTACTCACAGGAGCAGTAAATTGCAAGTCTGCTTCTTCCTGCCTTATCCTCTTTTCTGGCTTCCTCCAGTCTTTCATTTACACCAGGGTTGCTGGGTGTCCTTGTAAGATGGCCCGGAATGTGTCTTACCTTTGAGGAGTATGTTTAAGGTCTTCGGACTGGCTCCTTCCCCACTGGGTTCTTTTTTTTAAAAACTGTTTTTATAAGATTTTTCATATTAAACAGTCCATAATAATACCAACTAGGGCTTCGTGCAACCCCCCCTCCCTCCTCCCACCTACTTCTTCCATCTTTTACATACAATTTGACTTGCACACAAATTAACACAGTCTCTGTGAAGCGCACAGGACCATCAACATTAGTGAATTGTACATGGATTGTGGTCCCAGTCGATACCACATCTTGAGGGAGCTTTAAAGTTTCAGGTCCCTCAGTCGTGGGTGATCACAGGGGGTAAAGCCCGTTGGGGGGAAAGGGAGGCTATCAGGAGTGCCATGAGATACTTGTACATTGATGTCGGTTTCATGATCTACCTCCCTGGACATATAGCTCCTAAAGGCTACCCAGTAGTCCCTAGGTTTGCTGTTAGGTGGAAGCGTCAAATTGTACTGTCTCCCTCCGCTCACAACTCGACATAAGTCTTGGTCTGTTGATGTGTCTGTAAATGAAATGCAGTATACTGTAGCACTTGGAAGCCTAATAGTCTTGCTAACTCATGTCGAAACCTGCAATACCTGGCTAAAAACTGTGGTCCTTGGTCAGTCATCTCGTTAAGAAATCCATGTAGGCAAACCACGTGTTGGATGAAGTGGAAATCGAGTCTCTTCTGACGGCCCGGTGCTTAAGGCTTCAAGGTGAACACTCTTGGTGTTAGTATCCATGATTAGCAAAATGACCATCATCTTCTTGGAAGGGAAAAAATGCATTACAAAATGTGCATGGTGCTCTTTCCCCAGTGTCCACTGGTAGGTGCAAGATGCCTCTGAGGGCCCGTTTATTGGTTGTCTGTTTTCATGGTTGTATTCTTTGATGTCTTTGCATTTCTGAGGCCACCGTCAGAACCAATGGACTGTTCAGCAGGTTTGTCTGATGTCCACCTTAAGAACTTTTTTGGCACCGCCACAGGGGTACCTCCTATGTACCTTTTGGGTGGTACATAGTCCACCATGAAGGCTTATGTCAGTCCACAGAGCCAAATACTGATGTGACCTGTGGAGTAAAGATCGTTAATGGCATCCCTTTAGTATTTCTGGCTGGACAAAGCATCAGCTTTATAATGTAATTTACCAGGATGATAAGATTAATGTGAATGAAGGAAATAAATAACATCCACCTGGCGTGTTTTTGAATCGGGCACTAGGCGTCTCTCTAAAAGGTAGAGTTCTTGTCAATACTGACAATTGATTTGATGAACCCTCCAAATAATCACGAGTGGTTTGAATCCTTCTTTAATGGCCAGTATCTCATTGTTGTATATTAGGTAGTTCCATTCAGCCAGACGTAAGTGCTTGGGAAAACACACTATGGAGTGCAGCATCCCATCCTTACCTTTTTATGATAGTATCATCTCAGTGATGGTATTGGATGAATCTGTCTCCATCACACACGTTTTAGTATTATTGTGTTGAATAAGAAGAGCCAAAAGGCAGAAGACCTCCCCTGAGTTAATCAAATGTGCTCTGGGTCACTGGCTGCCACACAAACGCCACACTTTGTTTTGTGTGAGTTGAGTGAGTGACCTAGACACTGCTTAATAGTCCTTAATTAAGGGACAGTAAACATTTGCCAACCATAGGAACCTTTGTGTGTCAGTCACTGAGCATGGCTGGGGCCATTCTATCACGTCTCCGATAGACCAGAAGACGATCTGCCCTCTATTGGGTCTGAGTATGTACTCTAAGAACTCCACTACTTGGACATGGAACAGCCATGTCAAGAGTTTGGTGCAAGTGCTGCATATCTGTGTTTCTGCAGGTTCCCTCATGCACAGAGTTGGTGTTCCAGAAGATCTCGTGAATACATCAGGATCTAGTCGCACTGCCAGGAAAGACACAATCCCATCCAGAAACAAATCCGATATGAAATGTTGGAATGCCGCAGGAGCACTGCACAACCTGAATGGCAGAACAGTGTACTAATAGTGTCCATATTTGGTTTTGAAGGCTCCTTGCATTCTCACATCTCAATCAAGCTGTTTGCATCTTGAAGATCCAACTTGGTAAAGCATTTTGCAGCGCATACATGGGTAATAAGGGGCGGAATCAACAGTCACGGACAATGATCCCTCACTGTAGTCTTTACGGGCCTTCGATTTCCTGTCTTCTTTTTCAACTAAGGTAGGGGGTAGACCAGATAAAGCATTCTTTCTGGGTGTCTCCCATGTATTCCTTTACAATGATTTATTCCTGAACCCTGAGGGATTAGTTGATCGGGTACCAGATCAGATGGGCAGTCATATGGTCAGTGAGGTGGTAGTTTATCCACTTCAGCCATAAAGAGAGATCCTCAAAGTCTTAGTATTCAGTCGGAGTTGGTTAATTACTGCAACTGCGTCTTCAATTCTGATTACCAGGGTGACCCCATCCTGCTATCGCTTAGTCCAACAGGTCCTCTGTCCTTACTTTGTGGTGAGATGGACACTTTGCAAATGACGCTTGACGATGGCATTGTGGCGAGTCAGCCAAGGCATGCTCAATATGATGTTCAGTTGCAGAGTATGAACCAAACTGGATTTATTCTTGATGCGTAATGCTCCAGTGGCGTGTCTAACGCTACCAGATTTCAAAGGCGAACCGTTAACGGAATGCACTGTTTCCAGAGTAGTCTTCAGTAACCTGGATATGGAATATTGTGCTTACTCAAGGTCCATGTAGTACCCATCTCCACGGAATCTCCAAAGACGCAACCTGGAGTAGTTCAAGTATTTCCCGAAATGTCAATGGTAGATCCACATCAGGAGTGGCTTTGTCCACGGGTCCATTATTTGAAAAGCCTCGAAGATATTGACAACTACTCACAAGAGGGCCTGCTTTCCCTTCCGAACAGATGACAAAAAAGTAAGTGTCCTTTATTATTGGGCACTCCCCTCCCCTGAACACCACATGGACTAACAATATAGTCCATCAAGTCTTGCTGTAGTAGTTACAAATACTTGAGGATGGTTGTAAAAAAGCAAATTAATTAATATATACAATATATGTAAGTTGTATTCGTTATTTTTTCACAGAAGTAGTTTTCACAAAGGTAGTGTTCCAACAAAAAATAAGTGTAAACAGAGCTCAACGCGTTTCGGGAATCGTAATCCCTTCATCAGGAGCAAAATAGTCGTATAGTTCATGTACTTGTATCAATCTTCAAGCTTCAACTCTCATCTACAAAGAAAATTAAATGTACGAGTGAGTATAGCATCACTAGTGGTGAAATAATTACATTACACTCAGTATATATAATTGCATCACCTTGTTGATGTGAGGTCCTTTTTTGACTGTATTCCCACACTGGGAAAAGGAGAGAGTTGGCGGTGTCATCTCTTTGATTCTAGGGAGAGTAATACATTGAGTTTATGCTATTGCTACATGATATATCAAATGGGGTCCAACAGTAATGGTTAAATAAACAAATGTAAGGAATCCTACCTGTAATTTTAGAATTGCTGCATACTCATGAAGTATAAGGACTAGTCACAACTCCACATCAAGTGTCCAATCTTCAAAAAATAAAATGAAGTGTTTTTCAAACGTGTGACTCATGTAACACATGCAGAGGTCAGTGTACAGGGAGACAAAGTTAAAGCACAGATACTAGAGGTGCCAAGCCTTAGCACTTTTAGTAAAACGATACAAGGGACCACATGTAGTTAAAAGGTAGTATCAAATTTTAATAACGGAAAAATCGTAAATTTTAAAACGTTCAATTGAATTAATTAGTCAGGATTACAAAAACGTATTATTAATATCACTTCTAATGTGTAAAGCCACACAACAATAGGAAATACGTAACGGGCTTGGATACCCAGTTTACAGAGATGTTATTCACAAAATACGACCACTGTGGGTACTTGTTATCTAAATAGCCACTGAACACTCACTACAGGCTCCTCCGTGCGCGTCAGACCGCGACACTTCTCACTCCCGCATTTGGTAAGTGTCATGGGGTTCTCTCTCGATTACCGGTTCCCGGTTACCGCTCATATGTTTTGATCTGTCCTTGAGTAAACGCGCTGATACTTACAGAATTCGCTCTGTTTGTATCTCCCTGTATTAGTGCGGACCGCGAAGTTTCACCAACGCCGACAACTGCAGGTAATAAACCAATGCTGTGCCCTTCACTTCTTTGCACGCTAGAGCTCCACTTTAAGTCACCGCGGTAGTCCTTCATGGGGAGCCACCCTGCACATTCTGACTTAGTGTAGATAATGTGTACCACCCGGGCTTAGTTTAGGTGCCGAGTCCCTCCACCTTACGAGTGGGGCTAATTGTTTATAAGTAACTATCGTGAACCTAGGCACCCGCTTTTTTCGGTGCATTGGATTTCATCTTTCTTCCCTTCCCTCCTCTTCTCCGCTTCATCAGGTTTCCTACCCCCATACAATACGAGCTGCTTGCTTAAAATCCACTCCCTGTAATTGCTGTTGCACTTTATGTACTAATGGGCTTTGTGAGATTTAAGCTGTATCTCTAGCTGAAGTGTGTTTTTTCACTTCCCTCATAGGGTAGCGATGTTCGCCCTCCCGCACCTACTAATCTAAGTAGAGAGCGCCCACCCGCACCATGATAGGTAACTTTATCCTTGATTGTTGTCGAGCTCATTTTTTCGAGCACCCCAAAGGACTGAGTTATTTAGTAGCTAACCCTTTGATGATTGTTTTTTATCTTCCACAGGTGCTTTGATACGATAATTGTATTGTGTATTACTCCTCTTGTCAAATAGGCCATACTGTAAAATACTTACCTCCTGATGAATGTTCCACACTTTGTCATACGGAACAGAAACATGTCGAGACTTATCTCTGGACCTTAAACAGGGATTCTAACTCATGACACATCGATCCATTTCTGGATGGGTACCAAACTATTTAGATAACAAGTACCCACGGTGGTCGTATTTTGTGAATAACATCTCTGTAAACTGGGTATCCAAGCCTGTTACGTATTTCCTATTGTTGTGTGGCTTTACACATTAGAAGTGATATTAATAATACGTTTTTGTAATCCTGACTAATTCAATTGAACGTTTTAAAATTTACGATTTTTCCGTTATTAAAATTTGATACTACCTTTTAACTACATGTGGTCCCTTGTATCGTTTTACTAAAAGTGCTAAGGCTTGGCACCTCTAGTATCTGTGCTTTAACTTTGTCTCCCTATACACTGACTCTTATCCTCCCGGATATAGACAAAGTATACACTGCTAATCCCAATTAGACAGTAGTATACCGGGCTTCCTCCCCTTGTATGTGACACATGCAGAGGTGCCATAGTGCTTTGAATATTCGATTAAAGGCGCTGTCTTGCCTAATAAAGAGAGATGTGTTGCGAGATTCAAAGATGTTATAGGAAGTCAATATCAAGCGTGTCTTCAGGATATGGAGATATAGAGCTATTAGCCTTGCTCGTGCTCCATAGAGAATAGCATCACGAAATGATATACTGCTTTCAAAATAGTGATAACACGGTAGCGTGAAATGAGTGTGCTTACCAGCAAACGGAGCATTCGCGAATGTTCGTTTGAGAGCAGAGAAGCTCTCTAGGAACAAATTCATGCGTTAAAAATGACGTTGGGCGTCCGCGGGTGGACCCGCTGATGGCATAGGTAAACATTGCGAATACGGCTAGTCTGGTGCCTGTCACGGAACTTTAACATTCTTTTTCTTTGTGACTGGAATAAAAATCTTTAGTGACCTGCTTGATCGTATGAAAAAAATATAGTTAACTGAAAAGAATAGGGTATCTGAAAAAAATGTGTTCAACCAATAAAACGTGTTACTTGCAATATTTGAGAAAGCCCTTGGGCCAGTGGAGAGTGGATATGTCATTCTGAAACATTTCAGTATGCAGTTGTGACATCGGTTAGCAAGTGTGGTATCGTGTTACAAAATCATACCCACTATTATCAAGCAATGCAAGGTATTATATTCAGATGTGGAAAGACAGTCCTGTTCATGCCCATGTTTACATTACAATCGTACACTAGTCGGAGTGCTCATTTGAACCGTCCACATATATATTCTATCTAATGCATTTTGATAGTTCAATATGTCTGGCATAGAATATTAGACAGTTTTCACATTAGCAGTTACAAAGATGATATTGATAGGCAGAAATACATGTAGTACCCTTGGGGAACACTACATGCAATCAAGACTGCAAGTGTCTGTACAATTTCACCTTTGGTACAAGCCTCTACTACACAGTTATGTGGTAGTAGTGGCTGAGCAGCCAGACTTATCTCAAGTGTTGAGTGAGCAGTAGAACAAGTTACACAAAGGGCCAACAAATACAGTGATTCAAACAAACACTCAAGGTTTCTTGGTAAAAGAATATACATTTATTTACACAGTCAGTTGGAAAACATTCCACTAGTAAGAGCAGCTCAATATCACACATTAGTATACTACAAATACACAACCAATAAGTTACTGAACAAGTTCAGCTCCCCTGAAGTGGGAGCAGAATGGCACTTCAGTTACTTTAAAAAGGGGTAAAAAGACAAGGTTATAAGAATCAATAGCACAAATACTTTCATAGGCAGGACAAATGGTTTCAGTTAACTACAACCAGCAATTCAATTCACAGGCCTGGGCCAAAGTCAATCTACAGAGTCTGTGTAAGTCTTTAACACAGGTTTTAGAAGAATTTGGTCAGGCGAAAAGTTAGACGAATGTTTAGGGAAGGACAAGCCTACGAAGTCGGGAAAGTTTCACAAACTTTCACCGTGGCCGAAAAGATTTCCGGACCGCGTTTGCACAGTACCTTGAAAGTGAAGAAGAGCTGTAACTGAGGCAGTTGTTCCTGGCATTCCGAGCAGATCTCGCTGTTCCCGAGCTTCAGTCGTGGGGAGAAAAGGAGCATGTCGGGAGTTTCTTGCACTGCCCAGGGTTGAGGCCACAAGCTTGGCAAACATCAGTTTAAGGTCTGAGTGCCTTAAAGACTACAAAATGTTATCCTTCCCACTGGCTTTCTGGTTTTCTACAGCACTCTGCAGAAAATTCGACCAGGAGGGGATGGTATCAGGTGGCTTATGAGTTGGTTGTTCCCACCAAACTCAAGTGAAGAAGTTAACCTTGAAGGGCTTCTCTGTCGATGGAGTTTCAGGCAATTCGGGCCTGCAGCAGGGCTTCACCGGTCGTCCAGGAGTTGCAGCAGTCCTCTTCCTTCAGCTCGTCTTCGGGTCTTTCGTTCCAGTGGTCGACTCTGCTTTCCAAGCCCCAGAGACCTGCTTTTAAACAGTTTTCCCCCCATTCATGCCAGCCTGGATGTCACTCAGACAGCAGGGTGGCTGTCCGTGCCGGACAGCCAGCCGGCCAATCACGCCAGAGTGCATTCAGGTCTCTTAGGAGACTAAGCACAGGGAGTTTCGGCACCTCCCTCACATCCTGTCCACCCCAAACACACAGGCGCCAGAGGAGGGCTTCAGCACTGAAGCCCGCCAAAGGCCAATGGACAAAGGGACCAAACCTGGTTTGGTGCGCAGAGTGAAACACAAGAAGGATCTTTCCTAAAAGAAACAGCGAAAAAAATCGACCGGCGTCTGTTTTTTACATATGGTGCCCAACACTGATCTGTAAAAACAGACGCCGGTCAGAAAATAGTTTGAGAGCAACATTGATTTTTTTGGTGAACCTAATGCTACAGAATAATTAGTCTTAGGTAGGTATTTAACATTCCAACGTGGTTCATTTAAAGTACCGTTAAATCATCAGATAGTTCTGTTAGCTGTCCAGAAAGGTTTAGAGAAACGGTGTGAGGGAAAATTCCTCTAGAATATATTCTCCGGCCATGACTGAGGAGGAAAGGGAGGGAAGGTACTTCTTCAGACCCTGCACCAAATGCGGGCTATGGAATGCGTTTGTGGAGGACAAGCACCTAAAATCCCTCGACTGCCATCACCCGAACCATAAAGAAGTAGAGTGTGAGATATGCCTCAGTTTTTCTAAGAAAACGACGAAGCACAGGCATAGTAGGCTGGTGACATGGCTTTAACACAAACAATGCCCCTGACCCTTGCTCCAAGCAAGGTCATACCTCGTCCAAGATCGGCCAGTCCAAGGAGCAGTCTTCTTTTAGGGCACCTCATCTGTGGGGGCCCAAGATGAGGGCAAGCTCTGCAAGTCGGAGTCCACCGGCTTTGCTGCTGAAGCAGGTCCTAAAGTGGATAGGGCGCGATCAGCATCACCTTCCACTTCCATTGCCAGCCTACCCTCCAGCTCCTCTTCAAAGATGACGTCTTCTACCCCGGCTAAGCTACCAGAGGAATCTGAGAAGCAGTGGACAGAGGAGAAGATGGCTGCGCAGCCCAAGCAGGCTCAACCGGAGCAAAAAAGGCAAAAACCTTGTTGGCGACTCCGTCGACGGCTATTACTACTGTGGCAGCTATGGGCGCTGATCCAATGAAGATGGCTCCCACAGTGCAGAAAGTGTCCCTTCCCCCCACAATGCAACACCACCGCAGAGGCTTTGGCAGAATCTGCAGGCACGTCAGAAGGGGTGACGGTACTGACACTGGTCCCAGTTCAAAACCGTTAGGAAGGAAAAAAGGGGGGGAGACGAGGAGGCCCCGAAAATGCCCTCCCAGGTCATCATCCAAACCATGCAGGTCTCCTCCACGGATGACGAAGAGTCCATGCTTACGGTCCACGATGATGACGAGGAGGAACAGGGCGAAGAGAGGGCAGGGCCTAGTTTTCCTGTGTTGCCTTCTCAACCGAGGGACATTTCCTTGGATATTCTATCAACTCTCCACACCTTGGTGTCAGAGATTCAGGTGAGAATGCCTCTGGCACTGGTACCTGTGGTCCCCCAGGTCCCCGATCAGCCTCCACCAAGGAAGACAAAGTGTCACCTGACGCCCCATTTCAACCTCCTCCACCACTTCTCCCCCAGCAGACCCAGATACGGGAATGGATACGGCCATGATGACAGATGACGACAAAGACATTGTTGCAGCGGACGGTGAGTCACCACAATTGGATGCCCCACATAGGTTTCCCCCACCGGATGAGGTGGGTTTGTTCCACTCCATGATAACCAGGGCCTCTGAGCTATTCCATCTGGTGCCTGAGGAAACCAAGAAGGAGGTCCTCTTGTATCAAAGGCAAGAGACCAAGAGGAAGATGATCATGGCAGTGCCTTTTATGGATGATATTTGGGAAGAGGGGCTAGCCCTCATGAAGAATTCTTGCACAGCTCCAGCCAAGAAAGATAGGCTGGAAAATAAGTATAGGGTACCAGACTCTGCAACCAAATGCCTGAGGTCACAACCATCGGCGGACTATGTGGTGTTGGCGGCTGTGAGGAAATGGTCGGCTAAACCCATCCTTGTCTTTGGTCCATCCGGACAACAAGGGGAAAAGGATGGACGCCATGGGGATGAAGGTGATTTAAACCACAGCATCCACAATAAAGGCGGCCAACGCACTGGCAATCCTAGCCAGGTACGACAGGGAGTTGTGGTACAAACTAGGACCGATCCTGGTGTCCCTCCATGATGATAAGAAGATGGAGGCCTTCGCCCTCTTCCAGGAAGGAGAAGTGGCATCGGATCACGCCATCACGGTGGCAGTGGACGTTGCTGACACAGGGCTTAAGCAAATAGGGAACAGTGCATGCCGTCGTCGGCAGGGATGAATGAAGGCCACTAACTTACATCAGGAGATCCAACCGAAGGTGCTGGATGTGCCCTTTGATGGGGGAAAAACTGTTTTGGAAGGTCTTTGAGGAGTCTGTCCAGGCCATCAAAGCGGATATGGTGACGGCCCGCTCCCTCGGCACTCTCCAGCAGCACCACTCGTCTTTTTGCTCCTCCAGGGGAAAATCGAGCAGGTCATCAAAAGGGTTCTCCATGTCTTAGAAAGCCTTCCCGATCCTTAATTCAAGAAGCCTACAGAGGCTGCTCCAAGACCTACGGTAGAGGAGGACAGCGTCGCCATTGCCCGCAGGGCAGGACACCATTGCCCAAGCAAGCCTGAAATGGTCAAGATGTCGGGCCTCCACTCATGCACCCGGGTGGGAGACCAGCTGATGAGGTTCTTCAGCGAGTGAAGAAAGATCACCACTGACAGATGGGTGCTAGATGCTCTCGTCCAGGGGCACACCTTGGAGTTCCAACACAGGTGTCCTTGTATTCTGGCAGTTCCTTGACAGGAGCAGCACATCCCTCAGCTTCTGGAAGAGGTACGAGCCATGCTACAAAAAGGGGCAATAGAGCTAGTTCCTCTATGGCTCTGGGTCTCCGGAGTCTATTCCAGATACTTTCTAGCCAGAAAGAAGACGATGCGGCTGGGGACCCATCCTTGAACTGCAACATCTGAATGAATACTTAAAGTCCCAAAAATTCATGCTTGGCCAACTGGAAAAAGGAGGCTTCTTGATGTGGTTGGACCTGGAGGACGCATATTTCCACGTCCCCATTCACAAGAAACATCGGAAATGTCTAAGTTTGTTGGTGCAGGGCCAGCACTACCAGTTCAAGGCCCTACCATTCGGCTTGAAGTCGGCCCCAAGAGTCTTCACAAAGTGTCCGGCACCAGTAGCAGCCCATCTATGTCCATAGGGCATGTATGTATACCTGTACCTGGACAACTGACTGATTTGTGCCCGCTCACAGGAGCTGACGGACGAGCACACAAAGGCGACCGTCCAACTATTGACAGATCTGGGATTCTCTGTCAACTATCCGAAGTCCTGCTTAACACCATTGCAGAATGCGCTGTTCCTGGGCACCAGACTCAACACAGTGTCTTGCCTGGCATTGCCCTCGGAAGAGAGGCTGGCAGCCATTCTAGGGAAGGTGCAATGTCTGTCATCGGCGAAGACGGCCATGGTGCGGGCCATCAAGTCGTTACTGGGCATGTCATCCTGCATCTACCTCATCCATCTCTGCGGGTTGCAGATGCGACCCCTACAGGAATTCTAGCTACCCGGTGGATGCAGGTGTCTGGAAGTTTCACAGACAGGATCCCTCAAAGTTAGGAGTTCCGATGGGACGATGGAGTGGTGGGTGGTCTGCTCCCACGTCACCCAGGGCATGGGATTTCAAACCCACCCCATACCAGGAGACAGTCACCACGGACGCCTCCCTGGAAGCTTGGGGAGCGTACACCGGACGTCTGATCACCAGAGGCCTGTGGTTGTCGGAGGAGAAGGATCTTCATATCAACATCCTGGAGCTACCGGCAGTGTTCTGGGCCCTCAAGTAATTCCTGCCATCTCTGAAAGGCAAGGTGGTGAGGATCTTCATGGACAACACCATCACCATGTTCTACATCAAGAAGCAGGGGGGCACTCGATCCCTGGCGTTCTCCAAAGAAGCTCAGGACTTGTGGCATGGGCTGTTGGACAGGGGTTATTACTCGTCCCTCTTCACAAGGCAGGAGTCGAGAACACCATTGCAGACTCCCTCAGCAGGGAACTGCACTCCTGCCATGAGTGGGAGCTTCATCAGGATCAGGTGGACCACCTATTCGTTGAATGGGGCAGACCCCAGATCGATCTGTTTGTGACAGCGGTGAACTCCAAATGCCAGATGTTTGCCAGCAGATTCTACCAGCCGAGGAGCCTGGGGGACATGTTCTCCTTCCCGTGGGAAGGGCTGTTTCTATGCGCGTTCCATCCATTCCCTCTCCTACTACGTATCATCAACACACTCAGACGGTGTCAATGCAGGATGATACTCATCGCCCCGGCGTGGCCGAAGCAGATTTGGTATCTGGACCTTCTCAGCTTATTAGAGTCACCTCCAGTCAAGTTGCGGGTGGTTCCAGATCTTCTCACCATAGAGGGAGGTACTATCCTTCATCACGACACAGGATCGCTGAACATGAAGGCTTGGCTCCTGCAGCCTTAGAGTTTGGAGGTTATGAGTTGCCAGGGGCTGCAGGGAGGTGCTCGCCAAGGCTAGGGTCTTGTCGACTTTAAAGTGCTACGGCCCTATGTGGAAGCGTTTTGCTAAGTGGTGCCGGTCGCAGAAGATGACCCCTCTGAGGGTCAAGGCCCCACAGATTCTTCCATACCTGCTATCCAAAAGCTGGACTGGTTCACACATCCATCAAGGTATATCTGGTGGTATCTCCCGCTACACAAGGTCCTTGTGGAGATCCTCGATGTGGTCCCATAGACTCGTCAAGGAGTTTTTCAAAGGACTATTCCAATCCTTCCTGCCGGTGAAGGCTTCTGCCCCGGCCTGGGAACTGAACGTGGTTCTGATGAGGATCTTGGGGGGGAGGGGCTCCTTTCGAGCCGACGCACCTGGCCCCACTCAAGTTTCTCTTGTGGAAGACGGCTTTCCTGGTGGCCATCAACTTTGCCAGACATGCGGGTGAGATCCAGGCCCTATCTTGCAAGCAACCGTACCCAACTTTCCACGAATCGACACTGGCACTGCATGCACACCCCTCTTTCATGCCAAAGGTTCTGTCATAATTCCACCTCAATGAACCTTTGGTGTTACCTGTTTTCTTTCCGAAAAATTTGTCGCTGGCAGAAAATGCCTTGAACTCGCTGGACGCTGCTTGTGCCCTGAAGCTCTAGGTAACACGCACAAAAAGTTTGCGGAAGACTTCTCAAATGTTTGTGAACTTTGGTCCTGTGAACCATGGTAAGGCCTTGTCCAAGGCTTCCATTTCAAGGTGGCTCTCTGGCTGCATCACTCACTGTCATCGAATGGCGAACCAACTGCCAACTGCTGTCTGGCCGCTCGATAGCCCACTCCACCAGAGTGATTGCTGTGACAACAACATTCCTTTTTGGTGTGCCCCTCAAGTACTCACTTGAGGTGAGTCTGTTCCTTAGGTAAGAGTTCATTGATTCTGTTGAGCTTTGCCAGCTCCTAGGGGTGTGTGATGTTGTACTGCTGTGTATTCGTTATTCATGTGCATGTGAATCCATGCCAGACCACATGCTGGAGAAGGTTTAGTTGACTTACCTGTAACCAGTGCTTAATTTGTAAAGAAATAAGTGCCAGGGCCCAAAAATTCTTGGCTCACTAATGCCAGACCCGGCTGCGCCACAGCATCAGCGGCACGGCTCAGTGCTAGATCAGCCCACCACCAGCCAATCACAATGCTGCTGCTCCATGTCACATCTTTGGCGCTGCAGCAACTGCTGGCACGGGATAGTGAGAAGGAGCACGTATATGTATCTTTGTTTATTACACAACTACTTTTATTTCATGTCTTAAATCACTGAAAGTACCGTGAAGTTACCTAGATTTTTCAGTTTGAAATTATCTTGCATTCTGGGAATTATAGTTTACCATTGAAGCCACAGTCAAATTCTTTTGGCTTAACATGTTGCTATACATATTTACATGCTGTCATGTGGCTTTATTATGCAATTTGTATTTTTTGTAAGTAAACTCTATAAGACATTATTACTGTACACTGTAGTCCTTGAAATCGCACTATTTGAGCCCATCTTTGTAATCCTGGTCAGACCCCTTCCCCACTCGACATCCCCTTAACCATCCTGGCCATCTCTCTGACTAGCCCATCTCCAGCCGTGCCAGCTCTCCAGTCTGCTCACCTCTTTATATGGACATGACCCCTGAACCTGTTTAATCCGTCCGGCAGCCGACACACTTGCGGGCTTTAGAAGTTGAATATTAAGTGTGTGTTTAATAAAGTGTGTTTTTTTAAAAAATATAAACACACTCAGCGTTGAATATATATGAGCAACTGGAAGATCGGTCACAATACATTAAGCAAGACGCCAGGCATTAAAGGTGCTGGCAGTGCATGGTCAGGTGTTATAAGAAATCAAATGTCCCTTGCCTTACGTAAAAGGAATATTGCAAGCCACATTTAGAAAATATCAGGTTACATGTATCTGTGACCAAAGGTGTATCCACATTATGATATGATGGGTTATTTATAACATGCTTAATACCCAGAGGTTTCCAAGCACAGACCCGGGGATCGAACCTGTGGCGCTCCGTGTTGTCTTGCTTCCAAGGCAAGCACGTTGCCCCTGAGCTATCCTCCCAAGATGGTACTCAGCTGTGGTCTGTGAAGCCTGAGCACTGGATTCATGCACTGGATTAATGGTTACCTCACTGCTTCATGGACCAAAAAGGCAGTTATTTGAGCCCACACCCATATTCCTAATTTCACTCTTAATAACTACATCACAGAAAGCTGCAGTTTCCTGTTTCTACAAATTAACTCAAGCATGCCAGATACTCTCAAGTTCGTCAGATGTATTATTCCTGATACAAATCCTGTTCCCCAAATGATGCTCGAATGATTTAAAGTTTAAATGATGGATTAAATATATAATTTATCTATGTATGTTAAATAATTAATTGAATTTACTCTTAAAAAAAAGAAAGTCTTATTTCACCGCCAACAGATATGGTCCAGTTTTCCATGCAAGCCTCTCAGTGCAGTTGTTTTTTTTTCTATTTAAAATGCATTATTATTCCCGTTCGGTTTTAAATGTTCTCAATACGGGTGCATGGTTGTGGTGCCACGAAACTAATATGCCATGCATTTGATAACCTCCATAAAAAAATACTCTTAATAAGCTCATGCCACCCTAATGCAGACTGAGAACTGACTTGATGCCCTCTTTAAATGACGTTTAACAACTCGTAGTTGTGTACGGTTTAAGGCAAACCTGATCACAAACCATGCACAGATTTTTATTAAAACATCACGAGGGTTTACAGCTAACGCAGCTGATCTTTTGAATTTGATTTTCGTTAGAGATCAATACCTCGCACACAATTTTGCACTGGATTTTCTTAGTATATCTCCTCCGTTACTCCCACGTTTGAAAGATTGGTTGAGTTTTACAGCACAGCCATAAAAAAAAAATAACGCTGTATCATACGAAAGGTCGCCTTACACCAGTGATGAGGTTGATGGTAATCCTCGCATTACGCAACATGTACCCTCAAATAAAGAAGCGTCTCCACAATACCACAATTTAATCACACAGTAAGCAAAGTGCAAACAAAATGACATATTTAATGTGACACCTCGGACTCTGCATGAAATTTGCACAAAAAGTTACCTTTTCAAAACACATACAAGTTAAGATGCACACAAACCCGTTGCTCGCAAACGTTGTCTGACAGTGTAGCATTTAAAAGGGTGCCACAAATGGAGAAAGGCTCATCTCTGTACTTACCAACAAAATCCGTGGGAAAAATAAAGCCGTCCTTTGGATTCTGGGCTTATTTTACGAACTTCAAAGGAAGTGTTCCTTTTCCAGGTGGCAGGAAGCTTTTGGGCGGGATGGTGAACGGATTATAACACGATCCTTCAGGTTGCATGCAAAGCTATTTTTTTCCAGTCAGTCTGAGATAAACTGTTCTGTTAAGCAGGAATGACCATTCTGTGAGGCAGACCAGGGCTGGCTTTCAGCTGATAGGAGCTCTAAGGGGGTTTCCTGTTTACAAAGCCAAACAACAACAGTGGCAAGGAGCGGGATGCAAGTTACGAGCCGTAAAAAGGAAACGGGCCTATCAGTGCCGTTAACGTTCACTGATGCATGGGTGAAATGCACTCCAAAGTTATGAGCATGCTGATGGCAGGTCAATTGAATGTGACCTAGAATTATGCTCTGCAGTTAATAATTGCGGGCTTTGGTGCCTGCCATCATGCACTGTAAAAAAAAAAAAGAGCCACTAGGAGCAAGGCGGCAGAGCTGCTCACTCTCAGATCACGCGACCCACCCCCACCCAAAACAATTTGTTTTGGAGAGAGCCTGAGCTGGGCTGTGTCCTCACAGGTATCATGCAGGCCCGGCAGGTGGCCGGAACACTGACAGCAGAGCCTCATTCATCACAGAAAGTTAACACTTAATTCTATGACAAGACAGGAGGCTCATATTATGCATTGCAATCTTTACTCTGAAACCACAGCAGCAAAGAAAATACTTTTACAAACAAAAAAAGTTTCCACAACACAACTAGATAGAGTTCAATGTCAATGTATGGGGAACTCCCCAATCCATCATGGAGGACAGGTCATGCCCTGCAGGGGACCAATGAGCAGGGACCCTCTTCTATATATGTCCATTACTCTAACCCCAACCCCTCTTTCTTTGCTGCTGAAATCCACAAGCTAAGTCACTCCTCCTAGTTCTTGACTTCGTGTTGAATTTATGGAGTTTAGAGTGCTATTTATTTATGTTATTAATGTTATTTTGATGAGTTTTATTACACTGTACTGTGGAAATGGTCATGTATTTTTCATGTTCCGTTGGTAACTGGCTGAGTGCCGTGTTCGTGTGCGAACGCTGACCTGCAGGTCACATTCATGCTTTGTAATGCTCCGCTGGGAGCCTTCTGCTTCTGCAGTGTTTGTTTATATTTCTTCAGCCCTGAGAGGCCTTCTAATCAGGCTGCGGCTATGTGTGAAATTCTTTCCCTCCAGGCAGTGTTATTTTTAGCAGCTGCCCCAGCCCCAGAGCCAGCACACGTTTCCCACAGGTGGTTTGGGAACGCTTGAAATTCTTTTCACTTGAGAGGAAGTTTTGTTTTTGTTTTTCTACAAGTTCATTATGTAAGCGGCAGTAGGAACCTGCGCACATTTTTTCCATGACTGTAAAGGCTGCAGCTTCTTTTACTCATTAACTTCCCGCACGTGTGTGTTTTTATGTTTACATGCGCATTGTCATTAGTTGCATACAGGCTAAGCCTGTCCGGGGGATCCGGCTGGGGGGGGGGGGGCAGTTTGCTAGGCCCTCCTTTGATGGGAGTAACTTCCATGAGCATTCCTGAAAAGGGCAGCTGTGTCCTCTTTTTAGAGTGAAACGCTTGTATTTCTACATTTAATTTATTTAGTTCTATGGTGGTGAGGGATGTTTCAGCCCACAAGAGGCATAGCTCAAGGAGAGGTTTGCAGGTTTACCAGGCCGAGGGGCCTCGCCTTTGGCGGTATACACATGTGGATGCGAATGTGTATTTATTTATAGGTATTCACATTAATGTTTATATATATTCATATAATATATATATATTTAAAATTGATATTTTATTTTGTGTTTAAATTGATATTTTCAGTATATATTAACACCAGTTCGCCTACTGAAGGGTGCTTTGCCTTCTTGGTAAGTGCTAAACCCGGTTTAGCTTCAGGTTCTGCCTGAATTCTATGGGGAGGTTAACCCCTCGTATACTGCTGGTTTCCAAACCCTGCGAGGGTGACCAGTTTCAGGTACTCTGGTGGTGCTCTGGAATGGTACCGTCACCTGCTCGGTGGCAGGATTGGCTTGTGTTTCTGCGAGGTGATCCCTCGTATACTGATGGTTCCACACCCTGCTAGGGTGAGCAGTTGAGGTACACTTCATCAGTGTATTCCTCACTTAAAGTTGGCAACTTTGTCGGTGTGCTGCATATGGCGTTGGTGATTACCTTAACGGTTTGTGTGCCATAACCTGTTTGGTTTCAGGTTTCTACCTCAGTTCTAATGCAAGGTTACCCCTCGTGTACTGCTGGTTATCACGCCCTGCTCGGGCAAACAGTTGAAGGCACAATTGCTCAGGGTATTCCTCCCTTATGGTTAGCAGTCTGTTTAGATGCTGCATATGGCAGATGTCATTATTTCGGTAAGCACACGGTAGCCTGCTTGGTTTCAGGCTTTGCCTGGATTCTGCGGCGAGGGACCCCCTCGTGTACTGCTGGTTGCCACACCCTGCTAGGGTGAGCAGTTAAGGTGCACTTGCCCAGTGCTCTCTTTTGCTAAACATTATGTTTAAGTGATGAATGGAACACATTGGAGTGTTCAGAATTGTCAGTGGCCCAGATAGCTCGGTAAGTAGCAGCTTATAGAAGGGCCGGGGGGGGTTTGGACCCCTGTGAGGGCGTAACCCCTCTTCTTTGGATATTTTATATGTCTATTTTATATAATTTATTAAGTACTTTAAAAAAAAGAGTGTGTGGAGGTTGTGGTAAAACAGACCCATGTGGGGGGTTGTACCTTCCTCTATAGACACTGGTGTTAACCTTCGTCTTTTAGTTAAACTTCTGTCGCCCTTTACCGTAGTTAGTTTCAGGACAACTCAGTCCTTCCTTAGGTCTTGCTTTCCCCGATATCAATTGCTCCACCCAACACCTGTGCTGATTAAGCTGCTGTATTTTCTCCCATGATGAGGAAGAAACAGATGATGCGTTATGCCTCTGTTGAGGTCTGCAGGGCTGGAGGCTCTCTATAGTGGGGACGGGGTTTCCCTTACTATTTGTCCCATTGGACATTCTTTTTACTATTGAACTGTTGGTGGAGACAGGGTCAGCTCGTGGGTAACTGTTCAGTTTTGTTGCATGGCAAATTGAGCAACCGTGTTCTACTTGGAGAAAGTGTTTGGGAAACACTTGATGATATCAGATATACGAGTTGCCAAACAATAACTTTAGGGCGCTTGCCCCATGGGGTTTCCTCCCAAATCTTGGCCTGTGGTTCAACTAACCGTCTAGCAGTGTGTTGCACTTTCTCCTCTGCTCGAGGAGTTCAGGCAGGCTTTTGTACCCTCAAGAGCGTTGCTTAATCTCTTTTGTTGTGTATATATATATAGACATATACATTTTCTACAGTGCACCGATTAGGGTGCTGGTTTTTTCTCATCCGTACTGACCCTACTGATACAGGTTCCTAATTTTGGAGAGGTCTAAATAAGTATTTTATCCTGCTGAGATCGATAAGTGAACACTTCACGTCACACACCGTTCGTAATAGTGATATGCACCACTCATATACCTGAGGGTTCGTAGTACTGTATAAGTACTGTTTGCTATGGACAATGTGCTTCATTTTCTTTTTTCCCTGATTCCCTTAGTGGCCAGTCAGCCTCACACGAATACAGAGACTCAGATCTCGGGTTGGAGGGGACAGTGGTCCCAGATTTCTTTCACAACCTGTATTTACGAGGCATTGATCATTTTTCCCTGAGATCTTTCCCCCTCATTCCCATGCTCGTCATCCTTGGGGGATATTGTATCATGATATACACCACGTGGAGTATCGCCCGATGGTTTTTCCGGTTTTTCTTTTACAGGAGTTCAGACTCAGGGCCAGTGCAGACTCGCACTAAGCATTTCCCTCCCGTCAGTTACTTTCCTTTGCGCTATTCCTGGTATTTCAACAGGTTAAGCAGAGCCTGTCCACGGTCAGGGGGTTGGTTAGAGTGTATTTATTTCTCTTAAGGGTGTTAAAAGCGGGGTTGTAATGTGGTCCTCAGGGTAGCCTTCTTCTGGGTTGCAAGGTTTTTTTCCCTTGGTTAAGTGGGGGAGGGTTCTCCTCATTTGTGAAGGCTCAATATCCCTTGGTGAGATAGAGGGGTCTGGGAGTGATACTAATCTCCCTTCCAAGTTATTATGACCCTCTATCACAATGTGTTCCAGCGTCTCTACATTAACTGTCAGAAGGTGTCTGCCAGTACGATTCCCAGAGGGCTGGGATATTTATATTCAGTTAATGACTTGATTCTCCTAGTCACCTGCACGGCAGGTGGACCTTTGGGTTTTCACAAGAGTTTGTTTTTACAATAAGGTGCCAGCTCAGGGTGCTGTGAGCTTCAAGGCTCTCCAATTTGACTGAAATAGAGGTTAGTCCTCTTCTGGTGTGCAGCTTCAGTTTAACTATTTAGTGATCGCTTCTTTGCAGTTTAGAGTCTTGCTAAGACTTGGAATTGGATGTCACTATGATGGTAGCGATTGGATGTAAGATACATTTTTTCTCCTTGCCAGGTTTGGCCTCTTAAGGATCAGGTTTGTAAATATCTGCTTCTTGTCATGGTTGCAGAGTTCTTCAAGTGTTCGGAAGGTCTGACGGTCTCCGGTTGGCGGTTTGACAGGTTTAGCTTCTCAGGGGGGCCCCTCTCTTCCATTCTGCTTCGGCCTCCAGAGGACATCCCGCCTTACTATACACATATGTCTGAAGACAATTATGGGTTAAGTCTATGGTTTTTCAGCTTTCCTCAGGATGGGTCATCCTGTTACAAATTTATAAAATGATTTTTACTCCCATTTTACCTTTTGAAGATTTGTCTTTCCCTCTTGGTTCCCCAGTGTAGTTATGTGACATGCCCTGATCCTAATGCAATATCTTCCTTTAATGCATGGGATGGAACCTAAAAGACTTTCCCCCTTTGGGGTACTTTTTCTTTATCTCCAGGAGAGCTCTGTGCTTATTTTCTTTGGTTTGCTTTCTAGGATCCCAAAGATGATATTAATTTAAATGTTTTAAATGTTTTATTGGACAACAGAGGCGTTTTTTACAGAGGAGTTTTGTCCTATCCTATTAGTAGGAAAACTGTGTTTAATGGTTTTTTCCCCTCTTTAACCAGTTGGTTTTGGCGGCCTGTAAAGAACACTGGAATTGGCACGATTTCCTGTTTTCTTGCATTTGACGATGCCTTATAAGACAGTTTTCGGGCGAACTAGTCTTGGTCGATTCTCTTGCGATCAGCTGATTGATTTCATGAAAGCATAAAAATGTTTTTTCCTTTCCTATTATTTTATTATATTTTATTAGTTTAACAAAGGTAGCGGGCGCCCCTCTCTCGCAAGAACAGACATGATAACCTGTTCAGTGGTTATTAACCACTTGAGAGTTCGCAGCCACTGCTTTTACCCACTGTGCCTTTCACAGATGGGAAATATCCATTTGCATATCAGTCTTTGTCCTGCCCGGGGGCAGTCCAGCACCGAAATACAATGGCAATTCCAATCTGAACGAGAGTACCACCAGCAACCCCATACACGTGTTTCACCCTTGTTGGGGATCATCAGTGAGGTGAAGCTGATGCCTCTCTAAGCACAGTGAGAGGGAGACCACGTCTGGTTGCCCCCAGGAGACCTAGGGTTACCAATCCCAGGTTCCTTAAAAAATAGTTTAACAAAGGTAGCGGGCGCCCCTCTCTCGCAAGAACAGACATGATAACCTGTTCAGTGGTTATTAACCACTTGAGAGTTCGCAGCCACTGCTTTTACCCACTGTGCCTTTCACAGATGGGAAATATCCATTTGCATATCAGTCTTTGTCCTGCCCGGGGGCAGTCCAGCACCGAAATACAATGGCAATTCCAATCTGAACGAGAGTACCACCAGCAACCCCATACACGTGTTTCACCCTTGTTGGGGATCATCAGTGAGGTGAAGCTGATGCCTCTCTAAGCACAGTGAGAGGGAGACCACGTCTGGTTGCCCCCAGGAGACCTAGGGTTACCAATCCCAGGTTCCTTAAAAAATAGTTTAACAAAGGTAGCGGGCGCCCCTCTCTCGCAAGAACAGACATGATAACCTGTTCAGTGGTTATTAACCACTTGAGAGTTCGCAGCCACTGCTTTTACCCACTGTGCCTTTCACAGATGGGAAATATCCATTTGCATATCAGTCTTTGTCCTGCCCGGGGGCAGTCCAGCACCGAAATACAATGGCAATTCCAATCTGAACGAGAGTACCACCAGCAACCCCATACACGTGTTTCACCCTTGTTGGGGATCATCAGTGAGGTGAAGCTGATGCCTCTCTAAGCACAGTGAGAGGGAGACCACGTCTGGTTGCCCCCAGGAGACCTAGGGTTACCAATCCCAGGTTCCTTAAAAAATAGTTTAACAAAGGTAGCGGGCGCCCCTCTCTCGCAAGAACAGACATGATAACCTGTTCAGTGGTTATTAACCACTTGAGAGTTCGCAGCCACTGCTTTTACCCACTGTGCCTTTCACAGATGGGAAATATCCATTTGCATATCAGTCTTTGTCCTGCCCGGGGGCAGTCCAGCACCGAAATACAATGGCAATTCCAATCTGAACGAGAGTACCACCAGCAACCCCATACACGTGTTTCACCCTTGTTGGGGATCATCAGTGAGGTGAAGCTGATGCCTCTCTAAGCACAGTGAGAGGGAGACCACGTCTGGTTGCCCCCAGGAGACCTAGGGTTACCAATCCCAGGTTCCTTAAAAAATAGTTTAACAAAGGTAGCGGGCGCCCCTCTCTCGCAAGAACAGACATGATAACCTGTTCAGTGGTTATTAACCACTTGAGAGTTCGCAGCCACTGCTTTTACCCACTGTGCCTTTCACAGATGGGAAATATCCATTTGCATATCAGTCTTTGTCCTGCCCGGGGGCAGTCCAGCACCGAAATACAATGGCAATTCCAATCTGAACGAGAGTACCACCAGCAACCCCATACACGTGTTTCACCCTTGTTGGGGATCATCAGTGAGGTGAAGCTGATGCCTCTCTAAGCACAGTGAGAGGGAGACCACGTCTGGTTGCCCCCAGGAGACCTAGGGTTACCAATCCCAGGTTCCTTAAAAAATAGTTTAACAAAGGTAGCGGGCGCCCCTCTCTCGCAAGAACAGACATGATAACCTGTTCAGTGGTTATTAACCACTTGAGAGTTCGCAGCCACTGCTTTTACCCACTGTGCCTTTCACAGATGGGAAATATCCATTTGCATATCAGTCTTTGTCCTGCCCGGGGGCAGTCCAGCACCGAAATACAATGGCAATTCCAATCTGAACGAGAGTACCACCAGCAACCCCATACACGTGTTTCACCCTTGTTGGGGATCATCAGTGAGGTGAAGCTGATGCCTCTCTAAGCACAGTGAGAGGGAGACCACGTCTGGTTGCCCCCAGGAGACCTAGGGTTACCAATCCCAGGTTCCTTAAAAAATAGTTTAACAAAGGTAGCGGGCGCCCCTCTCTCGCAAGAACAGACATGATAACCTGTTCAGTGGTTATTAACCACTTGAGAGTTCGCAGCCACTGCTTTTACCCACTGTGCCTTTCACAGATGGGAAATATCCATTTGCATATCAGTCTTTGTCCTGCCCGGGGGCAGTCCAGCACCGAAATACAATGGCAATTCCAATCTGAACGAGAGTACCACCAGCAACCCCATACACGTGTTTCACCCTTGTTGGGGATCATCAGTGAGGTGAAGCTGATGCCTCTCTAAGCACAGTGAGAGGGAGACCACGTCTGGTTGCCCCCAGGAGACCTAGGGTTACCAATCCCAGGTTCCTTAAAAAATAGTTTAACAAAGGTAGCGGGCGCCCCTCTCTCGCAAGAACAGACATGATAACCTGTTCAGTGGTTATTAACCACTTGAGAGTTCGCAGCCACTGCTTTTACCCACTGTGCCTTTCACAGATGGGAAATATCCATTTGCATATCAGTCTTTGTCCTGCCCGGGGGCAGTCCAGCACCGAAATACAATGGCAATTCCAATCTGAACGAGAGTACCACCAGCAACCCCATACACGTGTTTCACCCTTGTTGGGGATCATCAGTGAGGTGAAGCTGATGCCTCTCTAAGCACAGTGAGAGGGAGACCAGGTCTGGTTGCCCCCAGGAGACCTAGGGTTACCAATCCCAGGTTCCTTAAAAAATAGTTTAACAAAGGTAGCGGGCGCCCCTCTCTCGCAAGAACAGGCATGATAACCTGTTCAGTGGTTATTAACCACTTGAGAGTTCGCAGCCACTGCTTTTACCCACTGTGCCTTTCACAGATGGGAAATATCCATTTGCATATCAGTCTTTGTCCTGCCCGGGGGCAGTCCAGCACCGAAATACAATGGCAATTCCAATCTGAACGAGAGTACCACCAGCAACCCCATACACGTGTTTCACCCTTGTTGGGGATCATCAGTGAGGTGAAGCTGATGCCTCTCTAAGCACAGTGAGAGGGAGACCACGTCTGGTTGCCCCCAGGAGACCTAGGGTTACCAATCCCAGGTTCCTTAAAAAATAGTTTAACAAAGGTAGCGGGCGTCCCTCTCTCGCAAGAACAGACATGATAACCTGTTCAGTGGTTATTAACCACTTGAGAGTTCGCAGCCACTGCTTTTACCCACTGTGCCTTTCACAGATGGGAAATATCCATTTGCATATCAGTCTTTGTCCTGCCCGGGGGCAGTCCAGCACCGAAATACAATGGCAATTCCAATCTGAACGAGAGTACCACCAGCAACCCCATACACGTGTTTCACCCTTGTTGGGGATCATCAGTGAGGTGAAGCTGATGCCTCTCTAAGCACAGTGAGAGGGAGACCACGTCTGGGTGCCCCCAGGAGACCTAGGGTTACCAATCCCAGGTTCCTTAAAAAATAGTTTAACAAAGGTAGCGGGCGCCCCTCTCTCGCAAGAACAGACATGATAACCTGTTCAGTGGTTATTAACCACTTGAGAGTTCGCAGCCACTGCTTTTACCCACTGTGCCTTTCACAGATGGGAAATATCCATTTGCATATCAGTCTTTGTCCTGCCCGGGGGCAGTCCAGCACCGAAATACAATGGCAATTCCAATCTGAACGAGAGTACCACCAGCAACCCCATACACGTGTTTCACCCTTGTTGGGGATCATCAGTGAGGTGAAGCTGATGCCTCTCTAAGCACAGTGAGAGGGAGACCACGTCTGGTTGCCCCCAGGAGACCTAGGGTTACCAATCCCAGGTTCCTTAAAAAATAGTTTAACAAAGGTAGCGGGCGCCCCTCTCTCGCAAGAACAGACATGATAACCTGTTCAGTGGTTATTAACCACTTGAGAGTTCGCAGCCACTGCTTTTACCCACTGTGCCTTTCACAGATGGGAAATATCCATTTGCATATCAGTCTTTGTCCTGCCCGGGGGCAGTCCAGCACCGAAATACAATGGCAATTCCAATCTGAACGAGAGTACCACCAGCAACCCCATACACGTGTTTCACCCTTGTTGGGGATCATCAGTGAGGTGAAGCTGATGCCTCTCTAAGCACAGTGAGAGGGAGACCAGGTCTGGTTGCCCCCAGGAGACCTAGGGTTACCAATCCCAGGTTCCTTAAAAAATAGTTTAACAAAGGTAGCGGGCGCCCCTCTCTCGCAAGAACAGGCATGATAACCTGTTCAGTGGTTATTAACCACTTGAGAGTTCGCAGCCACTGCTTTTACCCACTGTGCCTTTCACAGATGGGAAATATCCATTTGCATATCAGTCTTTGTCCTGCCCGGGGGCAGTCCAGCACCGAAATACAATGGCAATTCCAATCTGAACGAGAGTACCACCAGCAACCCCATACACGTGTTTCACCCTTGTTGGGGATCATCAGTGAGGTGAAGCTGATGCCTCTCTAAGCACAGTGAGAGGGAGACCACGTCTGGTTGCCCCCAGGAGACCTAGGGTTACCAATCCCAGGTTCCTTAAAAAATAGTTTAACAAAGGTAGCGGGCGTCCCTCTCTCGCAAGAACAGACATGATAACCTGTTCAGTGGTTATTAACCACTTGAGAGTTCGCAGCCACTGCTTTTACCCACTGTGCCTTTCACAGATGGGAAATATCCATTTGCATATCAGTCTTTGTCCTGCCCGGGGGCAGTCCAGCACCGAAATACAATGGCAATTCCAATCTGAACGAGAGTACCACCAGCAACCCCATACACGTGTTTCACCCTTGTTGGGGATCATCAGTGAGGTGAAGCTGATGCCTCTCTAAGCACAGTGAGAGGGAGACCACGTCTGGGTGCCCCCAGGAGACCTAGGGTTACCAATCCCAGGTTCCTTAAAAAATAGTTTAACAAAGGTAGCGGGCGCCCCTCTCTCGCAAGAACAGACATGATAACCTGTTCAGTGGTTATTAACCACTTGAGAGTTCGCAGCCACTGCTTTTACCCACTGTGCCTTTCACAGATGGGAAATATCCATTTGCATATCAGTCTTTGTCCTGCCCGGGGGCAGTCCAGCACCGAAATACAATGGCAATTCCAATCTGAACGAGAGTACCACCAGCAACCCCATACACGTGTTTCACCCTTGTTGGGGATCATCAGTGATCTTCTTGCGAGAGAGGGGCGCCCGCTACCTTTGTATAATTATATTTTATTATATTGGCTCTATTGTATGGATCATGTTGTACTAATAAGATGCAAGGGCTTTGAACTTGCATAATATGAGCCTCCTGTCTTGTCATAGAATAGCTAATCCCCCACACTAACGTGAGATGGGGGTTTAGATTCTATTAAAGACAAGGAGGCGATTATTATCCCACCCACCCACCCTGGATATGATGTGATATGACAATTGTGACACGCATGTACACAGGTGGTTCAAGAGAGAACATTCTTTGGTTTGTTGTTTTTCCCAACCACCCACCCTTCTTGTTTGTTGTTCTTACAGCCACGAGTTGAGGTTCTCATCAGGAGTGTGGCTCGCAGTAACAAGTTGTGGAGTGCGTGATTTTGGATGAGAAGTCCTATCCAGAAGAACTTCGGCATAGATTCAGGCTGCGAGAAGGTGGAGATCTCCAGTTTTGTTGGATTCTTTCTCCGCGCTACGCAGTTCAACCGTTTCATTGGACTTCTGGTGCAAGACAGCTGCAGAAAGAGGGGTTGGGGTTAGAGTAATGGACATATATAGAAGAGGGTCCCTGCTCATTGGTCCCCTGCAGGGCATGACCTGTCCTCCATGATGGATTGGGGAGTTCCCCATACATTGACATTGAACTCTATCTAGTTGTGTTGTGGAAACTTTTTTTGTTTGTAAAAGTATTTTCTTTGCTGCTGTGGTTTCAGAGTAAAGATTCCAATGCATAATAATCGCCTCCTTGTCTTTAATAGAATCTAAACCCCCATCTCACGTTAGTGTGGGGGATTAGCTATTGTTAACTTTCTTTGATGAATGACTCTATCTCCACAGCAGCAAGCCGTGATTAGGGGCAGCTGCAGAGGGGAGTGGCAGGGCTGAAAAAACAGTGCTGGTGTTGGGACCAGCAACTACTGGCACAAATTAAGCACTGCCTGTAACTATTGTTCTCCAGCATGGGTCTGGCATGGATTCACATGCGAACCCTCTCCCCGGGCCCTCTGTGGCTCTTCTTGGTCATACTGCCACTTTACGTGCTACCAAATCTGAAGATGGATGCCAGAGGCATGGTTTATGGAGAGGACTGTCATTGGTTTAGAGGAGAAATGCAGTTTTAAAGTGAAAGTGAAACTTTTTATTTTTTTACCGAGTATACCCTTCCTGATGACGGGGAATATTCATGAGCATGTGAATCCATGCCAGTCCCATACTGGAGAACAATAGTTACAGATAAGTAACTTAAAGCTTCACATCAGTCAGTTTTTGTTAAATGGAGGTGCTCAGTCTGTTGCCACTAGGTTTGATTGATAAGTCTAGAAAGTACACACTTGGACTACCTATTTCCAATGTCAATTGGATTCTTGGGTGTCGTTCATTTAGATATTTTAAAAAAGGACTGTAATTCATTTTGGGGACCCTTCCAGATACCAAAGATGTTGTCAATATATCTCATCCACGTGCTAAATTTGGGCTGCCATATTGGGTGTTCTAAGATGTGCTCCGTCTTAAAAGCATACACAAACAAGTTTGCATACGAAGATGCCATAGAAGAGCCTATTGAAATGCCGGATATTTGAAAATAATAATCTTTCTGGTATTGAAAGTGATTTATTATATAGAATGATCTTTGCTAGGTCAATCGTAAAGACTTTATTCAATTGGAAGTATTCTTCGTGGAACAGAGCCCATTCCACCGCATCAAGTCCTTCACTATGAAGAATGGATGTGCATAGGCTTTGTACGTCCAGGGTGAATAATGTCCAGCCAGGGTTGAATTCAGTCAATTGTTCTAACGTCATTAGAAAATGTGTTGTGTCTCTTAGGTAAGTGGTGCTCTTTTGTACTCTTGGTTGTAGGAATTCTTTCTACATTTTTAGCAAGAAGATCAAAAATGCTGTTGTTCGCAGCTACTGTGCGTCTTGAGGGGTGTGTTAGAAGGTTTTTATAGATTTTCAGTAAACCATACAATACGGGCATAATAGGAAATTTGTTGATTAAATAATCTTTGGTGCATTCAGTTATCCATTTTTCATTGAGGGCATTGAGTAGGACGTCTTCATAATGGGTCGAATTGTGTCCATGCGATCATGGTCTATGATCAAGTAAGTTTCTGACATTGAGAAGTGTCAAACAACTTTGGATGTAGAAATCACTTTTCATGATTACAATGGCACCTCCTTTGTCAGTAGGTTTAATAATTATAGTTTGATCTTCTGCTAGTCTAGTTGTTTCAATGGTTCGTGTTGATGTTTTCTTAAATTGTGTTCTATGATGTCAAAATACGTAATAGACTTGAGATCCCACATCATGGAGTTCTCAAATAAATCAAAACCAGGATTCTTCACACTGGAATTGAATCTACTTTTGGACCTCATTTCAAGATATTCAAAGGTTTTGGATCTTTCTTCCATCAGTGGTATGAAATCGAAAAATACCTTCAACCTCATTATACTTGTAAGTTTGGCTACATTGATATGTTCATCAAATACTGTGCTATTGTTGGTAGGGACAAATTATAGACCTAAGTTGAGGAGGTTAATTTCTTTTTTGGATATGGTTCTGTTTGAAATATTCACTACTAGATCGCTTATTGTTTCTTGCCCCTTAGCTTTCTTGTGCCCTCTCCTTGTTTTTCTGCCCCTAAAAAAAGGATGTGCATTGGTAGATGTCATAGGACTACCTGTTGGTGGTGTGGTAAGTTCAGGATGTACTTCTACTGAGTTACTATTCATGGATGGTGTTGCCGAGGGAGTGGCACTATGTTCCTTACTGCTTCCTGAGGTATCACTTGATGGATCAGTTTCTTTCTTCACCAGTGTTTCTGGATTGTCTGGGTTGATTGGGCTGTCTATTGGGTCGGTATGATTGTATCTGCTGGTTGTACTCTTGCCATGTGAAGATAATATCCGTGAGTAATTGAGTGTCTCTCCTGAATTTCCTTATCTCCCTTTGTTCAATATGGTGCTTATGTTTCCAACTTCCTATTGGTATCTTCTAGAATTGTTGTCAATTCCTCTTGAGATAGTAGTGTGTTTGACTGATCTTTAAGCTCTGTAATATCTGAGTCGATCTTAGATAAAGATTTTGCTTGTGCCTTCATTTTCAATATAATTAGATCGAGGGAGCATTTGTTGAGGATCTGCTCCCATTTCTTTACAAACTCACTATTTTCTTTACATAGGCTGGGTCGTAGATATATCCTGAGACTTCGAGGTATCCTTTCAGCTTTGTAGTATTGGGCTAGGGTTGAAACGTTAAGTTTTTGTGAGATTGCTCTCCTAATTATCCTTTCTAAGTTATTTATGATTTTTTCTGGACTATCTATTGTGGGAGTGGTTCTTTCAGTAGCCTTATTCAAATCCAGTATGCAAGAAGCTTCCTCTTCGCTAAAAGCTAGCATGCTACTGTGTTATCGCTATTTTGTAAGTGGTATATGATTTCTTGATGCTATTCTCTATGGAGCGCACAAGCAAGGTTAATAGCTACATATATCTATATTCTGCAGACACTTACTTGAAATTGACTTCCTTCAGCATCTTTGAATCTCACAAAACACATACCTCTTTATGAGGTAAGACAGCGCCTTTAATCAAAAATTCAAAGCATTATGGCACCTCTGCATGTCTTACATGAGTCACACTTTTGAAAGACACTTTATTATTATTTTTTGAAGATTGGACAGTCGATGTGGAATTGTGACTAGAACAAACCTTATACTTCAGGATTATGCAGCAATTCTACAATCCTTCTACTTCATGAGTATGCAGCAATTCTAAAATAAGAGGTAGGATTCCTTACATTTATTTATTTAACCATTACTGTTCAACCCTATTTGATATATCGTGCAGCAATAGCATAGACTCAATATACTACTCTCCCTAGAATCAAAGAGATGACACAGCCAACTCTCTCCTTTTCCCAGTGTGGGAATACAGTCTAAAAGGACCTCACTAATAATTAGAGCACACCCTGTGAAGGCCAACAAGGTGATGCAATGATATATACTGAGTTTAATGTAATTATGTCACCATTAGTGATGCTATACTCACTCGTACATTTGATTTACTTTGTAGATGAGAGCTGAAGATTGATACAAGTACATGAACTATATGAGTATGTTGCTCATGATTAAGGGATTATGATTCCCGAAACGCGTTGAGCTCTGTTTACACTTATTTTTTGCAGGAACACTATTTTTGTGATAACGACTTCTGTGAAACAATAATAAATGTAACTTTCATATATTGTATATTTTAATTAATTTGGTTATTTACAGCCATCAAGTATTTTTGCCTACTACAACAAGACTTGACTGACTATATTGATAGTCCATGTGGTGTGCAGGGGACGGGAGTGCCCACTAATAAAAGACACTTACTTTTTTGTGATTATATGTTAGCGAATTCTGGTGCCTGAGCCGCATTTTCTCCCCTACACCTGGCAACCTTTCTAAAATTAGCTCTTATAAATCAGACCATACCTATTGACTAATCAGGTGTGCATTCGGGGACATTCCTCTGTAGTCACTTCTGAACAGGACGATTTCCTGGTCTGGTCTAAGGACAATCACACACATAATGGCCTCTGTTACCACAGTACATGCAGAGATTATCTTGTCTTCTTTGCTGCCTTTCTCCTGCAGTTTAGAACCCATGAAATCTTTATAGGGTCAGGTTGTCCTAGTTCCATGGTTTTGGTCTGAGCATGGCTTACCCGACGGCTTGGAGTAAAGACATGGGTTGCTTCAAAACTTCAGTGATTGCTCTTATGCTTCTGAAGTTGTTTAACGCGTGGAGGTTGGAAGGGGGGGACTAGGTCCATAAAGCATCCTGTAACCCCTTCTTAAAACCGTGTTTAATCACTGTATGTTGGAATTCCTCAGACCACTGCACCCCTGTGACAGGTTTCTGGAAATGTGTGATGTAGGAAATCTGGCCATGTGATCCTTGCTTTAAGGTCCACATCTGTACTCTTTGTTTGTTCAGAATAGCGTCTTTCGAACATCTTCAATACTACACTGAAGCTGGTTTATTTAAGAAGGATGGGGTTGTCCCTGCTAAGCAGTGGTGTCGCCCATGCCATTGCATCACCCCCAGATGGGACATAATGAATGTCACTTTTGCTTATTCGGGAGGGAAGAATGATGGTCCCCTTCAATAACACAAAAACATAGAGACAAATTGAGAAAGTGGGAGCAGATATTGATTTGGTGGTAGGGGCTGATTGTTGGGCAACAGGAAGTAGAGGAGGAGCCAAATGCCTCTACCGGAAATCCCGTCCCAATTCTTCCTATATGTTGGAAGCTGGACATTTCGACATGCACAACGCCAATAATGGTATCCATCCCAAGAACGATCCTCTAAACAAGGCAACCTTTGAGAAAGCCCTATATGATGTACCCGCGGAGAAATGACAGCCTCTTAAAGGAGGTTCCTGAAGAAGTGTGAAGATGAATGAAAGAGACAATTGGTGACGTCACATGAAGTAGAAATGACGCACCCAAAAGAAATGCTGAAGATGAAAATATATAGACCTTATAGAATCTGATGACAAAGTGAAGAGTCGAGTAACATTTAATTGCATGAAGATTGCACATGCAAAGAGCAGTGAAGAAAATGCAAATCGCTTTATAACTGTACCGATGCTGTAGCACAAGTAGACAAAGTAATCATAAGGCTGGCTATACATAGCGAATAGACTGCAGGTGGTGCCGCCAATATATATATATGTGTGTATAGAATCTGGATGTTCCACGTTGTGTTTAAGCAAACTAGGACCCCAAGAGTGAAAGGGCTGAAAGTTTGGCAAAGTATAAAAAAAACAGCTGACGATGAAGGAAGAATCGAGAAGGCTGGTTTGGCCCAGCGTCAAGGGTTGAGGCAGCAAAGAAACTGGTTATCTATTCGAGAAGATACAATGAACGTGAGAAGCGAGGCAAGATCCTGTTGAGGTGTAATGGAAAAACACTGAGTGCCAGGTTTTATTCATTTAATAGTATTAAATACGAAGAAAGGAGCTCAAATATGGTCCAGATGAAAATAGATTTTGGGCAAACCACATCGAGACTGAAGATAAGGTTGTGCTCACAATCCCTTTTATTCTCAGGTGCAGTGATATTCGCAAGGCTGAGTTCAAAGACAAAATTGAAATGGCAGACAGCAGGAGCGATGATGGATGATAGGCTTATTAGGTGGGAAGGCATGGTCAAGTCCACCCACAAGCACCTGGGGTAGCAGCTTGCGTGTTGATAGCGAGTGGAATATCCCAGAAGGTTACAAGCGTGCCAACCAATTGTAGAGGGCCACAGAGCAAAGATCCCTATAGTTTGAAAGCCATTGAAGCATTGTGTATTCTATGACCGCGAAGATGACTTGCACTAGGGGTGGGTATAAGTTGTCCCCTGATGTTAGAGATCCAATCATAAGCCTATCCCCCAAAGAAAGTATAACTAGAGGTTCTCCTTAAACCTATCACAACTCCAAGTAGGTTTTCTTATTTTGCACGTAGTATGTCACTGATGACATATTTCTGTTTATAAATGTGTTTTTTCATGTGAAACATTGAAAATGCTTGTGCGACGTCTGTTGATGTCCGTTGAACTCCCTGTTTTAGGCAATTGCAATTAAAACAGCTAGGTTCTGCCAACTTCCTGAGTCAGTCTTATTGGTGTCAAAGTAAATTCTGCATCCCCATCTATCTAATAAATTGTTACTCGCTTAAAGGGCCCACGGGTTCATGTGGTAGCAGAGAGAGGATGGTTAAGAAGATCCATTGACCAGTAGGTTTCTAGTGTTTCGGATAGTCGGACACCCTCCGTCATCTAGCCGGAAGATCAAACATTTTCCTGTGGAGAGTGGCCGATATAGAAAACGTGCAAGAAGATCGATATAGGTGGGACGGTCCCTCTTTCATGAAATCCCTCCTGGTTTCCACAGGGGCTGAGCGGACGAAAGGCAACAGTGGTTGGTTTGAGGAGGGGACTATACCAAAGGTCTTAGAGCTGAAGAGCAAATGGTGAGTAGGTTGAGGGGAATGGCAAAATAAGGGGATGGGATTGTGGTAATGCAGAAAAGTAACGGGGAGTTGTTTAAAATAACGAGGAGCATTATAGTGAAAATTAGGAGTGTTTGTAAGGCCTAGTTTCCTACCTCAAGGCAGGTCTAGAAGGAGTCATTTCAAAATCCCAATCGGGGATAACTAGGCGGCACATAAACAGGTTTATGATAGGGAATGATCCAAACTCAAATCAGAGTATTTTAGGGGCTAGGAGAAAAGGAGTAGCATGGTGTAGATGTGAAAAGTCGAATAGTCTAAGTATTTTGTAAATGAAAAAGGTGGCGAGCGACGAGAATAAACTGTAAGGTTAAAGAAGAGATAAAAAGTTATTGGGCTGAATTCAGAGGGTAAACAGGTGGTCAGTGCAGTATCAGACAGATCAGCAGGGGAGAGGAAGATAGAAGGCAGAAGCAAAGAGGAAGGTTCTGGGGTACTTCCGAAACCAGAGATGGTTCTGCTCAAGTTTCAGAGAGGCAGGGAGGCCGTTCGAGAGCAAGGCGCTAGCCGAGGAAAGAGTTCTACCCCCCAACTCGTTGCTTGGAGAAGCAAGTGACCCTCAAGGATTTGGAGGTGGAGGAGCGAAGAGCTCGAGTAGGAAGATATTTCCAAAGCGAGAATTGGAAATATATCGGTCCCAGGCCCCAGAAGGCTTTGTGGACAATGCAGAGGGTCTTGAACTTCATCCTTGCAGCCACTGGGAGCCAATGGAGAGATTTCAGGGCTGGAGAGATGCGATCCCTGGGCCTGAGGCCAAGGACACGTCTTGCAGTCCTGTTCTGGATGAATTGTAAAGGACGGAGAGTAGAAGCAGGCATATTTAAAAAGAGGGTGTTGCAGTAGTCCAGCCTAGAGAGAACCAGAGCTCTGGAGACAGTGAGCTTCTGGGGGAAGATGAGGAAAGGAAGAATGCCTCTGAGGAGATGCAGCTGGTAGTTTGACTTCTTAGAAATGTCAGGGATGTGAGGAGAGAAGGGGAGTGTGGAGTCGAAGATGACCCTAAGGTTCTTATCCTCACAGGTGGGAGCAGGAAGAGGGCCAAGAGTGGCCAGCCAGAGAGTGACAGGAAAGGAAGGTGCAAGTGTGCCGATGAGGAGGATCTCCATCTTACTGGCAGTAAGGCAAAGATCATTGGCAGCACACCACTCCTGGATTGCAGACAGACAATCCGGGATGAGGGAGGGAGAAGAGGCAGCAGAGGGGAGCCTGAAAGTGAGCTGAGGGTCATCTGCATAGCACTGAAACTTGGGCAGAGAGAAGCAATGATGTGGGTGAGAGCTGCAAGGTATTGGTTGAACAGCCAGGGAGGAAGGTTACACCCCTGTGGAACACCACAGGTAGAGAGTGAGATTGAGGAGAGGAAGGACCCAAGTTTGACCTGGGATGGTTGGTCCAAGAGGAAAGAGGTCAGCCAGGCCAGGGCTTGATCAGTAGTACCCAGGTTATTACGGTGCCGGTTCAGCAGGATGGCATGGGTGACCATGTCGAAAGTAGAAGAGAGATTGAGTAAGATGAGGACAGAGGGATGATTAGCATCAAGGTTAGAGAGCAGGTCTTCACAGTTGTTCAGGAGTGCAGTTTCCGTGCTTCTGGATGCTCGGAAGCCAGACTGATGGTCATGGAGACAACCAACAGATTCAGTGTGAAGATTAAGCTGGGAGATGGCCAGCTTTTCCAAGAGTTTGCCCAAGAAAAGCATAATGGAGATCGGGCGATAGTTTGACGGATAGGAGGGGTTGACTGAGGGTTTCTTGAGAAGGGGGTGCAGAAGAGAATGCTTCAGGGGGAAGGTAAGGTTCCAGTGGTGAAAGAGTTATTGCAGAAGTCGGCCAAGGCTGGAGTTAGGGTGTCAATGTGGTCCTTGATGATTTTAGAAGAACAGGGAAGAACCTGTTTTGACGAGACTTTCATAGATTGGTCTTGTCTAGAAACGTTGTCAGGGGTGAACAGAGGAAAGGCAGAGAAGGGCATAGGAGAGTTGGCCACAGGGAGGCCAGATGTAGAGGAGAAGGTAGATGGAGAAGGAGTAGAGTCGGAGAGGGTGGACAGGATGTCCTGGGTTTTAGAGATGAAATGAGAGGCCAGGGACGTGCAGAGGGTCTGGGGGGGACAGGAGAGGTGGAGATTGCAGCAACATTGGCCAGCTCCTTGCAGATTTTAAAGAGTTAGGCCAAGTTATTTGATGCTGCAGACACGCAGGTTTGGAGGTGAGCTCTCTTCTTGTTGAGGACAGAGAGTCAGTATTGCCTTTGGAGCAGGCGGCAGGCCAGTTTGTGAGATGATGCACAAGATGCCAGCCATTTCCTCTCAGCCACCCTACACTTGCATTTAAGGGTGACGAGGTCTGAGTCGTACCAGGAGTTGCATTTGGCTTTGGGCTTCAAGCGGGTTCTTATGACAGGGGCAAGTACTTCAAGAGTATCGAAGATAGAAGGGTGGAGCTTGGAAAGGGCTGTGTCAGGATGAGAAGAAGAAGAAGAAGAAGAAGAAGAAGAAGAAGAAGAAAAGAAGAGTTGGTTCTGGGTGCAGAGAGGATCTTGTCACAAATAAATTGTTTGCAGAAAATAAACTTTGCTGTAGGCCTCCTGGCGTAAGATCAACAGCGCTGTGTCATCAGGGTACGACAATGCACTATGTGTGATTCTATATAAAACTGGTGGATTTGTTCTAACTGAGGACTTATGAGGATTAAATGAGAGTAAAATAATCAATAATAGTGGGGCTAATGGACATCCTTGCCTGACTCCTTTATTCATTGGAAAATAAAGAGAAACATTTGAGTCCTAAAGCAACGTACGGCAGTAGAGCTTTCTGCACAGGTCACTTGGCGGATCTGGGATTCTTCAACTATCTGAAGTCTTGCTTAATGCCATCACAGATCGCCCTGTTCTTAGGCACCAGACTCAATACGGTGTCCTGTCTGGCATCGCCCTAGGAGGAGAGGCTTGCAGCCATTCAAGGAAAGGTGCAACGGCTGTCGTCAAACAAAGATGGCCACAGTGGGGGTCATCAAGTCGTTACTGGGCATGATGTTGTCCTGCATCTACCTTGTCGGCTCTGCAGGGAAATGCGCTCTTGCCATGAGTGGAAGCTTTGTCAGGATCAGGTGAACAGCCTATTTGTCAAATGGGACAGCCCACAGATCGATCTATATACTTCAGCGGTGAACTCCAAGTGCCAGACGTTTGCCAGCAGATTCCACCAGCCGAGGAGCTTGGTGGATGTGTTCTCCTTCCTGCGGGAAGGGCTGTTCCTGTACATGTTTCCTCCATTCCGATTCATCAACACACTCAGACAGTATCCATGCAAGATGATACTCATCCCCTCGGTGTGGCCGAGGCAGAATTGGTATCCGGACCTTCTCAGCCTGTCAGAATTGCCTCCAGTCAAGCTACTGTTGGTTCTGGATCTTCTCACAAGAGAGGGAGGCGCAATCCTTCATCATGACCCAGGTTTGCTGAACCTGAAGTCTTGCCTCCTGCAGCCCTAGAGGTTCGAGGATATGAGTTGCCTGCACACTGCAGGGTGGTCCTGGCCAAGGCCAGGGTGTCGTCAACCTTGAAGTGCTATGGTCACAAGTGGAAGCATTTTGCTACATGGTGTCGGTCTTAGAAGATTACCCCTCTCAGGGTCACGGCTGTGCAGGTCCTTCCATACTTGCTATCCTTGGCCAAAGCCGGACTGGTGCACGCTTCCATCAAGGTACATCTGGTGGCTATCTCCTGCTACACCATGCCTCCAGAAAGAGCATCAATTTGGTCAGGCCGACTAGTCAAGGAGTTTCTCAAAGGACTTTTTTGATCTTTCCACCGGTGAAGGCTCCTGCCCCGGCGTGGGAACTCAACGTAGTTCTGACGAGGCTCACAAGGGCCCCCTTCGAGCCTATGCATCAGGCCCTGCTTAAGTTCCTCTTGTGGCAAGCAGCTTTCCTTGTGGCTATCACCTCAGCCAGAAGCGTAGGTGAGATCCAGGCCCTATCCTGCAAGCAACCATACCTGACTTACCACAAATCAATGATGGTGCTGCGTACCCACCCCTCCTTCATGTCGAAGATTCCATCAGATTTTCATGTCAATAAGCCTTTGGTGTTAGCTGTTTTTTTCCCGAAACCTTTGTCACTGGCGGAAAGGGCCTTGCATTCGATGGACGTTGCTCATGCCTTGAAGTTCAACATGACACACAGAAAGAGTTTTTGGAAGACCTCACAACTGTTTGTGAACTTTGGTCCTGTGAACCTTGGGAAGGCCTTGTCCAAGGCTTCCATTTGAAAGTGGCTCTCTGGCTGCATCACGCGCTGTCATGGGTTGGCGAACCGACTGCTGCCCGACAATCCGAGAGGCCACTCCACCAGAGCGATTGGAGCGAAGATGGTGTCCCTGTCTGGTGTGCACCTGCTGGACATCTGCAGGGCTGCTAGGTGAAGGACCACGCAGACCTTCACAAAGTTCTGCTGCATCGACAGGGATTCCAGGGAGGAGTCCAGAGTCAGCCAGGCAGTGCTACGCAATCTGTTTGCATGAGGCGAGTCTGTTCCAGGGGTAAGTGTTGATTACTTCTTTTGGGCCGTACCACCTCCCCTGGTTGTGTAATGTATACTGCTGTGTATAATGAGCATGTGAATCCATGCCAGACCCCATGCTGGAGAAAGTTTAAGTTACTTACCTGTAACTATTGTGGTATGGCATGGGTTCACATGCAAACCCTCCCTCTGTCCCCTCTTAAGCTCTTCTTGGTCATACTACCACTTTACGTGCTTACCAAATCTGAAGATGGCTGGCAGAGGAGGGGCTTAGGGAGAGGACTGTCATTGGATGGGGGCAGTATGACCCAGAGGACAGTGATTGGTTTAGAGGAGAAATACAGTTTTTAAGTGAAAGTGAAACTGTTTTTCCTTTTACTGAGGATTCCCAGCCTGACGACCGGGAATATTCATGAGCATGTGAATCCACGCAAGACCCATGCTGGAGAGCAATAGTTACAGCTAAGTAACTTAAACCTTCTCATTCATGCACAATAATTGTAAATGTGCTTGAATGATAAAGTGAAAGTTCATGTGTATGGAATAAAAGGGCAAGAAAAGGGGTTACCATACCTAAGGTTTTACTCGCAGCCATTTGTGGTTAACAGAGCAAAATGGAGGAACATAAAGGATACAAGATGTCAATGTGACAATATTTCACTGGAAACCACCATGCATGTTTTTTGGTCCATGGTACAATGTACCGCAATAAAAATATTTGATTCCCTGTTTAAGGATTTTGGGGTTGGGTTGAGAATGTAGAGTGGCTTACCTTTATCTTATGCCGGCAAATTTGTAGAGAGTCTGGTGGCATTTGGAGCATTATTTACCGGTTCTGTTAAGGATAAGGGAGACAAGATTGTCCCCAGTATTAGTGAGAAACTGGCCAAGGAGAGCAGTTTACAGGATATCTTTGATGAGAAGCATATTATTGTACTGTGGTGTGGACTCTATTTTAAAGATTTATCTAAGTATTTATTATATCATGTTTGTGGGATGACAGTTTTAGGATGGATTTGTTTTAATGTTGCATTGTGTTTTTATGTAAATTCTCTTATAGAAATATATTTTCCAAAATAAGGATTGTTGATATTGTACTAAGTAGCGGATACATAGAGGATTTGACCAACAAACCACTTCAGAATTGAAGATGATTATTTGATTTTGATTCATGAACTATTTTCAAATGTGAAGATTTCGTTGGAAGATGTGATTCACAAAGCATCACAAAGAAGTGAGGACCTTATGAATGAAATAGTAATGATTTGACAAACCTCCCAAAAACTGAGGGGTTGATCTACATAGAATTATATATTCGGACCTCTGAAGATTTGATAAATGTAGACTTATAAATGTGGTCACAGAACATTACATTACTGGGACATTCAGCTTATGATGCTAAGTAGAGGACATAGAATCAATGAACCAAGGAATGAATACAGTTTTTCAAATCAAGTTATTTAAGTATGTATGTTTTGCACCCAAACAATCTTTAACAATACTAAGTTGGATAAGATTGCTTGATTTGATATGTCTCCAAGAGGATTGGCTGAAAGAGGATGACTGCTTGCTTGACATTTTTGATGATTACATTGTGTTCTTCTCGGCAGCAATTCAGCAAGTGTCAGGGCATTGTAACGGTGTGGAAGGAGCAGACAAACACAGGTGGCATGATTGTTGTCAAAGACTTTTATTAAATAAATGAGGGTTGGGTAAATACCTTCCTATCCCTAATACTAAGAGGGGATTCCCTGCCTCAAAAGAATATCCTAAGGAGTCTGTCAGGATAGTCCAAAGAAATAAGTCCACCATTGTGTTAAAAGTCCTATTTCCAGCCCTCACACTAAGAAAACAAACTAATGTGAAAAGCAGAACTTCTTTAGTCTCAAAATTCTTTTCCAGCTTACAAAACAAAGTTCCAAAATGGTGCAATAACTAAACTTCAAAAGGAAGGGCAACCTTACTCTCCATGTCGTCTCACCCTCCGAATGTCCAATGAGGGCCTTCCTTTTTTCTGTGGTCCAAAAATGTCCACAAAACAACAAGGAGGGGCTTTGCTTCCCTTCCCCTTGGTTCCCACTCCTGCCTCGTCCAAATGTTGATGGAATATCTTCCCCTTCTTGCTTTTGTCTTGTATGTACAAATTACTGGGGAGGATGCTTCCCCCTGCCCTTGTTTCTTCTCAGTACATTTCACAGTCAACCTGGCTCTTGTTTCTCCCAGATACAGTGACTATGAAGATTCCTCTTGTCTTCTCCTTGGTTTTACAGCCAACCTGGTACCCTGTCCTGCCAGGTACTGTGATTATGAAGAGTACTTTGGCTCTCTCTTCATATGGGTCGCCTTTTCTATATTTTTAATTGTTCTTCTTTTTTTAATCAAAGATTTCATTGATTTTGAACATAAAGACAACATTACAATCATCTCTGTACATTACAAGGCAGGGAAAAAGGGAAACACATATGGAATCATCACATCCAAGAAGTAAATAAAGCGGAAAAAAGAACAGGGACCTCGGTCCATCGGACCGTCAAGCTTTGGCAAGGGAACTCATGAAACAGTTTGTTCGTATCGGGCCCAATTACCCCGGAGTTGCACAGCCCCCCTCAAACTTGCTATCTGCGGCGCCGTGTCTGGTGCCTAGCTGGCCTCCTCCCACCTTTGCCATATTTTGACCGCTTTTTGCGGGCAGCCCCTCGCCGCGTACTCCCGGTGTTCCATTGCTGCGCAAATGTCCACATCCGTGACCCACTGGTCATAGCTAGGTGTCCGCTCCGACCCCCACAATTGCGCAATGGTCCACCTGAGTACCGCTGTTATGGTTGACCAAAGCTGTTTCTCGTAGCGGGACAAATCACTTTCATCAGAGATCCCTAGAAGGAGTTGTTTTGGGCACCTTTGTATTGTCTTGCCTATGACACTGGATTGTTTGTCACAGTATTTCCGCCAGAGCTGCTGAATGTTGTCGCATTCCCATAAGATATGGAAGAAAGTACCTTCCTCGTGCTTGCAGCGTAGACATTGCGCGTCCGACGTCTTACCCCATCGGAAGAGTGCCACTCTTGGATAGTAGGTGCGGTGCAGGATCTTGAGTTGGACCAGTTTGAGCCGCGAGGAGATGGTTACCTCACAAGGATACATCAGGGCCTCAACTCAGTCTTCTGGTTGCAGCGGTCCCACTTCCCGCTCATATTTGGCTTTCAGACTGGTCAGTTCTGGCGTCGCAAAGGATGTGATCACGTTGTACATGGTTGAGGTGACCTTCCGTTCTATCTGGTCCAGTACTATGTTGCGCTCTAGCGGAGAGCTTTCTGGCATGTCCCGTGTGATCTGTCGGTGGGCGCTCCAAGCATGTTTCAGTTTAGTCTAGTGGTGCCTTTCTGTAACTGGGAGGGAGAATCCCGAGTGTAGTGTCTCAAACGGTACCAATTTATCCTCTCGTATCACATCTCCAATGCTGGTGATTCCTCGCTGGACCCACCCGGGCCATCTAGGCAGTTGTTGAATTTTGGGAAGGCAACTGTTGTTCCACAGAGCTTGGGCCAGTGTCAGTTTCCCGTCCCATCCTAGGTGTTGGTGTGCTTCTTTCCAGATTCACGCAACATGCGTTGCCATGTCTGAGTTTGGTGCGTGACCCAGGCCGCAGTACAAGTGCTCCAGTGGTGTTGCTGTGCTGTTAGTGTTGATCCCTTTGATATGTGGCAGGCTCCCATACCCATGGAGCATGCCGTTCACCATCGCCATTTGGCCGGCCCAGTAGTATGTCTGCAGTCTGGGCAACCCAATCCCACCCTCCCAGATGGACCTCTGAAGAGTGGAGAGAGCTATCTGCGGGTGTCCCCCGCCCCATAGCCGCCACCGGAGGATGCAATCAATTTTGTCGAATTCTTGGCATGGGATGTATAGTGGAGCATTTTTCAGGATGTACAAGAATTTGGGAAGAGCAATCATTTTGAACAGGGCAGCTCTACCCATCAGCATCAGCGGCAAAGAGATCCAGTGGCGAGTGTCTTCTGCGAACCTTGTTACAAGTGGGAAGATGTTCAAGGATGTGTAATCAGTAAGATGCTTCGTGATACGTATCCCAAGGTATTTGAACTGTTCTGTTTCAATTTGATAAGGGCAGACTGCTTAGCTCGCCACTGACACGCCGCCTATGGGGAATAGGATGGATTTGGCCCATTTCACGCGTAAGCCGCTGAATGCCCAATATCTCTCCAACATGTGTGTGACTTTAGGGCAGGAATTGCTTGGGTCTTTTAGATAGATGAGCAGATCATCTGCGTAGAGCGATACTCTGTCCTTCCAGATTTCAGACCAACGGAAGCCCTCCCAGAGTGGTGTGTTTCGCAGGAGGATTGCCAAGGGTTCAATTGCGATCGCAAAGATCATGGCCGATAGTGGGCGGCCCTGCCTTGTGCCTCTACCAAGACTGAAGGGGTCCGATTGCCAGCTGTTAACCCTGGTCCTGCCCAATGGGCATTTATATAGCGGTCGCACCCAACTCATGAAGCTCCTGCCAAAGCCCATGCGGAGGCCTTTTCAAAGTCTATTGCTAGTAAAGCTAGTGGGCCTTGTATGCTGCCGGCTCTTTCCAGGGCTGAGTGCAGTCTGCGGAGGTTCATGCGCGTCGATCTCTGTGGCATGAAGCCACACTTGTCCGGGTGGATCAGGGAGGGGATGACCTGCTGCAGACGATCTGCTAGTAGTTTCGCCAGTATTTTGGTTTTGCTATTTATGAGTGAAATAGGCCTGTATGAACTACAGCTTTCAGGGGGTTTGTCCGGTTTGGGTATCACTATTATTGTAGCTTCTCGCAGATCTGGTGGGAGGATGCCCCTTTCCCGTGCATGTTGGTACATCCGCACTAGGTGTGGGGTGATCACATCGGGTCCTACCTTCTGCTATAGCTCGACCGGGAAGCCATTTGGGCCTGGGGACTTTCCGATTTGGAGGCCGGACATGGCGCTCAGCACCTCATCCTCTGTGATATCCTTCTCCAGTAGCTCCTGTTGCTCTGCGTTTAAGCTGGGGATATCAATTTCATCCATGATTGCAGTATCTGTATAAGTCATGGGTTCCCTATAGAGCTCAGCGTAGTACTCCGCAAAGCCCCACGTTATGTCCTGATCCGTCACACGTGGATTTGGCCTAACTGCTGGACATGGCTGCGTCCCTACTCCCTCCGTTCCAGCCACGCCAGCATGTTGCCGGCTTTGTCGCCTGTTTCCTATATCCTTGCTAGCATCACAGTGTGATGTCCATTGCTATGTTTTGGAGCCTCTTCTGTGCTAGAAGCAGCATACGGTTTGTGTCTGGCGTGTCCTTGGTTATATGCCTTTCCTCTGCCTGTTTCACTTGCTGCTCCGCTTCGAGTGTCTTACGTAGGTTCTTTTTCTTTTTTGCTGTTGTCCAAGATATAAGTTCACCGCTTAGTACTGCCTTGTAGGCCTCCCACAGTGTCCTGGGGTCCGATGCGGTCTCCGTATTTAGCTCGAAGTATGTGTTGGTGGCCTAATTGTTCTTCTTCTTGATTTACTACTACTACTTTGTTGGTCACATCCAGCCTGGTACACTCTCCTGTCAGGTACTGTGACTATGAAGAATGCCTTTGAAGGCCTTGATTATGTTTGTGGGTGCGGGTCACATAGTCACCTTAGTGATTTTCCCTTTTAGCCATCCCGCTAACCATCCTGGTCTCCCCAACCTCTGTGGACACCTTACCCGGAGGTCTTGGCTTGTTTGCAGGTGCTTCGGCTTTCTCAGCTTCCCTCCGTGGCAGGGACTGCAGAGGCTTTGCGCTGACTCCCGGCCTGTGAGCAGCGCATTTCGGCTTCTCCATGCACTCCAGGTTTCCCGTCTGACTGTGGGCTCAGGCTTCTGCTTCTCTCTGATATTTGTCTTGGGCGGATGCCTCAGGAACACCTCTACCAGCAGATAAGCATCCCGCTCCTGGTACTGTATATGTCCTGTCTCCTCTACTGCTGCCAGGATTCCAATCTCCGACTTCCTCATGGGAGGGCTTCCATCATCATCATCATCACTCATCACTCATCACTCATCATCATCTCTGTTCGACAAAAATTGACTAGTACGTTTATAGTGGTTTGGTGAATTGTTCCATCTTACTCTGCACTTCTTCCTCGTCCCAGTACTATAGACATCCCTGTACTCAATGTTCTTCCTCGTCTCAGTGTTTTTTGGGACAGTGACATTGTCTATTCTGCAGACATACATGGAAGGGTGTCGGGCTATTATGTCCTGTGCAAGGTAACAATGAGGGAGGTTGAGGTGTAAGGGAATTATACCACGTTGCTCCCAAGGTTCCCTCCCCATGAGATCCATCCGCTGAGTAGCACCCCCCAGGGGAACTATTGGGTAGCAGCTTCACGCCTCTTGCCTAATGGGAAGGGCGTTCCCCCATGGAAGCAGTGACGACACCCTGGGATTGGTCACAGCACCCAGAGAAGGGCAGGGCTATTCTAGTGCAGAAAACTCCCCCTCTATGCCAAAAGTTAGTCCCTGGTGAAAATAATCAGGCAATTGCAATTACCCTGGATCCCGGTGGCAGATGTACTGATACATGTATTTTTGCCAATGTATATTTACTTACAAATGAGAACTAATTTCCTCTCACCAAATAACTGTTTGGCTAATCGGATCTCAGCTGAAAGCAATGCATATATTATTATTATGGGGATTTTAACATAAAGGTTGGGACAGAAGTCAGACACTGACATGGGACTGAAGCATCTAGAAGTAATCTGTGGCATACCTGAGCAGAATGCGCTTCTCACAGAACAGGATTTGAGAGGTTGCATGCTTAATACGTTTTTGCAGAATTTTTAAATGGCTGAATTGAATAGGAGAGCAGGAGATAACCCCCAACAGTTACCTTTACCTCTTGAGGTAGAGCATCTCTGATAGATTATTGTCTGATTGATTGTTTTTCTTATCTGAATTTGAGTGATTTTAGAGTCTTTGCTAGACCAGAAAGTGACAACAATCCTTTGGTTCTGATTTGGAAGCTCTCATTGGTAAAATTGGTAAATTCAACAACAAAATATATTAATTTCGGATAAAGAAATCCATCAAACAAGCACAAAATACACATTAAAAATCAACAAATAATTCTTAAAAGACATTACAAATTGAAAATACACTCTTGCTTCATAGAATCAATTATATGCAAAGATGACCTCAAATAATAACTTGATCTAAACCTTTTGGGCCTCATCATGAGTCTGGCGATATCGAGGCGGTAATATTGTTGGTATACCGCCAGCACAAATAGCGTTACTGCTACTCCGTCTGGAGCTATTGGGGCCGGATCACGAGTAGCGGTTGGGGGGTTTATTGCCCATTCCCCATTGGCTTTGGGGGCGCTATTACCGATGGCGGTAATTGCGCCGGTAGCAATAGCACTGAAAAACGGCCAAAAACAGGGAGTAAGTTGCCCTTTTTGGGCCTGATCACGAGTTGGGGGTAATCCCGCCTGGGATACCGCCCAACTTTATTAGCGTTAGCGCCCACCTGTCTGGCGGTATTACCGCCATATCATGGGTTGGGCGCTAAATGTAAGTCCCCATTCCCCATTGGGTCCAATGGACCTAATGGTTTTTTTTGGTGCAATTACTGCGCTGTAATACCGCCTGCAGTAATTGCACTGAAAATTGTCAATTTCTCAGCATGTTTACATCCCGTTCTGAGCTGCGGGTAAACGCGCCAGACTCTTGATAAGGCCAGCCCTTAAATGCAGCGGTAACACGGTTACCGCCACATTTAAGGGCTAACACCCAACTCATGATTTGGCCAATTTACCTCCAGCTTTTTGCTGGAGGTAAAGTTCCAACTTACCGCCCAACCCATAATAGGGCCAGCCCTTAAATGCAGCAGTTATAGTGTTACTGCCGCATTAAAGGGCTACCACCCAACTCGTGATGAGGCCCAAATTTGACTCAAAGTGCATTTTTAACTATAGATTTTCTCAGATGCATTGATTTTTTCTGAAAAGTCAATGAAGCTCTAGCCATTTAATGTGAGTTGGATAAGAGAAGAAAAAACAGATGTGATTGTGAATCTGGAAAGACAAAAAGACAAGTAAGCTGCTGCAGGGGATGCAGAAAGCAAGGACCAACTGTCCATAAAAGTAAGATCCCATCACCCAGGGTATAAGCAAGGTAGGTGTGGCATCCTATATGTTATGACTGATGTCTGTGTGAGTGCAAGGGCTTTGTTGGAATGCTAGTGGAGCTTAGAGTGTTGGGGCTCCTGGGAATTCCAAGAAGGACGGTTGCAGACTTGGAGCTGGGCAGGGAACCAGGGTAGAATCTACTGATGATCTCTCTCTCCTATATTCAATACTGAACCTGTAACCAAGAGAATAAAGCGTGTTCCTTTTTCTACATACCCGAGTCAGCCTGGTTCCTGCTCCTTGTTATTACTGGCTCAGGGTAGATCCTGCAGGAGGCAGGATACTTCCTCAAGCAGCCTACTGATGTATCCTGTAGGCTGCACGAGGCAGGAAAGTTTTGTAGAGGAATGGATGAACTGAATAAGGAGACACTAAGAGAGTATGAAGTATGTGCCAGTCTCTGGGCCAGCTAAAGATGTAGAGTGGGCAGCAAGGAAAGGGATGGAGGGTACAGAGTGCAATCCAGGGTAGCCACAAAGGATTTTGTAGACTGCACACATTTGGAACAGTTGCCTTAGCGAGCAGGCTGGCAAGAGAACTGCACAGTATGACGGCATGTTATGAATGATAAAGGAGCGCTATGAAGACTCTTTTGGAAAATCGTAGCCATGGCTGACATGGATGGATTGGCAGGAAACAGCTTCAATCTGCAAGCTCCATGTGAAAGAGCGCTGCTGGGTTCTGCAGAGGATCAGAGCAAACATTTGTGTTGGGTTAATCAACACAATCGAAGAAATTATTTCCCTGTGCATGTTTCTCTAGCCTGGAATAATCTGTCTAAAGAGCTACGTACGGACCCAAACACTTGAGCTTTAGAAAACGTTTGAAAACCATTTTATTCAAATAATATGAACCCAGCGACACACTTCTTGTTTTCTCAACCTACCTCCTTCTGCGCCCTGATGCCTGCGGGCTCCGGCACAATATAAACAAATAAATAAATAAATAAAACAAATTAACCCAGTGATGAAAGAAAGAATGTAAAGAATGGAGGTAGGTATCTGTACTTGTACCCCATGTATGGTTGGGGTCGAGGCACAGGGCACTCCAGCCAAGGTTCTCTAATGGTAGGTATGGAGGAGCAACCAAGGCTGAGACTCAAGGGAGGCGATGCAGGCTGGTTCTTAGGTACAGTGAATACCCAAGCTCCTCACAGTGGAATGTCCACACACTATGTCAGGTGATAACAGTCATTTTATTAAAGGATAAAAAGTCAAGTAGATATATTCAAATAAATAATTTGTACTTGAAATCGAATCAGGTAACCTAACTTAATATATACAGTTCTATGTGGTACCAATGTTACCTTTAAATTTAGTTCTAATTCACCAACTGCTGACAGTTATTAAAACGCATTTAAATTATTAGGCAAGGGTTAACCTCATACGCATAACTGTAGAAAGGCAGGTAGTACTTAGAACATAGGCAGAATGATCTTTTGGAGTGTAAAAAGGGCAATACTTTGTGAGGATCCCCCACCTGGGCAACCTGTAAGGAAAGCTAAGGTGTACTTTATGTTGTACATTATAGCCCAGTCCAAATATGTTCATTAATAGTCTGCTTCAGTTTCTACAGGTCCCACCACCCCCAAAGTACCTGGGAAGCCACAGGAGTACAGGGTCCAAGACGAATCTGGGACTCCTGGATGAATCCTGAGGATGGAAGATGCCCTTCCTCGTCACAGTACATTGAGTGCCTTGGAAGGCGAAGTAGCAGTGTTTCTCTACTTTACGCGATGATGCCCCTTGAGGATGCACCCCCCGTACCCTTTGGAGGAAGGAGTCACTTGGATGTTGGTATTGAGCAGGAGGAGAGAACCATGCAGTGTCGGAAAGGCAGCAATGCAGGTCTGTCATGTGAGTCTCCATTGTCTGATTGTTACGCCAACTGTGAATATTCAACGAAGATGAAACTTGCTGTGACCCTCAACATGGTTTGGATGATGAGGATAAGTCCCTTGATTGTAGTCAGTGACTTTCGGTGGTGACGGGTGCAGTGGCAGTAGTAGGTGTCGGGTTTCGATATTTTGTGGTTGGATGCCTTTTGGTTCCCTGGTGCTGCAGCCACAGCACAGATGACAGGATGGCCTCTGGTGACTTGAATTCGAGCACTGGACTTCCCCCTGGACTCTCACCAATTCTGGACCTTCAGGGCATTTTCTTCAGTGTTTGCTGGCAGGAAATCCACAAGCTGGCCCACCTCTCTGCAGGCGATGACACTGGATCTTCTGTGGCACAGAAACCTGGACAGATGCTGTGACGCCAATGCCACTTGAAGATTTCATGCGTTACTTTGAACCTTGACAGCTCCACGCTATGAGCAGCACTATTCCGGGGTACCCCCTTTTCTGGATGACACACTACAACTTGGCGCCCAGTGGTCACGAAAACTCCTCCAGACCCTGGACTACAGAGATGTACTTCTTGGGCTCAAGATGTCCAGACACTCCTCTTCTGGACCCACAAAAGCACCTCTTCAGGACAGCAGGCACTCAGGACTGGCATCCAGGACACTTTGGGTGAAGAGCAGCAGTTGCACACTGGCCCCTCCTAGCTATGGGAAGAGGCTTCCTCTCCAGGTCCTCTCTGGTTCAGTCCTCAAATCAGCAAAGCAGCTTTTGGATTTGATTAAGAGTTGCAGCCGCAGACTTCTTCCTCCAGCTGGATTCAGGATACAAGCTTCTTGAGACTTCAGCTTCTGCTTTGGTTTTTACTTTCTGCTTCTGATAAGGAGGTAAGTGAGGTTTCCCTAGTTATACCCAAATGTTCCCCATTCACTGAGGATGAGCCAGGCTTAGCCAGCCAACCCCCGAAGCAAATTCTTTGAGCTACCAATCAGGCTCACAGGCATTCAGGCCATTCACCCAAAACCAGAAACCCATGACACAGGATGCGGATTGAAGCAACTCCAAGCTTTTCAGAGCATTCACTGCATTCACTCAGTTTCAGTCTGGACAGGCTCAGGCGGGACCACAGGCATTGTGCCACAGAACCAAAACCAGACAACCACAGCACAGAATGCGACTACACTCCTCTCCTCATTCAGGCAGGTCCCACCCTGGGGTGTACCCACAACAGCAATCCCTGGGAAGGCTACAGCTAGTCTAGCAGTGGCAGCCCCAGGGGAAGAGAATAGAGACAGAGTTTCTCAGGACTTTGAGAAACAAGGGGAAAGACAAATGAAACCAAGAGGCCACCAGTGGCCATCCTACCGTGTCTAGGAATCCCTTGATTTCTGTGGCAGGGGATGGGTGTCCTAAAAGTGAGGACACCCAGAGCCAGTGCTAAGTCAGCATGTAGCTGCCACCAGTCCATACCCTGCTGTTACGCTCACCTGGTCTCTGCAGGGGTGTTGGGGCACGGATGCAGCCGTCCCTGGACTTGGCTCCCCTGGGTCAGGCTTCTTTCCCTGCTCCTGTAGCGTGGACTGCACTGGTTGCAGACTCTGCCCCTGAGAGAATATGAGAGGCAGTGAGAATGCTGTGGTTGGCCTATGATTTCTCTCGAACCCTTCTTCCCACAATGAGGTGAGCATGCGTTTTCCCCATATGGTCTCACCTGTTGATTTATGAGGATGAGCTCTCCGTCCTGCTTCTCATCTGCAGGGGCGCTTTTAATGGACCTAGTTGCTTTACTGGTCCATGTGCGTGGCAGCCCAGACCGGCTGAGGCTGAACCACTTCGAAGGTAAGTGTTTCTTAAAAATGATTATTGTCTGTATCTTTTACAATGTCTTTCTTCTGTGATTATTCTCCATAACCCTTGTAATGTCTTTCTTCTCCTCAGTAGGTGATGAAGGTCCCAGCGGAGTTGCAGTGTTGAGAGCGAGACTGAATGGAGGCCAGAGGAGTTGCGAGATACCCAGTAGAAGGTAAGTTGGGTTCTCAGGTCAAGCACAAAGAATAAGCTGCACGCGACCTTAGCGTTAAGTCTTTATTTGTTTCTAACCTTGTTTGTCCTTCTCTCCTGCAGGGATGGCCTGGCGACGTCTGACGAGAGGCAGCTATCCAAAGACCTGCCAGCTGTTGCTGGATGGATGGATCCGCAAGGCTGCTGGTCAAGATGGGCTCCCGCGTAGCTAGATGCCCGGAACAGGTGAGGGTGCGCCTCACTGGTGATGACTACTGGAAACAGGTAAGATGTGCTGCAGGCAATGGGATACGGAGTCAGGTTAGATGTGCGCTGGGGATGATGTTGCTGGAGTCATGTAAGCTGCGCTTCAAGCAATAGTATTGCTGGATTCAGGTAAGATGAGCGCTGGAGATGATGTTGCTTGAGTCAGGTAAGCAGCGCTTCAAGCAATGGTATTGCTGGAATCAGGTAAGAGCGCTTCAGGCGGTGGTGAGCGTTATGCTGCATAAGCAGACTAACGCGAAGCGCTTGCATGCGGGTAGGGCAGGCTTAAATAGCCTGGTCCCTGCCACGCCCCCTTGGCTCTGCCTTGAGGCCCCACCTTGCCACTCCCAGAGGATGCTGCACGTGCAGCCCAATGTTTCCCTATGGCCACGCCCGACCTGGATGCACGTGGGGAACCTGCAGGAAAGGAAATAACACATGCACCAGAAATAAAGTGTGCAGAGCACACTTTCTCATGAGCATGGTGCCAAAGGCACCAGGACTGGGTCCACTTGGACCCTTTAGATTATGGCATTAGTGGTCCTTGCCCAGTGGCCATGACACCTGCTCTGTGGGAAAGACATATGTGCCTGAAAACACAAACTAGGGGTATAAGTGTGTACCCCTACCCATCGATGCCATAAAGGTAGCTCATGGGTCTTTGTTCACAAATAACAGAAAATAAGAGCTGCACTGCCCGGGTTCCACACTGGACTCCTGTGCAGAACATAAAACGAAAACAAAGGAGGCAGTGGGACAAGAATGAGGCGGCCCTGTCCCTCCAAGCCATTTCCAGCCTCACAGAGAAACACAGTTCCATTCTGAGGTGTGAAGGAACTACCTGCGTTGATGGCGAGTTTGTGTGGTGGATCTGTGGAAATCATCAATGGAAGTCGAGGAGCCATTGGGGACCTCAGAGGCCCGTCTCCCGTGGAATCCTCTGGTGAAATGATGATGCCGATGGGGTTTAAGAGGACAGAACGGTGGAGATCAGTCATTAACGAAGATCTGCAGGGGATAGCGATAATCCAGGTTACAACGGGAACTTAATAGACATGGAGGATGTTTTAAGAATTAGTAGAATGGAATACTCTCAGACATAACACGCTCAATGATTGGCATTGGAAATGGGAGTGAGGTACTTCCGTAAGGGATAGAATGGATAAAGCTGCATGCTGTGTATGCCTTAGAAGTGGCGGGATAAGCTTGATCATAGGTTGCAAGAGTGTACAATTATCTACAATTCATTTTAGTTGGGGTTGATATATGGCATCCCATAAATGAACTAGTGTGGGTTCAGATATTACTATGCTGTGTATTAGATTAACAGTTTGGATGAATTTAAGGATTAGAGCTGCTAATTACAGTATGGACTTTTCGCAAAATGAAAATAGTATATATGTTGTGGTCACGGCACCAAGCAGTTTGGATATGAGGCATTGGTGTAGAGCAAAGTGAAAGCTTTTGCAAAAAGTACTACACAGTTAGTTGGTCAATGGTATACGCGTGGGACTACACATTTAGGTGGGTCAATGGTAAAAGCATGGGACTACACTGCTAGGTGGGTCAATGGAAAAAGTATGAGGCTACACATTTAGGTGGATTAAGGGTAAAAGCATGGGACTAAACTTTTAGGTGGGTCAATGGTAAAAGCATGGGACTACACTGCTAGGTGGGTCAATGGAAAAAGTATGGGACTACACATATAGTTGTGTCAATGATAAAAGCACGGGACTACACATATAGTTGTGTCAATGATAAAAGCACGGGACTACACTTATGTGTGAGTCAAAGGTAATGGTTGGGACCACACGTTGAGGTGAACCCGAAGACAGAGCTGCACTGCTCTTTAAAAAGGTGTGTGTGTAGCATGTGGGACGAGTGGTGCGAGTGAGCAATCAGCCTGTGTCAAGGGATGTTTGGAACTGAGAATGCGAATGTGAATGATGTTGTGTGTGACTGGGGAGGAAGGGAGATGTTTTGTGAAGTGCTTAGAATGGGTATGTCTGGTAAGGAAGGGAGGTGGATGTTTGGAATATATGTGGTCAGAGAGAATGTTGTAGTGTTGATGTATGAGTGAGGTTTCCAACCCAGGCAGCTGGAAGAGGCAGCCAGCAGGTTCCTATTAAGCAATGTAAGGACACTTGATGAAATAGAGAAACTTAAGAGTAATTTAGCTGAAGCGTCTACGAAGTATCCTTTATAACATACATTTGTTCTTACCTTCTTGAAATGCACAAGTGTATCACTCTTTCTTTTGACTAACATAGGAATTGTTATTGAGGTTTCCAATGTGTAATGCACAAAAGCATCCACATATCGTGTTGAATTTATTATATTATGGAAACAGTATCAGGAATTTAGTAGGAGGTTGTTTTTAAAAAAAAGATCTGCACAGGAATAATTATAATCCTGCACCCTACATTTATTTATTATGAGATTTGCATCATATTGCATTCTGTTATTTGTAGGTTTTTCATATTTTACACACATTCACCGACACATACATCAACAAATGGCAAACTCCGTCCAGCCTATTTTCTTCAATTCACATAAACCTGTATCATTCATTAAATATTCTGCTCACATCAGCAAAACTACATCTAGAAAATCACTTTAAGCAGTATGCACCTACTTAAAAACTTGACTCTGAAGAAATCTGACAGCTAAGTAAAAGAAAAATCCTAAAATACTCACACGAACTATCCATAAACATTTAATGTCTACAACTGTTGAAAGTGCCAATGTTTTTTTTTTAACAACTTTTATTTGATCAGATTTGCAGAGACATATAAATCATAACCGATATAAGCATCAAATATCAGTAACTGTGAACAGACAAGATCCCCTAGTTCACCCCTCTACCTCACCCCAGCCCGCCTTCTCATGTATCCACTCCCATTATACCCCCCTGGGTTTGCTCAGAGTCATAGCAAGTTCTTAATAAGAAGCGGTTTGTGCAATTGTGCTGAATAGTTCTGGTCAAACTCAAGGACAGGAGACCACACATCTAGGCTTGGGTATCCATAGAAGTTGTACATTTCTCTGCAATCAGCATATCCCACACCTTGACCAACCACCTCGCGACAAGCAGGCCATCCTCTGAATCCCAAAATCTTGCAATCGTTATTCTCTCCGCTACCAACAGATGGCTAAGTAATTTAATGACCGAATCCGATTTTGGATATGTCTTATCTCGAGGGGCCCCCAACAGAATGGTCACCGGATCCATAGGTAATTGGATCCCTGCAATTGCTTCGATGAGTATCAGGATTTGTTCAAGATAGTCTCTGATAATTGAACAATCCCACCACATGTGAAAGTAGGAGCCCTGAAAGCCACATTTACGCCAGCTGTGTGGATCTAGGGTGTGTTTGATTTTGTGTAATATGGTGGGGGATGGTACTATCTATATGTTAATTTAAACATACACTCTGGAGGAGAGTAATTTCGAGCCCATATGTCCAGCCAAGTATAATCTTCAATGGGGTGATTCAGGTCAGTTTCCCAGGCCTAGTCACCAACATATCTGATCCCATAATCTTGTACAGTCTAGAAATATCCCATAATCTTGTACAGTCTAGAAATATATCCCTGAGACACTCTATCCCCAATAGTCAGTTCCAGGGCATTGGGAGCTCGCAATGCCGCAGGCTTTACCAACGGGTGGACAATCGACTGTCTAATTTGTGTATACCAGACCCTCTCAGTCTCTGCAAGTGAGTATTTCTTCTTGCATTAGATGAAGGCTAGGGCTGAGTTGTCTTTATACAGTTGTGAGATGTGCGTCAGTCCCTGTCGCATCCAGTTGCTAAAGTACCTTGGTATCAGCCCAGGGGTAAAGTCCGGATTATTACACATGGGGGACAGCGGGCTTAAAGCAGGGGTAATACCTTTGGTTCGCATTGTCCTTCCCCAATACTACAGTGTAGTTTTGGTGGACGATTAGAGTGGGGACCACTGCATCAGGGTTGCGACTGTTACATACTGTAATGCTCCAAGGAGCGATTTCATCCTGGCCTGCTCCAGGCCCACCCATTTTGGCAGGGGGTCTGACGTATTCCGTTTAGCAATGTGAGCGATCTGAGTGGCAAGATCGTATTTAGTTAAATCTGGTACATCCTTTCCTCCCAGGCAGGTCTCGCCAGTCATGACTGCCCTGGGAATTCACATTTCTTTACCCCTCCAGACAAACTTGGACACCATTTTCTGTAGTCGCTGCACTGTCGGCTGCAGGAATTTGTGCCGGGGGCACAGAACAGCAGTAAAGGAAACTCAGTAGCAGGTTCATCTTAATTGCCGTAATTAGGCCCATTAGGGAGATCTCCTGTTTGCCCCACCATTTTAAGTTTTCTTCCAAATTCTTAAAAAGTTCAGGGCAGCTGTTTTCGTGGCATGCATAGATGCAAAACCCAGGGTATTCCATTGCATCAACCCCACAGGCCAACTGACATGTTTGGCGTAGAATACCTACATCCGCTTCCTCCAATTTGATTGCCAAAGCTACCGATTTATGATCATTGATGACAAAGCCTGCTGTCTTCTGGAATAGTTTGAATTCGGTCATGGTCTCGTTTATTGATATGTGTAGGTTTGTCTGTGTCAGCATGAGGTCATCTGTGTACTGGGAGACCGTATATTGTACTGCTTAGTGATCCCCTCGAGATTATGGTTGTCTATGACCCATTTTACAAAAGGTTCCATGATCAGTGCCAAGATTAAGGGAGAGAGGAGGCATCCCTGGCTCATACCAAAGGTAATAAGTATGGGACTTGTACATTTACGGTTCCTCCATATTTTCCTAGCAGGGGTTTTATAGGTAGCCAGAATCATCTTCTAAAATATAAAGCCAAAATGAAATGCTTGGAGAGTTGAGTGCATGTAGGTCCAGTCCACCCTATCAAACGCTTTGGTAGCATCGAGGGACAATTTTAGTTTCTTGTCCTGAGGTCTTTCTATGAGATCTAGTGAGCTGTGTATATTATTGAAGGTGGTTCTGCCTTTAATAAAGCCCATTTGATAAGGATCCACCAATATTGGCATGACCTCTGACAGTCTATTCACCAAAATGTCCGAAAACATATTGGCGTCAATGTTTAATAGAGAATTGGCTCTGTAGGTGACACAATCTTGTGGGTCTTTCCCCGGTTTGAGGATCAAAACAGTGGCTGATTCTTCCATCGTGGTGGTTACTCTTTCGATTTGAAGGAAAGAGTTATAATGTTTAGTGAGGGGTTTAAGCAATTCGGTTGTAAATATGTAGTGCACCACAATACGCAACACTGGCAGGGATGCGTACTAGAGGTGGACAAAACGGAGGAGGTACGATGGAGCGCCACACTAACCAACCCACTAACGAACCCATTAACCAACCCAATCTCATTCCTCATCTTACACCTCTCAAATTCTAAACATAACACAACCATACTGCACTCACTTCACTACACAACAATAAAACAAACCACTCATAACCTCGCACAACAGCAAATGACAACTACTGACCTAAATGTCACATCTACAGTAAGTGAACTGTGTAAACCAAAATGAAGCTGCCAACAGAACATCAAAGCTCTCTTATGGTTTTTCCCGCTCTGTTCTACTAACTTAACCTACACTCTTGCTTTTCAGTTCCGATAGAGCGCCGGGGAACCACTCCGTGATGATAGTGCACGATATATATATCCTTTAACATAACATAAAATAGCAGGGAATATCCGTCAGGACCAGTGCCTCTATTTGATCCAAATGTCCCCTATCAGTTTCATAGGGCTGGGGTAGCCATTCTTCATTAATATATTGTATTTGTTCTAATGTATTTGAAGATGCTGTTCATGCATTAATTAATAAAGAAAGATAAGCATAATGCTCGCCTCCTTGTCTTTAATAGAATCAAGACTGTCCAGCGTTCTCAGCATGGGCAATCTTCATTACCGTTGTATGACAACATGAGATGTGCTGATGGACAGGCCTCATGAGCGTATCCGGAACTTTGAGAAAATGGGCTGGAACATCCCATGCAGTGACCCAACAGTCTGCTGGAATCTGCCCCTGGAACAGAAATATCGGACCGACACAAGCTTTAGCAGGGAGGGAGGATGGCAGCTCTGATTGCGATGGCACTATGGAGATTGGCCTTGATGAGGGTGAGCAGGTCTGTGATGGTGGGACTGTCCAAACGATAGAGGGTCACTCATTTGTTGTCCGTCCGTGTCTAAGGGGATGCGTGGACATGTAGTATGGGTGCCATCCACAGCACACGTCTGCTGAGTCTTTGTGATGGCTGCCTCCTTTGCTGCTGGGATCTTGTATCCTGCTGTAGCTGGATGCATAGTAGGAGGTTGTGGATCCCATAATCAAGTCTGCTTGTGGCTGCATGTTGCTTGGATACTTGTTGGGGGAAGGTCTGGCCCATATATACTCCTCCTCAGTGGCTTGGGTGCAACTGTGCCTTGACTTATATCACCTGTATGCATTTACCTCCACCTTTTTGGTGGAGGTAACTGTACAGTGTTTTTTGCTGAACTACTGCCGATTTTTTGAGATAATTCTGCTGATTTACATCTTGTAATTCGGCAGAAATAGGTTTCTTGTTTTTGGCAGTAATTCCGCCAACGGAATTATCCAAACCACTAATTCCGCTGAATTTATAAAGCGCCTATACACAGGCAAGTGTTTCAAAACCCTCAAGAAGGGTGGGAACATGGGGAAAAAACGACAGTCACTCAGAGCCCTTGAAAATCTGAGACAATAAAGGTCTGCACAGGCATAGTAAGTGCAGAATGATACATTTAACAGCTTATACTGCGATTCTGCGTTTTTTTCAAGTTCACATTAAGGGGTGAAGACAAGGGAGAACATACAGACAATCTTCAGGCACAAACGCATTCAGATCGTACAAGTGCAAGAGGGTCAGGGGGTGGGGGAGTCCAAGTGCACCCAGTCGGTAGACACTGGGATACATGCGGAGAGTGCAGCGCTCTTGAATTTATTCAGAAGTGCAGTGAGGAGGTGTGATGCTGGAAATGCATCTGAGGCACAGGGCATCCGTATCCTTGTCCTTTACTGCTTTTTATTGTGTGTTCTGTTGTGTTTTCCGTGCAGGAGTTCATGTGGGACACCTGGCGGTGCAGCTCTCTCTCTTGGTTTGGTGAACAGACCCATGGGATACCCTTATGGCACCCATGGGTAGGGGTGCAACCCTGTGCCCCTAGTGTATGTTTTTGGGCACCTGTGTGTGGACCACAGAGCAGGGTACGAGCTGGTGGCAGCTCTGTGCTGAAATGATTGGTGTCTTGCGTGTCCTCCATTTTGGGATGCCCTGCCCAGACCCTGTCATTGGAATCGGTAGATTCCTGATGGAGACAAAATGGCCCCCACGGCCTCTTGCCTTCCATCGCCTGTTAACTTGATCTTCCCGAAGTCCCGGGAAGCCCTGACTCTGTCCCTTCCCCCTGACTGGCTGTTGGGTGGAAGTTCCATATATTGTAGTGGGAAGTGCTGACCAGACTGGCTGGAGCCTTCTCAATGACCGTATGTTGTGGGTATGCCTGTGGGTGGGACCTGGGTGAATGGAGTGTGTGACGAATACGCATTCTATGTTGTGGGTGTCTAGTATCTGGTGTTTGACACAATGACTGAGACAGCCCTGCACGAAACCGGTATGAATGCAGTGTGTTGAATGGCTGGGTACTTGTCCCAATACACATAAATTGTTGTGAGTGTATGGAGAGAAGTGAATGGCCTGAATGCACCGTGTGCCTGATTGGCTGCCTGCCTGAATGCCCTTAGTCGTGATTTGATGCTTGAGTGTGACCCAGTGGAAGGAATGGGAGATCAACAGTGTATCTGGGGCCCAATCACTGCTAGGAATCGTGTTCAGAAGCTGAAGTCCACTACGACGAGTAACTGAGGCTTGACCTTGAAGCCCTGCTGGACGAGAAGAATTGCTGTTGCTCTCCTTCACAATCTGAAAGCTGCTGTGCCTCCAAGGACTGACCCAGAGAGGACCTGGTAAGGCGTCCTCTTCCTGAGCTACGAGGGACCATCGTGCACCAGCAGATCTTTGCCAAAGCTCCCTGGTGGACAGACCTTCGACAAGGCTGCCGACCCGAGATTGCGGAATCACAAGGAGAAGCGCCCGGAGTGTTGTCCGCCACTGTCGACGAATGCCGCCGCCGTGCTCCCGTTTGCCTAAGAACGTCATTGATCCAAGGACACTCTTGTCTGCATCGTCGCCGCTGTATCCTGCTGGAGAAGGCCGGACCGTCGACGCGCCGAGGAGTTGCGCAGGTGGGTTTCCCGCCACCCAAAGACCACAGAGACGGCAACGACTCGACGCCCTTGCTGGGCCACAGTTCTTCTAACTCTTTGCGGATCAGAACTATCGACATTGAGGTGCCCCGCACGACTCTTCCTTGCAGGACGTTTACGATTCCCTGTCAACGAGCACCGCTAGGAACAAAGCTGCAACTTCACCATTGTAGCTCAACCTGTTCTCCGTCGGAGGTTCGACGACCCGTGACTCCTGCCTTAAAGGGAGGGCACTCAAGAAGGGCTGTCGATTCTCCGACGAGGAGCGCTACAACGCCAGGTACTTTGGGGTTTCAGAACTATTGGGAAGTCTAGTGTGAACAATATATGGACTGGGCTTGTATCTTTATCCTACAGGTTGCCCAGGTGGGGGGATCTCCACAGAGAGCTGTGTTTAACGGTAGTGACCAATATTCTGCCAATTGTTCAACCTTGCTTTCCTTCCTCTCTCTACTGCTGGTTTCCTCTTTATTTATCTGTGTGACATTTTGACAGTATAGTTGATGCACTTTAATGAGATCTAATAATCGTTGTGGTACCACTTTAGAACTGTATATATTTACCATTGTTGATTTTCTGAGCACAAAGTGAGTTATCGTGATATTGTATATACCTTTGAATATGAATTATATAAAGACTGTGTTTTAACCGATACAGTGTGCGGACATTCCTTTGTGGGTGCTTGGGGACTACACTGTACTTAAGAACCAGCCTGCATCACCTCCTGAGAAGCTAGGCCTTGATTGCTCGTCCATTGCTACCACAATAGAGAATCTTGGCTGCGGTCCTCTGTGCCTCTCCTCTACCATATAGAGAGCAGAAGTACAGACACCCCCCTCCGGCGTCTTTACACTGGTGGCAGGGGTGGGATGCTTATGGTTTTAAGAATCGGTGTATAACCGTGCCACTTACGAGGGTATCTGAACTTTGTTAAATTAAGGTTTAGTTGTGTACAAGATAACTACATTACAAGCAATGGAATCTATTGCGAATGGTAAAATGACTCAGATGAGCTCGGAGGCTCTCCAGAGTGCTTGTGAAGCCAGGGAGTTAGACTTTGTTGATAAGTCTAGGGCTGAGCTGATAGCTGCCCTGGTGGACTACCAGACTGATTGTGAAACTCTTGAAGGGGGGGAGGCAACCAATGAGGACTCTACCCCGAGGGTTGTCGCCAAAACTGATTCTGGGAATGCCACCATTCCTGCTGCCTCGTTTCCAAACCCCTGCACTGCTCTTCAGGGGGAAGCCCTGAAGATTGAACTTTTAAAATTGGAGTTACAACGGGAACAGTTAGCCTTTCAATTCAAAAAGTTGGTAACAGATGCTGAGCTTAAGAAAGAGGAGTTGGCACCGAAAGTGATACTCAAAGATAGGGACACTGAGCACCAAAGAATCCAGCTACAGAAAGCTCGAGTGGAGACTTCAGCTAAACCAGTTGAGAGTGGCAGGTCCCCAGCAACCAAGTTTATGAAAGATTTGGTTGGTGTGTTTGTGGAGGGTTCTGATATCCTCCAATGGATTGAAGCGTTTGAAATGGCTTGTGCAATTCACGATGTTGATAAGAGATTGTGCTAAGTGTTTGTTAAGCAGAGTGCCTCAGACTGGATATGACTGTATTCTGAAACTGAGTGTGGAAGAAAGGGGTCAGTATGAGTGCATGAAGTCTGCTTTAATTGCCAAGTTTGGCAAGACGCCTACCCAATACCTTAAAAGTTTCAGGGATTTTAAGAAACGAGAGAATCTGTCTTGGATTGACTGGGTGAGTGCTGCACACCTGAACATGATGGGGTGGACTGATGGTTACAAAGTGAAAACGTTTGTTGAATTGTCCCACTTTTTTTTTTGTTGAGCATTTTTCAGAAGCCTGTTCACCAGGGCTGCGTCAGTATGTTGCTGACCAGAACATTGTGGACCCCTTTAAGCTGGCTAAGTTGGCTGACAAGTGGGTTTCCCACCGGGTGTCCTCTAAGAACTCCAGTGGTAAGGACAAGGACAAGGACAAAGAAAAGGGGTCCTCTCAGAAAGCTGAGGAGTCCCAGAAGCAATCACAGTCGGGTAAACCAAAACCTTCCTCTCCGAAGACCCAAAAACCTAGTGGGGATAAGTCTGTTGTGGGTGGGAGTAAGAGTAGTGGTCTACCTGCTGCAAAGCAGGGTCCCAGTGGCTCCAGTACCGTACCCCGTACTCCCGGCACTTGTTGGGATTGTGGGGCTCTGGACCACCGAAGGGGTGACCCCAAGTGTAAGGTTAAGGCACTTGGAGTCCAGGCTGTCAGCCTGACCTATCCCTACTCCGTACCTGAGGTGGAGGCCACTGTCCTCCCCTCCTCTACTGGGATCACCTTCGGTGCTCCCGTAGAGATTTCCATGGTGTCTCTTGGGGCCTGGGACCAGTACGCAGAAGTACTGGCGACTATCCCACAGAACACTCGTAGGTTTTTGAGAAGTGTCCTCTTGAATGGCCAGCCTTCTACTGGTTTGAGAGACACTAGGGCAAGCATGACAGTGGTGGACAGGACCCTGCTCAAGCTAGAGGACTATATAGGTACTCCTCTGAGAACCACCAGGTTAGCTGGTTGGCCTCCCAAATTATCGCCTGTAGCCTTAGTCAACATTACGATTGGAGACAAGACAGTGAAGCTTCCGGTCCTGGTTCAGGACAACGTGCCTGCGAACATTTTGTTGGGAAACGATTTGGCCAAGTTGGGGATGATCATGGATGGTCTACCCATGGCTGCTGTGGCGGTCACCCGATCGCAGGTCACACAGGGTTCGGCTGCGAGCCCGGTATCCTTGCCGACGGGGAAACTCAAGGCACGAAGGAAACGGAAGAGTAAGAAAGCCACCTCTGTGGAGGGAGCCCCTGCTCTTCCTGCTGTTCCGACAGCACCCATTGGGATCCATGCTCCGGATGGGCTGGGTCCAGTGGTGAATCCTGTCTCAACTCCTGTGGGAGAAGAGCTAGAAGACTTTCCTGTGGGAGAGGCTCTCAACCTGGAGGATCATCCCGACCTTCAAGGCTTGTTAGCTGAAGGGGGACCCTCCCGGGCAGACTTCTGTAAGGGACAGAGAGAGTGCAACTCTCTCGAGGGTCTGAGGAAACGGGCCCTGTCCCAGGCACAAGGAGAAGTGCCTAGGACATTCTGCATTTATTGAGAGGATGAGCCGCTTGTTAGTGAGCCCACTAAGTCTGAACCTGGTGCCCTCAAGAGGTTGGTGGTACCCCAGGTTTACAGGTCCTTCCTGCTTCAGTTGGCGCATGAGGTGCCCTTGGCTGGTTATCTTGGGACCAAGAAGACTAAGCAGAGGCTCTCTGCCCATTTCTACTGGCCTCAGATGGGAGTAGAAGTAGAGTCCCACTGCAGGACCTGCCCAACTTGTCAGTTGTCTGGCAAGACTGGAGGCCGTGTCATTGCCCCACTGCAGCCATTGCCAGTGGTTGGCACACCGTTTGAGAGGGTGGACATCAACATTGTCGGTCGCCTTGACCCTCCCACTTCAGGTGGACATCGGTTCATCCTGGTCTTGGTAGATCATGCCACCAGGTACCCTGAGTCTATACCCCTTCGGACTATTACTGCCAAAGTGGTTGCCAGGGCTCTCCTGGGCATTTTCACCCATGTTGGATTCCATAAGGAGGTTGTCTCTGATAGAGGATCCAACTTCATGTTGGGTAACATGAAAACCATGTGAAAAGAGTGCGGGGTTACCTATAAGTTCTCCACCTCTTACCATCGCTAGACCAACGGTCTGGATGAGAGATTTAACAAAACTCTCAAAGGCATGCTAGGCGCTTTGGAAGAGCCCCTAAGGTCCAGTCCTGTGGTCCTTGTCTGCAAGGCAAGTTCCCAGGCAGGTACCAAGGATTGGCGGTTCTGTGTGGACTACCGAGGAGTCCATGCCGTCACCAAAACTGACGCGCACTTATTGCCCCGGGCTGATGAGCTTGTGGACACCATAGGTGCTGCCAAATTTGTGAGCACCTTTGACCTTACCTCAGGCTATTGGCAAATAGCTCTGACGAACCATGCCAAGAAAAAGACGACGTTCTCAACACCGGAGGGACTCTACCAATTTAGGGTCATGCCTTTTGGGTTGAAGAATGCCCCTGCCACCTTCCAGAGATTGGTCAATCATGTGCTCAGTGGGCTGGAGGACTTTTGTGTGGCCTACTTAGACGACATTGCTGTCTACAGTTCCACCTGGGAAGAGCATTTGACACATCTGGATAAAGTATTGCAGGCCTTGAAAAGGGCTAACCTCACTATCAAGGCCACCAAGTGCCAGATAGCTCAGGGGAAAGTCCCATATCTTGGCTATGAGGTAGGAGGGGGGCCAAATCCAACCTCTCCCCAGTAAGTACAGGATGTACATGACTGCGAGACTCCCACCACTCAAACCCAGGTGAGAGCCTTTTTGGGCCTCACTGGGTATTATCGCAATTTCATGGCAAACTATGGAACCATAGCTGCACCCCTGACAGCTCTGACTTCACCCAAACAACCTAGGAAGGTTAATTGGACTGAAGACTGTTAGAGGCCCTTTGATGGCTTGAAAGGAAGTCTGTGTAGTGCATCTGTGTTGTGTGCGTCCGATTACAGCAAGGCCTTTATCGTTCAAACTGACGCCTGCGACACCAGAATTGGAGCTGTCTTGTCCCAGTTAGATGACAAAGGAAGAGAACATCCGATCATATTCATCAGTAGACAATTTAAGGGTAGGGAACTTAGGTGGATTACTGTTGAAAAGGAATGTTTTAGTATGGTTTGGAGCCTTAGGCGTTTTAGACCCTACCTAACCGGGTCTACCTTCAAGGTCCAAACCGATCATAAGCCCTTGAAGTGGCTTATGCAGATGAAGGGTGAAAACCCAAAACTGCTCAGGTGGTCCATTAGCCTGCAAGGGCTAGACTTCACCATTGAGCACAGACCGAGAAGAGTCACGATAATGCAGATGGCCTTTCCAGAAGGTAGGTTGACCGTCTGGATGAGGGTGTCTATCTCGTGTGAGATTAGGCACCCTGACCTCAGTCTGGTGGGGGCGACTGTGATGCTGGAAATGCATCGGAGGGACAGAGCCTCCGTATCCTTGTCCTTTACTGCTTTTTATCGTGTGTTCTGTCGTGTTTTCCGTGCAGGAGTTCATGTGGGACTCCTGGCGGTGCAGCTCTCTCTTGGTTTGGTGAACAGACCCATGGGATACCCTTATGGCACCCATGGGTAGGGGTGTAACCCTGTGCCCCTAGTGTATGTTTTTGGGCACCTGTCTGTGGCCCACAGAGCAGGGTACGGGCTGGTGCCAGCTCTGTGCTGAAATGACTGGTGTCCTGCGCGTCCTCCATTTTGGGATGCCCAGGCCCTGTCATTGGAATCGGTAGATTCCTGATGGAGACAAAATGTCCCCCATGGTCTCTTGCCTTCCATCGCCTGTTACCTTGATCTTCCTGAAGTCCCGGGAAGCCCTGACTCTGTCCCTTCCCTCTGACTGGCTGTTGGGTGGAAGTTCCATATATGGTATTGTGGGGAAGTGCTGACCAGACTGACTGGAGCCTTCTCAACGACCGTATGTTGTGGGTACGCCTGTGGGTGGGACCTGGGTGAATGGAGTGTGTGACAAATATGCATTCTATGTTATGGGTGTCTAGTATAGGGTGTTTGACACAATGACTGAGACAGCCCTGCCCGAAACCGGTATGAATGCAGTGTGGATTGTTGAATGGCTGGGCACTTGTCCCAATACACATAACTTGTTGTGAGTGTCTGGAGAGAAGTGAATGGCCTGAATGCACCGTGTGCCTGATTGGCTGTCTGCCTGCCTGAATGCCCTTAGTCGTGATTGGATGCCTGAGTGTGACCCAGCGGAATGAATGGGAGATCAACAGTATATCTGGGGACCTCTCACTGCTAGGAATCGTGTTCAGAGGCAGACGTCCACTACGACGAGTAACTGGAGTAACTGAAGCTTGACCTTGAAGCCCTGCTGAATGAGAAGAATTGCTGTTGCTCTCCTTCACAATCTGAAGCTGCTGTGCCTCCAAGGACTGACCCAGAGAGGACCTGGTAATGCGCCCTCTTCCCGAGCTCCGAGGGACCATCGTGCACTAGCAGATCTTTGCCAAAGCTCCCTGGTAGACAGAGCTTCGACAGGCTGCCGACCCGAAAGGGACCGCCTCGGAATCACAAGGAGAAGCGCCCGGACTGTTGTCCGCCACTGTCGACGACCGGCGTCGCCAACTGGAGCTGCCGTGCTCCCATTTGCCAAAGAACTTCATTGATCCAAGGACGCTCTTGTCCACATCGTTGCCGCTGTATCCTGCTGGAGAAGGCTTGACCGTCGACGCGCCGAGGATTATCCGTCAGTGGGTTTCCCGCCACCCAAAGACCACAGAGATGCCGATGACTCGACGCCCGTGCTGGGCCACAGTGTTCAAACTCTTTGCGGTCCAGAACTATCGACATCGAGGTGCCCCGCACGCCTCTTCCTTGCAGGACGTTTACGCCTCCCCGTCAACGAGCACCGCTAGGAACGAAGCTGCCACTTCACCGTCGTAGCTCAACCTGTTCTCCATCAGACGTTCGAACACCCGTGACTCCTGCCTTAAAGGGAGGGCACTCAAGAAGGGCCGTCGATTCCCCGACGAGGAGCGCTACAACGCAGGGTACTTTGGGGTTGCAGAACTATTGGGAAGTCTAGTGTGAACAATATATGGACTGGGCTTGTATCTTTATCCTACAGGTTGCCCAGGTGGGGGGATCTCCACACAGAGCTGTGTTTAACCAGTATTCTGCCAATTGTTCAACCATCTTGCTTTCCTTCCTCTCTCTACTGCTGGTTTCCTCTTTATTGATCTGTGTGACATTTTGACAGTATATTTGATGCACTTTAGAACTGTATATATATATATATTTTTTTTTTTTTTTACTTGTGCATAATCAAAATACATGATTTTTACAAGGCTAGCTTCTTCCTAAGACATCTGACAGGCCGATCTTATTTATGAAAGTTCCCAGCTACTGTCAAGTAGACACCATGGGCCTCATTACAACCCTGGCGCTAATGGTTTAACGGTGCCGTAAAGAGCGTCGGCGCCGTTAAACCATTAGCGCCTGATTACAAGGTCCCTTAGCGGGTTGGAGGCTTTAACGCCTGCTTTTTGCTGGCGTTAAAATCCAACCCACTAAGGGACCTTGGAGCTAATTACGGCAACCGTAATTTAAGGTGCCGTAATTAGCGCCTTCCCCATCCCCATTATGCCCTATGGGGCAAAATGGGGAAGGGTAAATGGTGAATGGGGAATTACCGCCCCCGCCAACCTTGTGATGGGGGTAGTCATTTCGCCATCCACCATGCCGGAGACCGGCATGGACCATGGTTCTAATAGCACCATGGTCCAGCGCCTGGGTCGTAATGAGGCCCCATGTGTCAAGTATGTGAAAAACTTCCGTAGCACGCCTCATGGCAAGATGAGGCAGTTTAGGGCGAAGAGATAGGCGCGGTTAAGCCGTGCCCAAGGGCGTTGATTTTACTGAATGCAGCTTCCATCAGTTTGGATGTCGCTAATGTCCAGCGGGTTTTTTTCCCCTGAGATGAGACGGCACCACCAGGTGTCTTCTTCTATCAAGCGAGAGTCAATCCAACAGGGTGACAGGAAAGCAGTGCGTTCTTGCGTTAAAGAGGGACAGTTCAAAAGAAGGTGGCGAACTGTCTCAATGGAATCAGGGGCATTACATAGTCTGCAGACTTTTATTGATGTTTGGTGTCTTATTCCCAAGTTTTCTCTTGTATGAAGTATATTCCGGCGGGCTCTTAGAAAGGAGGACCTTAGTTTCCTGTCTGGAAATTTTAGGCAATAGGCTAGAGGAGTGCTTAGCCTATTAAACGTCAGAGGAAGATGGGTCTGCAGCTTGCACGCAGACGCTTGATCGTTGGTGGTTATCCAATCCTGGATTTTCAGTTTTTTGCTGACTCTTTGGGGATTGGAGATAAGGTCGTCCGTAGTGCACTCTAACTCCTGTAGTTTCATTTTTTGGAGATCAGTCCAATTCAAAAGACTCTTGCACTTCGATGAAGCCATCTCTTGAGCTATGACATTGAAGATAGGAAGCCCATCTTTTATGAGTCTTTCTGAATAGGGCCAAAATGGACACACTCACAGTGGCACTCAATGATAACAAGCCTAACTCTCTTCTCAGGGCCACGATGGGAACGGAGTTAGGAAGGCCAAGAGCTGATTTCCAGATGAATCCCTCTAGTTTCTGCCAAAAGGAGGTCGGTATGGTGAGCGAGGCATCCATGCCATAAGTCAGGGCGGGAACCATTTTGTCCTTGTAAAGGTTAATGGCCGGGACCAAAGAAAATTTGCCATATTTGCGATCCACCATTCTCAGTTGTGAAGTTAGATTTTTTGCTTTCGCCCACAGATGTTGTTGCATTTTTATGTCTTGCATGCTTCCGTCAAGAATCACTCTGAGATATTTGAACTGCGCGACCACTTCAATTTTTGTTTGGTGTACAGACCAGGACCTGATGTTTTTCGTCGATGGTTGGCTTTTTGAACTGTATATATTTACCATTGTTGATTTTCTAAGCACAAAGTGAGTTATCGTGATATTGTACATACCTTTGAATATTAATTATATAAAGACTGTGTTTTAACCGATACAGTGTGCGGACATTCCATTGTGGGTGCCTGAGGACTACACTGTACTTAAGAACCAGCCTGCATCACCTCCTGAGAAGCTAGGCCTTGATTGCTCGTCCATTGCTACCACAATAGAGAATCTTGGCTGGGGTCCTCTGTGCCTCTCCTCTACCATATAGAGAGCGGAAGTACATACACCCCGCTCCGGCCGTCTTTACAGGGGCATGGGGTGCAGGGCCTTGAGGCAAGTGCAAAGAAGACTGGCGGAGGTGCCAGGGACCTGTGAAATTCTGAGGTACACCAGGCGGCCAGTCAGCAAAGCTGTATGGAAGAGGAGGGGGAGATGGAAAGAGCAGAGAGCTAGGTTAGCAGAGTAGGGGGAGAGAGAAGGAGGAGGAGAAGAGGAAGTTCTTGAGGAGTTTCCAGAACTTAAGAAGGACAGGCTCAAGATGGAGGGTCGCAGGGAGACTATTTCAGAGGGAGGCGCCTGCTGAGGATTAGGATCTCCCTCCAAATCTCTGCTTGGAGAACCAGCTCACTTGCAGAAGGTTGGAGATAGATGAGCAGAGTTCTCGAGAGGGACAGTATTTAGGTAGTCAGCTTTGCAGGTAAGTAGGTCCCAGGCTCCTGAAAGCCTTGTGGACAATGCAGAGAGTCTTGAATTTGAACCTTGCAGCCACGGGGAGCCACTGAAAGGATTTCAGCGCCAGAATGATGCGGTCCCTGGGCTTGAGGCCAAGGATAAGTCTTGCGGTTCTGTTCTGGATGAGTTGCAGAGGGCGCAATGGCATGTAATGACATAACAGCTGTGGTTGCATGGAGTGCAGTCAGGAAGCATCATTTCCCCTGGGCCATGCACATTGTTCGTTGAGTTGATGTGTGGTGTGTTACTCCATCAGTTGTCTGATCTGTATGGCTGCCCTCAAATGTGCCCTTTAATTTCTTTCTGGGTATTGCACTCATTGTTATTGTTTGTGCTTTGAGTGTCTGGATGTCTTTATTATGCGCAGTGAAAGAGTGGAATGAGTGTTGCAGGTGGCAGGGCATCCTGTGCTCACTACCATGGTCTTGTGTTAGGAAAGATTTCATAATTGTACGTAATTCTCCTTCCATGTGGCAACCCCCAAACTTTTTGCTGTTGTTTTACACCCTGATCTAGACTTTGCCAGAGAAGCACAGCCTTCCGCCGCACTCCTCTGGACTTTCGCTCAATTCTTACAGGGAAACTGAAATGCCCTTAAGACAGTCAGTACCGGGAGACTTTGTTTCCCTTAGTCCTTTCCTCATGTTGCAGCTTTTGAGCAACATGAAACAACAGTGCACCGTAACTTACATTATCGCGCTCTTTGGTCTCTAGTCATTCCAAAGGCCCTAGAAACTCTTGCTGGACTTATCATGAAATGTGCAAGTGTGTCACGGACAGGACTGATGGCAGCTATTGTTTCTTTGTGTTTTGAACCCCTTTTTGCCATGTTTACCGCGCTTCCCGCGTTTGGCCCAAATGGGTGGCCTAGCCTCCAAAATGGCCATGCCACGAGGTTCTTTGTCCTGTCCGCTGACCATCTTGCCCCTTCGCCTTCCCCCAGGTCGAGCCGACCCGGGCAGTCCTTATTTGGTCATGCACTTTCCCGCGAAACACAATGCTTTCGCGGGCTTCTGCATGCCTTATGTGTGCCTCCAGGATGTGGGCTGGGATATCTGTTCCCAATATACATCCTGGGTGCCAGAGAGTCTAGAGTGTCCTGAATGCCTGGGACCACCGTGGTCCGTGATAGGTCCACGTATGGTGTGAGTGTTTGTGAGCAGATCTCCCATTGGGCCCTCTCCGTTTTGGCGCGAAGGGAACTCTGGATAAGAGGAGGCTGAAAACCCCACTACCATGTTGATCTCCTGAGTTCTCACGAACGAAGGATAAGGAGCCAAGTATCCTGCAACTAAGAAGCTGAGTCGAGGAATCGCTGGTGTCCCGCTGAAGGTTTGGCACCCTGCACTGCTGTCATCCTGTGAGACCCCTCTGCCTCTGATCGAACGAGAAGGCCTGTACTGGCGCTTCGACCCTTTAGAATAGTGGGAACAACTATTCTCGGCATCTTCACCAAATCCTGTACATAAGCCTTCGGAAGCGTTCCTGGGCCATCCAGTGGACTGACCAGCCTACACAGGAACCTTGCTCTGTCACCGCCGTCTGGCTGCTGCTAAATTCCGAGTCTCCGGGACTCTCTCACGATTCATACACTTGGCGTTCCCAGGTCTGAAGTGAGACGTGTGCTTTGGGACCGGAATACACGTGGTTGCCGAGTTGCCCTGCTGTGATAACAAACCTCTGCGTGTTCGCTGCATTTGGGACATCCTCGACCCTGACTCCTGCTGTCGCGGAATCTACACGGCGTCGAGACATTCTGCTGATTGCATCTGAACCTGCCAGTACTGAAATGGAACCGGCGAAGCCTGGGTCTGCCTGCATGGGGGACCGGTGAGTAGGCAATACTCTAATCGGTTGCCCTCCTGCAGGAACCTGTGGCTCTCCAACGCTGTCGTAAACAGCAACGCTTTTTCCGCACTCGCGCCCTGCTTCTGCCCACCAGTGGAGGCCGCACTTGAGTAGCAGGGATCTGTTCATCATCGTTTTGTTCACCTCTCTGAACTGTCTGATTTCCCTGAAGAGACTCCCCTTTGCCCGTTGGCACCCGCGTGTGCAGGTACTTTTGAGCACAAGGCTCCACTCTTTGTAGGGCTCGGACTTCCTTCTAGTTAGGCGGCCTCTGATGTCGAACTGGGTCTAACGATTACCTGCACTACCAGTTTTCCCCCCCATCTAGGTAGCCTGCATATTTCGTCCTTCTAACTCTTTAGACCCCTTGGTCTTGTATATATATTGTATTGCTTGTGGTGTGTTGGTTTATTGGAGTTTTACCGTGATTCTTTACTATGGTCGATGTTACAAAGGCCTTGTAATAAATGTGTCTATATTTTTAATATAACACCTGTCTGGAGTAATTTGTAAGCGTCCTTGCTTTGTGTGCTCATTGCGGGCTTTCAGCCACCCTCACCCCTCTTGAGACCTAGTCTTGACCGCCGCCATCGCTACCCTGATTGGTCTGGCTTGTCCAGAGGTTACCCTGTTCCAAGAAACTAGGCTGGCCTTCTGAACCTCTGCCCCTCCAGGACAGAGTTCAGAAATCCATCAGGCAGGTGGCACATGGCGACACCGCAATGATGGTTGGAAATGGAAGGATGCCTGTCTGTTTGCACCATGTTGTAGACCATTGAGGAAATGTGGTCAGACCTTGTGTTGGGGATTGCAAATTGACATTTGGCCCTTTTTGTTGCATGTTGGCCAGCTCCTCTGAGGTGGAAAGTCAATGCTCATAGGTGCAAGTTTTTGGCTTCATTTTCGGCGGGTGGATGTGACCAGCTTGCAATTCGGGTCAGACTGGGACAAGAAATAGGCCCAGACACCCAAAAAAAAGTGGCCCACCCCTCGCCTCAAAAACGTGGCCCACCCCTCGCCTCAAAAAAAGTGTCCATCAAACCATCATCTGTGAATCGCGCAAATTCATGACTTTAGAGGTGAAGGTCATAATGGGGGGCTCTGGGGTCTCGTGCTGTGCTCGTGCTGTGTGCCATGCTGCTGCAGAGCTTCTGCTTGCATGTGGGTTGTAGCCTACACGTGGGATGTGCTGGTGAGTGATACAATGGTCGACTCCATGTACGGGTGGCTGGGGGGCTTGGTGGAGGCGGGTCCAGCAGCATTTGCAGTGCAGGTGAGTTCGATGGCAGCAGTATGTGCTACAAGCGAGTAGTTTGGGCGGTGGATGGGGCAGCAGAGGCCAGCGGGCTCACCGCGTGCTCCAATACTGGCATTGCAGTGACATTCAGAGTGCGGACGACTGCCCATTGCCATGATAATCCCCAACCAGGTGGTTGCCCCTCCCTGCCCAAAACACCTTCTCATGGGAACTGTTTGAACTATCTTTAATCAAGCATTAACATCAAACTTTGCACTCAACATGCATACCTTTGTTTTTTCAAAGCAGTCTTCTGAGAGTTAATGACTTAATCTGAGCTGTAAATGCTACTGGTGTAATAAAAATGTCTTTACCTGGTCTGCCTTCAGCCAATCAAGTTATAAGCACTGTGCGTGTCCTTCGGTGAAGTCCTGTTAACAGTTTTTGGCTTTTGGAAATGTGTCTGGCATTTGCCAGGCACTGATATTAGATGCCCAGGTACTTGCACCATTTTGCACCTGCTACCGTTCATACCACTACAGACAGCAGGGACTTTCCCATGCCTGCACAAAAGACCAAACTATTGGCATTGCCAATGCTTTTTTCCATCATCATGACTAAACTAAGTGTTCTGGTATATACCCTGTAAGTGTTTAACCTCTTTTCTAGGTAATGCGTCTTCAAAGGCTCTCTCATATTGAAAGAGCCCATCAATGCAAAATGTCTCCACACAACCTACAATGGGAGCACTGGTAATAAAAGAAAGGAGTACTTGCAGATCGTTAAGGGGCTGCCCCAAAATCGCAGCTACTCACTTCTGCTACCCTAGGCATTTTGGTGAAATGAAGTCCCTGGGGGAACGCTGTGTTGCTATCTCCTCGCTTTCACCTGCTATTGTAAGCAGTATAGAAACTGTAACACTGGGCCTCATTACACGGACGGCGGTAAGGGTTAACGGTCACCGTTAATGGTACCAGTGACCGTTAACCCTTACCGCCTTACTACGAGGTCCCTTTGCGGGTTGGAGACTTTAACGCCTGCTTTTTGCAGGCATTAAAAACCAACCCGCAAAGGGACCAGGGAGTTAATTACGGTACCGCAATTTGCAGTGCCTTAATTAGCACCTTCCCCATTCCCATTATGCCCTATGGGGCAAAAATGGGAATGGGGAAGGGCAATGGGGGAAGGGGGAATTACCGCCCCACCAACCTTGGAATAGGGCGGTAATTCCCCTTTCCTCCAAGGCGCTGCCAGTATTTTACCGGCATGGACCAAGGTGCTAATAGAACCTTGGTCCACCGCCACCCGTGTAATGAGGTACTGAAATATAAGTGTATTCTTATTACACTGAAAAGTAAAAATGGGGAATAACGAGTACCCCAAGTTGTCATGATAGCCTCTCAACAACACTCACCTAGATAAACGTGAGTGTCCGCTTGGAAGGCGAAGGCGCATGATTTGCACTCTATATCGAAATGATATCCTTTCGCTGAATTAATATATTATGAGTGTCTCGTTCAGGTGAGAGAACATGGGCCTCATTACACGGTAGGTGCTAAACCATGGTGCTATTAGCACCATGGTTCATGCCGGTAATTTACCGATTCCTCCATGGCGGAATGGAGAATTACCACCCCATTCCGAGGTTGGCGGAGCGGTATTTCCCCATGCTGCCATGGCCCCTCCCCATTCCCATTTTTGCCCCACAGGGCATAATGGGAATGGGGAAGGCGCTAATTATGGTACCGCAAATTGCGGTACCGTAATTAGCACCAAGGTCCCTTTGCGGGTCCCTACTTTAACGGCTAGTCTACACCAGCCGTTAAGGTCGGGTCCCGCAAAGGGACCTCGTAGTAAGGCGGTAAGGGTTAACGGTCACCAGTAGCATTACCGGTGACCGTTAACCCTTACCGCCTTCCGTGTAATGAGGCCCAATGTCTATTTCCAATGCCGGTAACTATGGGGTTTAAAATGCACACAAGTTATTTTGGTATTCTGTAGCAAAACGGAAGCCTTCTACCTCCCGTCATACATACACCACAACCTAGATGTGAGCGTGAGAGTTAGGACACTCACTTACCGATTATGGCGTCTGATTCATCTGCACAATTTCGGTCATCTACCTGACAGCAGTGGCACGTACCCAAGGGCGGAAAGAGTAGAGGTTGCATGACCCACGTCTGTTGATCAATAGTCCTTCATTCATTGATGTAAACTACCTAGTCAAATGGTTAAACCCTGTCGTCCTTATCACTTTGAAGACTCTGTTCTGGCAGCCACATGCGGCGTAGAACAGCTTAGGTCATCCAATACAAATCACTGGGAGGGAGCAAGCCGGACTGAGGCAGCCCTGGCCCTGCTCAGCCCTGCCGCTCTCAGGGATTTGTATCACTGACTACTACTGCTGCTGCTGGCGCCATGGTGTTGGGCAGTTGGTCGCACACATATAGCAGCAGTGTGATTTTGTTTTGTTTAACAGTATTTTAATTGATTTTCATTAATGACGGTAACAACTGAAAACATATGCACCCATTACGGAGTGACATAAGGAAACTTGATCCCCTCCACCCCGCCCCTGCCTCGCCTGCACCGATCCAGTCTGCAACCCCTGATCAAGATTTACCCTATTTCTAATATGCAAAGGGTAGGCAGGCAGAAGCCCTTTCTATAGTCCTCATTCAAAAATGTCATCACTTCCTGTAGCGTGTAAGACATCCACTCTAGTATTTTAATTGATTTTCATTAATGACGGTAACAACTGAAAACATATGCACCCATTACGGAGTGACATAAGGAAACTTGATCCCCCCACCCCGCCCCTGCCTCGCCTGCACCGATCCAGTCTGCAACCCCTGATCAAGATTTACCCTATTTCTAATATGCAAAGGGTAGGCAGGCAGAAGCCCTTTCTATAGTCCTCATTCAAAAATGTCATCACTTCCTGTAGCGTGTAAGACATCCACTCTAGTGCAGTGAAATGCCAGATTTTCAGGAACAAGTCATGCACTGTTGGTGGGTCCTTCACTTTCCATTTCTGCGCTATGACCAAGAAGAGTGCTGAGAGTGATAGGATCACATATGCTTTCTTAGTAGGTTTTTCCCATTCTTTCCACACGGGGGTGTGCAGGCCTAAAATCCCTTCCCTCTTCCCTCTTTGGCTATTTGTTTGAAAAATCATGTGTTGATCTATCTGTTTACAATAGGTTTGCAGTTTACTGCACCCCCGCCAGATGTGAAGCCAGTCCCCAGCCCCTCCACAGTCCCGCCAGCACATCCCTGATGAGTTGGGGTAAATCTTTTTCAGTTTGGAAGGGGTGTAGTGCCACTGCGTCATTAGCTTGTACCAGAATTCCCTAATCTGTATTGCTTGGGTGAGTTTTGGAATATCGTGTCCCTCCCAGTCTTCCTCCGTGATGGATTCTCTGAGTGTCTCCTCCCAGGCACTCATGTATTTAGTGCTTGTGATGGTTGTGGTGCATGTCGCGTAGATATAAGATGTTTGTCCCCTGGGTCTGTAGTAAGACTTTTTTTTTCGAATGGGGTTAGGGATCGGGTTGCCCCTGCCCTTATCTTGGGGTGCATTAGCCAGTGGCGCAGTTGAAGGTATTGCAATCTGTCTGTTTCTGCTAATCCCAGTTCCTCCTTGCACTGAGGGAATGATTTTATGTCTGGGCCTTGGAACATATCCCCGATTTTGGAATAGCCTAAACGTGCTTTCGGGAATCCCTGGGGTGAATTGGGGGTTACTCCAGATCGGTGTACACGGAGAGAGGAAGGTAGTGAATTGTTTTACCCGTGCCAGCCATTCCCATTGTTGCTTCACTAAGGTGGTGATGGTCTGATTTGTGAATATTGGGCGGCTGGTGGTCTTTATGTAGCCATAGGACTTCCCCCAGTGGGGCTCCCATTACTGCCTGATCCATCTGTCGCCATATTTTCCTGGAATCCCTAGAGAACTAGTCTTTAATTACTCTAATTTGAGCGCCCGAGTAGCATATTCGAAGGTCCGGCATGCCCAACCCTCCTTTCTTAGTCACCTGCTAGAGCGTTTCATCGCAACCCTGGGAGGTTTCTTCCTCCATACACATGCGCTGATGTGTTTATATATGGTGCGGAAGAATGATTCCGGGCACCGCAATCGTGAGCGTCTGGAAGAGGTATAATAATTTAGGAAGGACTGTCATTTTAATGATGTTGATTCTGCCTAGCCAAGAGGTTGACAGAGGCCCCCAAGTGTGAAATAGTTTTATAAGTTGTGCTATCTGGGGGGGGTAGTTAGCATTGTAAAGGCCTGTGATAGATGGTGTCAGGTGGATCCCCAATACCTTAAGACTTGTGTGCACCCATCTAAATTGGGAGGATTGTTTGGCCTGCATTAGTTTATCCCCCTTCAAAGTAAAGTTCAGAATGTCTGATTTGGTCAGGTTTACCTTCTTAATGCCACTTTCCCGAATTTCTGAATGTTTTTGATCACTGCTGGCAGCGATGTTTCTGGCGTCCCCGGGGTGAGGAGCATGTCATTGGCATACGCCAACACTTCGTACTCCAGCCTCCAGAATGAAATGCACCTGGTTTCGTTATTCAGGTGAATGGTGGCTAAGAATGGTTTTGGATAGAGTGCAAAAAGGAGGGGCGACAAGGGGCAGCCCTGCTTGGTGCCTCTTGAAAGTTTTATTTGTTACCAGATTGAGGCCTGACGGGTTACAGTAGTTTGCTCTGACCATGGCCATGGCCAAGATCTTTGCCCCTAGGCCCTGTTTTCGCATTGTGTTGAATTGAACGGACCACTCCACCCTGTCAAATGCTTTTTCATCGTCCAAAGAGAGGAGGACCGCGGGGGTTCCTCTCTTCTGTGTTTTTTCTAGGATGTGGCAGACCCTCCTGATGTTGTCGTACATTTGTCTCTGTTTAATAAATCGGGGTGGATTAAATGTGGTAGTAGGCCCTCTAGTCTTCTTGCCAGAGCTCTCGCATAGATTTTTGCATCAATGTTAATTAAAGCGATCGGCCTATACGAGCCGCACTGCACGGGGTCTTTGTCTGTCTTAGGGACTAAGATGATTTTTGCTTCGTCCATAGAGAGGGTGATTTTCCCAGAGGCGGCAAAGGTGTTAAACAGCTTCACCAGTTTGGGGGCTAGGATATGCTGGTAGGTTTTTTAAAACCCCGGGGTGTACCGGAAGGGGATGTTTAATTGCTCGGAGGACTTCCTCTTGGGTGATATCCGCCTCCGGGGCCGTACTGTCTGCGCTTGATATTCGGGAGAGGGTAATCGATCGGAGGTAGTCCATGACCTACATAGGTTTTCGTAAAAGATGGCAAATTGGGCCGCAATATCTGGGGTGGCCTGAACCTTCTCACCTTGTAGGGTGGTAATGACTTGAATCGTATGGGCAAAGGTCTTCTGCTTAAGCTGTCTAGCCAGCAGCTGGTCCGCCTTGTTGCCTTGTACGTGATATTTGTGTTTAAGTGCAATCTGGCCCCATTCTGCCTTTTTAGTTTGGAGCATATTCAGTTGCCCCTTAACATGCTGGAGTTCTTTGCATAGAGCTCTCATGGGGTTGTGAGTCATCCTCTCTATAATATCCTTTAGGTCTTTTTCTAGTTGGGTCTCCACGGCGCGCTTCTGGTTCTGCCAACCGGGCACGCAAGACAATGAGTTCCCCACTAAGAGTGGCCTTAAACGCATCTCAGATTGTCGCCTCCGCTACCCCTGAGTCCCCGTTTAATTCAAAGTATCCCCTGATCTTTGCTTCTATGTCCGCTCATAGAGCCACGTTGGACAGGGCTACTCTCTGGAATGGCCAGCGCCAATGGCCCTGCCGGGGAGATTTACCTTTTTTTCATACAATGATTGGAGCATGATCCGACAGGGCAATGGGAAGCGTGTGTTTGGCATGGGTTCTGCCGAGTAGATTGGAGGGTCCCCAGATATAGTTGATTTCAGAGAAGGTTTGATGGACAAGGGAGAAGAAAGTGAACCCAGGGTCAGTCCCCTGCAGTCTAACCCACAGGTCCAGAAGTGCAAGATCTTCCATCTTCCTCAAGAGGGCCGGTGTCGGTGACACTGGTTGGCCCTGGGAAGTGGTGTTTCTATCCCTTTGGGGGTCCCACACCAGAGTAGAATCCCCCATTAGGATGATCTCCCCTTGTGCAAAGCCCTCGAGTTCTGCCAAGACCGCTCCGAAGAAACCCGTCTTGCTCGGAGTTCCGGGCGTAGACCGTAGCCAATGTTAAGGTTGCATTATCTACTACCAGTGTAACAAATGCGCATCAGACCTCCCTGTCTGCTTTGGTGGCCACAACTTGGGCCGATAGTCCTGATGCCAATCAGCACCCCTCAACTTTGGACTCTGCGTTCGCCTGGACGGTAACACAGAACCTTTACACGGTTAGCATCTGCTTTCCTGATGTGCATTTCTTGCAATGTGATGATGTCTGGTGTGTGTTGCGTTAGGAATCCTTCTAGTTTTCTCCGCTTTACCAGGGTGTTTAGCCCCCGTATGTTCATCGAGAGACGTTTAATCATCTCTGCGGCTGGGATCTTGTGTGTTTTTGACGAGTTCCCTGGATCAGTGTACCCTTGGGCTCTATCCCAACTTGAGCCTTATCCACCCTACCCCCCAAATGATTCCAACTTCCCCCGTTCCCCCCTCTATCGCCCCCTCACCCACCTCTTTGCCCTGTGGCAGGTCTATGCCCTCCCTCATTATGAGCTGGGGCAAGACCCACCTGAATTCCCAGGGCCTTCCTTTGGGTGCCTATACCCCCAAAGAGTTTCCAAGAGAGTGGGTTGTGCACCTCGTTCCTTTTCCTCAGGTGGAGGTAATTAAAAGCACTTCCTGACCCCTGCGTTTGTGTCACTGGGACCAGAAATATCCTCGTCAGAGAACGTTGTTTCCGATTCTCCACCCTCCCCTAGCTCCTCACCTTCTTCTTTCCTTTCCGTACCCTTCTCTCCTTTACTTCTTGGTCGCTCCTTTTTTTGTGTAGATAAGGACGGCCACGGAAGGAAGCCACCGTGCTACCCGAAAAGGGTGCCCGGGGCCCCCTCCGGGAACGCCAAAAAGGGGAAAAAGCCCAAAGGCACAAAAAACCCCTGAGCGACCCCTGAGATGTAGTCTTGAGATGGGGCCAGGCTGAAGAGATGGTCAGCGGAGATATACTGGAGGAGCACCGGAGGAAGGCAGTCCAAGAGGTAATGCTTCAGGACCTGCAGGTTCTTATTGTCGGTCCGGATGGTAAATGGATGTCTGCCTCCCTGAAGGAGATGATGCCATTCCACACAGGCAGATTTCATGGCTAGTAATTCACGTTCGATTACAGATTAGTTTCTTTGATTGTCGTTAAGAGTCTTCGAGAAGTATGCGACTGGATGCTCTACTCCCTGAATTTCTTGGAGTAGGACAGCTCCTATGGCTGCTGATGAGTCGTCAGTTTCAAGGACGAAGGGCAGATCTTGATCAGGCTGTAGTAAGAAGGATGCAGTACAAAATGCATTCTTAAGGTCTTTAAAGCTGTCTTTGGCCTCAGCAGACCATCTGAATGGGTTCGAGGACTTCTTGAGAAGTGAAGTAATGGGTAGGATCTTCTGAGAAAAATTAGAAATGAATCTCCGATAAAAGTTAGCCAAACCCAAGAATCTTTGGATTTCTTTTACCGAAGAGGGTGAAGGCCATTCTAGTATGGAAGACACTTTGTTGGGATTCATTGAAATACCCTGGTTAGACAGGATAAACCCCAGATAGGGGATGGATGAAGCTGAAAACACACATTTAGCGAGTTTGACCGATAGATGGTTATCTCTAAGTCTTCGGAAAACCTCCTTGACATGGCCTTCGTGTTCTTCAGGACTGTTGGAGTATACTAGGATATCGTCGAGATATACTAGAGTGGTTTGACATAACAAATCAGAAAACAGTCTGTCCATGAAACGTTGAAAAACTGAAGGTGCATTCACCAACCCGAACGGCATCACTTGATATTCAAAGAGTCCGAACGGAGTCCGGAAGGCAGTTTTCCATTCGTCTCCTTGCTGTATGCGGAGAAGGTGGTAGGCGTTTCTCAAATCAAGTTTGGTTAAAATCTTGGCTCCGTGGACAGCTTGTAGGATTTCTGTTATCAAAGGCATAGGATATCGATCCTTCACTGTGACCTTGTTAAGGCCTCTATAGTCAATGCATGGCCTCAATTCCTTGGAATCCTTCTTGGAAATAAAAAACATGGAGGCCCCTGCGGGAGACTTTGAAGGTTTTATGAGGCCATTGGCCATTGGCCATGTTACTGTCCAAATATTCTCTGAGATATTGTTTCTCCTCTAATGACAATGGAAACATTCTGCAGAATGGTACCAGAGCTCCCGGAGTTAATTCAATGCTACAATCCTCAGGACGATGTGGAGGTAGCTTGATGGGTTTCTTCTCTGTAACTACCTCCGTAAACTCCTTTAGGTAATGGGGCAAGCAATGGACGGTCTTGGTCTCACAGATGTTAGTAGTCTTGACAGTTTCAAATTTTGGTTCGGGTAAACACTCAGATTTGCAATAGGTGGACTGAAAATTGAGTAAGTTTCTTGACCAGTCAATATTGGGGTTGTGCTTGCGTAGCCAGCATATTCCCAGGATGATGGAGAAGTGCGCGGCTCTGATGATGTCAAAAACGATCCTTTCGAGTGTTGTTATATCGACAAGGTAAGTTCTTCTGTGGTGTGGGTGATCAAGCCAAAGCTCAATGGTTCACCGTCCACCCCTTCTACTTTCTGGTCTTCTTGTTTGGCAATTCTTTTAACACCCTTTTGTTCAGTCCATTGGGTATCTATGAAATTGCCGACTGCCCCACAATCCAGTAGAGCCAAGGTAGTCACTTCAGTTGACTCTAGTTTAAGAGTAACTGTGAGAACCATCAAACGGGAGTCCTCAGAGACTTCCGACGAGGAGACAGATAGAGGGGCATAAGGACTTGGACCAGCCCCTCGGTAGTGAGTCCTAACACTTACCGAGGGCGAGCGTTTCCCGACCTCCTGGGTGGAACATCCGGACAGTCTCGTAACATATGTGTAGAAGCCCCGCAATACATGCACAGGCCGCCATCCCTGCGCCGTTTGCGTTCCTCTGGTGTGAGCAGGGCTCAAGTTGTTCCAATCTGCATTGGCTCTTCCTTGGTGGTTCGTGGGAAGGGTACGGACGTAGCCGGGTGAGTTTCTGAAAGAGGGGGTACATTTATCTTGGTTCTTTTCTTTTCCATGCGTCGTTCCGTCATGCGGAAGTCAATTCGGAGGGTAGTCTTCAGGAGTTCAGCAAAAGATACAGGTCTTTCAATTCTGGCTAGCTCATCCTTTAAGTCTTCTCTCAGACCTCACCGGAAAATGGCATACTGAGCCTGCTCCTGTCAACCGGCTTCCGCTGCCACCTGTTTAAAGGCGGTAATGTACGTCAGCAGATCTGAATTTCCTTGCCGGATATCAAGAAGATCTTCTGATGCCAAGAAAGTGCTTTCTGTATGCAGAAAGGTCCGCTGCATCAAAGCTTTGAACGAGTCATAGTCCTGCAGGACTGGGTCAGGCTGGTTCACAAGCGGGGTGGCCCATGCAAGGGCATTACCTGTCATATGAGTGATCATAAACCCCACCTTGGTGTGGTCCGAGGCAAAGGTTTGGGGGCGAAATGAGAAGTGTAAATTGCAGGCATCCAAGAACTCTTTGACCCTTTTTGGTGAGCCATCAAACTTGCACGACACAAGGGGAAGCGGTGGTAAGTCAGTCGAGGGTCGTTCTCTCTCATTCATCCTTTGCTGTAGGGCGGCATTAGCGGCCTTTAGATTCTGCATCTCCACGTTTAGACTCTGAACTGCTGCTACAAGTTCTTGTACTTGCTGCGGTGTAGCCATCGTGATCTCACTCTTTTGGCGTTGCAAACTGTCACTGGGATCAGAGATATCCTCGTCAGAGAACATTTTCTCCGATTCTCCACCCTCCCCTAGCTCCTCACCTTCTTCTTTCCTTTCCATACCCTTCTCTCCTTTTCTTCTTGGTCGCTCCATTTTTTTGTGTAGATAAGGACAGCCACGGAAGGAAGCCACCGTGCTACCCGAAAAGGTTGCCCGGGACCCCCCTCCGGGAACGCCAAAAAGGGGAAAAAGCCCAAAGGCACAAAAAACCCCTGAGCGACCCCTGAGATGTAGTCTTGAGACGGGGCCAGGCTGAAGAGATGGTCAGCGGAGATATACTGGAGGAGCTCCGGAGGAAGGCAGTCCAAGAGGTAATGGGTGATCACAGGGAGGAACCCAGTTCAAGAATAGAGAACCAGGAGAAGTCGGCAGTCCAATAGCAGGCCAAGATCCGGTACACTGGGAAGCAACAGAAGAAGGTGACCAAGCGGTAGAGTAGACAATCCGAAATCAACAGGCAGGGGTCCGGTACACAGGGAATCCAGCAGGAAGATTAGAGGAAGCAAGGGAGGAGACTGGTACAGGAAGACAGAACAGAGAAAAGGTAAGGAACACAGAGTGAAGGAAGGATGGGACGGGGGTGGACTAGAAGACTGGAAGGAGAGCAAGGGGGAATGAGAGGAGCGGAAACAAACAGGGGGGAAAAAGCTCAGAGCAATGAGGAGCAGGCAAGTAAGAGAGGAGGAACGGAACCCGATAGGGATCGGGGACGGACAGAGAAAATACACGAGCGTGAAGCTGCGAAAAGCACAGAGCGTAGGGCACTCTCGGAAAAGGAAACCGGAAGCGTTGCAACGCGTCCGCGATCCGGAAGCGGGAGGCTTTAAGCTTCCGAGTCTCGTCAGCATGCAACACTAGAACGGTGCTAAAGGAGAACGTGACGGGTGAGCAGAGCGTGTGACGGGCTAGTATCTGCAGCGCCAGCGGCTCCACAGGCTCCACCCGCCTCGCGGCATGACAATTTGTAAGACATCTTAGTTTTCTTGTGGGCGTGATTTAGCCCCTGGTTGTGTTCCTGAGAGTTAGTGAGGTCTGGGAGTTAGTGAGGTCTGGGCCCCTTGGAGAGGGCCTGTTGCGTCCCCTTAGGACTTGCTTCCATTCCAGTGGTTAAGGGCGACAAGTTTTTCATTATATTACTGACCTTTGATACCGAGGTTGTTGGTTTTCTCCCCCTCACCCCTAAAGAGTACTTAACGACTGAACAAGCCATTGGAGCTTTGAATTTCTTTAACAGAGACTAACAATTTATTTATAATATAGGGTGTGCAATTTCTTTTTTGCATTTTGTAGGACTGTTTCATTTCTTCCATGAAGGTTGTAAATTGGGCTTGGAACGTGAGGGTCATTTTATTTGAAAATTCTTGTAAGCAGGCTTACATGTCCTCTTTGGTGGCTGCATTCGATGAGGGGGCAATGTGCGGTCCCTCTGTCCGTGGAAGTGGTTGGTCTTGCGTGGGATTCCTCCACTTCTGTTTCTCTGGACCAACAGCGCTGCAGAGGGCCCTCTTTCGGGATGTTGGCGGGAGGTTTCTTGTGTCCAGGCCTCTTGCCTTTGTTACTTGACATTATGTGCTGATGTCTGCACTTCTTGGGGTACGGTCAGCTGGCAAGCTCCATCTCACCCCTCTTGCTGCGGCTTTATCTAGTGACCTTCTGCCATAGCTGGGCTGTGGCAATGTCGGGAGTCTTTCCCTTTGTTTTTGAGTCTGTCGGGGGCTGTTGCATGCCCCGGAGATCCTACCGGGTAATTACTTTCTGCTGGTGGAGTGAAAAGCCTGGGCCTTAATATTGAGGGTGAGGATCTAGGTGCAAGCTCCTGCCCTGCTGCTTTATACGCCCTGTGGGCACACTGTAGCTCCGATGCTGGCCTGCCCGAGGGGACCGAATGTGTCTGGTGGCAGGGGCGGGCCCCTTGTGGGTGTCTGATAACCACCGTAGACTTCCCTTGCTGCTTTTCTGGTGTGTGGGGCGGGGGGGAACTGGCCTCACTTTGTTGATGCGGGTGATCTGTTGGTTGCTGTGTTCCACCTTGCCTTCTAGGGTGGCCCAGTTACTCTGTGTGAGGCCTACCCGGGGGGAGGGCAACGGGGTTAACATCTATGCGTGGGTTGTAGCCCCGTGTTGTTTGCTGCTCCCCTCCTCCTCTCTACCGATGTGATATTATTGCAGTGCAGTACGCCCTCGGGATGGAGACCCCGTCTGCCCGCGCTGTAAATGCACAGTCTTGTGTTATTATGGTTGCCCACTGTGTCGTGGGGCTGTTTACTCTTGAGCGTGCCTTGGGTGGCCACGCTGTTAATTTCTCCAAGTTTGGCCCCTATGTCTCCTCAAACACTGAGGCCCGCGAGCACTCCCCTCCTTCTCTGTGCAGCAGACAGCTTCTTCGTGCCGCTCCTAGCCTCCTCCCCGGCACCTACCTCACCTCCACCTGTTGGGGTGCTTGGTCATGTGCAGTCGGATCTGCGTACCCACGCCGACACTGGCCCTGGTCTGCGGGAGGTGACCTACTGCATTCGTCCACGCCATCTTCCGCTCCACATGGATGTGGGGGACGGCCGCGCTGGCTCTCCAATCCTCCTCTTTCTCTCCCGAAGTCCTGAAGTCGGTGGGCTGGCAGTCGCCTGGTCTTGAATGTTAGTTGGATTCGTGGAGGGCAGGGGAGCGTGGGTGGGCTAGCCAGTCCCCTTTTCTGCTTGGAGACCCGTTGCGGATCAGAGCTACTCTTCGGCACCTCTGGGTTCGGCTGCAGTCTGCCGCCTTCCCCGGGCTGCTTCAGTGCAGAGGATCTCTCTCGTTGCGGGTTCACCATGGGATTTTGATCTTTGAGACCCCTGCACACTTCCCAGAGCGTGAAACGGGGGCCCTTCTTCGATCAGGTCGTGCTGCTGATGCCGTGGGCTGCTGGAGGGGGATGGAGCGCACCGCCATACGTCCACCTCAGTGAGCCCCCACCTTGGAATCCGAGTGGGATTTTTGAGTGGTGTTTGTGGTCACATGTGGGAGGCTGACTGACGGTTGAGGGCACAGCTACAGAAGTGTTGCATGTGTTTCTGCTATGGTGGCCTCATTGTTTACTGATCGATCACTGGAGTCATGTACGCCCTGTACAGGCGTGCCGTGGCAACCAGGAGACACGTTGCCAGTGTGGGAGTTCATCCTGTCTTTTTCTTGTTTGTAATTGCTAGTTTGTAGGGGTAGGCTGTGCGATATCTGTGCTGACAAAGACACTTCTCTATATTGCTGGCATTCAGGTGTACAATGCACAGGTTTCTGGTCTCTTCAGTCACAGTGATGTGTTTATGTTCATTTACTGCATCCTTGAATGTACATAGTTATGGGACCCCAATGAAATTGATCCACAGATATCATCACAAGCAAGTGATGGCACCTTACATTGTTCATGTTTGACCGCCATGGCTATGTGGGCTGTGTCTGAAGTCATCAGCATTCATAGTCAGGATTTCACGTGTGTGTCTTGTGAGTTGTTATGATTACAGGGTGTAGGCGATTGCAACTGGCAGCACCCATCCCAACAAGTGTCTGTACCAAAAGAGACTGCATTATTTGGCCGTTGTTGATTAGAGAGTGTTCTCTGGGGGGGGGGGGTGTGGCTTGGCGCCGATGGGAGCGGACGCCTAACACCAGCTCGCACCGGTGGGATTTCCCATTATCAATAATTAACTTTAACGTACCTAAAGATTATTTTCCTGGTGCCCCGTAATGCTGCTTGTGTACTTCCTGGACCCTTGAGCTCTCCTTTGAAGCCTACGCTGCTTACATGTATTCTATAGAATGTCCGGAGGGCTGGGCCTAAAGCCGCAGTATCCCGTGATCTGCAAAGCCGACGTCTCCTGTCAGCTGGTCAGCGGCTGAAACGTAGGAAGCACGCTACAGGTTTTTTTTTCTCTCTTTTTTTTGTCTTTTGGGTTTATTGCTGCTTTTTAAATTAATGCTGAATATATATATATATATATATATATATATATATATATATATATATATAGAATAAATAGACAATTTTTGAGGTTACCTAATGCAAAGAGGAGGTAGAAAAAGAACAGAACATACTTTGCTATTAATTTTTTTAACCGAGTCTAACTGTAAGGAACTATTTTTTGGGCATATCTGAATATTCATCAAACAATTTGGACTATTTCGTTGTTCGATATTTATTTCGTTTGAAAGCAAATACTGACATATATGTTACTTTGTTTAAATTACAATATTATTTAAGCGAGGCATACTGCAAACATCTCTCATAGATAACCTTCATGGAATCTACAGGATTTTGCAAGCAATATCATATAATCTATACATATTGTTTTCACCTCACACTTCACCTCATACAGTGCTAGCTCGTTCTGGCTGAGATTCTACTACTAATTATAGTACGTCATCGGTTGAGACTATCTATTGCTACCATGTTATAGTACTCTGAGTGCTATGCTCTTCTTTTAACAATTCTGAAGCAGAGAAAGAAGAAAATAAGGGATCTAAGATATTGCAGAAGAAAAATCTGAGTGTGTCGAAATATTTGTTCCTACACTTCCGTATATATATATATATATATATATATAATATGGCTACTAAAAAGGGACAAACTAAAGGGGTTAGTGTGTCACCTTCCACTACACTAAAAAGACAAAAGAGTGAATCACTGACTCCCAAAGAGGATATAGCAGACCCAGTCATATAGACCATCTTAGTATAAATTAGAGCCTTAAAGCCCTTCATGGAGGACACAAATGCTAAGCTACAACTTCTTGATAACAAATGGTCTGTTTTAGAATCTCATATGAATGAAGTCGAAAGACGAGTTGGCAATGCAGAAGACATTTTAATAAAGTCACTAACTTAGAAATGCAGGTTGCCTCCCTGCAGCAACAAACTGAAAACCTTGACAACAGAAACAGAAGAAACAAATTGCGCATTATAAGCCTTCCGGAAGGAATTGAAAGAGATGATCTTGTTGCCTTTTTATACATATTTCTTCCTCAAATTCTTAGCGTACCGCCCTCTGTGCATCTTAATATTCAGAGAGCTCATGGAATTGGCCCTAGAAACTCAGCCTCCAATTCTAGCAGTCCTTCCAGAACTCTGATTTGAGCCCTTCTTGACTTCACGCACATTACCCTCATTATGCAAAAAGCCAGACAACTTAAACCGGAAGGGAATAAAGTTTTTATCACTCAAGATGTCTCCAAGATAAGAAGAAGAGACCTTCTACCTGTCCGACCTGCTTTGAGACAATTAAATGCGAGGTATGGCATTATCCAGCCTGCTATCCTGAAAGTTACTTTAAATGGGCACACCGCAACTTTTCAGAATACAATGGATATAAGACACTACATTCAATCTCACAAAAGGCCTGATATGGATACTTATTATCCCATCACATGAATGAAGTCTACAAATATGTTTGTTTCTTCATTTAAAATTTAACTTCCTTCATCAGAGCGGAGAATGGTGGGCCATCCTTTTTCTTTTTTCGGCTCTCCTTCTCCCATGTCTTCTTTTTTTGGATATGGATTGGTGTGGCTGGTTCCTGTTAGCCACCGTTTTCTTGATCTTTTTGATTACAACTATTGTTTTACCGATTTTCATGTCTTTTTTATTTGTCTTATCCCCTCCCTTGTGTCTTACTCCTTTCTTGTAATCCTATGCCAGGTGTGATATTCGTTTATTTATACATGCTAACATGTTTTTTTATATGCTTTAAGGTTACTATTGTATTCAAATTGCAGTTTATTTTATTACACATGTATCCCTTTTCTTGAATGATGCCTCTCAATATTGTATCTTGGAATGTCAAAGGATTACATCATTCCATTAAGAGACGAAAAAGTACTTTCACAGCTCAATAGATTAAGGCCCTCTATAGCATGCATACAAGAATCACACCTTTCAGTTGAAGAAGCAGCAAAACTCAAACAACATTGGGTAGGCCGGGTCTTTTCAAGTGCAACCAATGGGAAAAAAATGGGATGATCACACTTATTAGCAAGACCCTCAAGTGTAAAGTTATATCTACGGAATCTGATCAGATGGGAAGATGGGTTACTCTTAATATATCAGTAGATTCCATAACATATACTATTCTTAATGTTTATGGTCCTACATCTGCAGATCCATTCTTTTGGAAACAACTCAGAAATCATATACTACTCAGTAACCCCCTCAATTTTATTGTATGTGGCGATTGCAATTAAATTGTAGACCCCTTTATGGACAGAAAATCAGATGTGCGATATACTAATACTACATCCCATACACAATTTATTAATTTCATATCTGAAACTGGCCTTAGTGATGCATGTCGCATTCTACATCCCACTGACTCCGAATTTACCTTTTACTCTACACCCCATAACTCTTTTTGACGGCTTGATTATATTTTTATCCCTAATTCCATGGTTAGTCTTCTACTTGATGTCCAGATAAAATCCATCACAATTTCTGATCATGCTCCAGTGCATATTAAAATTGCTACCCCAATAACCTCTCATAATTATTGCAGATGGAGATTCAACACTAACCTCTTAAATGATGCATCTTTCACACAATTTATCACAGAACAACATAATAATTATTTCCTTGAAAATAAAGATCAAGATACCTCCATCTCCAACAATTGGGACTGCTATAAAGCAGTCCTTAGAGGGTAATATTATCTCTGATGTAGCGAATAAGAAAAGAAACCTTAAGGCTGAATCTGAATCCATTCTCAAATGTCTTAAACCCCTAGAAATTCAATTTGCTCATACTAATTCTTCCATAGTCCTTAGAGATATTATGAAGATTTCAATACAATAAACTTATCACACAATACTCTTGTTCCAATATGCATAAATATAAAGCCAAAATATACATTCAAGGGGATTGGCTCCTCCGACGTATTCCATATCTATGACAGTAATCACCACAGCTGTGCTGCTTCGGAAAATCTTTCAGCGTCTGCGTCCTGCGTCGATGACGTTGATACGCTGTCCTCGAGGGCCTCCGTTGAGCCCACGTCACCAGATGTTATAAGTAGGATGCACAACGCCCGTAGCCTCAGTTCCGTTTTTTCCGCGAACGTGTTTGCTTCGGAAATCTCGGCGTGCCTCGGTTCTTTTGAGTTCTGTTCTTTCAGTTCTTCCAATCTGTTCGTTGTGAAGATTTCCATGATATCTTCGTCTTCTTCCACCCCGCGGCTGGGTTTTAAGAAGTGTTGGTGCGGGTCCAACATGTCGTTGACGGATTCGCACAACGCCTGTCTCTGGTGCCTCGGGGAACACCACGACACGGATGACTGTGTAGACTGCCAGACACTTACATCGAAGGCCTTGCAGGAGCGTAAGAAGAAGCTTTCTGTAGGTAAGGTGGCCAAGCCCCGGAAGTCGAGATCCACTGGGCTTTCGACTGACGATTCGAGGGGCGACTCTCCGCATCGTTGGCATAAGTCCGAGGGGGCTCGGTCCAGGAGTAGGTCCCGCCATTCCTCTGCCTCTTCAAAGCACTCACGGAAGCGCCGGCATTGGTCGCCTTCCCCATCCTCGTCCGAGGACTCCGCCCGTCTGCGGGTGGCTTGGCCCAACAAGCACTCCACTCCTGCGGAGTGGGATTCATTCCGGCAGGAGATGTTGGCGATTTTTCAGTCGCAGTGCTCCGTTCCCTCCATGCAATCGAAAGACGCGGCCGTGACCGTGCTAGAGACACCACTCGCACACCTTCGGGCTCGAGTGGTCGTTGCGATCACCGGGCACCTTCGAGGTCCCGGTCGGACAAGGATGGTCGCTCTAGACATGCCTGCTCCAGGTCCCGGTCCTCGACGCCCTCGAGACCATCGGAGCCTGTGAGGTCTTCAAAGAAGACATCGCCTCCTTTGGCGCCAAGGTCGTCGAGGGACTCTCTCGAGGCTCTGCCTCCGAGGAAGCCTTCGGCGCCCAGGCTGTCGAAGGACACACTCGGGGCTGCGCCCTCGAGGACTGTGTTAAAGCCGTCGGTGCCACGCTCAACGACGACGCCGATTCCATCGACACCTTTCAAGGCTGCTTTGTCAGAGGTACCCCATGGCACGGTCGAACCACCTAGAAAGGCTGTGGCCAAGGCTAAAAATGTCTTTGTCCCTTTTTCTGTGCCCTCATTCCAGCCTCTGGATTATATTTATAAGGTGGATGAAGGGTCTGGGGAAGGTATGGTTCCTGAGGAGGTACCTGACAAGATTTTGTCTGAGCATAGCCAGACTGAAGACCTGCGGCAGTCGTTGCACGACGCAAGTGGTCTGGACACCTCTCCGGACGTGGAGTTCTGTAGGCATGAGCCTGGCACCCATGCCGAGTCCTCATACCGGCGCCTTATGTCGAGGATCACGGAATACTTGGGGTGGTCTGCTCCACAAGTGGATTTCCTGCAGGATGACCTGACGGATATCCTCGACCAAGGCCCACCAACTGACCCAGTACTGCCGTTCCATATGGCCTTGCAGAGAAGGGTGGCAGCAGCTTGGACTGCTCCGGAGAGTCTCCCAGCAGTGAGCAAGTCTTTGCTGCGAAAATACGGCCCAGCCAATAGCGACCCCTGCTACTTGACCACGCACCCCACTCCAGGAGAGTTTGGTGGTGCAGCTGGCTACGGCCCCAGCAAAGCAGGCATCGTATCCTACCATCCCTCCTGATAGGGACGACAAGCGTTTTGATGTGTGCCTTGTCACATTTCACGCACTCTGTGGAACTGTATTTCGTTACCGGCTGATCATATTCCCGAAGGGGAGGAATGGGATGGTTTTCTTGCTATTGTGCAGGATGGCAAGGATGCCATGTGTGAGTCAGTTCAGTCGGGTCTGGACATGGCAGATTGTGTCAGCCGGTCCATGGCGGCGAGCACCGTAATACGCATGTTTGCGTGGTTGCGGAAGTCAGGGTTTGCTCCGGATGTGCAAGCCCAGCTTCTCAACATGCCCTTTGATGGTGAACATCTTTTTGGCAGCAAGGCTGACGAGAGACTTGAGAGGTTACAGACCTCTAAAGCTGCAGCAAAGTCGTTGAGCACTGCAGTTCGCCAACCTCTGCCTTTTCGTCCTAGGGGACAGCAATGGAGGGGAGGTTCCTTTCGATATTACTCATCCTTTGGTAAATCGAGAGGAGCTGCAAGTCAAAGGGGCCACCGTAGGAGTACCAGAGGTGGAAAACAGGGTACTCGAGGTGCCAAAGCCGCTCGGGCAGTTGCCTCTATGCCCTCGGGCACTGCCACAGCCGCTTCAGCTCAGTCATGATGCCATGTCCCATGCTTCGCCGGTTGGGGGAAGACTGGCTCAGCTTCTTGTAGAGTGGCGTGCCATTACTTCAGATGAGTGGGTTCTGGAGATCATAGCCCATGGCTACTGTCTTCCTTTCCGGCAGAGGCCTCACGACAATCCACCAGGGAATCTCTCTTTGAAGAGTCCGGATCCACTCCTTGTGCAGGAAATACAATCCCTGCTGGAGAAAGGCTCCACAGAACTGGTGCCTGTAGCAGAGAGGAACAAGGGATGGTATTCCCCTTATTTTTTGATTTAGAAGAAAAACGGGGGATTGAGACCCATCAAGCACTTGTGTCACGACCCTCGCCCAAAACCCCCTCTGGCAAACCCATTGGCCAGGTGGAGTCAGGATTCGGGCCTCTAGAGCCTGGCATCCTCTTCAAAAGCCCTCATGGGGCCAGTCCTGGCGCCTATGGCGTCAGGCTCATACACCATGAAAAACAATGTGCTTGGGAACTACTTTATTGTATTGTCAGCCAACATGGAGACATCCACATAGCTTGGTTCCTAAGAACCAAGCTATGCGGTCTAGTGTTTTGGGTGTGGTAGCCTAGGGACTACTTTACCTGGACTATTTTGTTGGGGGTATTTAAACCACACCCGATCAAGACAACACGCTTGCGTTACTTTGCAGCTTGCAGCGTGACGCTCACCGTGTCCAGCTATTTCCTTGAACCTCGGAGAAGCAGAACCTGCAAGGAGACAAAAGGAACATCATTAGCAGCAGCATCTTACCTGCAGTCTTCATTTGTAAACTCTCGCAGCTGCTGAGAACAGCTTCATTCGAATCTGCACGCCTCCCGGACAGAACGACCTGAAAGAGGAAGATAGAGGCAACATTAAAGAAAGCAGTAGAGACATTTACAAATTACGAACTGCTCAAAAGGCTTACCTGGCTGGTCGACTCTCGGATGGCACCACTCCAGACATTCCACTTGCGCTGAAGAACACAGCGACCTACAAGGAAGGAAAATACAGGTTAGCAAACGCAAGACTTTGCAGCGCTGCGCATAGCGCTTACTTACCGCATCATAGCGCTCTTAATGCGCCATCATTTACCAGCGGGACTCAACCAAGCCAGTTTGCCGCGCTGAAGCTCTGCATACCTAAGGGAGAAAAAAGAGACATTTTAAACAAAGAAAGGCATGGAGGATAGCAACAAAACTAAAGAACAGCAATAAGACCTACCTGAACAATATCAAACGGGCCGGCCTCAGTGAAGTAACTGGACCGCACACGCCCATGAAAGACAACGCGCCCCTGCAAAAATGGGAAGGACGGAGAGCACGCCTAATTCTACCACAAGGTGAGGAGAGGGCGCCAGAGGGACTGAAATCATACGGGGGTGGAGGGAGGATACTTACCCCAGTCGGTCAGTCTTGAACACAGTCCTTCTGTATTTTCAGGCAGAACCTTCCCTGCAGACCACATCAGGGCAAAGCTGAGAAGCATACCAGCGAGTAACCCGGCTGGGTAGTGTCCCTGTGGATACCAGGTGAGCGTAACAGAACGCGAAGCCTACCATAACAAATCCACCTGGGCGCCATGGAGACATCAGAAATTGACCAATTGGCCCAATTACTAGGAGAGCTTCGTGCTGAGGTTCATTCTGCCCGACAAGAGACTAATGCCCTCCGGAGAGACCTAATAGTGACCAAAGTACGCACTGAAGAGATTAGCAGGCAATACTTGCAATCACAGGCAGGACAGACGCCTCTACCTGGAAGCAATCCAACGATGCAAAACCCTTCCATACCACCCACTCCGGTATAGATCACATTACCTGGAACAGTGCCCCTGGCACCACCAGAAAGGCTCTCAGGCGACCCACGGAAGTATGCGGCATTCATCAATCAGTGCCGCCTTCATTTTCTTTGTAGGCCTGGAGCATTTCCAAACGACCAAGCTCGGGTAGCTTTTGTTTTATCATACCTGAGTGGTAGTGCAGCAGATTGGTCGGTGCTGTTGGTAACCCATGACGATCCTCTATTACATGACTTTGGGTTGGTTCCAGAGAAAATGTAAACACTTTTTGCTTGCCATACCCAGGAACACGCAGTAGACAATGAACCCTTGTCCCTCCGACAGGGGAATCGGGACTTGTTAACGTAGATTGTTACCTTCAACAGACTGGTTGCCGAAGCTAGGTGGCCAGAAAACAAAAGAACCACATTATTCCATCGAGGCTTACGAGGCGAATTAAAAGACGTCTTAGCCCAGGTGGTTGATCCACCCAGAGACTGTGCAGAATTCATAAATCTGGTCGTGCAGCTAGACCACCGGTTGCAGGGCCGAAAGGCAGACCGGTCTATATGTTCGGAGCATGTATGTTCGACCAAAGGAAAACACACCCCATGTACCTGAAAATGCTGTAGAACCCATGCAGATTGGGGGGATACGGCCTCCATTAACAAAACAAGAGCTGGACAAAAGAAGACAACAACAGCTTTGTTTGTATTGTGGGAAACCAGGACATTTCCTGAAGGACTGTCCAGTAAAACCCCCAAGAAGAACGGTCGGGGCCACAGAGAAGGATGAAGCTAAGGAATCGGAAAACTACCAAGCTCGAAAAACGTAGAGGTTGCTGACCTCGCACTTTGCAATACCAGTGATCTTAATTAACCACCAACAGTCGTCAAGAATGCATGCCGTTGAAGCATACATCGATAGCGGAGCAGTTGGAAATTATATTGATCAAGAACTGGCAGCAGAGATGGGGCTTCCTTTGTGTTCTAAGCCAACTATGGACAATGTAACCACCGTGGATGGGACAGAAATCGCTTCCGGACCAGTAACCCAGTGCACAGCCAGGGTAAACTTGCTGTGCCAGGACGGACATCGGGAATCTATTTCATTCGATCTAATCAAGGCACCTCAGTTCAGGCTAATACTAGGGATGCCATTGTTGGTTGCTCACAACCCTTTGATAGACTGGCGGGCACGAAAATTAACCTTCCCCGGTGACTGCTACCCTGCCTGCTATTACCAAGAGGAGAAACCCGACGTCTGTATCCCCATGACTCCTGGAGCGACAATATCAACCCTGGGAGCAACTAATACCTTGCCAAGTGAATACCATGATTTCCAGGATGTTTCTCCAAAAGGACCAAGCCAATATATTGCCGCCGCACAGGTCCCATGACTGTCAGATCGACCTTGTTCCTGGTGCACAAATCCATTGCGGCAGGATCTACGCTCTCACAGAACCAAAAAACCTTCATTTGAAATCCTATTTAGACCAGTACCTTGCAAACGGATTGATCCGTCCTTCGAAGTCGCCCCGCAGACAGTCCTTTGTTCTTCGTACTGAAAAAGGAAGGAGACTTGAGAACCTGTATTGACTACCGCGCATTGAACCAGATCACCGTGAAGAACCGCTACCCCTTGCCACTTATCCCTGAGATGCTAGACCAAGTTAAAGGTGCCCAGATTTATACCAAATAGGACCTTCGAGGAGCGTACCACTTGGTCCAAGTCAGAAAAGGAGATGAATAGAAAACCGCCTTCCGTACCAAGTACGGCTTGTTTGAATATCAAGTCATGCCCTTCGGGTTATGCAACGCTCCTGCGGCATTCCAATATTTCATGAAAGACGTCTTAAGGGAGTTAATTGATGTGTGCGCCTTAGTGTACATAGACGACATCTTAGTATACTCGGCCTCGGAACAAGATCATGTCAGGCATGTTCGTTCAGCACTCACCAAGCTCCGTCAACATCGCTTGTTTGTAAAGCTTGAAAAATGCTTTTTTCACGTCACCGAAGTAGAATTTCTTGGTTTTATCCTTACTCCAGGAGGCATCAGAATGGACGTGCACAAGGTAGATGCCATTCTGAAATGGCCTTCACCGATGTCTCTGAAAGGGGTACAAAGCATGCTGGGCTTTGCAAACTTCTACCGCCGGTTCATCCCAGACTTCTCTCAGATTGTGCACCCAATCACAGTACTATTACGAAAAAACAATAAAAAGTTTGCTTGGACCGAAGAAGCAGAAGAAGCCTTTCAGGAACTTAAAAAAGGTTTACCTCTGCTCCAATCCTGCGACATCCTATTCCAGACCTCCCTTATGTCGTTGAAACTGATGCGTCCAGTCTCGCAATGGGGGCTGTCCTTTCACAGAGAGACCCGGAAACTGGCCAGCTACATCCGGTGGCCTTCTGGTCGAAAAGGTTCTCACCTCCAGTGATTAATTATGCCATCACGGACAAGGAACTCCTGGCTATCAAATCCGCCATTAAAGCCTGGAGGCACTACCTTCTGGGGGCCAGACACACCATTACAGTCATCACGGACCACCGAAATCTGCAATATCTCAAAACAGCCAAGGCCCAGTCCTCGTGCCAATTGCGGTGGGCCCTTTTCTTCGCCGAATATGATTATGTAATCACATTTTGACCAGGAGTCAGAAACGGAAAGGCGGGATGCCTTATCTCGCATGGGCATAGATGAAATAGTATATACAACTCCAGACCCAGTACCTATTATACCTGAAGACAAACTCTTGGGTATCACGACAGCCTTAACACAAGCAGAACTACGAAAAGAAATCCAACGGACAATGAATCCGGATGCCTACCTCGCATGGCAAACTCAAGGAGAACAATATACCATCAAGGACCATCTACCCTTTTTTAGGGATCGCCTATATGTACCCAAGAAGGAATTACAACAGCATCTTATTTCAAACTGTCATGATCTCTGCTTCCAAAAGGCCAGGACGTACCCAACTCCCTTGGAAGCAGACCCATAACCCAGGTTCCGAGTGCCAGCCAGTCCCAATAGGGACCTTTTGGACCCTGTCCTGGCGCCAGTGGCGCCAGGCTCATAAATATGCCCAGTCCCAGCGCCGCAAGCGCCGGGCTCATAATGCTTGGGTGGACTTACCTGCAGCAGACCATGCTGCTTACTTACCTGCCAGTTGAACCCCTGATCCTCTTCTGTTTGGGACTACTTTTCCTGTTGGGTGGGGCAGGAGCCACTCCCTAGGTTCAGAACACTGGAACTCTTCTGGAAAGCAGGAACTCTTTTCTTACCTAGGCGTGGCTGTGGAAGGAGACACCTAAGCACTACAGGAGGCTATTTAAACCACACCCGATGGATGAATCTTGCTTTGCGTTATTCTGCATCCTCTGCAGCAGAACGCTCATCGTGTCTTCTGCATCTGATCCTGGGCCTAAAGGAAAAAGGCTTACCATCCTGAATCCAGTCTTCAACAACATCTATAAAGACAAGAAAGAACAGGTTAGCACTACGGTCTTCAGTGACAGCGCATCTCTTACCTGGTCCATCGGCTGTCATCAACGCCTCGCGCAGCATTCCTGCATCTGAAAGACAAAGGCTTACCTACTCTTCACGCGCTCCGGAGGTCATCGCACTGCATTCCGGCATCTGAAAGACAAAAGCTTACCAACTCTTCGCACGCTCCGGAGGCCTTCGGCGCTGCATCCCGCATCTGTAAGACAAAAGAAGGTGCGTTTAAAGACATTGGGTAACGTTAAATACTCACGTGCCATTACTCCATCCACGCCGAACTCAGTGGGCATTCCGGCATCCTTCAGCAGCTCCCAACTGGTACCTGCAAAATAAAAGGACAGTTAGTGCGCATCGTGAAGCAAGCAACACGCGCTTACTTACGCGCTTCCAGGCGCTTCTATTCCGCATACGGGTCCATCCTCAACTCATTTCAGCCAGTCAAACGCCATCGCCGGAACCCTGCAAAATAAGAGACAGCATTACAAAAGACTTTTAAAGACATTTGAAATATTCGGAACTCACCGTTCGTGAAGTAAACGACGGACAGCAGTCCTCTGAAGTCAAGAGGCCTGCGCTACCTATCCAGTGAAGAAACTGGTTACAGCACCCTGCCCCGAGGCAGATGGAGAGCTCGGCGTTCACTTACCTAAGGTGAGAGCGTTAACCTTTGGGGTTCTACAGGAGAGGAGAAAAGGAAAGAGATAGGGACACCCCAATAACCCCAGTTCATTAATCCCATATTTTCTATCTGCAGACATCTTACTCTTCGAGTCAGGCATACAGTGCACAGAGGTCCAGCCCAAAGAGCCAACCGGGTGGTGCACATCACTTTTGAAGATACGGTAGTCGCCCAGTCAAGACCGGCGCCTCTGCGAGAATCAGGTGAGCGTTACACAAACTATCACGATTCACTGATCGAAGGGCATCCTGGGATCGCCAAAACCCTAGCTAAGGTGAAAGAGAACTTTTGGTGGCCTACCTGATGTAAGGACATCATTCAGTATATTCAGTCCTTCGGTGTCTGCGCACAAAATAAATCACAGAAACAAAAATCATCTGGTCTCCTACAACCATTGGACATTCCTCCAGTTCCATGGCACACTCTTTCCCTTGACTTCATCACTGATCTACCTCCAAGCCAAGGGTTCAACACCATCCTTGTAGTTGTGGACTTATTCTTGAAGATGACCCATTTTATTCCTCTCAAAGGCCTCCCAGACACAACCACTTTAGCAAAAGTGTTCCTGGAGGGCGTGGTTAAGCTACATGGCTTCCCTTCAGTTCTGGTCTCTGATCGAGACAGCCAGTTTGTTTCAAACTTCTGGAAAAAATGTTGTGCAATGGCGCAGATCGACGTTCGGCTATCTACCAGTCACCATCCCCAAACGGACGGCCAAACCGAGAGAACCAATCAGACACTAGAGCAATATTTACGGCGCATGCTGCACCACGAACAAAGGAATTGGAAAGACCTACTATGGATAGCCGAATATGCATATAACAATTCTTTGCATTCAAGCACGGGACAAACGCCCTTCTATACCCCTTATGGCAGACATCCATGTACCTCTGAACTAGACCTTCCAGCCAGCTTGGAAATGCCAGTGGTAAAGACTCTACACACAACCATTACTCATGCTTTCAAAAGGGCAAAGGAACACCTTATTCGTGCCAAAGAAAAACAAAAGAGATTCGCCGACCAACACTTGAAAAAGGCCCCTGATTACCAAGTAGGAGACAAAGTTTGGTTAGCCGCTAAATTCATACCCATCAAGGGAACCCGGACCTTTCATCCCAGATTCTTAGGACCCTACACCATTAAGGCAATTATCAACCCAGCAGCCGTAAAACTGGATTTACCACCCAATCTACACATCCACCCGGTCTTCCATGTGTGCCTCCTGAAACCAATGCAACCCGGCACACTGATTGGGACACCACCTAAGCCCATACTTGTTGATGGAGAATCAGAATTCAAAGTCAAAGATATCTTGGACTCTAAATACTCTAGGACCAAGCTATATTATCTCATCGATTGGAAAGGATTTGGACCACAAGGTAGATCCTGGGAGCCCAGTGAGAATATCCACGCACCATGTCTAAACAGGAATTCCATCGGAACTTCCCAACCAAACCTGGGCCAGACAGAAGGAACACCATGGGAGGGGCCTTAGGGGGGAGTGCTGTCACGACCCTCGCCCAAAACCCCCTCTGGCAAACCCCTTGGCCAGGTGGAGTCAGGACTCGGGCCTCTAGAGCCTGGCATCCTCTTCAAAAGCCCTCATGGGGCCAGTCCTGGCGCCTATGGCGCCAGGCTCATACACCATGAAAAACAATGTGCTTGGGAACTACTTCATTGTATTGTCAGCCAACATGGAGACATCCACATAGCTTGGTTCCTAAGAACCAAGCTATGCGGTCTAGTGTTTTGGGTGTGGTAGCCTAGGGACTACTTTACCTGGACTATTTTGTTGGGGCTATTTAAACCACACCGAGCAAGACAACACGCTTTGCGTTACTTTGCAGCTTGCAGCGTGACGCTCACCGTGTCCAGCTATTCCCTTGAACCTCGGAGAAGCAGAACCTGCAAGGAGACAAAAGGAACATCATTAGCAGCAGCATCTTACCTGCAGTCTTCATTTGTAAACTCTTGCAGCTACTGAGAACAGCTTCCTTCGAATTTGCACGCCTCCCGGACAGAACGACCTGAAAGAGGAAGATAGAGGCAACATTAAAGAAAGCAGTAGAGACATTTACAAATTACGAACTGCTCAAAAGGCTTACCTGGCTGGACGACTCTCGGATGGCACCACACCGGACATTCCACTTGTGCTGAAGAACACCGCGACCTACAAGGAAGGAAAATACACGTTAGCAAACGCAAGACTTTGCAGCGCTGCGCATAGCGCTTACTTACCGCATCATAGCGCTCTTAATGCGCCATCATTTACCAGCGGGGCTCAACCAATCCAGTTCGCCGCGCTGAAGCTCTGCATACCTAAGGGAGAAAAAAGAGACATTTTAAACAAAGAAAGGCATGCAGGATAGCAACAAAACTAAAGAACAGCAATAAAACCTACCTGAACAATATCAAACGGGCCGGCGTCAGTGAAGTAACTGGACCGCACACGCCCATGAAAGACAACGCGCCCCTGCAAAGAAGGCAGGACGGAGAGCACGCCTAATTCTACCACAAGGTGAGGAGAGGGCACCAGAGGGACTGAAATCATATGGGGGTGGAGGGAGGATACTTACCCCAGTCGGTCAGTCTTAAACACAGTCCTCCTCTATTTTCAGGCAGAACCTTCCCCGCAGACCACATCAGGGCAAAGCTGAGAAGCATATCAGCGAGTAACCCGGCTGTGTGGCGTCCCTGTGGATACCAGGTGAGCGTAACACTTGCGCGGTTTGAACAAGCTCCTCAGGAAGGACAAGTTCAAGATGACTACTCTTTCTCAAGTCCTCCAGGCCCTTCAACTCCAGGAGTGGTTGGTGTCTCTCGACCTCAAGGACACTTACTTTCATGTGCCGATCCATCCCAAGCACAAGAAGTACCTGAGGTTCGCGGTTGGTGACTCGCACTTTCAGTTTCGGGTCCTGCCCTTCGGATTGACCTGAGGGTTTTCACCAAGATCATGGTGGTGGTGGCAGCGTATCTCAGGAAAGGGGGATTCACGTCTACCCCTACCTGGACGATTGGTTGATCAAGGCGCGCTCTCCCGAGCAAGTCCTGGATCATCTGTCCGTCACCTGCCACTCCCTTCACAGGCTGGGCTTCTCCCTCAACTTAAAGAAGTCCCACTTGACGCCAACTCAGCGGCTCCAGTACATCGGAGCAGTGCTCGACACGTCCCTGGGGCAGTGTTTCCCTCCCCAGGTGAGGGCTCATCACATTCTGCAGATGGTGCACAAGTTTCATCATGCCCAGAGTCTCCCGGCGTTCGAGTTCTTGAGGTTTCTCGGCCTCATGGGATCCTGCATTCTTCTGATGCCAGAGGCCAGGTTGCGGATGAGATCTCTGCAATGGACCCTCAAGATGCAGTGGTCACAGTCCTCCGGCAGGATTTTGGACCCCGTTCAGGTGCCACCCTCAGTCGCCCAGGACCTCCTCTGGTGGGCCGTTGAAGGCAATCTGATGAAGGGGGCCCCATTTTGGCTGCCCTGGCCAGAGGTGACGATCGTAACGGACGTGTCCCTCACAGGATGGGGAGGTCATGCCAACGAGTTGACAGTCAGCGGTTGTTCGTCTCCGTCAGAGTCCAGACTCCTTCAAATAAATAAATATCAATCAATATCAATCTGTTGGAGCTGAGGGCCGTCAGGCTTGCCCTGAAGGCTTTTATGCCGACAGTGCGATGGAAGAATGTTCTGATTCTGACAGTGGCCATGCACTACCTCAACAAAAAGGGTGGGGCAGGGTCACTTCCACTGTGCAGGGAGGCGATGCAGCTCTGGTTCTGGGCCATCCAGCAGGAAATTTCGATCTCAGTAGTTCATCTCCCACTCAATATACATTGCACCCTGTTTCACACTAGTACTCTCGGTATAAAATGGTGTCCCCTAGGATTCAAATATTTAGGTATCCACATTTCCGCTTCCATTAACAGTATTCGTAAGCACAACTCAGATAGCATATTAGCCAGAGGAAAGGAATTAGCATCTTCTTGGTCCCCCTTATACCTCTCCTGGTTGGGCAGACTAGAATCGATCAAGATGATGATCTCCCTCATAATACTCTATCTTCTCTATATGATGCCTGTTCCTCTTTCTTCTTCCTTCTTCAAGTCTATAGATTCATGTCTCACACAATTCTTATGGGGAAGAATAGACATAGGGCCTGATCACGACTTTGGCGATAACCCTTAAATCCGGCGGTAGCGCTAATACCGATGGATTTAAAGGTCGGCCAAATCAGGACTTCAGCAGATTTCGCCCCAGCTCTTAGCTGGGGGGAAATCCGCCAAAAATTCACGCTATTACCGCCGGCGGGAAATCCGCCGGCGGTAAGAGCACAAATTTTCCCCATTGAGCCCAATGGGGAATGGGGCATTCCCGAAAGAGCTCAATGGGGAATGGGGAATTACTTTACCGCCGAACTCGTGATCCGGCGCTATTAGCGCCGGGGAGTTCGGCGGTAGGGCTATTACCGCCAGCGGTAATACCGCCGGCGGTAATGCCCAAGTCGTGATCAGGCCCATAGAATCTCGCTGAGTAGGCTGAAAAGATCCAGAACCCAAGGAGGGGTAGGTTTCCCCAATTTCAAAAAATATCATCTAGCCTTTACTGTTAAGCAAACACAGTGGTGGTTTGTTCAGGATATATCATTTCAAGTGCCTAACTGGGTTCGCCTGGAGAGAGCTATGGCTTCCCCAATGTCCCTTGCAGACCTCTACTTCATTAAATGGAAAAATAAATGTACTAAATACTCCTGTCCTCGCCAATCCATCCTTTCCCTCAAGATGTTTATGTTCCCATCTATAACTAAGCAGTCCTCACTCATATCCCCTTTCATTTGGTACAACCCCTTGATTAAAATTAAAGGTAAATCTATTTTCTGGAACTCGTGGATCTCTAAGGGTATCAGATTCTGTAACCAGTTGTTTGAATGTGGTATTCCCATTACATTTGATGATTTTGTTGTTAAATTTCATATGCCTGGATCTTCCTTGATGCAATTTCTTGCAATTATCGCTGCAATAGTAGAACCTTTAGAGATACTGATGTATAGTTGTAATGTTTCTGATGCGTTAAGACTACTTCATATGCTCAACCCAACTACAACAGCCTCTATCTACTATAACATCTTACTAAATTCTTCATCTACTCTGAGGATTGAATGTCTTCATGGTGACTGGAGAAGAGATTGCGTACAGATAGATCATCAGTTGCTCTGGCCCCCCCAATGGCAGAATATTTCCAAAATTACCACTTCTGCAAGTCTTATTAAAACCTTATTTTGTTTTTTCATCATAGAGCCTTTGTCACCCCCATATCCCTCTTCAAATGTGGTCTATCACCTAATGATAATTGCTTGAGCTGTTCAAAAGCTCAAGGTTCATTTAAACATATTTTTATGGGCTGCCAATATGTTAAGTCATTCTGGAGCTCCCACTAGGCCATACAGAGTGGCCTAGTGGGAATACCATCAAATGCATTTGTAACCTTACTATGGATTTCTGTTTTGATTTTCTTATCTTAGGTAGCTCTATGCTACATCATCACTCTATTAATAAACATGCTAGATATCTGTTCGATGTATGCTTAATAGTGCCAATCCAAAATATTACGACTAATTGGAAAAACCTAAGTAAAATTCATTATACATTTTGGTGGAATTCTATATGTAACATTCATAGATTGGAAGGATGTAATGCTTCTACCCCTGACTCACAAAACAACTTTCAGTTAAAATGGCATTCATTTAATTACTTTTTTATCTGTGGAAATCTGTATCAGTAACCTTTGTATCAATAACCTGTAAGAATGCATAACTTATTTGCACCCCTTTCCTTCTTCTCCCTCTTGTGTGTGTTTTGTCCGTTTGATGTTTTGTCTTGATGTCTGTCATTGTTTGTTCCCCCCAATACTCAAAAATCTCTAGCTTAATTTAATACTATATGACATAAGGATACTTGGCGTACTTTGTATTACTCTTCACTATATCCTGTTCCTGTTTGTCTAACTTTATATCTGATGTTAATCTTGACATACAATGTGTGCATTATCTGCCTCGTATACCTGAAGTTATTCAAGAAAATCTTTAAACTAAAAAAAAAAGAGAGTGTTCTCTGATACTGACACCTGCACTGCTTCCAGTGGTCCTGGTGTTATTCATGACGGTTTGTCTCTTTGGATGTAATTGTGTCATTCCTGTGCATAGATTCATGGTGTAGGCAGGAGTCTGTTTGCTGGAAGACAGTGTTGGCCTTATCAGCTTGCAGGCACTTGAGGGATGTTGCCTTTGGCATGTCTTCTAAATGACATGGGTTCAGGTCTTAATACGTTGAGCAATGGGAATGTGTGTATTGGGCAAGGTATAGTGTATTTTGACTGTTGGTGTGTCATCTCTGTCAATATGTTCCTACCGTGCCAGGGTGTCGAGGGTGCACCTTTTGAGTATGGCCACATATGCAGTGTCATGGATTTCACTAGGCGAAAGACTGTATGTGTTTGCACTGGGTGGTAAATGGTTCACCTTTGGGCATGCAATCAAATGCTTGGGGAAATCAATAACTGCCTTGCGATGGTGTGTTTTCATCATTGGGAAAGCAGCCTTCACGCCAACACCTGACAGGCGCTGTTTCTGATATTAGTACCCGGACACAGACTCGGATTGGCCTATAGGTCAATAGGGCAATAGGGCAATGTCTGATCCAAAAATGAATAATGTTAGTCTGCGGCGGCCATTTTCTTTTGTTTTTTTTCTTTTTCGGCTGCGAAACACAGGCCGTTTTGCAACAGAAAAAAAACGTCATTAGTGCCTCGGTCTAATGGGCTGGGGTACTAATGGCAATAATCCTTTCACTAGGGGGCCATTTCTGCATCCTGTAATACCCCTGGGGCCTTTGTTAAGGTCCTTGCTATGCTCAGGCCTTTAACTGTGGGCCCGGGGGAATTACCTGACATGGTAATGGCCTCCCTCCTCCCCCCTATCCCCCCCTCCCCCCGGCTCAGGGCTTCTTATCTTAATAAGTGGTTCCGGTCCCATTCACAAGGGTTAATGTGAATATTAGTATGAAGGGGATAGGTGGGGGTTGTTGACAGACATGTATGCCAGTGTGGGCATGCAGGCTGATGGTGAGGTAAAAAGGGCATCAGTAGGTGAGGCAAGAGGCCCTGTAATGGGGATAGTGATGGCCAAAAGAGTGGGTTCCTTCAGAAAGAAGCACAATGTTTGAGATACATGGGCCTGTTGAAATGCAGCCTATTGATCCTGAGAGGCTGCATGAGTGGGGCATGGTGATAACCCTCATGAACTGTTTGCAGGGCTATCTGGGGCCCATAGACAAGTTGAGAATGTCTCACTGTTGCCAGCTTTGGTCTACCCACAGTAGGGTATCCAGTGGAAACTGTGTTGTGTTGTGTCTGTGTGCCCAGAGGGTCAAAGCCGAGCATGGTGATGGGAGGAGTGAGGGAGCGCAAGTTGTGCTTTGGAGAATGGGAGACAAGGCACAATGTGCATGTAATAACAATATTATGATTGTGTCCTGTGTGCATCCTTCATGCAAGCTTGGAATGATATGTGGGAAGGTGTTTGACTGTTATTTTCTTTTGTCTTTCTTGGATGTTCTCCAGCAGCTGTTCCTTTCTGGTGACCCTTTGTTCACGGTTTACACAATGAGCATGACCTGTATGATATTGTTTAATTGCCGACGTCTTAATTTGTGGTCAACATTGTGTCTATATCCTTTGCCTGTAGACAGTAGGCCTTTGCACAGGCATGTTTGGCAGCTTAAGGGAGGTGTCAGAAATGCATGTACAGTGTAATTGAGTGCCATTGTAGTGTGTTCATTGGCATACTTTATGGGATACAATGGTTTGTGTGCTACATGCTATACAGACATTTGCTATGCCATTCTGAATGCATTTTCCACTACATTTTGCTGTTCCTACATGTTTGTGTGTGCCTCTGTCCGTAGTCATTGTGCACTCACTGTGGAAGGGGTCAGAGTGATAGGAGTGATAGGGGTGACAGTCATGAGACATAGGCACTCTACTTACTTGGTTGCTGCTGTGCCTTGTATTAAATATCTGCCCTCCTCTGGGCTAAGGGCCAAGATCTTCTCTTTTCATAGAGCTGCTCTGTATGGCCTAGTGGGTTGCTTCGAAGAGCAATTCGTCAGTTGCATGGTGTAGATGTCTGTCATGTTCTGTTTCACTTGTGTAATGAGATTTTATTGTGATTATGCCGTTTGCTGACATTATGCCACCGTATTGCACATTTTCCACATCAGGAAACTACTGTGGAGATAGATCTCTTGACCGGTGAGGCTCATCCGACATGAACAGGGTTGGACTGGGACAAGAAATAGGCCCGGTCACCCACAAAAAAGTGGCCTACCCCTCGCCTCAAAAAAAGTGGCCCACCCCTCGCCTCACGACCCTTAACCTCTGATGACATCACTGGAAGTGATGTCAGACCCCCACGCCAAAGGGACATCCCAGGAAGCGATGAAACACGGCCTTTCACCCCTTAACAAAACAGGAAGTGGCATCAAATAGCATTGTTCCTAAGTACACTAAATTACTGTGAACCCAAGCAGAAGTCCAAGGCCAAATGATAATATATTATTGTATAGCACTTATGCTTAAGCTCTTTTTTATAGAACAAATATGTATACAACATCACTCAACCTGTGTTGGTACTCATTTATTGACCTAAGAAGGATGAAAGGCTTTATGAAAAAAAATACAAATAAACTGGGAACATTTCTTTTTTTTTCAATTATTTTTTTTCCAAACCGGCCCCCAATCCCAAGGGACGATTGTGCCAATTGTCCCAGGTGCCAATCCAACCCTGGACATGAACTCGTTACCAGTGAACCTGTGTCTCAAGCGTGACCAGCTAAAGCTCAGACATTCTCTGAAGATCCCTTGTTCCATGCAGCATCTGAATTGGAGCACCCTCCCGCACCGCCCCTTTACCCTCGTCCTTCAACATAGTGCTGTGCGACTATCGCACGAGGAATGCTACCACTGTTAAAAAAAAAGGAAATTTAAATAATTGCCACAATGCCTGTGAACATGAAGGTGACCATAGAGTCCCCTTGTCCATCTTGTCTACATCTTCAATGTGATGAGTGTTCCATAATGTTGTAATTCTATAATTGGTTATTTATAACGTGCTTAATACCCAGAGGTTTCTAAGCGTGGTACCCGGGGATCGAACCTGTGTTGCTCCATGTCGTCTTGCTTCCAATGCGAGCGCGTTGCCCCTGAGCTTGCCATAATGACACATCTTCAACAAATACCATTCCTATCCAACAGAATCACTTTTCCTTTTGTCAGCAGATTACCTTCAGCCTCATAAACAGACAGGCACTGTGGCACCTGTACATCTAAAGTCTAATATATGAGATGATATTTATATATATATCGCGCTTGTACACAGGTGTTTCAGAGCACGACCAGGCGAAGGGAGGGGAGCAGGGGAGAACAAAAACAATGATCTTACTAGGGCCAGTGACATTGAGAATGCACAAGTGAATGGGGAAGGGAAAAGGGGGAAAGGGCAAGGAAGGCTGGATACATTGTATAGTGCAGAACATAGGACGGAGCAAAAATAATGATAATAAGTCAAATAAATAAATAAAGGTGATACACAGGAGTAGTGTAGCCGGAAAGTGGCAAAGTGCTAGGTAAGTCAGATAGGATGTATCTGATAAGTGCAGAAAAGCGAGGGGGTGGGGTGTGTATGGGTACAGATACAGGCCCCAGTGGTGGCCAGGTGCACAGTGCCGAGAGAGAAAGCAAGTCAGCAGGAGAGAGGAGGAAGGTCTTGGGGTACTTCTGGAACTGTAGATGGTTCTCCTCAAGTTTCAAGGTGGCAGGGAGGCTGTTCCAAAGGGAGGCCCCAGCCGAAGAAAGAGATCTGCCCCTAGCTCGTTTCTTTGAAAAACGACTGACCCCGAGGGAGGATAAGTGCAGAAAAGCGAGGGTGGGGGATTTGGATATGTCAGCGATTTGCGGCTAACCATTCCTTTATGACGCACATGAATGTTTTTCAGACTTTACTAGGTAAGCAAGTTAAGCATTGCTAAGTCTAGGTCGTGTGAGGTGGAAGGCACAGAGTAATTTCACAATAGCCAATCCCAATTTCGGACAGAGGTGGCACAGAGCCACTGGAAGCTGGCCACTGTGTGTCGACATGTATCTGTCAAGTTTACAAACAGTACTTTTTAATAATAAATGCTAATTTATGTAGCTTAAATTTGCAGAGTGATAAAAACGGATTTACTAACTTTCAAAAACATGACCTCTGTGTTATTAAAAATATATTTTCAGGTGCACTCTAAGTTAGGTAGAGTGCAGCCCTCATCACAGAGAAGGAGAATTTCTGGTGAGGTGTGGCAGTGAACACTATTCTCTTCTCTGTAGTGGAGCACTCGCCTACAGGGAACTGAAGAGGTTTCCCAGTGGGCCTCTTTTCTGAATGTACAGTGTGTTTCTGTTTATCTTACACTCTCTGACACCCCATTCTCTTCCTTTAATCTCTGCTCCTCTCTCAATTCCCATTGGAGTAAAAAAGATTCCAGTATATTATTCACCAGTCTTAGCAAATGTTTCTTTTCATTTTTTTAATGTTTAAATACATTTTTATTCCCAAGTAAACACAAATCAGCTTTGAAATTCACTATTTGAACCCATTTTTGCAAATTGTATATAGCGGAGAACCTCGCCAAGACCTATTTAAAGGGGTTGGGCCTGCTGGCACCATGTAATGGGTGCGACTTTGAAAAACATTTGCAGGGTCACCTTTGGTCCCCAAACCACCCCTGCTTCTCTAACAGTGAGAAGTGCCATCAATTCTGACGCAGGGGCAACAAGATAATCTAGCATACAGGAGTTTGTGACCTGGAAGTAAAGTGCAGGACTTCTTTCTCGTTACTTAGTGGGCCGACCAACAAGAGAATCCTGACCAAGCATGCGCAGTTCTGTGTAGACGAGGGAAGCCTGTCCCTCTTCTCCTGAGAACAGAGTTCTGAGACGATTCCATCCAAGCAACTGTTGGGCCCGGATGGGCCTACGCAATAAAGACAGGCACACCGAGTCGTAGGGAACACGTCTTTCTTTATTCCTTTACAAATTCGTTCTGCCCGCAGGCACTCCCTCCTCCCCACGTCACGCGTCACGTGGCTAAACCACGTGACCCGACCCATGTCCCTTAAAGAGACAACTCGGTGTAACATCACCCCCGGACAAATGTCCTTGCAACAACAACATTAACATTCTTCAACTAGGCGCGACGGTTTCTTTACGACCCGATGGGGCCGACCGTTGGCGGCTTCGCCTGGATCATCTTCTGGCTCTTGTACTCTCCTTACTCCTGGGCGAGCTGAAAATCTTGGTGGTGACCACAGCGAGTCTCTCGGGTCCATAGGCATTGGTTCCGGATCCGGGGGGTCTCGCTCCTGCTGGCCCTGAACGGTGGTGAGTTTGAACTGTGAGCAGTTCCGAGTTATTTCCCGTTCTTCATTTTCAGCTGTTACCATGGTTCCTTTCGTGGCTGTCACGAGAAGCGGCTGTGGGGAGAACCTTGAGTCAGTCTTTCTGACCATCGTCTGTTGGACCAGTACTTCGTCTCCTACCTGGATCTCTTTCGGGCGAGCACCTCTTTTCTCATCTGTTCGAATGCGGGCCCGTTCCTTCCGTTCCGCATCTCTCGCTAAGACTTCCGGATCTGCTTCCGGTCTGTTGTTGGGGTGTCTTATGATGCGAGTGCGAACTTGGTATTTTACCATCATCTCAGCCGGCGTCCTGTTTGTGGCCTCGTGCGGCGTGTTTCGATAGTCCCGAAGCATCCTGCACAGAGCCTGGTGAGGGTCAACACTTTCTAGTCTGGCTCTTTGTAAAGTCTTCTTGATCGATGACATGAATCTCTCGGCCATCCCGTTGGCTTGTGGCCATCTTGGTGTTATCTTCTGGTGTCTGAAACCCAGATGCTTGGCAAAAGTTGCGAAGTCGTGACCACAGAACGGCGGGCCATTATCTGACTTGATAACTTCTGGTATGCCCCACTCGCTCACGACCTCGTCGAAGACAGCTGCTATGTGGGCGAAGGCTGTTGACGGCGACTTTTGCACGATTGGGAAACGAGAGTGCTCGTCAATGAACAGTAGTAGGTACTCGCCAGACTCGAGGGGCCCGTAAAAGTCTATTGCCACTCTTTCCCATGGGTGATCGGGGATCTGCAGTGACTGTAGTGGTGCGGGGGCTTCAGCCCTGGCTGTGCATTGACATGCCATGCAGTTTCGTACCCATCGATCCACTAGCGTGTCAAGGAATGGGAACCATACATGGCACCGAAGTTGCCGTTTGGTGTTGTCTGCCCCGCGATGGCCTTCATGGGCTGTCTTTATAATGTCCGATCGTAGGGCTGCTGGGATTATTATTCTGCACCCTCGAAGAAGTATGGACTTGTCCTTGACGGCTAGTTCTGTATGAACTTTTGCCAACCTTTCCAGTTCATCTCGATTCGCGCCCGGATGTTCCAGTAGAATTTTCCTGTACGACTTCCATCTGTTGTGTTCTGTGAGGTTAATAGCCAGTGCTATGGATGGATCGGCAGCCGACGCTTCCGCGACTGTCTCGAGTGAAATAGCCGGGGGGAGCGCGTTTGTGGTGACGTAGCTGATGTATTCTACATCTCCCTTACGCTGTGTGGCATTTCCCGTGGGGTGTCTCGACAAGTAGTCCGCTGGGTTGTGTTCCCCCCCCGGACGATGAATTATGTGATAATCATATTCCTGCAGGCGGATACCCCACCGTTCAATTCGTGGCGGCATCTTAGTTCGAGGGTTGCCGAACAGTGAAAGGAGGGCTTGATGGTCCGTTATTAGAGTAAATTTTTTTCCTATGACAAAGTTGTGGAAATGTTCGCATGCCCAGACTGCTGCTAGGCTTTCCTTTTCCACCTGTGAATACGCGGACTCAGGTTTCGAGAGAGCTCTGCTGGCATAGGCCACCACGTGTCTCGGGTGGGTGTCTGTACCGTTTGTTTGTGCGAGGATGGCACCCAGCCCGACTGGACTTGCATCGACCACGATTTCCGTGTGCCAGCTGGGGTCAAAGTAGGCGAGTTTTCTGGCTTCCGCTAGGTATTGTTTTATGGAGTCGAACGCATCTTGGCAATCGGCCGTCCAGGCGAAGAGCATCTCTTTTTGAAGGAGTTTCCTGAGCGGTTCCGTGATTGTGGCGTAATGGGGTATGTATCTCGCGCAGTAGCCTGCCATCCCCAGAAACGATCGTACGTCCGCTATTTGCCTTGGTTCTTGTAGGCTGAAGATTGTCGCCACCTTGTCGGGATCCGGTGTCATTCCATCCGCGGAGAATATGTGGCCAAAGAACTTCAGCTTGGTCTTGCTGAATCGACATTTGTCGACATTGAGGGTGAGTCCAGCCTCTTGAATGGCTTTGCAGGTGGCGCGGAGAGCTACATCGTGTTCCTCCTTTGACTTGCCAAATACTAGGATGTCGTCGCTGTAGTTAAGTGCTCCTCTGATTGGGCGAATGATTTGCCTGATGGTTTCGTGGAAAATTTCTGCGGCGGACGAAATGCCAAAGTTGAGGCGCTTGTACCGGAATAAGCCATCGTGCGTGGCGAATGTGGTTATGCCTCTGGATTCTGGATGGAGTACCAGTTGATGGTAACCCTGATTAAGGTCCAGTTTTGAGAACAGGGTGGACTTGTTTATCTGGACGATCATGTCCTCGATTCGGGGCCCGGGGTGACGCTCACGCTGGATTGCGGTGTTGGCGACGCGCATGTCGACACAGAGTCTGAGCTGTCCCCCCTCTTTTGGCACTATGACTAGTGGGGAGACCCACGGGGTCGGGCCCACTGCTGGTTCAATTATGTCATTATCTAGGAGTTGTTTGAGTTCAGCTGACACGGCAGCTTGGAGGTGGAACCCGACTCTCCTCGGGTGCTGGGGAACCGGGCGAACTGCGGGGTCAATATGTAGTTTAACTGAAGGTCCTTTCAGCTTTCCTAGGCCCTTGCAGATGAGGGGGAATTCTTTTACGATGGCGTCTTTTGATATCACGTCCAACTCCCTGGGTTCCGCTTGGACGTTGGACACGCTCTCTTTCGCTCCATGCGTCGGTTCTGATGAGTAGATCATGTCACCCTCTCGGACGTGTATGTCTATGAGTCCCAGGGAGGAGGCCGTCCTGTAGCTAAGGAGGCACCTTCCTTTCGTTGGGCTGCGAATTACGTGTATGCTTGTCATTATAGCCCGGTTGCCGTGAACGAGTTGACGGGCGAAGAAGCCAATTGAATGTAGTGGAGTGTCGGCGCCCCATTGGTATATCTTGGACTCAGAAGGCACTAAGGTCGGTTTCTTGGGAATTTGGTGGAACTCCTTTTCTCCCATTATGTTGACCGTTGCTCCTGAGTCAACCAGGAAACAGAATTGGTGGCCTCCTATTTCCATTGGTATCTTGGGTGCCTCGCGTGCTTGTCCTTCGTCCATTATGAGGTTGACGTATTCATCTTGCCGATAGTGATCAAACTGGTACCCTTCCTCTTCGGGGTGCTGTTGGTGTTGGTCCACCTCGTAGTGAGATATGGGTGCTGGGGGCCCGTCGTATTCATCTCTAATGCGGGATATCTGTTCATATTCTCCGTCGCCTTGGGGTTCTTCCGAAGGGTAGACATCTTCAACTACCCTGACATACCTTCTCGGGTTTTGTTGAAACGGGCGCGACTGATAGCCTTGGCTTTGTGTATTCCTGTAGGGTATTTTGAATTGTGGGGCGACTGGCGGTCTTTGGGTTGGGAACGGTTTGCCCTCTCTGCAAACTGCTTGGAAGTGTCCCTCTCTCCCGCAGTTGCCGCATTTCTGGGACAATGCGGGGCATGTCCCTGCATGGGGATACGGCATTCCGCAACGGTAACACTGGCGTTGCATTCTCGGAATTGTTGAGTAGGTGAGGTTGGGTCCTCTCTCTGTTGTCCTGGCATTACTGGTCTGCATGGCTGCAATCACCTCGTTATTATCATGCTTGGAGGCGGCGGTGCCGGTTATCTGCGTCACTTGCTTTTCGACTCTCTCGAGGATCCTTGCCATCTGGCTGACTTCATCAATCGTGACGGGTGTTTTTAACAGTTGCTTCTTTAGCGTCTGAGATACGCACCCTTCAATCACTCGCAACCTAATGGCTTCGTCTAGGGAGAACGCGTGGAACTGGCAGTTTGCACCTTTTATTCGTAAACGGGTGATGAACTCGTCGACTGTTTCATCTGCCCTCTGTTTGCACTGATTGAAAATGTATCTTTCGTAATCCCTGTTGGGTTCAATCACCAGTCTTTTGTTCAGTGCTGCAATAAGGGCTGGGAAGTCTGCTTGCTCGGCTTGTGGGATGGTTTTCAGTAGTATTTTAATGTCGTTCCCCGCTAGGTTCAGAAACATGCTGCGTAGTCTTGGGGACTTCTCTTCACCCGCGGCGTCAATGAAGGTGTTGAAGTCTTCCAACCACTCGACCCACCTTGGGCCTTTATCTGCCTGTGGCATCATGGAGAAGGGGGGTGGCATGCGCCATGCCGTGGTTGCTGTGTTCCCCGCTGGGGCAGGGGGGCCCGGGGCCTGCTGATCTTGGGGTGCGCTCATTGTAGCGGTGAGCGGTGCCGTTCACTTGCGTGCGTCTGTCCCTGGGGGGGGCCGTTGCCCTGGTGGTAAGTGGTGTGGGCTGATGGGCAGCGCGGGGTGACACCCACCTTTCACCGGGGTCCCGGTGGCGGTCTCCGGAGCCTGTATGGCTTGGCAGGCGGGCGGTCGTACCCTCGACGTCAGTCTCTTGTTGTGGGTGGCCGGGCCTAGGTCAGGCGTGCTGGTGGGTGCCTGGGCCTGGGTCTGCTGCTGGGTTGGGCCTGGGGTCAGGCTTGAAGCTGTAACGTGCGTGGAGGGTCCGTTTTGATTTTTTAAATTTTTTTTTTTTCAGGGATCGTACACACGCCCTTCCTGCGTGTCGTGGAAGCCTCGAAGGAGTAGGTTGCTGGTGAGCCGGGATCGGCGTGTCGTAGGAGCCGGAGTGGAGGAGGATGCAAGTGCTCGCAGGTCGAGCCGTCGGCACCCAACGTGCGCTGTGGAACTGGGTTGGCGCCGTGGGCGAGGAGGAGGAGGAGGAGGACTCGGCGGCCCTAGGAGACACCTCGTCGCCAGTTGTTGGGCCCGGATGGGCCTACGCAATAAAGACAGGCACACCGAGTCGTAGGGAACACGTCTTTCTTTATTCCTTTACAAATTCGTTCTGCCCGCAGGCACTCCCTCCTCCCCACGTCACGCGTCACGTGGCTAAACCACGTGACCCGACCCATGTCCCTTAAAGAGACAACTCGGTGTAACAGCAACGAGTTTATTTGGAGACAAGTCCGTCACACGTACACGAACATAATGATTACAGTAATAAACAAAGGAAGATACTGTAACTTTGCAACATGTAGCATAAGCTTACAGTCAAACAATCTGCCTTTTCAACGAATATTATCTTTGCCGAAATTACACCCCACATCCTACAGGGATGTTGCTAGGTCTGGAAAAGATCCAGGGCTATGCTAATGCCGGGACTGTCGCGACGCGGGGCTAGCTAACCTTTTGGTTGTAGCCCCTTAGCTTCTATCCGCGACTACAACCGCTATAGCCCCCAAAACCCCATAGCGACACCTCTGCACATGCATGACTTCAGGAGGGACCTAAGCACAGGAAGTTAAGGAAAACCATAAAACAACAAAACGTGCAGAAGCGATAGTACAAACGGTGCACATACAAATAAGGATGGCTTCCACTGTGGGGTGCAACTAACAGGTGGTATTTTATTTACTGGGAAAATGCGGTTTGGATGAGGTTCATTGGCCATATTTTAATCCTGCAATTACTCACACAGTATCCCTCAAATCTTTCGTCTTTTTTGGCCGTTTTTCAAGGCTCAATGGTATGGGTCAGGGTCATCAAGAGAAATATAATCAATGGAGGCAAACACCTTGCGCTTGCCATCTAAAACCTATCAGTTCACCAATTCACATACACACAGTATGTGAAATGAAAGGTTATATTTGCATCCTGTTTACTTGCCAAAAAGTCCTTATTTCGAATCCATTGGGCCTCATTACGACCCAGGAGGCCACGGAATGAGAAGGGCTAGTAAGGGACCGGGCCGTTCATTCCGGGCCGCCCTATTACGAGGTCTGCAGCGGGACCTGCTAAGGAACGCTTGGTCAGACCAGGTGTCCTTAGTGGGACCTGCTAGCAGACCAGGATGCTAACAACGGGTCCGTCATTACCGGGCCTGTTAGCATCCTCCCCATTCCCATTGAATGGGAATGGGGATTCCTTTCTACCGGAGCCCAGGTAAGGGCAATAACCGGGTCCGCCAAGGTCGGCATGACCCAGTTATTGGCTTTTTATGGGCTTCGGTAAAAAATCATTACCGGTGTCGGAATAGAAATAATATTATGCCTCCTATTGTAATAATTGTATGTGTATTGGCCTACGCCAAGTTGTCTAAACATCATGCGCGAACAAACTCCATGACAAGGTCTTGACCTTAGAAGAATCAATGTAAGCCGCCATCTTGGATTAAGCCGCCATTTTAGGTTCTCTTGTTATGTAGAAGTCACCCTGAACACCAAAATGGAGGCCCAATGACATTCTGAATAAGATTCTGGCTGTTGTGACCTCCGTACAACTGAATAATTAATATGCCTGCAGGCCACTTGTCGGGGTCGCGAACAGAGACCTTGTCCTACTGTTGACCTATATGTAAATGTACTACTTATATCAGCGAAACTAATCGAAATGCATATATTAAAGGATTGACCTGGCAAGGAACGCTAAAACCAGAATTATATTTCGCAGAATGGTTAACCCGCAAGAGGGGTTGGCCAAGGGCTGGACAAATTGTATAAAAGGCCCGGGTATTCCAATATGCGGTCTCTCACTAACACATCAAACCCTCGTTGAAGTTCGTTATGTTATACTGAGAGCCGAATAGCTATCCGTTTGTCAATTGACTTGGTAACTGTTGTAACTTGAAATAAAGCACTTGTATGTTTCTTTGTAACCTGTGTTGGTGTGTTCCTATTTGCGCTTCCCGTCCTCATATTATTTTTCTGTTTTCACAGTTGGCGCCCGAATAGGGACCCTCAAGATTGATGCTGGGTCATTGAAGGTTGACGCAGGCTATCGAACCAGGATCGGACAGTGTGATACTGTGGGCCCGACCGAACGAGATGTGATACCTCGGCAGCGCTGCACGATCCGATCCTTGGACGATAGTCGTGTGGTCTGACACAGCATCTTGACGAGGGTCCATTTTTGAGGTGGGCAGATTTGTCGAAACCACCAAACACAAGGTAAAATTTGTTAGGTAAGTTCTTTGGTAAACCGTACGGTCCTCCTTAGGTTTGGTCAGGTGTAGTCGTGACCCGACTCTTAATTTCACCCTGACAATTTGAATTTGTCGTATTGTATCTGCAGACACAATTATTGACCAGGTAACACCATTTTTTTGTGAAATGCCTGGGAAATTGTCTAGCTGCTATAGGGCACTGTTCCGCAGCGATCGACAATCTTTGGAATTTAGCCGCCCGGCACCACAGGAGGGGTCGCCGGCATGTACTATGTACTGTAAGCATGGCATTGGAAGTATAGTATTTAATGATATTTGGCACAGACAAACCAGACATGCCTCTGAATTTCAGTGGCCAATCAATGGTAGTTTCGAGATCCCCCATATTGAATACCTAGAATCGGTCTTGTTAAAGAAGAAGGCCAGACCTGCAGCATTTGATGTTTTGCAGAATTGGAAAAAAGAAGCGTTGCAGCAGCTTAAAAGTAGGGATAAACATGCACGCCGTCATAAAACAAATGCCGAAAAGGCGCTGTTATATGATAAGGAAAAACATTCAGAGTCAGTCAAGAATATGGATAGGGCTTTCTCACTCGGTATCCAGAAAATCTATCCCTCTAAATATGTTCATGTTTCCGAAGAATTTATTGATAAATTGTTAAACGAGCGAAGGCCTGGTTCCTCTGCGCCACCTCCGTATGATCCTCTCCCTGGTGCTTTGCCCATTCCTGCTGTTATTCCTGCCGTTATTCCTGTTCCCCCTGTACACAACCTATTGTTCCTGTTCCTCTAGTTGTTGTTCCTCCACCTACTCTACCACCCCTTCCCCTTGCGCTGATAGTCACACCTCCATTGAATTTGCCCGCACCTCCGCTCCCGAGTGGTTCTGTACTGACTGAAGTTGATCAGGGTGTGGGGTCAAAGATTGTTACTCGAAATACTGTCTCTGCAGAAAAGAAACGGGAATTATTTGCATGGGCTAAGCATTGTATGGAGAGAGGTGATCAAGCTGATGTTTTCTCCACATTATCAAATATGAGCAATTTTCCCGAGAAAAATATTTTTATTGAAGGTTTGGGGACTTATTTATGTGTAATGTGGGGTAGATTACATAATACAGATCTCCCACAAGGGTTGAGGGATCTGAATACTTTAGCACTTTGAGGGACACTGAGGAGAAAGAACATGGTCATGTTGAGAGGTTATTTGAGTATAGGAGGGACTTAGAAAGATTACGGAATGAGGATGATGAAGACGACAGTATGTACGGTTCCTTCCGTGTCGTAAATCGGCATCTGAGGAAGTACGAATCTATACCAAAGATGCGATTCGATGGATCTCGGATTCATCGATACCGCCAGATGAAGTGTATGACACGTATAGTCAGTATACGGTAGAAATGCAGAGGAAGGTGATTCAGGTAATGGTACAGTACCTGCAGGATGAATGTGTAAGGAAGAAGGTTAGCTGTCCTACAGAGTTATTGGGTATTTGTAAGAGGGCTTTTTTTTTCGCCCGACATTTCTTCGACTGCCTTAGCGCTCGACCTGGCTCTGTTGCTTAGTAAGCGATCGGAATTACCTATATCTCAGTTGCCTATGAGAGAGGTTCCTCCGACATTCGTCCCAAAGGTTGAGATTCCTGCTAACGTTGGGACAGGTGCACCCGCTGTGGACATTCCCGCACATTATGTATCACAATTTGTTCACGTCCCGTTTTCACGACAGGAAGTGAACACTATTAGACAATCAATTCCTGATATTAGGAAAAATCCGGCAGGATTCTACAAAGAGATAGAGTCCGTTTTACAGTCCTCTGTGTTCACATTAAGTGATATTGACTTGCTATTCCCTGTACTCCTGCCCGTAGATTTATGGAAGCAGGTTCGAACAATAGACGATGTGCCTGGGTTGGGAGATACGTGGGCTAACATAACTAGGTTTGATGGGGAAAGACCAGCTGGTGAGAAACCACCTCAGTTAATACTCACTTTGCCTGATAGAATTGTTGCAAAATTTAAAACCATAATTCCTGAGAAAAGAATTATTTGGGACAAGCTTACGGCCTGTGTTCAAGGAAAATCTGAAGGTGCCACCGAATTCTTTAATCGATTCGAACAGGTATTCTCCGACTTCAGTGGACAGGACTTGGGCACAGAGTCTGGGAAAAGGTTGTCCGTGGACAAATTTGTGTGTGGATTGCTGCCTGACATCCAGTCACAGATTATGTCCTCTGAGAGCGCTTGGCAGGCGAAGTCTCAATCTGAAGTTTTGCACGTGGCTCAGTACTATCAGAACCGTGCTAATAATGAAAAAGAGAGAATAGAGAAGAGGAAAGGGGATTTGAAGACTAAAGTATTGTTACAAAAAATTGTTAGAAATCCCAGAGGAGGTAAGTCACAGACCAGAGGTCAGTATGTTCCGCAAGGGAACGTCCCATTGGGTCCTGTGAATATCAATCAATGTACCTATTGTCGCCAGGAAGGTCATTGACATGCACACTGCCCCGTCCTTCGACAGAGGTCAAACAACACATTTGGGAGTATGGGTAGACGACCTAGAGGTCGCCCCGGAGTGGGGGGCCCTGATAGAGGTCAGTTCTCACAAGATCCCCAGCAACCTTTTTCACGGGATAATCAGACTCCGAGTGTGGACACAAGAAACATATTTGATCACCCTTCTGCTGCCTACCTTTCTGAAGAGCTTCCTTTAGACGATATCTTGTTTCGTTAGGATTGCCCGAAGCAGGGTTTGGAACCTTCACCTATTCCCGTTAGTCAAAAAGGTCCCTACGTTGAACTGTTGGTGGGGAATAGGAAGCATCAGTTCTTGATAGACACTGGAGCACAGAAGTGCTCCATTGATCATTCTCGGGTTCCAAACATTCCACTGTCAGGGCAAACTAATGTTTCTGTAGGGTTTTCTGGCATACCAGTTGCTTGTCCGGTTTCTTCGCCGGTGCCTGTTTCTTTGGGTCCCTTTATGGACCACTGTCCATTCCTCTTGACTTCGAACTGTGGAGAGAATTTGCTGGGGTTAAATCTGTTGAAGAAATTAAATGCAGTAATTAATTGTTCCTCTGACGGAGTGCGACTGACGATTTCACCACAGCAACTTCCCAGTTCTCAGTTTTTGACTCGACCATTCCCTCCTGAGTTTAGCGTTGTCCCGGAATGTTTGTGGGCGGTTGACGACAATGATGTCGGGGTGCTACAGGTTGAACCCGTTAAAATAGTTTTGAAACATGGAGTTAAACTACCACGCATTCCCCATTATAAAATATCAGTTGAGGGCGAGCGTGCTTTGAAGTGCATTGTCTCCGATTCTGTGCATCGAGGAGTGATCGAAGAGATTACATGTAGTTTATGTAACAGCCCGATTTTACCCGTGTACAAGAAAGGCGACAATGCAATCCCATTCCGTTTCATAATTGATCCACGCGCTATTAATAAAGTTGTCGCCCCACAATTTCCTATTGTGCCTGATGTGACAACGATACTAACGATGATCCCTGTTACAGCTACTCACTTTAGTGTTGTGGATCTGAAGAATGCTTTCTTTAGTATTCCTATACACAAGGATAGTAGATATTTGTTCGCGTTCACCTTGGGGGGACGTTCGTTCACATTTACTCGTGCACCTCAAGGTTATACTGAAAGTCCATGCATTTATAGTAGGGCTTTGAAAGAGCAGCTTGACACCCTTGAATTGCCATCTACTTATACACTGCTTCAGTATGTCGATGACTTGCTTTTAGCTGCAGATTCTGAAAGTGCTTGTAAAGAAGGCACTGTATTGTTGCTTATTCATTTGGCTGAACATGGTCATAAAGCTTCGCTTAAGAAATTTCAATATTGTTGTCAGGAGGTCGCCTATTTAGGCTATCTCCTGTCAAAGGAGGGGAGAAGTTTGACACCTGAAAGAATAAAACACATTTCTGGCATGTCTGTTCCAAATACACAGAAGGAAGTCAGAGCCTTAATAGGTATGGCTTCTTACTGTAGACTGTGGATCCCGAATTTCTCACTAGTGATAAAACCGATGTTGGCCTTGACGAAGAAGGGCATTTCTTCGCCGCTGCCATGGAAATCGGAACATCAACGATCATTTGAGCTTCTCAAAGCCGCGTTATGCTCTGCACCGGTTCTGGGTACTCCAAATTACAATAAGGCCTTTGTGTTGTTTGTGCATGAATGTGATGGATGTGCTTTGGCTGTGTTAACACAGGAACACAGACGGAAGAATAGATCGTGCGGCTACTACTCTTCCGCCCTTGATCCTGTCGCATGCGCTTTGCCAAGATGTTTGCGAGCTGTCGCTGCTGCTGCCGCGTCTGTAAAACAGAGTGAGGGAATGGTCCTAGGCCATGATTTAACCCTGATGGTACCTCACTCTGTAGATGTCCTATTGAATAAAACCCAAACACAGCACCTCACCTCTGCACAGTTGACGAGGTATGAATTAACTTTGTTTGCCCCTCACATTCAAATTAAGAGGTGTTGTGTTCTTAATCCGGCTGAACTCCTACCTTTCCTGCAAAATACTGTTTGCGGTGACGAAGAATCACATGACTGCCTGTATACTACTGAACAGGAAACAAAGGGCAGGATAGACCTTATAGATACTCCTTTGGATAATGCGGAAGGGGAGCTGTTTTGTGATGGCTCCTGCTTCAAACTTCCGGATGGTACATCTACAGCTGCTTATGCAGTCACTACATTGAGTACGGTTGTTGAAACTAAGAGAATTCCGCATAACTCTGCGCAGGCCGCAGAGATTATAGCGTTGACCCGAGCTTGTGAACTCTCCGAAGGGTGTACAGTAAATATATATACTGATATCCAGTATGCCTTTGGGGTGGCTCTCAACTTTGGGAGGCTCTGGTCGGAAAGAGGGTTCCTAACTTCACATGGGACCAAGATTCAGCATGGCCCCCTGATAGTGCAATTGCTCTCGGCACTCGCGCTCCCTAGTCAGTTAGCGATCATGAAATGTGCAGCGGATCGTAAGGTCATAGATGATGTGGGGAAAGGGAACGCTTTTGCTGACCAGATAGCCAGGCAAACGGCCACAGACCTTAGCACAGACATGTATGATCTAAGAGAAACAAGAGATGTCTATGTAATGGATGAGGGTATTGGGTCTGTACGAGATATCCAAGCTGATGCCACAATAGAAGAGTCTAAAAAGTGGGCCGAAGGATTTCGGAAACTAGATGAAGATGGGTGTTGGGTGGATACATCTGAAGGGAAATGGTTGCTCCCTGATTCATATGTGCTGGCGATGGTTACGATGGCACACGGTCCTACGCATGTGTGTGCTCAGCAGATCACGAAAATGTTAGAACAAGTTTGGGTAAATGATAACATTTTGAAAATCGCACAGCGGTATGTCCAAAATTGCATGATTTGCTTACAGCACAATGTGGGGAAGGGGACAGTAACTCCAAGGGGTAGTTTTGGGCCTCCTTCCGTTCCCTTCGAGGTCATCCACTTTGATTTTATTGAGATGGAACGGTGTAACAATCTAAAATATGTCCTTGTGATCATTTGTGCTTTTAGTAAATGGGTTGAGGCTTTCCCCGTTAAGGATGCTACTGCCATGACCACTGCGAAGACTATGGTAAAGGAGTTCTTCCCACGATTTGGGTTGCCAGGAGCAATTTGGTCGGACAACGGTCCACATTTTGTTGCAGCAGTAATTTTGCAGATATGCACAGCATTACAAATTGAAAAGCAATTTCACTCGGCTAGACATCCTCAAAGTGCTGGGTTGGTAGAGAGACATAACGGTATCCTAAAGAAAAAACTTGCTAAAACATGTGCCGGTACCAAACTGAAATGGCCGGACGCCTTACCTATTGTATTGTTAGCCATGCGTGCCACACCTCAAACTAAGACTGGGCTTTCTCCATTTGAGGTAGTGATGGGGAGACCTGCCAATATTTGAGGTCTTCCAAAGCCTAAAGCATTGAGGGAGGTTGAAAATGTATTGCTTGTGGACTACTGTAACCAGTTGACTAAAAATCTGTATTTCATTTATCATCATGTTCGATCAGCTTTACCTGTACGGTTTACGGGCCCAGGACACAATATTCAGCCTGGAAGTTGGGTCCTGGTGAAGGCCTACGAAAGGTCTTCCTGCCCCGCGCCTCGCTGGCAGGGACCCTACCAGGTGCTGTTGGTCACCCAGACAGCAGTACGGGTGGCTGAAAAGAAGCATTGGATCCACGCGACGCATGTCAAGAAACTTCCTCACCTGACGCCAAACGTTACAGAAGAAGCAGAACCCCTCGCTGATGCTACAATCTCAGATCCTGGAGTAGCAAATAGCACTGTGAGTGTGTCGGAGAATCCCTCTGAGCCCGTGGAGCTTGGGGAACAGTCCATTTTGTCTCCACACTCTTTGGAAAGGTCACTTCCGGAAAACGTTGTCTCAAGTTCTGCGACTTCCATCGCCTCTGATACGTTGCTTCCCTCAGGAAGTGACGTTACCTTATTTCCGGATCAAACAGTACCGGGAACCACCAGGTACGACCTTCGATGACGAAAATAGAACTACGGCACAGGTTTTGCCTGTGCATCTGGAAAAGAAACGAGTCATTGAGAGTTTTTGTTCTTGCAAAAGAAAGTTTTGGAAAAGAAAGGGATTCTGCTGGCTAGGGTTGGGGAAGGACTAAGAAGTCACGCGACCGTAGTGTCGCCAGCAACGAACATTGGGGTTGTCGATTGGGAAACTACGATGTCTGCCACCTCCACCGCTGCTGCTCGCATTGGACTTGTAAATAAGGGGTTGACCAAGTCGGACAATGAACAATGTGCCTGGGCCCCAAAAACGTATTGCTGTGTTGTGATGATAGTAATTGGAATTTGAATAGTTGCTGCCGTGGGACTCTGGTACTTTGAAGAAATGTACCCTCAGGAGCCACTTTTGCCAATTGAAATTGTACCTACTGCTCTGACTCCCTCTGTACACCTTCATACTTTGTCACCTCGGGACTCCCAGCATAGACGAAAGTATCATAATAACACTTTAATGATAATAATGAATTCAACGCATGCCATTTTTAATAAGAGTCATTGCTGGATCTGCACCCATTTACCGCAACATGGGAACAAGGGGCTAGGGTGGTATATTCACCCTTTACCTTTAACGACAGCTTGCTATGCCTCTCTTAGAGCACTATTCTTTGGCCGTTGGAATGACAGCATCTCAGGGAACTTTGATGGAACTAATTTAAATAATTTTGAGAAACGTGAATTGACTCCCCTGGAATGCTCGCTTTTTGCAAATAGAAGTAAGCCTAATGTTGCTTCTATTAGGCCATCTGATAAACTGTCTCTTCCTTTCCAAACTCTAATTCCCTTTAAAATGGCTCCGATAGGCAATAAGGACGCTGTGCCTCCTTCCTACTCCATTAACCATAGCCCCGATTCAGTCCCCTTCTGTGTACAAAGAAATGGCACTCGGTCAATGGGAGATTTTGAAGGTTGTGTGAACATTGTAAATTTGACCAGAGAGAACAGGCCTCTGTATGTAGGGGGGCCTGTCTATTCCGTTTGCGGTAATACAGCATTTCCCTGGTTGGCCAAGGATTGGCAGGGAACCTGTTATTTAGGAATCCTTTACCTGGGGTATTCATAGGTAGTACATTGGACGTTTCTAAGGCTCGTCCACGACAGGGCGAGAATGGAGATACCCCTGGGCAAATATTGGGAGATATAACAAAATCAGTTGTGCCATTTTGGGGACAGATAGCAAATTCTGAAAATATTAGGGGGCTAGCGAGGGTACTGGAGAGAACCATCAACTGGACCACGGATATACTCTACAATATGACACTGGAACAGAAAGCAATAAGATTGGTAGCGCTCCAAAACCGGATGGCATTAGATGTCATTCTGGCAGAACGTGGTGGAGTATGTAAATTAGTGGGGTCTGCTTGTTGTGTTTTCGTACCAGATTCCTCACCGACAATTTTCAAAGCAATACAGAACTTGCACGTCCTTAGTTCAGAAGTGCATGTTCCTGAGGGAGATTGGAGTATTAGCGTTTGGTTCTGGGATTCCCTACGATCCTGGGGTTGGAAGGTGCTTTCTGGCATACTGGTTATTTTGGGAATTCTGCTATTCCTTTGTTGCTGTATCCAATGTCTACCTAGTATATGTGCAATGCTAGGGGGATGTTGCGCTCAGGCGATGAGCACGATAGGACATAAAATGTATGCCCCAGATGTGTTGCAAGAGGTTCTGGTGAACGACCTAATGGCTATAGATATTACAGATAACGATTCAGGATGTATGGACGACAATGCATGGAGTTATTTACAAAGACATTAATAATGGTATTAGCACTTGGCATAGGCCAAAAGGAGGGTTTGTCGGAATAGAAATAATATTATGCCTCCTATTGTAATAATTGTATGTGTGTTGGCCTACGCCAAGTTGTCTAAACGGTTACCAGTCATTTGGTCGAAAACATTTGGTCGACGAGACAACTGGTCGACACCATTTGGTCGAATGCCAAATGGTCGAATTTTTTTTTTTTTTTTTACCCCTTTTTGGTTTTTTTTGGGGGGTCCCCCCCCCCAAACCCCCTTTTTTTCTTTTTTTTTTCCCCACACGAAAACCCACAAAACACATATATAAATTTAAAAAAAAAAATTCGACCATTTGGCATTCGACCAAATGGTGTCGACCAAATTGCAGTCGACCAGTTTGTTGTCGACCAATTGACCGGACACCGTCTAAACATCATGCGCGAACAAACTCCACGACAAGGTCTTGACCTTAGAAGAATCAATGTAAGCCGCCATCTTGGATTAAGCTGCCATTTTAGGTTCTCTTGTTATGTAGAAGTCACCCTGAACATCAAAATGGAGGCCCAATGACATTCTGAATAAGATTCTGGCCGTTGTGACCTCCGTACAACTGAATAATTAATATGCCTGCAGGCCACTTGTCGGGGTCGCGAACAGAGACCTTGTCCTACTGTTGACCTATATGTAAATGTACTACTTATATCAGCGAAACTAATCGAAATGCATATATTAAAGGATTGACCTGGCAAGGCAAGAGGGTTGGCCAAGGGCTGGACAAATTGTATAAAAGGCCCGGGTATTCCAATATGCGGTTTCTCACTAACACATCGAACCCTCGTTGAAGTTCGTTATGTTATACTGAGAGCCGAATAGCTATCCGTTTGTCAATTGACTTGGTAACTGTTGTAGCTTGAAATAAAGCACTTGAATGTTTCTTTGTAACCTGTGTTGGTGTGTTTCTATTTGGGCTTCCCGGCCTCATATTATTTTTCTGTTTTCAGACCGGCAGCAGCCGTGCCCTTACAAATGGCACAGCTACCACCAGGGTCGTAATGAGGCCCTTTGTGTCTTACTGCAGGCCGGTTTTGCTAAAGCCCCTTTTTCTGTCCACGGCGTTCCATCTACGACAAGATCCCATTTTTGTGCCTGCTGCCCCTCTGTCCTTCTTCTAATGGAGGGGAAAAACCTGAAACCCCTGTTTGTCTCCCACTCCCCCCATCCATCTCCCTTGTCTCATGTAGGGAATACTTCTACCAGCCCTTGCTACATTCCCTCCCGCAACTCTGCCCCCTTTTCCTCTCTCTACCAAACCCCCCCCCCCCTGCATCCACAGCTAAACGTTCACCACGCACCAGACTTCAGCCCTGCCTGCTGCCACCACCAGGGGTAGACTGGGAACCAAAAGAGGCCCTGGAAATAATTTCCAAAGTTGCCCCAAATTGCACATTTACAGCAAGCACAACCCTTTTCCTATGAGAAATTGTGGAAATAAAATAGGTTACCATTCAAAAGAGGCCCAGGGTGCAGAGGGCTACTGGGAAATCTCCAGAGTTCCCTACAGGCCAGCCCACCCCTGGCCACCACCACTTCTTGGTGCTCCGAAACATGTATGAATGTGTGCAAATGCTGATTCTTTACTATTTATTTGTATGGCGCCGCAACAAAAAAACAGAGGGCAACAAACTAAACGGGACAAGTATAGTAGAGAGGGGACAGGGGAGCTTGAGTTGAAAAGAGCAGTCTTCAGTTGTCGGTGGAACATGTTTGGGTCAGTCTGTGGGATGGCTTTGACAGATAGTGGTGTAACCATCGGGTGTAGACAAAGAAATAATTGGGCCACTGGTTTCTGTGGGCCACGTTTCAGTAAGACATAATAAGTCTAGGTGAAATTCCAGAATGTAGTCGCACATTTTTGTAACATGGTTGGAGAGGGAACAAGTGTTTAGTAACACGCATTTCAGATTTGTGACTACTCGATCATTGTTACATAGGGGTTTCCTAAGTGTGCTTTCCTGTTATGCTCACCTGGCTCCCACATAGGCGTTGATCGGAACTGGACAGCTGTGGTCTCCACCAATGTGACGCGTAGGGCCGAGATGACGGACTGGACTGGCCCACCTAGCTTCGTTTGCTTGGCCCGTAGGAATATTCTTCTGCAAATGGAGAAAGGGAATTAACCACCCGTGGAGTTGAGCGTAAAACCCCCCACCCCCGCTGTTCTCCCCACAAATCGCCTTTGATGTCCCCTCTTATAGTCCCACCTGATGGTTTGAAAAGATGAGCTCTCCATCCTGCATTGAGTGCAGGGGCGTGTTGATAATCAGTTGCTCTACTGGCTCGAAGGAATTGGTGAGTTCCAGAACAATATTGACTCTGAGATTCCCGGCAAGACGCCGTAAGTTTAAAGTTCGTAAGAGTTCAAATGCCTGACTTTCACTCTTGTCCGATTCCTTGCAGGTTGCAGCTTGACCCTAATGAAGAGTTCCTCGTGGCAACCGGTAGTATTCTGGTAAGGATTTGTGTTTTCCAACACAGTTCAATAAAATAATGTCAATATGTAACCTGTTGCTTTCTCCCTTATTCAGGCGCTGAGAGAAAGTATGAAGTCTTGGGGAATGATACCTCCGGCGGTAAAATCAGGTAAGTCTATTGTGGTGAGGAGGGTTCCCTTTGTTAGTCCCTTTGTTTCACCTTGCTGTCCTTTTGTCTCCCCTTAGGGGCCGGGGTTCGGCAAAGATGCAGTGGAAGCTGCGCCGACCCATGAAGAGGAATAGTACCCCCGGTGGTAAAATCAGGTAAGTCTATGGGGGGGTAACTAATATTCCTCTGTGTATTCCCTTGGCTCACCTTGCTGTTCTTGTCTTCTCCTTAGGTGCCGGAGTGCGGCGGGAACATGCAGGAGGATGCGGTGGAATATGAAGATTCTGCGAAGGCCGGTGAGTTCAGCGCGGCGCTGCAGCAGGCGAGGCGACGCGCATAAAATAACTTCTTTCTTCCAGCTCGAAGGCGCGATGGATTGGGAATTCAGGTAAGGATTAAAGGTATTGCTCTTGTTCTAACCTTTTCTCCTTCTTTCTCGTTTTTTTAGGAGCTCCAAACTCGAGGCGGGCGCGGCAGAAGGCTGGATGCAGACTTGCAGGCACGGTGAGCGTTACGTTGGATGCAGAATAACGCGAAGCGTGTGCTGCTCTTCGGGCGTGATTTAAATAGCACCAAAGTAGACCCAAGTACGTATTCCTCCCCAGCCCCGCCCGAGTAAAAAATAGTCCCGAAGTAAAGTAGTCTGACTCTCCATATGAGCCTGGCGCGATAGGCGCCAGGACTGGACCCAAATAGCCTCTAGCAGGGGTTGTTGGGCTTGCTTAGGATAACTTGATGCCTGCTTCCGGGTTACTGGACGTCGTCTGGGTCCCCGGGGGAAGGCATCATGCCATTTCCTTAGTGATTGAAGTTAACCACACAAGCGGGGCTGGCTCATTTTCTTCAGTGTGTTCCGGAATGGAGATATTAGGGGAGGATGACAGATCATGGGAACATTTGGCGACTTCCTCTATGGTCTGTGGAGGGACTGTAGGAGGAAGCAGTGTACCTGACTGGGGGCGACAGTGGCAAGGAGGTGTATTAGCAGAGTTCCTCTGTTTGAGGTGGGGCGAGACCATGTCAGCTAGACATCCTGTCCCAATGGGCTTCAAGATGGAATCGTGGGAAGGGCAATCGGTGAGAAAGGACAGGGACTACCCAAAAGGTTATATTGGTGGTACATCCAGTCTCATAGAAAGATATTTGTCAACAATGTTCAACCAACGCGCTTTCTCTGCGGCAACTAATAGATTGAGACTGTCTAAATAGCCCATCACTAGAAACAGAGAGCTGGCAGTCAGCAGAGGTTAAAGTGTACAGTAGGTGCTCGTGGTGAGGAGCAGATAAAGGATTTATAACTCTTACCAGAGACTAGCAATTAGGTGTGTAGTCTTGATGGGCTGCCATTCGGGAAAGGTGGCCTGTCGGGAATTGAATCCCCGGTAAAAGTGGGTGAATGTGTATCCCTTACAACTTTTCCCTATTGTCAAAATTCTAGAGCTACATTTTATATACATGCCACAAAATTCTGAAAGAATGGTAGTTTCTGCTGCTTTCTAAGGGATTCATCTCATGCTTGATGGCATCACCGGAAGCAACAGAAGCATGATGGAGGGCAGTCCTTCACCGCACTGTGGAGGAGCAGGTGGCAGCCTCTTTTCTAGTCCCCGCCCCTTCTCCACTGTCCTATTGGTGTAGCAGACGAAGAGCTACAATTGACAATTCATGCACAAGTTTATGTGACATGTCCATACCGCCTCGATTGTATGAAAGACGATATGCACTCAGACAGCCATTTAGAAGACACCCTCACATTGAGGCAATGGAAGGAAGTTACCAAGAAGGATGTCCATTGCCGAAGGGCCAGAATGCGGCTAAGGGAATCATGAATGTTGATGATAGTAATATGGTGTCATGAAGAAGATATATAAGTCCAAGCTTAAATCATATGAAAAGACTCAAGACTGACAATGTAACAGAAGCATTAAGAGAAACATGTACCAAAAGATGAAGTTATCGTGGAAGTAAGAATACACTAGAAATGCAATGCAGATAAAACATATATAGAAGCTTTCTAAAAAGAGGTGTATATATATATATATATATCAATGAAACAACTTAGTTATGTGATTTTATGGTTAAAATGCACTAATAAAAACCTATTAAATTCAATGGAAAAACACTTGTTACAGAGACGTTATGGTTACAGGTAAAACCAAAAAATCTATGAAATTCACCTAATGTAAGCTAAGCAACCATAACTCGCGCCACCACCGTGCACTGCTAAGACTAACATCCAGGACATCAAAGATGACATCACAAATGTCACTGATGACATCACATCACATATCTGGCCCACTTATTTTTGTTCACTGAAATATCTAGGCCAGGCGGTTTTGTTCACTGACAGTCAGAATTTTTAAATTCAAAAGGTGCTGTATATCTGGACATTAACCTTGTTATATGTTCTTAAAGTACTTTCCTTAGGGTTTGTTCTCAGCTCATGGTGCACATACATGGGGAAATAGCAGGCTTCAAAAACCCAACTCAGTCACCAAAGGTATATCACTATTTGTTGTACCTACATTATGACACTCAAAAAATAAAACACAGACACATTTGCAAAACCATGCTTTCAGGTCATGCACCTAAGCCATGCACCCAAGAGTCTTTTCAGTGGCTGCAAGTAGTGTAATAGTATGTGTCCAGAAGTGGATAGGTTTTGTGGCAAGTGGTTTGTTGGAGTGGCCTGTGTTTTTTGGATGTATCATAGACTGTGCAGTGGGTGGGAGTAATGTTCTACTATGTGAAGTGGACAAGGGTGTAGGTGGCTGAGTTATGTGTTTGGGTTGTGGCCGTTGGGAAGATTCTTGGGTATTTCATTGTATTATGCTGTAGTTGTTATGGGCAGTTAGTAGAGTCTTGGGTGTGGAGCCAACAGTCTGCCCACTGGCTGGAAGTATTGTAACAGTATGTGAAATTAAGTGGATAGGGTCTCAGGTGGTTGTGTTATGTGTGTAAATTGTGGTTAGAGGGTAGATGTTTGCATGCATGACTGCATTATGTTGTGTTGGTTGTGGCAGTTGTGGCCAGGCGCTAGACTATTGGGTGCACGGCTGGAGGCGGTAGGATGTAGGCCTTGCACCCAAGAGTGTAGGGCCTGGCTCCAACTATCGCAGTATAATACAGGTATGCACTGAATGTTGTGATATGGGTGTATGGTTTGTACAAATATGTGTATGGAATGAAATTTGTACATTTAAAAGTATGACACCAGTCATTGTATGCTTACTGTTTGCATTATTGAGTCTCTATGCAGTTCTTTGCATGGTATGTGCAAATGTAGCAGAAATTGTTCTTTCATTCTCTGTGATAAAAGAAAGCATAACATGTTAGGGTAGGTACTTTGTAATGTGTTATTGCATTGTATTGCAGACATTTGTGGACGCTCATAATTAGTACTTCACATGTACTATGCTTCAAACAAGTGTACTGTGCAATGTGCTCAGTTCCTGTGTTTGTTTGCATAATTATAGGGTCTGTGGAAAAATAAATCCATGCAGGATTAAAAAAAAACATTTTAGGTTTATTTGTTATGTGGCACAGTCTGTTTCGGTGATGTGTGCACTAATTATAGCAATGTTTAACATGGTCTATTGTAGTAGGAGGAATTGAAAAGTTGTATGATTTTTGTTTTGGAAGTGGCGGTGCTATGGTTGCAGTTAGATACCAGTTGGCGTATTCTAAATTTGTTTCTGCCTTTTAGCAATATTTCTTTATGCGTTTGGTTGTTGTTGATGTTTTGTAAGTACTGTGGTATTGCACAGTAATGTTGCAGAATTGTGGATGCAGTTAGATAACTGTTGGCTTACTCTAACTGTTGATAGTTTCAAAGATGTTGAGGGTATGTTTATACGTAAGAAGTGTTGCAGAGTTTCCTCAGAAGGACTTTCATTTTTGCTGGGGGATAATTTCAAATTGTGTAGTAATGGGAAGTTATATTGCAGTATTATGGTTGCAGTTAGATACCAGTTGGTGTATTATAATTGTTTACAGTTTCTCACTTTTGCAGGGTATGTTTTCAAGCACGTTCATTCTTGTTGGTGGATGTACATTTTCACTTTTGCTAAGTGCTTTTGCAGCAGTATGAGTGTAGTTACAGTACATGTGTATTAGTTGCATTGTTTTGGGCATTGTTAGATAGCTGTTGCCTTATTCTACCAGTTGGTGCTTTCAAAGGCTATTAAGGACAGTTTCTAGATGCTCATACTCAGATTAGTGAGTAAAGTTTGGTTTCAAGAATATTAAGTAGGCGTTTGCAAGATTTGCTGGTAATCTCTGCTTCAGAGTAATGGAAGTATCATTGCATTCAAACCACCCACATTTATTTTTAATGTATGCAGTATAGTGACCTGCATTCATTGTGGCTCCTGTGTGGTAGATTATGCCTACTGGTGTGAAGGTTTTCTTGCCAGGTGATACTTGTCCATATGTGAAGCCAGTAACCTTGCAGTTATTTTTGTTTCCATCTGCATTGTATCGTAAAAGCATTACTATTAAGTATTGGCTATGTGACTGTATCTGTAAGGTGGAACGATTGTCTGAATTGCAAGTACTACAATATGCCATGGTTTGCATTTAGTACCAGCTGTTGGAATGGAATGGATTCACAGTTAGGTATAGATACATACACAAAGCACTCATTAGGGACTTGTTCCTGCCTCACATGGCTGTAGAGGGTGTGTGTATGTTTCCACATGTATAATAGGTATGTTTTTGTTTTCCATTACTTGTAATAAGTACATTAGACATTCTTGGGATCTTCTTGTGTGGTTATAATGAATCTTACCATTCCTGCACAATAGTACAAATCATGCCTTCTTCCAAAAACACTGTAAGTGTTGTCAGGATTGTTTGTTTCATTTCTGTGAAGGAGTAATATTTGCAAACACAATTGGTCTGCACTGTTTAAGTAAATGTTTTCAACAATTGGTGGCAATTGGAAAAGAACATTGATTGGTACATTTGCATAGCAATTTACACCAGTTGTATTGGAAAATTTGAATGAACCAGACAGTTCTGTGTTTGACTCATTTGATGGAAGTGCAAGTAGTTTCTTTGAAGAGGTAGTTGTCTTTGTTTGTGCAGTTGGGTATGCATTTGTATTTTCAGTACATCCCTGTTTGGATGTGTTAATTGATGAGGTACCAGCTGATTTTCATTTCCTTGGTGGTATTGTTGTGAGATCATGTTTAAGTTGAGTTTGCACCAGTTTTCTTTTACAAAGTTTGCCTTTTTGAGGAACAGGGTACATTTTGAGATGGAGTGTGTAGATTGCACACAGTCTATTGTACTCTACAATGCAAGGAATGTCAGCATGGACTTTACGTATGTCAAAATTGACTAGAAATAGTCCTTCAAGTGTGCGTAGGTGTGACAGTGCTACATAACTCATGCCTTCTTTAAAGACTGTGCTGCCAACATCAATCAATGCTTGATCTAGGGTTAGACCATACGATTTATGGATGTGACTACGTATGCTAGAGACAGAGAAAACTGTTCTCTGTGTACATACATGTCTTTAAAAAGAAGGAATCAGGCTGTTGAGCGTCCCATCTGTTTAACTTCTGAAAGTTTGTCAAAGTGAATATTGACAAACTGAATGCTGTTGTCACATGGGTATGTCTGGAATCCAACAACTGTACCAAGTACTCCACTAACCAAACCTTCCTCCATGTCAAGGTTACGTTTTAGCAAAACTCTACAGTTTAAACAAATGTTAGCATTTTCTTTAAAACAACTGTGTTAGAGATAGAGTTCTCTAAGGTATTTAGTCATGCTGTAGCTTGTTGACACATAGGTACTGTCATGCCGTGCACGTCTAGTTTGTCTGTGGAGTAAATTTGTACTAGTGGTTGCATTTCTTTTTTCAACATTGTTTCATTGAATTGTGCACAGCTTGCTAGAGTTGGCATTAAGGGCATACAGTTTACATTTATGTGTGTTAATTGTTCCATGACATCAGTAGCACATGTGTTATGCTCGGTATCTGGCCATTGCATCTAAAACAAAGCATCAAATGCAAAAGCCTCAAAAAAATGCATTTTTTTGTCGGTAAAAAGGGTTTTAAGGGGTAAAAAAACAGGAGTTGGGGGATCCCCCATTAAAAAAATGGGGAAAAAAATGCATTTTTTGATACATTGTTTTTTGAGGCTTTTGCATTCGATGCTTTTGCATTTGATGCTATCACTAGGAACCATTATGCTCATATAGCTCATGGACGCAACTGCTATTTAAGATAGACTTTGCTTCCCCAGAAAGTACACCAACCCAAATGGTTTTCAAAATGTTGCCATAGGTGAGGTCTACAGACTGACGCATGTTTTCAGTTAGTTCTCAGTATTGGAAATGTTGCCAGAGATTTATATTTCCTATGCTGCCAAGAGTTTTACGGCACAGTTTGTGTCCTAAGGTTTTAAAAATAGGTTCACCTTTTACTGGTGTTAATTGAAGAAGATATCTGAAAACAATAACTTGTTTTCCCCCAAAGAGTTCTTCGTAGTCTGTTTTAAGGAATTCTTGTAATCTGAGGTGAATCAACGCCAACATTAGGTTGGAGACCATGCTCACCTCATCGATTAGGAGCATTTTCATTTGTTTCAAAACTCTGCGTAGCTCCATAGCAGCTTCTGCTGAAAGGTTATAGTAGTATAATTTGTTTTGGTGTTCTACTGGAAGGAGTAGCAATTGATGTAAAGTGACACCACCTATGTTGTAGGCAGCTACACCTGCGGGGGCAGTTATAACAGCTGAAAGCTTGTTCTTTGTCAATTGTTGGAGGAATTTGCTGATGATTTTTTTATTAGGAATGTTTTGCCTGAACCAGCTTGACCACTTACACATAGGAGTATAGGTTTATAGTTTTCACAGGCACAAGTTTTAGTTTTGTGTTGCATACCATGTTCAATTTCTTTAGATACCTTTAAGAAAATACTATGCTGCTCATTGTTTAGTTGTGATTTCAGTAGAGCAGTCTTCTGCAGACTGGTCATATTGACACATTTATTTATTTATTTATTCGCATTTGTATAGCGCACTTGCAGCCCATGGACATCGAGGCGCTGTTACAAGTAAGTGTTGGATTCTTAATTCAGCAGATATGCATGAGACCAGAGGTCTTATGGATGCAAAGTTACAGGCATAGTTGCAGGTGAGGCATGATATTCATAATACAGTAACAGAATGTATTCAGGTGCGTTTCATACAAAGAGCATGGTTTTAACAGCTTTGCAGAAGGCTTGGTGGGATTCAATCATTCTGATGTGAGGTGGCAGTGCGTTCCAGTGGGTGGCGGCCCGAGTGGGAAAGCTGGCACCACCAGCGCGCACCTTGTGTGATTTGGGCGTGACAATCGTGTTGGAATAGCACATTCTTAATGGTCTGGTGGCAGAGTGCTTGGTGATTCTTTGGGTCAAGTAGGGTGGAGCAAGTTCATGGAGGCATTTGTGGGTGAGGGCGAGTGTTTTGAAAACAATCCTCTCTTTCACCGGAAGCCAGTGTGCCTGTCTTCTGACTTCTGAGATGTGGTCTTTTCTCGCGGTGCCTGTGGCCGCCCTAAGTGCATTATTTTGAACTAGCTGAAGTTTGGCCAGGTTCTTATTGGAGGTCCCAACGAGTAGGGCATTACAGTAGTCCAGCCTGGATCCAATTATTGCCCTCGCAATGGTGAGGCAATTCTGGCGTGACAGGAAAGGTCTGGCAGCGTTGAGGACTTTCGAGTAATAGGCTGAGGAGGAGGCAATGGCATTGACCTGTCTATCCATTGACAAGTCGGAGTCTAGGTAGACTTCGAGTGTCTTCACATGATTGGAGACCTTGATGGGAATGTTGTCAATAGTGAAGGAAGTGTACTGTTCACCGAGGTTCCCCAGTGTGGAAGGTGCTCCTATGAGGAGGAGTTTGGTTGCGCCATGGTGTTTTCTACTTCAGTCCTGGCTAATTGTGCCTCATTTGGTATGAGTGGCTGTCCAAGTGGTTCTTGGCCTCCTGTAAGAGAAGGTTGACTGCTGTCCGGAGTGTATGTTTAGTTGTGCTTGAAGTTCTTCTTCTTGTTCGCGTTCATTGTCAAACATGTTTTTGTACAGTGTAAAGTTTATATCTGTTATAGTTCTTTCATTTGCCTTGTAAGCATCTTCTTAGAAAGAATGGGTGTCCAATAAATCTTCTTCTTTTCTCAATGGTTTAAAAAGTTGAAGTAGGAACATGTAGTACAGTTCTCTATGTTGAGGAGTTTTTAATGATAGCTTCATATGATTAACCAGGCTACGTTTCTTAAGTTTAATCAAGCTGCCCTCACAATCATTGACTATGTATTTACCTTTTTCTCATCTGGTTTAATATTATTTTTGTATGAGAAATGTTGGACTATGTGGTATAAGCACATGGTTTCTAAAGCAGTACTCCTGTTTGGGTAGTATATGTCCAATATGTTGTTTTTCAAAATGTCCTTGCTGTTGGGGTTGGTTTTGGCTATTGTTTCTATGTCTTGGTATGATTTGAGAGCTCTTTTTCTGGATGTAGCAGGATCAAGGCTTAGCCAGACAATGTTTTCAGATTTCCCATACAAGGCAGTGCCGGTTAAACAGTCTGCTTCTTCATAGCAGCCACATTCTCTATGGGAGAGCATTTTTATGCCAAAGCTGTACAATTTTTGTGAAAGTGTTTTGTCAGATGATATGTCATTCCAGAGGTCTTTGAGCTCTGTTTTCTCTGCTTTGGTTAATTAGACTGTCACATATCATGCAACTGCAGTGGAATTGTCTGCAATGTACTACACATCCATGTTTGCATACCATAGGAGGGCAATGATTGCATTGTAATCATTGGTGTACTTTGATGCTTCAGTTCTTTTATGCAGTATGTGTTCTTAGGTGATTTGCCTTTCACACTGTGTCTAACCGAAGATATGAAGCTGTTTACTTGTCCTGTTGCTGAAACTGTTCTAGGGAAACCAGAGCAACATTTGGTATAGTATTTGCCTTTGTTTTTATATTTGCGCCAACAATACTTGCCACACTTGTGTCTTTGAAACTGCAAAATGTGTGCATGTAGGTCGTTATGTGTAGTTTCTGAAGGGATTTCACAAGTGACATATTTGTGAATGAACTGCAAAACAGTTGCATCACTGTGCTGTCCAAATTTAGGAGTATGTTTAATCTACAAAAGCATGTGGATGTGTGGTGTTCCTCTGGCTTGATATTCCTTTCTCCAAAAGAAGTGTTCCACTTCTCCGAGGGGAGGAAGTGTTTTATTACAAATGAAGTGCAGCATGGCAATAAAGCAATGATGGAAGTACCTTGATACGTTTACAGAATCGAGAGAGCAGTGTTCTCCTGGTCTTTTCATGTCTATGTCTGCTTTGTTTTTTTTATATGCCTAAGAAAGTGTGCAAGTCTTCCCATGCATACTCTGCACAACTTAAAGTCACAAACCATGTGAGCGATCCAAGGTTGCGTATCATACAGCATACATCTGCGTGACGTTGGAACCAGTATTCTTTCGTACCACTCATATTTGCCAGGAGATTTGTAATACTTGACTGTAAAACTTCATCTTTCTCTTGCACCCTTTGAAGTAGCTGCGTAGCACACATGTTTTGAAAATTGGAACCTGTTTTGAATGTGTGTGCAACTCCGTAACATAGAGTTGCTAGTTTACTTTCAAAGAGGCAGTGGAATATGTATTCAACGATTTGTCTGAATCGGGGGTCTTCAGAAGACATTCGTAAAGAGCGGTATTCTGATACTGGTATTTGTGTGCAACTTTCATCGTACCTTCCACCTTTTCCAGTAGGAAAAAGTAGAGGAAAGGCTCATGCTTCTACACCTTTTTACCATATGCTGATTGGAGATCCTCTGGCTTGCCACATTTGATATGTTTCCAGTGCATCGTCTATGGTGTCTTTGGAGTGCAGTGGGTGGATTGTATAGTGATCTAAAATATTGGAGGCTGTAGTAGGATCTAGAAGTTCAAATTAGCCAGTTCCTGAGGAGTCCTGAATTATTTCAGTGTTTCCCACAGGTTTTCGTCAATGTTTATTTTTTTGTAGTATTCATTGTTGTCTTTTAGATATTGCAGGGCTTCCCAAACTTTATGTAAGTCAACTAGTTGCTGCCAAATATTTTTCTCTTTTTTAGATACACCATTCACTAGGATAATCGAAGATTAATCTATTGGCCTTTGCACTCCTAGAGTGTCTACATTTTCTTTGAGATCTAATGGAAAATAAACTACTTTGCCACAAATGCCTTTCAGTAATTCAGAGGGGGGCAGTTTTGCTGTTTTTGGTTGAAGGCTTATTATTGCTTGAAATGGGTGCACTGTTTGGATTATAATGCTGTCATACAAGTTAAGATGTTGGAGTGGTTTTGGCAGTGGGAATATTTCCAAGTTATTAGGTATAGCCCATGAAGGCATTTGGTTGTTGCCAAGTTTTGCTTTGCAGTACCTGCAAAGTATTGAGGGTTAGTAATTTCATATTTGTTGTCTGCTATAAGATAGAGAGCTAATTGGAACCACTGGAATTCCTCATTGTCTTCTATTTTGTACATTATGTCAACAGTTTTGGTGCTCTTTTTATAAAGGGTTCTGCAGCAACACACAAATACTTGGTTTGGTACTTCAGCAGATGTGCTTTTAAACTTTAGTATTTATTTTTTGTATGTGTGTAATAGGGGGTTGACATCTGCAAAGTTGTTTCTACTCTTTTCTAAAGGTACTGGATTTTCTAAGAGCTTTTCAGTTCCAAAATATTTGCTTTGGATGTGGTCTATTTCTTTGAGCAGTTCTTTGGCTGTACCATGTAGGAGAATGTCATTTAAATGGTTCAGTGCTAAAGCAGGACTTTTTGCACAGTACAGTTTGTGAATGAGATTTCGTACAGTGGAATCGTATGTTGCTAACATTTTGAAATAGTGGAAGGTGCTTTTGCAAGTAGGTCCAGAAAGGCAGGCTAATGAATGTCCTTGTAGTCCTTTGTATTTGCGCACTGGACATGAGTCTAAAGTTTGTAATATTTTAATTTTTTAATTTGTCTTTGCCCTTACTGATTGAGGAACTGCGTAAAATGTGAAAGATTTTTCTCGCACATTACACGTTGATCTGCACCGCCATATGTGACTAGGCGTATTGGTTCGGTGGAATGGAGAGTTGATTGTAGGTTTGCTGGGGATATTCTTGTGAGCAGGGTTTCTTCTTCCATAATGGTATTGTCAACCTTTTCCTACCCTCTCCCACTTCTATGTATAGCAATTGGGTTTGTTTGCTTTTGTTTGTGTGCGTCTTCATTGAAATATGGCTCTGTGCTGGTGGTGTGACTCCACTCACCTGCACAGACATTTGCAAAGGTATCTATGTTGCTATTCTGTCTGTTGCGAAGTACTTGTAGTTTAGTAATTTGTTTTGTTAGTGGTTTCATTCTGTTTAAAACTTATATAAATAATTTCCTTATGAGAAGGATTGCACTGTCGATGAGAGCTTGCAGGATGAGTTTTCTGCGGTAGGTTATAAGGGCTGAGCGTGATTTGACCACTGTTTTTATAAGGTTCTGAAGGACTATGTGGTGGAACATTTTTTGTAAAATAAATTTTTTGGAATGTTTACTTATGGCTAAATTACCATTTGTAGGTGCAGTGTTAGCACTAGTGGTAGTTTCAATCTTCTTAATACATTTCGTTTTATTTTTACATTTTGAAAGAGGAGGCACAGTTTCTTTCCTGCAAGCTGCTTCAGTTTTGCTTAGTGAATATAGTAGCTGTTTTGTTTGAACTTTTTGTAGACATGTTGCTATAGGCGGATGGCTATTTTGTGCACCTTTAGTTTGATCTGCTCTATTTCTGCATTGCTTTCTACAGAGTTGCTTTTTGGTAGGCATTATTTAGTGTCTGTTGGAGACGGAAGGAAAGTGTGGGTTGGGAGGTTGTGCAATGTATATGTGTGCACTGTGCATGCGCGTCTGAATATGAGGGTAGGCATACATATAGAAGTGTGTGATTGAGGAATGGTCTGTTACTTCCGGTTGGGAAGGCTGTACTGGTATCTGTGTGTTACTATACTGGTGTTCAGATGACAATACAAAGTGTGCACCTGCTGAGGTGCAATGAGTAAGAGTGAAGCAAATGCTGTTGGGTTGATACAATTGTGTAGCCTACAATACAAGAACACTGCACTGTGTGAGTAATAGGCAGAACACTACGACAGTATTGCACTTACTTAGTTGGATGTGAACAGTAGGTTTCTTCTGGGTTCTATTTTCCACTTGAGAAGCCACTGGCTTTCAGTAGAGTGGTCTTCACTGCAATTGCGAAAGAAGGAAGTTAGTACATGTGTGTGTTGATGGCACAATAATTGCACTTGGAGAACACATTATTTAAAGTTATAGAAGGATTACTTGGCAGGAAGAGTTAGTGTGTGTGTGAAATTGCACAGCTTTGTATATGAATGGGGACTCGAGAGCATCAGCCTTGTTGCTATGGGGGGCAGTGGTGTATTTATAAGTGTGTCCTATGAGGTGTACTTTTGCAAGTGTGTGCGTTGCTGTTGCACTATTTACGTTGGAAATGGATTAGTGCAAGTTGTAGTAGGGTGAGAAAAAGGCTTATAAAGATGTACAGATTGAAAAGGATTATGTTTCCGTGTGTGGAATTCCATTAACTTTCCTGTACATAGATGCTTGCAGAGTGCAGAAATCCTTTCTGTTGTTTGATTTATTTATCCACATTTACAAATGGCATTGTTCCCAATGTACACATGCATTTGTTTGCTTTTCAAGCAATGGTGCATTCTGTCAATTTTGCAAAGTATGTACTTGTCATGCTTTGTGAACATACATGACGTTTCCCTTTTCTGTGTGCATTCTGGGTGGGCATTTCACTTAAGACCTGCCTTTTCAACTAGCTGGAAAAGTGTTTCCAATGTGGTTTTCTTTTTTCATTTATGAATACATCAGAGAGGGTGGTGATAAGATGGAAATATGAAGTGTGAAACAGTTGTGCAAATGACAGTACGATTATTTAGTAGGTTATGTAAGGTAAGGGGCAGGTACCCTATTCATATGCATGCAATCCATGTGCTTGCTATGATTTGGTTAGGTACATGCAGTTTTCATTTTCTGTGTGCATTCTAGGCATTATATAGCAGGTGTGTTAGTGGGGGAAGTGGTTGTAAAAATGGCAGAAGGAATGAAGAGAATAACAGTTTGCACATTACAATGGGTGATATGGGTAAAAGAAAATATTGAAAGCACATAGTATTGTAGGTGCCACTTGATGGTAGGAGATGGGACACATTACAGTATGCTTATTGAGTAGGTTAAGCAGGGTAAGTGGCAGGTACCCTGTTCAGATGCATTTGTAAAATAGTTGGAAATGTACTCTACAAACTATATGCACACATGTGGTTTGTGTTGATGGATGCAGATGTGGATATATCTGGAAGCAGATATGTTGGAGAGTTGTACAGTGCTTTGTTCTGGAGGTGCTTTGCAATCACAGCAGACTTGGAGCCAGAGTTTTCAACAGTAGATCTAAAGTGCTGAAGTGTGATCACAGAGGTAGATGAAGAGGTCTTGGATGTGATTGGTGGATGGATGTGTGACTGCTTATGTGTAGCCAATGAGGAAGTGGTTCAGAGAGTTATGTGTAAAGGGAATAAGTGCCCCCTGTGTTACGGGGTCCGCAGACACCGTGGTAGTCTGCGGACAGGGCGTGCCACATCCGGGTCCTTACAGTTAATGTTAATTATTTCAAAGCAGATGGCATTTCTTTATCCATACTGGGAAATGCCATGTTATTTTGCATTATAAGGAATGCTTTACACAGGTTAATGTAAAGAAATCTGGAGGAAAATAAGTGAAAAAAACCCCAAAAATACAAAATAAAGGTATTTCTTTTTGTTGCTGAAGCACCTTTAAAAAATAAATTAAAAAAATGCTCTTTCAGAGCCAGCACTAAAGAGGAAATCCCCTACTCTGGTTGAAATGTGTTCCCCCAGCCCTGTGCAATGCACAATATGTCCGCGGACACCGCACAAGTTCACGGATCACATGTGCCACATACGGGGCTTTTGAGGCTGGTAGCCCTGGAAATGGCACTCTGGGGGGTTTCTGGGTGTGGTCTGTAAGGAAAGACTGTGGCAGAAGGTCCATTTGGTGAGAGGAGTGCAGATGGCTATGGCTATGGCTGTGTCTCTCAGGAGGCAGTGTGTCTTGATTTTGGGCAACTCTTGGGTACATTGGTTGCAGGTGTATGCAAAGCATTGTGGAGTGACTGCACATTTTGGATTCCATCATGTGGATGTGCATTGGTATGGAGTGCGTGGAATGAAGTGGCTGGATTTCGTTCCTCTTTGTGCCACTTTGGTGCCACATCATCATCCATGTATTATTATTATTCCTTGTGGAGGGAACAGTTTAGGACATGTTACCTGAATCTCACTGCAGTTTGCGATAAAGGAGGCACTTGCAAAAGTCATGGACATGATTCCAAACTCCTGAGTAATTGTTTCTCACATTGTGCAGAGAAAGACATGGCTTCGCTGTTCTTCATTTGGTCCACAATGGAGAAAGCAAGGTGCAATGTCAACAAAGCTGTTAGTGCCTTTTTGAGAGATGTTGGCATTTCGTCCTTCCACAATGAAAATATTACATTTCATAGCATGAATTTTGTTTTGCATAGATGAAGTCCATCTTACTGATGCTGGTAATCAACTTTTTCTGCAAACTATCCAAAATGAGTTGAAGCCCTTTTTGCAAGTATAGGAAATGTTTTTCCAGTAGGTTTTGGCCTCTCCCACCCTTCCAAAAACAAACAAACACCACAAAAAGGCTCTCTTCAGAGCCGCCACTTTCTCCCGGAAAACAATGCAATGTTTTTGAAGGTGACACCCCCAACATTTTTCTTTTTGAAGTCTGCAGACTTCCGCGCTGTCCGTGGCCTTCTCAGAATGCTCAGGGCTCTGTACCATTTCATTGACACTTCTATTTTTAAACTGTGAAAGGTGGCTCTGAAAACAGCCTTTTTTATTGGTTTTTGTTGTTTTGTATTTTTTGTTTTTTTTATACATGACACATAAGGAAAGGAAAGGAAGGGAAGGGAAGGGAGGGTAGGGAAGGGGCACCAACCACAGGGATAAGAAAAGGCAAGTGGAGAGAGTAAGATGTTGGGAGGGCCTCACTTATATAGGATACACTCTTTCTCATGCTCCCAGACTGAAGCCTCGAAAGCACTTCGAAATTGCTTCCACCCGCAGAGTACTGCGTTGCAGTACATACACAATACAGTGACCCTCAAAAGGTAAGGGTCTGCTGTGTCGCATATGGCCTATGAGGCTGGTTCAGGGATCCGCTGCCCCACAGGAGTGTCTCTTGTGGTGGCAGGAGCAGATACTGATTATGTTGTAGAGTAACTCAACCTGCTACTTTGTTAAAAGGGGACGACCCTCCGAACTGCCGCCTTGTGGTTCGTCCTCAGGTGTCGCCGCATGGAGGTGGTCCCATAGCTATACAGACCAGGTTTGCTGTGACTGAGCACAGCTTTGCACTCAGTGCAGCGCACCTTGTCTGTACGTGCCTTGGGAACCCCTCCAACAGTGATAAAGAGCCTCCACTCCCAAGACTCACGCTGGCTGGCAGTAGTGCGGACTTCCATTACCTCATCCTTGTCTTCTTCTTGATCACTCTATACATCACTACACCTGTTCGCCTCCCCAAGCCCTCGGAAAGGTGGTGGTGGTGGAGGGTGTGGGGTTGGTGCTGAAGCAGAGGCAACAGCAGCAGGAGTAGCCAAGGTTGCCATCTGATCTGGAATAGTCATCCAGAAGTAGTTCAGCCCAGCAGGAAAAGCAATGTGAGCAAACAGAAATGTGCAGCAATGCTCTGTCCTGGTATCCAAAAACAGAACAGGGTGCGGCCGTTTATAGGGGTGCTCGGAAGCGCTCCGGACATCTGTGTGCTCTGCGGAAACTCTGAACACCAAAGAGAGTTCAAAAAGCTCCAAAAAGAGACTAGATCACCAGGGGCATGGTCTGGGACCTGTGCAAGGGCGTATTTTGACAGTAAAACACCTTGGATTGCTCAAGAAAACTCTTTTCTTTTGGTGTCCGGGGGCCCGGACAAGGGCCTACGCTGAGCATGGATGCGGTCACATGATGATGTCACGGACATTCGCGAATGGGACAGGTGCCCAAAGGACACCTATTGCGCAGGATTGGTTGTGCGCATGCACATAGGTGTCCTACAGACAGGGTTAGCTTCCCAGAGTAATTAAAAGTGTGACCCACATGCAGCGGACAGTTCCGGACAGGCACGATGTTCGTAGGATCCCCGAAGATGGGATGTTCTGGACAAGGCTAGGATCTCCAAATGAATTAAAGGTGCGTCACAACTTTGCAGACATGCGGACACACTCAGTGTTCTACGGACAACTCCATTTTGATTGCGGACAGCCCGGACAAGTTAAGTGTCTGTAGGACACCTCCATTTTGATTAATTACGGACATTCCAGACAGTCGCACTGTCCGCAGACTCCTAACAGGGCTTTTAGAAAATAAAACTCAGACACATGCAGCAACAGTATACATATAACTTTAACAACAAAGTTATGGCAGAAAAAGTCACAAGTTCACAGCGCTTATACAGTGATTAAGAAAATAAACATCAAGGCTGCGGGTATCTGGGCGGTGTGGGTGTACTGCCAATACACATCCACAGGAATAGTTGAAGAAAAACAAAGATGTTCCCAGTCTCACTGCGCCAAGAAATTATAATTAATTGTTTGTGCAAAGAAAAGCCTTTATTGTTTGTGCGAAGAGAAGCCTGACACGTGTTTCAAGCTGTGTACAGCTTTTCATCAGAGGCTTAGGTTGCAGCAATAAGAACTCCACATTTAGAGTGGGACAATGCCAAATACAGTTCTCAAAATGCCTCGCAGTTGCGGAAAGCTCAATGACCGCTTGTTTCAGTCTACTCGTGTTACCATTGCTGCAACCTAAGCCTCTGATGAAAAGCTGTACACAGCTTGAAACACGTGTCGTGGAGTTCTTATTGCTGCAACCTAAGCCTCTGATGAAAAGCTGTACACAGCTTGAAACACGTGTCAGGCTTCTCTTCGCACAAACAATAAAGGCTTTTCTTTGCACAAACAATTAATTATAATTTCTTGGCGCAGTGAGACTGGGAACATCTTTGTTTTTCTACATATAACTTTATTTACACACATAAATATACAAATTACGAAAGAGAGGGGGGGAAGCAGAAATGGAGACATATACAGGGGAATTGGGGTTTTCTAGAGGTTGGGTATTAGGAGAGGAAGGGTTTGAGGTCTCATCATAAGGTTTTTGTTGATGGGGAATTTGTGGGGAGGGTTGGCTGGGATAGGGAGAAGGGGTACAGGTGCAGGTGGGGCAGTGATATTTAATTTTCTCCTTGATATGTCTTTGTACAAAGTCTTTCAAATCAGCAAACATGTTAATTAATTTATCAATTTTTCCTTCCAAGTGCACAGTGTCACTTTGTTGTTCCATATGCTGTTGGACTTGTACATGATGTATTGTTTCTGGGGCAATGCCGTTATTTTTTGTATGTACTGTTAAAGAAGAAAAAAATGTGTCAGGTACATGTGAAACAATGGGCCTCATTCCGAGACAGCAGGTAGTCATGGCACAGCAGTACTACCAGAGAGTGTTCATAACCTAACTGATTATGTTCATGTACAGAAATTATTGCTGTGTTTCAAGGGTCTTACTTGCCCTGTGTATATGTGTCATATGCTGTCACTGTATTCTAAGAACAGTAGTGTGAGAACAGCGCATATAAATGTGACCATATACAGGGAAAGTAAAGTAAGAAAAAAGCAGCAGTATTACCAGAAAGTGTTCATAACTTTACTATTTACCTTCATGAACAGAAATGATTGCTATGTTTGAGGCCTGCTTATTCCCGTATGTATCAAATGATGTGCCTGTACCCTAAGGAAAGTAGTGGAAAGTAGTATAACAACATATTTGAAGGGTAAGTCTACAAATAAAGTCCCTTTTTGAATTTTCAGTTCCTGAGAGTTACTGCAGAAAACCACGTGGTGTAGATATGTCAGTAAAGAAAAAAGAGGGAGACAGACATGTGATGTCATTAATGACATTTGTGGTGTCATCTTTGATGTCAAGAGTGTTAGTCGTAGCAGTGCACGGTGGTGGCACAAGTTATGGTTGCTTAGCTTACCATAACTGCCGAATTTCTGGTGTTTTTCGGTTTTACTTATAACCATAATATGGATAGGTTGTTTTAGTGCAAAGTAACTGTAATTCCCTTTAAAAATGTCTTTGCACTGAATTTGATTGGTTTTGCTTAGGACAACTGAAGCATAAAGACCCTTTAACAAAGTTTCTTCACTGAATATATATGAATATAAAACGTTTAGGGTGGCCATTGGAAGAAAATGGACGACGGCTGGTGTAAAAGAATCAACACAGCTACCTCAAAATGCAAACCTCGGATTGTAAATTGAAGAATTATTGAAGAAGCTGTTTTCGTGTGCAGAATAAGGGAGTACGTTGGCTTGAAGTCAAGGAAACTACTTTGAGAGACGGGTGTAAGGCACAAGGGGAGTCAAATGAATAGACCATGTGCGCAAGACATATTTCTGCTAAATTAGGATAGCAAGGACATTTACCAATGGCAAGTATTTAACAACCACAAATAGCAATTCAAGTACTGCTATTTGATTTTATTGAAGAGCGTGCCATTACCCCCTCTGGCTTTTAGAGACGTGCTCACTCCACAAAGGCAAAAGTCTGTGTAAGGTGGAGTGAGCACTTCTCTAAAGGCCAAAGGGGGTAATGGCACCCTATTCAATAAGATCAAATAGCAGTAATTGAAAGGCTGCATAGGACAAATTCATGGTCTCCTAACACGTGATGAAGAACTCAAAACAACGGCTATTCATTAGAGCTTTAAGTTAAGATAGTGGTGTGCTCACACTCCCTCGTATGTGCCAGAATAGTGAGCAGGCTATGAGGTCAACTACAAACGATAGACCTTGGCTAAGGATCAGGTCGATGACATATGAAGGGCTAATTGGAAAAACAGAGAACAAGATGACACAGCTTGAAAACCTAGGTTTTGTTCACATGCTGCTAAAAAAGCCGAAGGTCCAAGGTTGCATAGGGTTACCAACCAATCAAAAGGCCTGCCACGCACTTTCATCCAATGTTGCAGTTATTAGCCCGCTGTCATATTCTCGGCTATAATCAGTATGTGACGTATGTAGAAACAGCACAAGGCGTGTCCTACAGACAAGGGGCAGCCAATAAGATATTAACACTTATGTAATTCTATAAATAGACATGTTCTCTTAATCCAATCCCTCCTGGCGTTAGGTTTTTATGGAATGCTGTGTAGGATGACATCAGAGATGACGTATGTGAAAGTATATAGACTCTGTACAAGCAAACTTAGGTGTGAATATATTGAGCATCTACTTGACAGCTGTTTTTCTCCCAACTTTCTTTCATTGAGATAAAAGCAGTATTTTACCCTCTTCCTGTCTGATTATTTGATCGTTGATAATTATTGGTAATTCCATCTGGCACAAAGAAGAGCTTCAAGGTGCTAGAGCACAGCACTGTTCAGACTTGGGTAGCATTTGAGGAAAGGGAGACACCATATTCAAATCAGGCGTCTTTTGCACAGCCTTCCATAACGCTGCTTTTTAAAAGCTTATGTAATTGGGGAGCCATTCTAAAATGCAATGGTATTGAAGGCTGCCCCGAGCAATGCCAGTGGTTATGATTATTTTAAAGGCTCACTGTTTGGCTTCAATCTATCTCCCCACTTTCAGGTGCAACTTCACTAATGCAGCCCCAAAAAATGAAGCATGTCTGTTATTGCTTTGATTCCTGTGCAGTGTGAAAAAGGCCTAGGTTTTTGGGCTTATGTGTTCCCATAGGTGGTGGTAACAAGGTTGGTTTGCATATGGCTTCTGTAATTGCTCGCAAGGTCTAACTATAAAGATGGTATGGAAAGCGACGAAGAGCTGTGCCAGTGGTTATGATAAATTCAAAGCCTTTCATCCATACCCTTTTGTTCTTTGATTGTCTTTCTAAGTGAGTGATGGTATTCCCAGACATTTCACACTTGCACTCTACAATTTACGAATGATGTTGCACCTCTCTGATGAGGTCCGACAATTCTGAAACCCTTCTTGGGTTGCTTGTTTTTCTGTGCAGAAAGGACATGGCCTAGCAGATTTGTCTGGCCTGCTCCCAGTGGTGGCATAAGATGGTATGGAAGGCTGCATAGAGCAATGCCAATTGATATGAAAAATGTGTTTATTTCACCACTAGCACCACATAATGTTCAGTCATGATGAGACCCCATAAAGGGATGTCACATGACCTTTGGCCCTGGCAACGCCTCCCCATCCACCCTGTTCAGCCTCCTGCTTTTTCTTCTGAGCCTTGCTGCGTGGCTTCCTGTCACTGGAATGCGCCACCCTCAGAGTGTGGACGTCATAGCAATGGCTCGATTCACAATCGCCCACAATTGCACCCTGTTTCCCATGAGGCAACCACCGCTACAACACTGTTGCTGCTTCTCGCACGCAACGGTCCTTAGCCACCAGCCCGGGTCCGCGGAGGGAGGACGAACGTGATTTAGGCTGTGTAAGGCCGTTTTCACATAGCTCACAATTCACAATCTTCCTGGCTTCTTGGAGCTTTTTGTGGTCTTAGTGTGCAAGACTGTTTTTTTTAACATAGGTTCATCTCAGTGAAATATGTAATTTTATTCTGGGATTAAGATATAATTTGACAGAGATCTCTGTTGTGATGGTTTGCTTTTGGTATCACCCGCCAGCATCATACTGGCACCACAGGTCTCTGCATTTGTCCTGGGTATCTTCATAGTAGTGTTGACAGTCCTCCCCTCCCTGTTGCTGTTTGGGCCTTTGCCAGCAGTGCCATGGGTCAAACTGTTGAGTGCCGCCTGCTAATCTTCAAGTAAAAGATTATCCGCTAATGTTCATGAAGCTTTCAATCGTTTACTGGGTTGCATGTTTTGCCTTGCAGTATTACTTGAGAGTCATTAGCGGCTGCCAACTCTCCCGCCGCTGATCTCCCCAGATCATTGCCTCCAGGAGGAAAAGCATCGCTGCTCTGTTCCAAGGTTCTGGCCTCATAGATAGATCTTTCCACTGGGGGAGTCCTGCTTAAGATGCAGGCTCACAAGACAGGCCTAATAAAAGGGTCCCCAACCAGTGGAAGGCCCTATCGCATTTGGAGAGCGGTGTGTAAGGTCAAAGTAATGTAATGTAAGTGTTATTTGTATAGCGCCTTTTCTCATTGGTATGGTTTCAAAGCGCTGTTGGGGAAAGCCCTCGGGGGACTGAAGTCCAGGTATGGGAAATTCGATAGAGGAGTTTAGAATTTGTGTGTGCATTTTAGCCAATATGAAGGTAGGTAGGGGTGGCCAGGTCTGCAGCTACCCATGTCGAGCCGGAATGTGGATGGGTGCTGTGAGGTAGTCAGGAGAGTATGCGAGGGCAGGGGGGGGTCCTTATGTGTGCAGCTAGACTGAATTTTTGTCTTGGGGGATAGCTGCATTTTTATGGCAAAGGTGTTGTGCAATGTGTCTTAGAGTAGTGTATGATAGCAGATGCGTGCAGGTGGGTGGCCGTGACTTTGGCTATGTTCAATAAGCATGGAGTGTGATGCATATCCGTGTGTCCTAGCTGGGTTCCTTGTTTCGTAGTTGCAGCTGAATTTAGAAGGTGGTGAATTCAAAGCCCAGCTAAATTCTACTCGGTGGCTATATTCAAAAGCAGCTAAATATAACACACAGGCTATACGCAAAATTCATCTAAATATACCACAGTGGCTATACTCAAATTGTGGCTAAATATAGCACACTGGTTATACTAAAACTGCAGCTAAATATACCACGGTGGCTTTACTAAAAAGCAGCTAGATTTAAATGGGGGCCGGTTTTGAGCGAGACTAGATTCTACACAGTGACTATATCCAAAATGCAGCTAAATATACCACAGTGGCTATGCTCAAAGATGCAGCTAAGTATAACACAGTGGATAGGGTCAAAGGCAGCTAAGTATAACACAGTGGCTAGGGTCAAAGATGCAGCTAAGTATAACACAGTGTATAGGGTCAAAGGCAGCTAAGTATAACACAGTGGCTAGGGTCAAAGGCAGCTAGCTGCCTAGGGGTTTTCTGTGTGGGGTGTATGCAATTGGCACTTATGTTTGAGAGGGTGGGTTTATACAACAAACGTCTCAAACTAAATTCCCTGTGTAGAGGTCAATGTGTCTCTAGATCTGCCTCCCTTATTAGTTTGGATGCATGTTCTTCTGAATGTGTAATGTTTTGTTTAGTATGTTCCTATATCCTTGTATGTTGTGTTGGGACCGGACTGTTATTTCTGTGCATCTCGGGGATATATGTATGTACGTATCTTCATAGTATGCTTAGTTTATCTGTGTGCTTATGTCTCTACATGTCCATCTCTATGTCTACATGAATGATATGTGTGCCTGTGTTTGGCTTTATCTCTTTGCTAGATGACTGCGAGTGTGTCTTGACTATTTCGAATGGATTCCATCCCACTCAGATTCAAGCCTCATGCCCCACCCATATTTACTAAGGCTGTCACAGGTGCACTGCAACGTAAAGTAAGGCTGGAGTGGGGGCCCTGATATTGCTGCCCCCCCGAAGACATAACAGGTCTTGTGCGAGTGTGGGACCCCGGAATTACTGTGGCCCACTGTGGAACAGGGTCTGCAGGATTGTCCATTATGCCCTTGGATTTTGTGGACGTTCCTTCTGCTACCCTGAGTTTCTGAGAGCAAGGCCATAAAGAGTGTTGTCTGCGTGTAGCTATTCACGCGGCACAGGGGCAACCGTGCGCTATTGGAGGCTGTGTTGTATTTTGAAGGGTTATTTGCTCAAATGGCTATTATTTTATCTTTAAGACTATGGTTACTGTTTTATGCCATGTCTGTGATGAATCATGTGTTTATTGTTTAGTGATTGATGTCAGTTTAAGTTTATGCACCACCATTTTGGGGGGTTCAACTTGCTACTTTAAAAGTATAGTGTTCAGTAATAAAAAGAGAAGAAATACTAATGGTGAGGTCTTGCGTAGAGTAGTCTGATGTAGGACTGATATTTGGTGTATAACATTGACATCTGTTGAGAGAGAGCAGGATTTAACCGCCTTTTTGATAATGGTACTTTGAGGCAAAACATTTGTTTATGTAGGGTGACCTCCTAAAATGTGGTTCTTCCCCTGCAAACATGACAAAGCAAATGGGTCAGTCAACTTGTACTACCTCCACAATAACGGAGAGTTAAAAGAAAGAAACAAAACGAATAAGTACACTAAATATACAAATTGTATTTCAAATAAGGATTTGTGTTATTTGGAAAATTAAATATACTTTGAGTGCCAACCTCACTATCCTTATTCTTTAGGCCACTTGACTTTGCCAGGTGTTTGAGGTCCCTCTTTATACTTGTCGGCATAGTTGGGAGGCAGAATTCACGGACTTGGGTTACTTGCCATAACTACTTGAGCGCCACGTTCTAGATGTGTGCAAGCCAGATGTGCTCAGGCACAGCCTGGGAAGAGAACAAGGTGCTGACCACACCATCATGTGCTACTTCCAGGAAAGGTCCAAGTCGCTGGTACTCAACCCTCCTGCCTATCCCTTCACCCCCAACACCACCCCCCTCCCGCCACCTCCCTTCAGGAAGGCGCTAGTTGATACCAGTGCCACAGATCTTAGTGACTACCATGGTAGGGAACTGATGCAGATGGTCTTTTTGCTTTTGTTGGGAATGGTGGGTGTTGGCACATGACTGCCACTGGGTAGGGAGGTGCATGCAGTTCCCTTTCTTTAGGGACACACAGCGATAGAGACCACCTGCAACTACATAAAACCAGCCCGCATCCATCTCCCACTGCAGTAGCCTCTGCCTGCTGTGCCAACACCTGTCATTCTTAACAAAAGCATGAATGCACTCTGCATTGATTCCCCCTCCCCAGTTGCTTGTATCCTTCTTGCCACGGTAATCAAATTCCTGCATTCTGAACTCATCTCCCCCTACTCTAATCAGTGCCGGGGCACAAAGGCATCTCCAACGGCAAGAATGATTTCTGCATTATAGCAATAACACCTGCGTTGGTGGGATGGATTGGCCGGTAATTGCCCGGCACCGAAGTTATAGTCCCGAGCAAAGACAGGGCTTTAACGCAGTGCCAGGTGCCATTATTGGCCAGTCCAGCCTGCCAACATGGGTGATACTGCTGTTAGCACTCAGGGGCTAAGCCCCGAGGAGCTAGTACTAAGTTTATTTAAAAAAAAAAATAACACTCCCAGTTGAGCCGGTCATGGAAATGGAAGACACACTCTGCGCAGACACTTCCATGAGGTGGATTGTAGAGAAGCATGTGACGGGATGCGATGGAGAAAGTAAGTACGGGTGGCCGGGGGGCAGAGTGAGGGAGGAAAGATTTAGGCAGAAGCGGTCCCTAGGGGACCTGGAGAGGGCACCCGGATATGCCGGGGAAATGGGGCCTTTGGGATGAAGGTGCCATTCAAGAGTTGAAACGCAGACTCGGATCATAAGATTCAGCCCGCGTCCTGCTAATCTGATTGGCTGGTACCTTCTCCCCAGGAGCTGATACATCGATATTAGCAAAACTAAAATAATGAGTATTTAACAAAGATATCTCTGCAATGATCAGCAGTTGATGAATGTAGTGCATGTCTCCAAGTTAGTCTTAACATTACTGTTATTTGCAATTCATTTTATTTAGTAGTGATCTGATGCCCGAGCTCAGGTACCCAGTCGACTGAGGGGTTTAGATACGGAGAAGGGTAGTGATAATGATAGCCGTTCCTGTGATTCCTCACAGAAGGTGGGTGGTGTGGTGTTCCAGCGGTGCCAAGTTTCCGCAAAGTCACAAGCTTCAGTTTGGTCCCAAGCCTCAGTCAGGTCCCAGGGTAGTGAATTGATTGCTAGAAAGATCTGCTCAGAGGAAAGGGGGATGCTCAACCGGCAAAGACTCGGAGGAATGCCACCGGTCCAGCAGAACAAAACCAGAAGGATTTAGTCATGTTAGAGCTGCACAAACTGGAGCTGCAGAAGGGACTGGAGGCCCAGGAACAAACTCTTAGAGGGGCCATTTGCGTTTCCACTCATGGCACCCAAGGAAGGCCTACACGCGACATCCCCAAGGACTTAGTCCACTCATAAACCATATGAGGTGGGGAAAGACATCCTTGATTAGTTTGAGGCACTCGGACTCTTTCCACCTCCAGGAGGTGTTAAAGGAATTGTGGGGGCCAGCCCTTATGGGCAGCCTACCGACAGCTGGAACTGAGGTGATTATTCACTTAGCTCCTGAGAAAAGGCCATTTATGAGACAATGAAAGTCACCATCCTGAGCAAGTACTGCTGGACCCCAGAACAATGCCTGTGGAGCGTTAGAGAGCTCACCAAGAAGGGGGATCAAACCTTTGATGCGTTTATGCATAGGTCTTTCAAATATCCGAGGGTATGTGTCGCAAGTAAAAACGTTGACACATTTGAAGAGATGTATAATTTGGATCCATGCAAGAATGTCCTGAAAAATGATGAAATGCAGTTACACAAGCATTTAGCATAAAGGAATATCACAGACCTTCGAGAGTTTGCAAAAGCGACGGACAGGCATGTGAGAACTCGAGTCAAGGAAAAGGATGAGGTGAACACATCTAAACCAGATGTGTCAACAGGTCAACATCAACCTAAGGAGCGTAAGAGCACAGGTACTCCCCCGCGACGAAAGGTCCCAAAAAGCACGATTGGAAACCCCAGCTAGGGGTGGTGTTTCCTCTTGCTCTGGGGCAACCCCACCTGCCAGACGAGAGGCTGCTTTCAGTGTGGAGACCATACACGTAGCAGGGGAAATCCAACTTGCAAGGATAGACACAAGCAGCCATCAGTCTGGTCTCATGGAGGAAGAAGCCAGAGTCAGTCTTGGGATCTGAGATGGTGAATTTCCACGAGGTCAGGGGCTGTGCCTTTGTAACTCTGCATGGTAGGCAGTGTTTACAATGGATCCCTATTGAGTCAACCTGCTTTATGCTGGTGCATAAAGCCTGCGGGCTTCCTAGGAATCCCCAGCTTTTGCACCGGCATGAAAATACATGCCGCCGCAAATGCCGGGGTATTTGCATAGCGGAGCGGAAGTTAGCCGGTGGAAATGCAGATTGCGTTCTAACCCTCCTCTACCCCTCCCCTAGTCTTGGGAGGATAGCTCCGGGGCAACGTGCTCGCCTTGGAAGCAAAATGACACAGAGTACCACCAGTTCAATCCCCGGGTCCACGTGTAGAAACCTCTGGGTATTAAGCGTGTAATAAATAACCTATCATATCACATCACCATACAAATGATTGAAACTGGGGTGTGACATGAATGGAAGATGTAAAAGCCTTACACAAGTCTTTTGTGCCTTCAATTTGCATTGTACCCCTGAGTCTTATGACGTTAGTGAACAGTGTAATAGGATTGAAAATTACAGCATTGCTTCTGGAGAAACATGGCTGAGGTTTGTTACACATATATTACATCCGAGCACAAGTAACAAAAAGCGACCAGCGTTAGGCAGGTGATGTCCCTGCCCTTTTTTCAATATTAAACCTACCCCCTTTTCTTAAGTCCTTAGTTCCAACCTCACCTTTCCACCGGGGTCCATCAGAAGAATGTCCCGGCTCCCCCGGGAACAAGAACCTGTGTGCCCACCATCTCATTGCGCCCCCTGAAGAGCTGCTATCTGCAACTTTGATTGGTTGAGGCTAGTCAATCCATGACTTTGGGATGGGACCCTGAGTGCTACCATATTGCCACAGTTTCTTTTTGTACCCTGTTTCACAGGCCGTAGCAGCTGCCCGCAACTTCGTCGGGCTTCGGCCCCCTGTTAAGCTTGCAGCCTCTTTACCAGTGGAGCAACTTTGCTGAAAATGTTGGGGGCGGGGTACATGACATCTGAAGAAAAGGTGCCCCAGCCAAATGAATGGGGACAAAATGGTGTACAATGAAAGTTGGGGAGGGAACACCCCTGTCCCCCCCTCATGAAATTGCACCCATGCTCTTTACTGACTGCTTGAGGCCGCCCGACAACGCCGTCCCTTCCACCACACCGACACCTCAACTGTCTTGCCCCCTGCCTCAGCAGCGGGGCTTGGTGTCATGGCAGGTGGGTGGGGCTGTCCCTGGCGGGGGCTGTCTTCTGGCACAGATCCTGTGAAGGGGCTGGCCCTCCCAGGGCACAAAACCCGTCTCCCAGCCTGGAAGGGGAGAGAGCTCTGCCAGCCCGAGTACCTGCTCTTTCCACCCCCTGAAGCGCCAGGCAACTTGGTAAGTGAAACGGGAAGTGGGGGACGGGGGGTGCAGGGTGGAATGGCACGTCAGCTGGACCATTTGTGGAGGACACGCACTGCTGGTGAGGCAGCTCAATGGGCTGAGACATCTCCTAATAGCGGTATTGCATCAGAGACCTGCGATCTAACCTGCAGGGCAAAGGCTCCAGTTGTATTTAACAGATTGGTGGTCGCGAGCACCTGCGTGGGAGTTTGCAGCTGAAAGGGTCAAGGCACATGTCCTTGATGACTAGATCTAAGATGTGGGCCGTACGTTTAAGCTGGGTCAATAAAATGGATTGTAACAAGTGGAAGGTTGAAACCAGAAAGAAGAATGGGAACATATCTGGGGCCGGATTGCAGAAACTTTGCACCAGTGCAAGTGCAGTTGTAAAATTGCACGGTATTAACACCAGGGTAAAGAGGTTAGCACTATTTTTAAAAACACTGGGACACATTCGAACACCATTGCACCAAGACAAGTGTAGTCGGGCATGGTGCAAATATTGCCCTAGAACAAAAAATATATATTTTGTATGCATTTTTTTTGCATCAGGGCAAAGTTTGCCCAAGTGCCAATACCCTAGGATAAAGTTTACCCTGGTGCAAACATGCAGTGAAAATGCATCTTTTTTGCATTAGGGCAATTTTTACCCTGGTGCTCATAATATGGCAAACTGCACCTGTGTTGATGCAATGGTTTTCTAATGTGTCCCAGTGTTTTTTTTTTTTAAATAGGGCAAACTTTGCCCTAGTGCGAATAGCGTGCAACTTTGCACTTGCACCCCGTGCAGGGTTTCTCTAATCTCGCCCCAGGTGCAGGCGATGTCTCTACTAGCCAGCGCGCCTGTGATGGACGCTGAGCAAGCGATGCAAGTTTGCATCAGGCCCGTCCACAGCCGGCTGCAAAGCACGAGCAAAGCAGTCCACTTTGCATTCCATGTCCTTACTGCAGGCGTGCAGACCCCGGGCACAGACCCATGTGCGACTTATATTACAAATCAAAAAAGAAATTGCGTTTCTACTGCTCCTTTTATATTTAACAGCACTTTTTCATGGTTCATGAGGGAATTTTTAGGATGTAATACATTTTAGAAATTATATATTTCCTGATGACCCTTTTTTCCAAGGGGGTTTCAGAGGAGGGCAGCCACCGACACTTAGAGTTAGGATTAATTCACCTCACAAAACATATTAAACAAAACACATGATCGCTCCCTGAGTTTCTATTCCAGCTCTTCGTGTAGTTTCTATGTTGCAGAGCAACTACATCTTGTATTTCTAAATCAGGTGTTTTGCGCTGCACTGAGTATAATCAAAAGTGCTATAAACAGTGAAATGATTAAAAGGCTTGTCACTTTCCAAGCAGCACAGCTGCTGATCCACATGCATTTCCATCCTCCAAACAGCAGTGCAATTATATGTATATTTGTTTAATGCTCATGGAAATCTGGTTGAAGTGCAAGTTTTGGTATGCTATGTTGCATCGTGGTAATTTGAGGCGTGCCAGCATTGCGGTAGAGACGGCCTCATCACGACTTTGCCGGTAACCCTTAAATCCTGCAGTCGCGCTATTACCGCTGGATTTAAGCGTCCGCCAAATCAGGACTTCGGTGGATTTCGCTCAAGCTCTTGGCTGGGGGGTAATCCACCGAAAATGTGCGCTATTACCGCCGGCGGGTAATCCGCCGGTGGTAAGAGCGCGAATTTTCCACACTGAGCCCAATGGGGAATGGGGCATTCCCGAATGGGCTCAATGGGGAATTACATTACCGCCGAACTCGTGATCCGGCGTTATTAGCGCCGGGGAGTTCGGCGGTAGGGCTAATACTGCTGGCGGTAATACCGCCAGCATTACCGCCAAAGTCGTGATCAGGCCCTTAAGGGCGTTGTTAAGCAGAGCACAACCACAGAGCTATCTGCTAAATATGCTTCGTAGAACATTGAAAATTTAAGTTTTCAGTCCCCTAGAACAGGCCAAATGGTCTTGTATAGCACAGTGTGTTTGGGGGATGGGCCTTCCACGTGTCTTTGAATGCCCCCCACCCCCAACTTTCTCAATGTTTGGCAATATTGTGAAATGCACAACTGCATACTCCAGATTTGTCAATGTTCTGGATTTTGAAAATGACAGATATTTCTCAAATCTGGAATGTGCGTACCAGGGGTGTTGCTAGGTGTGGAAAAGGTCCGGGGCTACGCTAATGTCGGGACTGTCGGGACTCCGGGCCAGCTAGCCTTATGGTTGTAGCTCCTGAAATTCTATCTAGGGCTACAAGCAAAAGACCCAGCCCACTCATACTCCCTCCCAGCAATGCCTCTGGTGCGTGCGTATATATATATATATATATATATATATATATATATATATATATATATATACACAACACACACACCCGCCCCCCAATAAACTTGTTTATTAATGAACATTTATTTTGATCTTTCACAAAGAGCTGGTTGACTGGACCCTTTGTGCTTTCCAGCACATTGCTATTGGGACCATAATCATGATCCTGTACTATTTAGATACCAGGATGCCCCTCTCTTCCTTGAAGATCATCAAACCTAAAAATGGACTTGAAACAGAATGCTTATCTGAGCTCACATGAAGTAAATATAAGCATTGGCAAAGCCAATAGCTTTGTCTTTTGCGTAGGCATCGGATAGATATTTGCCAGACACTGCCATGGTGTTACTACTTGGCCATAAGTGGGCAACAGCTGACAAATGGTGTGATACCTGACACATGCTAACTAATTCCCATACATGAGCCAAAAGTGTTAGCCTTTGCCAATGCTTGAATTGAGCATGAATTCAGTGCACATAACATATTATAGCACCCAAAAAGACGCCAATCTAGGTCAGAATTCAAAAAGTAATGTGAACTACTGTGGCAATAAGACCCGAGGTGGCGGGCCAATACCGCCCCAGGTAATGCCCCCGGGGCCGTAGTTACAGGCCTGAGCATAGCGAGGGCCTTAACGAAGACACGGGGGCATTACCGTGGGCGGTATTGGCCCGCCGCCAAGGGTCTTATTGCCATTAGCACCCCGGCCCATTAGACCGGGATGCTAATGGCATTTTTTTTTCTGTTTCGCTTGTTTCAACAAAAAAAAGAAAAAAAAATGGCTGCCGGGAAAGGGAAAACGTAGTCCGTTTTCCCTTTCCATGGCGGCCATCGGGAGCGGATGCGCTGGGAACACAAGTGTTCCCAGCGCGTTCGCTCCCAAGACTAGAAGAAAAAAGAAGGTAAGTGGGGTTGGGAGGGCGGAAGGGAGGGGGACGGGGAAGAAAAAAAAAAAAAAGTACCGCGGCCTCCGGCAGGGGACGATGGAAGCCTCTAGCCGTGTGGAGGCTTGGAGCGGGATGGCCCCGCTCCGAGTCTCCACACGGCTGGAGGTTTCCATCGTCCCCCGCTGGAGATTGCAGGATAGAAGGTAAGTTGGGTGGGGTGGGAGGTGGGAGGAAAAAAAAAAACATTCTTACCTGAGTCCCCGGCGGGGGACGAAGGAAGCCTCCAGCCATGGGGAGGCTCGGAGCGGGGATTGACCCGTTTCGAGCCTCCTCATTGGCTGAGGGGCTGCCACGCCCCTCGCTGGGAATAGAGTAGCCGGCACGCACGGCGTAAAAGGGAATACCATGTGGTATGGCTCGCAAATGAGCCAATCACCACCTAGTATTCCTGTTGCGCCGCGCGTGCCGGGTGCTAATGCAAGGTAAACTACCCTGGTTGTTGTAACCTGCTGCAGGGTATATTAAATACTACCCTGGAGAGTTTTATTGACATGATTAATTAATAATCATGCCATCTGTCTGCCTACATGAACGTCAAATATCTGAACTTTTTTCAATGCCCCTTTTTTTTGGATACTCGAGCACTGGTGCATGTTTCGGCGTGCCGGTGGTTGTGTCATCCATGTCAAGCCTTCCTCAGGGCAGGTAAAACTAGTAACCCCTTTACTTCTGACAAGGATGTGAAGAATGTGTGGGATTGTCGCCAAAAACACTGGAATCCTTACACTGGGGGGCACCCTCTTCTCGGACAACTGGTGTATCCAAGGTGATACAGTTGGTCACTGAAATTCTGCTTGCTGGGACCCAGGGTGGTCGGTCAGGTGTCCATCTTCCTACAAGTTTGTAGTGCCTGAATACCAGGAGAGGCTCTTACTTAGAAATCTTAGGAGATGCTTCTTGCTCCCATTCGAATTGGAGAGCCGCGCCCAGATCTGCGGGCCCGCAAGGCACTTGCACTTTGTGGAGTTCAAAACAGAGATCAGCACCCATAAACAGTCACAGCGCTTGTTAGTGGTCAGTGTGTGGCATGGCATTCGCTTGTCTGGTGTCTCAGACTAACTGCATCGGCCGCGTTGCCATAGGGTTATCTAAACTACTGCAGCCCTATAATGAGGACAGCCAGATACAAGACCCATAATGCAATGGGGGTATTGGTGGGAGTGGCTCAAGGCTGGCCAGTTTGCAGTTTTGATGGTCATTTGTCAGGTCTTTCCTCTATACATTCAGCTTGTTTGGCATAGTGGCTAAATTAACTTACCTACATATTTAGAACCTTATGCACGTCATGCGTATTCTTGGGGTATACCCGTAATATAATGTCTGTGGCCATCCTGCAAGTACACACATGTGATTTTTTTTAAATATTGTACCTAACGGAGATTTCATAGAATCTATTTCACCGAAAAACAAAATCTACCTTTTAGTTTTTCTACTTTTTTTTAATGCAGAGGCCCCTGCTGCTTCCCCTCACCACTCCCTACCCTAACTTATACCCTTACCGCACAACCCGCCTATTATGCATTACACATATACCATTTCCCCTACCATTTTCAGTGAAATTGATTCGGTGAAGTCTCATTAGGTGAAATGGTATTCGAAGAAATCTCCGGTAACGCACAAATGTATCCACCAGCATGGAAGTGTGGTTGATAGTTTCATGAGCCATCAACCCTGATGTTCTGAAGTTGCTGCTTGTGCCCTTGACTTAACTCTGGGAGAATACTTTTTATAAAGTGAAATTCAGAATTCTCAGAGGAAGAGGACTGGCGGCATTCATTGGCAATGTATCAAGTTGCACAGAATCAGGCGAGCAGTCTTGTATGCCAGTGATTGGCACATATCACCCAGAGCCAGCTTAGACTCTGCTGTAGAAGAAAAGTATAAACACTGCAGCAATCGGTGAGCTGTGTAATTAACCATTAAGCTGACCAACCAAATACATTTTGGTGGGCTCATGGCCCTAACAATTAAACGTGAAGGAACTAAACACGTCAAGAATTATAGAGGATTTGCCAACCTAAAACCATTTTTGCCAATAGTCAAATGCACACGTAGGAAGAGGATTGTAAAGTGAGGCGATAAGGAGAAATAGGATGCTGTGATGCCTTCGCGTATCTGCGGGAGCTTCGCACGCGCAGACATGGGCATGAACTACACAGGCAAAAAGGCATGGGACACCAGCGGATAGAGAAACACGTCTATCTTTAGTCAATGCACATCAGGAACTGCCCCTTCACCCGCACCCTCCTACCTAACCCCAACGTCACTTCCCGTGGGAAATGGTCACAACGGCAGCCGTCCCACATAACGATGTTGAGGGGCTGCCAGGCTGTTTACTACGCACCCTGACAGATGCCAGAAAGCAGAGAGGGGTAGCACTAGAGCAGAATAGGCAACCACGCAAGTGGAGGAAGAACTGGCATGCTGTAGAAAAAAGGCAGCACAATGAGAATTCCATTCATTCAACATAACTTTATTCGGTAGCTATGAAAGTATAAATAACAATCCCAAAATGTACTTTACAATACAAAAAACATATCCAATGTTTGAGAACAGGGAAACTGAAGGCATTATTAACAGGGTGATCGCAGGCAGCCTGGGCCCTACACTATCCCCTTAACAGGTCGAAACAAATTCAAACACAGCCTCGCTGTGGTTAGTGATGATTACTGGAGAGCCTGTTAACCCTTTTACCCCCCAAAGGGATGGCATTTCCACCTGTCAACACTGAACCCAAAGGTCTGAGGCCCACAGGGAAGTGACAAAGTTTGATTACACTGTTCGGGTGTGGGGTGCAGGCCTTGTAGGCATTCAGTATATTCCTGACCACTTCATTGTCACAGTGATTTAGTTCAACAAAATCGTCTTCTCCCCAGTTGGACTTTCTGGCACAATTCAGAAATGAGCAACCCCCTCTAGTTTTCAACCAGTGTAGGCTTATTTTGAGGAGTGCCTCCCTTGGTTCTGGTCGGTTTGAGAGTCGTTTCGTGACTCTTTGTAGTAAGCTAATCCTAGTGTCCCATGGCCTACCATACTTGGTTGAGGGAGAGTGTGAGTTTACTGGTGTGAACCTTCCTGGGAGCACACAGGGTGGACGCCCCTTATGTGCTTGATTGGGCTGTGGTAGCTTAAAGGGTTGCCCCTCATTCGCTTTTACTTTCGCAGGGTTAGGTTCTATATTCTTCTCTGTGGCAGTGGGCATAGGAGGTTGAGGAAACTTGTTGGAGTGAAGGGGGTAAATGGGGGAGTCACAGTCCCGGTCAGCCCCTTCATCAGCTGGTTAACAAGTTGGGTCACCTGCAGTTATACTGCTGGGCGCCACTGCGATGAGGGTCAAGAGCAAAGTCTTAATGTGGGACAGCTCAGCCAGAACTAGGTTGCAGTTACAGCAGCAGACAGGATAGCCTGTACCACCATCCTCTTTCCTTTCTGGTGCAGGTATGACCGTGGGTGTAAACGCTGGGGTAACAGTGAGCCCAATTGCGCTGGTCAAGCGTGGGGTGGGACAGGGTGGCGTGGCACAGGGCTGAGGGGCAGATACAGGGTCAAATTCAGGCTCGCACCCCTTGATCATAGGGTGGTCTGTAGCAGGGAGGGGCCCTTCTATGGACTGTGCAGGCTGGGCAGGAGCAGGAGGGCAAACAGGGGTTGAACAAATGGTAGTGTTCAACTGGGGTTCGGCTACAGCAGCCGTACTCAGTGCAGGTAGTGAAGGGGACACTGCCCCAGGGTTGCCGAAGAATTGGCGGATCTCTGTGATCAGCAGGTGGGCATCCCCGAAGGCCATGGATGCTGTGGATGCTGTGGGTCCAGTGGACTCATGCGGGGTTCCTGGAGCAAGCACTGTAGTTTTGGCAGCTATGGCTTCCACTTTTAGATTCCTCTTTAGCTGCCTGAATTTCCTCATGGTGTCTATAGGCGGGTCCGGGCCGAGCTCAGGGCCAAAGAACACGAGGGGTGTAGAGGCTGGGATCTCCCCCGTGGCTTGACCAAGAGGCACCGGCATGTTGGAGCCCCCAAGGAGTGGTTCCAGAAGTGTGATAAGTGGGGCAGAATACAGTCAGGGAATTAATTCCCGAGTTACCTTGATTGGAGACAGCGTTGTCCAGGAGTAGGAATGGTCCAAAGAGTTTTTATTTTGTTTTATTCGTATTTATATAGTGGACAACAGCCCGAGGACATCGTGGCACTTGTTACAGTACAAAGCTTAGTTACTTAGTTAGATGGTCATTAGCAATATATATACAGGTTGCAATATAGTTACATAGTCATTAGCAGTATATATTCGGTTTACAATACAGTTATATTACATTTGTGTTATATTACAATATACATGGCAGAAGTGGAGGAGGCAGTCCTCCACTTGCTAGTTGAGGAGAGTGGCCTTGAGGTTGTTGCGGAAGACAGAGATGGAAGTTTCAGCTCTAAGGGTGGCAGGGAGTGAGTTCCAGAGTTTCGGTGCAATATAGGAGAAGCCTAGACATCCTGCTGTGGCTCTCTTTATGCGCGGTATGTGTAGCTGGTTGGTGTACTGAGCTCTGGTGGGGCGAGTGGATGTGGTCCTTGATATTGCTTCAGATAGGTATGCTGGAGCGGTTTTGTTGATGCACCTGTGATTGATGGTGAGGATTTTCAGAGTAATACGGTCTTTGACCTGGAGCCACCGTGCTTCACGTCTGGCGTGGGATATATGGTCTCTTCTAGGGATGCTCATGGCGGCTCTGAGGTCATTGTTTTGTGTGGTTTGCAGTCTGTGAATGTTTTTGGCGGAGGTGTCAGCTAGAAGGGCGTTGCCATAATCGAGTTTGGCTCCTATAGTTGCTCTAGCTATGGCCAAGCGGTTGGGGGTGGATAAGTAGGGTTTAATGGCATTGATGAGTTTGGTGCTGAACGCTGATGCAGAGGCTATGGCACTGACTTGTTTGTTCATCAATAGATTTGCATCAATGTGAACACCTAGAGTCTTGACAGAGGATGATACGGAGATGTTTGAGTTGTCTATGTTGAAGTTGTTGTATTGGGGGCTTAGGGATAATGTGTTTGTCTGGCCCAGGATGAGAATTTCAGTCTTCTCCCCGTTAAGACAGAGGCCGTTGATTGCCATCCAAGCTTGGATAGTGGCATAGATGTTGTGAAGGGCTGTGGCGTCTTAGTGATAGAGTCCAGATAGGGGTAAAAGTACTTGAGTGTCGTCTGCATAGTTTGTATATGCAACACCCATGGATTCAAGTAGGTCGAACAGGGGTTTTGTGAAGAGGTTATAGGGGGTGGGGGCTGTACAAGATCCTTGGGGGACACCAAGTTTATAGTGGTAGGATCTGCGTTAGCTGTGTCAGAGTAGACCTTCATGGCTCTTCCTTCAAGGAAAGAAGGGATCCAGGATGCTGCTTGATTAGAGAAATGGGCTGCATGGGTGAGGTGGGTGGTGAGTGTTTGCTGATCTACCAGGTCAAAAGCAGCTGATAGATCGAGGAGGAGGAGCAAGGCAGGTTTGCCTTTGTCAATGATCTGTGAGATTTGATTTTTTAGGTCTAATAAGGCGGATTCTGTTCCATTCCCGACACGGAAGCCAGATTGTCTTTTGCCTAGTATGGAGTTAGCTTCTATGTAAGATTGGATCTGGATGTGAGCTGCTTTGTCCAGGATTTTTAGGAGGAACGGGACTGTCGTTATCGGTCTGTAGTTGTTGGTTGCGCTGGGTCAAGTGTGGCCCTTTTTAGAAGTGGCCGCACCCAGGCTTCCTTGAGGTTGTTTGGGACAGTTCCTGTTTGGAAAGATGCGTTAATGAAGGCAGTAATCAGGGGTGCTAGGTCATTGGCGCATTACTTGAGGATTTTGGGAGGGCAAATGTCTGCTTTGCAGAGGGATGGTTTGAGGTTTTTGATGAGATTAAGGACCTCAGGTTCAGTGACGTTTCTGAAGGAGAATTGAGCGTGATTGAGATTACTACGCTTGTCTTGTGTAGGGTGGTTGGTTTTTTGGTTTGGGAGGGCTTTGCAGTAGTTTTGGATTTTGTTCTGGAGAAGTTTCATTTTGTTGAGCATGGTGGACTGAATGCTGGCACACCAGGCTTTGTCTTTAGTTATCTCGTCAGCGGTAGCCGGAGGAGTGACTAATTCTTTAAAGATTGCGAATAGTTCTTTAGCTTGGGAGTTGGCCTTTGAGATCCTATCATGGAAGGAGTTGGATTTTTCTGCTAAGATGGCTTTTTTATATTGGAGGGCTATTTGTTTGAAGAGGCTCTTATTTAGATTACTCTGATCCGTTTGCCTGTTTTTAAGCGACTAGCGCTTTTGAGCTTGGAGATTTTGGAGTTCTTCTGAGAATCAAGAGTTGCAGTGAAATTATTTTTTTCCCTTCTTGCTTTCAAGTGGGGCTATAGAGTTTATGGCATTGGTGAGAGTATCATTGAAGATAGCTGATAGTATATTTGGGTCCTGAGAGAAAGGTGGTGCTAGGCAGGGGCTTTTAAGCTGGGGACGCAAGTTGTCTGCGTTGAGTTTTTTAGAACTTCTTATTGTGGCAGGTGGTGCGTGGGTGAGAGTCTTAGGTTTAGGGTTGGTGGGGATGAGGAATTCGATGCATGTGTGGTCTGTCCAAGGAAGGGCGGTGTTTGAGGTAATGTTGGATGCACAGTTGTGATCCAAGACCCAGTCAAGGGTGCGGCCTTTGGAGTGAGTAGGGGTGAGGACTATTTGGGAGAAACCTAAGTCTGGGAGTTCTTTAGCTAGGGTTGCAGCAGATTTATCCCTAGGATCATTGTATCCTAAATGTAAGTCTCCTAATAGAAGGATTTTGGAGGACTTTTTAATGTTGTTGCTGAGTCGATGGGAGAGGTGCTCTTGAAAGTCAGCTGGGAGTCTGTATAGGATGTGGTTGTTGATTAGATTATTGGGGGAGAGCGTAAGATTGGCTGATAGGATATCAGCATTACCACCCCATGTATTATGGTCTGCTAATCTGATGGATAGTGAGTCTTTGTTGATAAGGGTGACTCCCCCTCAATCTTACCACATTTATCTTGCCTAAGGATGGGGTAGCCTGTGGGTAGAGCTAGTGCGATGGCTGGGCAGGAGGCATCATTGAGCCAGGATTCGGTGATGCAAAGTAAATCCAGATTAAGTGTGGATAGTAGATAATTTATCTCGAGGGCATGTGCAAGTAGGGAGCGTACGTTCAGTAGTGCACATTTAAGAGGTGGGTGTTGTGTGCCTTTGATGTTTTTGTTTGTACTAGTATGGGGTGAAGTGTGCTTGTTGTGGTGTGTGGTAGTGGTGCAGTGTGGGTGCCTAATCTGGTGTTTCTAGTCGTGATGGGTGTGGGTGAGCAGAGTAAATACCTAGGAAGTGATCGATTTCTGAGATTGCGGAGTCTGGTGGCTAGGTGGCCCAGACTGTGTGATGTTGTAGTCTGGTGCTGCGGCATGTGAATTTAGTGCCGGGCGCTGGGTGAGGTGTGCTGGGAATATGTTGGGAGGCGTAGAGGCCATTATAGTGAGGGCTATAAGGATGGCTTTTAGGCTGGCTGAGCGGAGTGTCGCAGTGAGAGTGCGGGAGAGTGAAACTATGCTATGATTGGGCATCATGATCGTGGAGAGTGGCTGTGTGTGTGTTTGTGTGCAGCTGGTGTGTGCTGCTGGTATGTGACAGAAATGACAGGGGGATCCTGCGACTAGTGCTAGGTAGTTCAGAGGCAGGGCATAATAGGTAGCAGTTCAACAAAATACAATGCCTAAATTTGATTTTCTAAGTGGGGCAGGCAGAGGCTAAATGGTGGCAGGGCATAATAGGTAGTAGTTGGCTGCACAAGAGGATACAGTACAAGCAGATAAGCAATACTGGTAAATGCGCTAAATAGTATAGTGAGATATTATATATCAACAATAGACCAGGTGATAGCAAGCAATTGTCCAAAGTCAGTAAAAAGCAGAGGCACCCATGAGGTGTACTACATGAAGGGATTAGGTGGAAAGGTTAGGTTCTGGGGAGGTGTGGGCAAGCTGCAGGGTCAGGGCAGGCTTACCAGAAAATGGGCAGAGTCCTTAGGCCAGGCCTCAGGTGCCTCCGGACAGGCTCCAGACAGGAAAAGTTCCTTGTGATGAGGATCCTTTGGATGAGAGAGTCCAAAGAGCGTCTATGTGGTGCCAAACACTGCGCCCTGGCCCCGCCGCGGGCTTCACCCCTGCAGGGCTGGGGAAGCGCTGATAAACCTGAGGGGGCGTGGCCACCAGGAACAGGAAGGAAGTCCCTCCAGCATAGAGCATGGAGAATTCCATAGCACTGGACACTTGCTTCCCCTGCAAAGCGAATAACTGGGGACCCCATGGAAAATAAAGAGCCTGGCTAGAATGGCACAAACACATTGTAGTGTTCTCTAGTGCACATGGGAAAAGGTCTACGCTGTGTAATAAAATATAATAAATGGAACAGCCCCTTGGAACCAGTCACAGTGCAACATGTGTATGAAATAAAGGTAGGCATACCACTTAATTATCAAAACAAATACAACCCGGGGAGTGGACTGGCCTATAGAGAACTCTGGATATTTCCCCGGTAGACCGCTGCACCCTGGGCTTGTTTTGTGTTGTCTTTCCATATTTTGCCATAAAACAAGGGTTGGGCTTACTGACAAAGTGTAATATGGGGCCACTTTGAAAATGACTTCCAGGGCCTCTTTTAGTTCCCAGTACACCCCTGAATACAACATCTTTGCTAACTGCCGATGGTTGGCAAGTGGAGCCAGGTCATGTAACACCATGAACATACCTGGCTTTTTTTGCCAATGCTGTTTTTACATGGTGAAGCAGCGGCATACTTTTTTTATGAGGACAACTAAACTACAAGTCCAAGAATGCAAATGGGTTGTTAGTTGAAAAGCAAGGACTGACCCAAGGGTGTCCACTTTGCAGCTCAGATTGCCACTTGCCAAGTATTTCCTTTCTATAAAAATATGGTGTGTGTGTTGCTGGGGCAAAATAACATCTGCACATTTAGAACTCATTTGAAAAAGAAACAGTGAAATCGATATGCTTGTCACTAAACCTTAAACATGATGTCAATGGTCATACACCAATCAGACACATTTAGCCAGGCATTGCGGCCACAAGTGGGGATGGTTAACATCTCACAAGCGGTTAAGACTGGTGTTGGTAAGTTGCTGCTGGATATACTTTTTATAAACCTAAACACTGATTTCGCAGCGATAGCGGAGACGAGAAGTTCTATGGGCGCGCCCATCTTCTACTGGGGATCCGAACCTGAAAGTCATGCAGTGAGAAATGCAGAACTTGCCTGGGAAACATGAAAACTGTTATATGCTGGTGGAATGTAACGCCAACACAATCTTCACAGTTACCCGGGCAAGATCAGTACTCAGCGGCCAGCAGTGTGTCTCGGACATTGGAGGTGTGTGAAGTTTAACGCCCCGATGGAAGACATTGCTTATGAACCAAGTGACCGAAGGCATACTTGTTCTGGACATTTGTATTACTCCAGGAGCTAGTTTATAGCAGAAATGAAGTCATTACCTTGCAGAAGTCTGCTTGAAATCAACAATGGCACCCCCATAGCAGCATGTAGCTTGCTCTTACTGTGTTGGAAAGCTGGATCACAGAGATTGCAGGGGGTGTGTTTAGGCTGATACTGGGTGGAAAGGGCCATAAGGATTACCATGGCCATGGGTGGTGTATGAGTGGGTATGAATGGGGAAAAAGGCAAACAATAGTCACAGCCTGCATCTCTCTTCTCCCATAGTTCAGCCACTACTGCAGATATGCAGTGTCGATATGGCTTTCCCTCTGGCAAAATCGCCTTTCACCCCCTGCAAACACCTAAGCTGTGTGTATCCCGTGGTTCTCTGAGGTATGTCCTCAGAGTCCGGGGACATGCAGCATTCCTGTCCATGTGTTAGAGCTCCTGTTGATGAGTACACCACCAGTTATACAGACACAAGTGTAACTCAAAAGAAGCCAGGGTTAATAGTTTTTACGCCAGTCCACGCTACCCTGGTGGTTTCTCCTGCCCAGCAGCCAATCACAATAGTTGGGCATGGCCATTGTCATACTGGTGTGTTATGTAAGAAAAGGACTATGAGTGTGATGCTGAAAATGCATCGGAGGGACAGGGCCTCCGTATCCTTGTCCTTTACTGCTTTTATCGTCTGTTCTGTCGTGTTTTCCGCACTGGAGTTCATGTGGGACTCCTGGCAGTACAGCTCTCTCTTTTGGTTTGGTGAACAGACCCATGAGATACCCTTATGGCACCCATGGGTGGGGGTACAACCCTGTGCCCCTAGTGTATGTTTTTGGGCACCTGTGTGTGGCCCACAGAGCAGGGTATGGGCTGGTGGCAGCTCCATGCTGAGTTTGACAGGTGCTCTGAGTATCCTCCATTTTGGGATACCCAGGCCCTGCCATTGGAATCAGTTGATTCCTGATAGGAAACAAGATGGCCCCTGTGGCCTCTTGCTTTCTATTGCCTGTTACCCTGTTTTCCCAAAGTCCTGTGAAGCCCTGACTCTGTCCCTTCCCCCTGACCGGCTGTTGGGTGGAAGTTCCATATATGGTGCTGTTGTGAAGTCCAGGCCAGACTGCCTTGAGCCTTCCCAGTGACTGTATGGTGTGGGTACACCCTGTGGGTGGGACCTGGGTGAATGGAGTGTGTGACGAATACGCATTCTTTGTTGTGGGTGTCTAGTATCTGGTGTTTGACACAATGACTGAGATAGCCCTGCCCGGAACTGGTATGAATGCAGTGTGGAGTGTTGAATGGCTGGGTACTTGTCCCAATACACATAACTTGTTGTGAGTGTCTGGAGAGGAGTTAATGTCCTGAATGCACTATGCACCTGATTGGATGCCTGCTTGCATGAATGCCCTTCTGACCGATTGGTTGCTTGAGTGTGACTCAGCAGAATGAATGGGAGATCAACTAGTATATCTGGGGGCCTCTCATTGCTCGAATGTGTGTTCAAAAGCTGAAGATAAACTGGAGTTGAAACTGAAGCTTAACCTTGAAGCCCTGCTGGAAGAGAAGAATTGCTGTTGCTCTCCTTCACAATCTGAAAGCTGCTGTGTCTCCAGCAATTGACCCAGAGAGGACCTGGTAAGGTGCCCTCTTCCCGAGCTATGAGGGACCATCGTGCACCAGCCGATCTTTGCCAAAGCTCCCTGGTAGACAGACCTACGACAGGCTGCCGACCGGAGACGGGGACTGCTGCGGAATCCCAAAGAGAAGCGCCCGGACTGTTGTCCGCCACCGTCGATGACCGCCGTCGCTGACTGGAGCTGCCATGCTCCCGTTTGCCTAAGAACTTAATTTGAGCCAAGGACGCTCTCGTCTGCATCGCCGCCCGCTTTATCCCGTTGGAGAAGGCCCAACCGTCGACGCGCCGAGGAGCATCCGCCGGTGGGTTTCCCGCCACCTAAAGACCACAGAGACGCCGACAACTTGCCGCCCTTGCTGGGCCACAGTTCTTCAACATCTCTTTGCGGTCCAGAACTACCGTCACCGAGGTTCCCGGCACGCCTCTTCCTTGCAGGACGCCACCGCTCCGTCATCGATGAGCACCGCTAGGAACGAAGCTGCCACTTCACCGCGGTAGTTCACCCTGTTCTCCGTCGGACGTTCGAAGACCCGTGACTCCTGCCTTAAAGGGAGGGCACTCAAGAAGGGCCGTCGATTCCCTGATGACGAACGCTACAATTCCAGGTACATTGGGGCTGTAGAACTATTGTAGAGGGAAATAAGACTTGTAGAACAATATATGGACTGGGCTTGTGATACATCTTTGCTTTACAGGTTGCCCAGGTGGGGGGGATCTCCACACGGAATTGTGCCTAGTTGGTAAAGGCCAGTATTCTGCCAATTGTTCAACCATCTTGCTTTCCTTCCCCTCTTTACTACTGGTTTACTCTTTATTAATCTGTGTGGCATTTTCACAGTATAGTTGATGCGCTTTAATGAGATCTGATAATAATTGTGGTACCACTTTAGAACTGTATATATTTACCGTTAGTGATTTTCTGAGCACAAAGTGAGTTATTGTGATAGTGTACATAACCTTGAATATTAATTATATAAAGACTGTGTTTTAACTTTGAATATTAATTATATAAAGACTGTGTTTTAACTAATACAGTGAATAGAGAATCTTGGCTGCGGTCCTCTGTGCCTCTCCTCTACCATATAGAGAGCAGAAGTACAGACACCCCCCCTCCAGTCTTTGCAATGAGCACCTGTCATGGCACATAAATCATGGAACAATGCAAGGGTTCTTGCATGCTGACTGCTTCAGGCAAGCAAGGATACAAAACTGCCTGTGCACTGCACCCTGTGTGTCCACCCGATTATTTTGCATGTCCATTTCATTTGAGGGTACGCGCATCCCATTACCACACCAGTCCCATCCCAACATTCACTGTGACTTGCATAGCGGTCCTCTTGGCACCGCAGAGATGTTGCTAAGGGATCCTTAGGGGGCTATAGTCCCAGGTTTTTTGTTTGTAGCCCCGGATAGAAGCTTGGGGGCTACAACCAAAAGGCTGGCTAGCCCCGATCCCTACAGCCCTGACATTAACATAGCCACAGATCTTTTTCAGACCTAGCAACACCCCTGCTTGGTGGCCTGAGCTGCTCTAACCAGTCCTATCTCTGCCTACTTCTCTTTTTTATAGACCTGCCTCAAGAGGGGTGTATCTCTCTTCCGGATATCTGACAGCTATATAATGTTTATTTATTTTATTTATTTGGGATTTTTACCGCGTTACAAACTGTTTACACTAGTTGTTTTTCCCCACACTGCAGCTTTGTCCCCTTCCAGGCTTGCAGTATTGCTACTGCTTTTACCAAAATTTCTCATTTTTCATTAATGCAATAGTTGCAATCCAGCCACTACCAGAAAAAAAGACAATTATAAGTATGGCTGACAATGGGGAAAATACTAAACACAAGAGCAGGACTACAGCATTGCTAAGTCATCCAGTGTTGCTGACCACCATTAATTTTTTATTACATTTAGTCAGGTGAAATTTTGAAATGGTAGGACATTCCTGACAATGCTTTTCTATACTTGAGTTTGTCACTTCCACAATAATACTTTGGTTCAGTTTGCATTATTATTGTGTGTGACAAATCTGAGCTTCTGCATGGAACAATAGAGGGAGAGCAGGACCTGGGTCATAGGCTTCCACTTGCTGCTTTTGCTGAGCCATGGCACTAAAGGAGAAATGTCCGGATGGACCACCTGCAAATGTGCACCCTGTAGCAACTCAGGTGATGCCGGGAACTTCCCTTGCAAAGGAAACATCTTCTTTATCCCACTGTGCTTAGATGCGGGAGCTGCCATGCTGCACAGCTTTCCTTCCTGAGACTCTACCCTTGTCAGCCTTGTGATGGAGAGGGTTCAAAATCTTCTAGTTCCACGTTTGTTTCTGTCCAGCTTGAGAATGAGTAAGTTTGCTTTCACAAAGTAGGCCTTGCTATGCTTCATTGTTCGGTTGTGGTAATGAAACACATTAGGACATTAAATGGTTATGAGTGTGTTGTGATTCCTGTACGTTTATATTGCACTTGATTTGAATTGTATTGTATGGCAGCCAATGTCTTTCTGTTTGCTGTTGCAGTGACTTCTTGACATGCATCACTATAGGTCAGAAATATACAACCATACATGTTTGTTTAATAGAAACCCTTATTGTGCATGTTATGTGGTGTCTAATGTGTTCTCTGTTGTCCAGTCTTTATAAACATTTCAGCACATGGTGAGGTGTACAGAGCATTATTGGATAGGTCTTACACTTGTGAATGACTGTGGCCTGCAGCAGACTCTGCATTCATGCTACATCACTCATTTTTACGTGTGGCTAGAGAGAGCTTCAGCTGTCACCTTTCTCCCACCAACTGAACATGTCTCTTTCATTTCTGTGACCCCCATGTTGTGGAAAAAACTTCCACTGGTCTTCCGCAGCCACCACTCTCCTGTAGAGGTGGAGCCAGGTACCCCCACCCAAAGCTCCTCCCCCATGCTGCCTATATGTTGGGAGCCAGAGTGTGAGACACGTGCAGTACCGGTGAAAATACTGATACCGTAAAAGATCCTGGAAGTAAGATTCCCATTGAGGAAGCCATACAAGCATTCACGACAATGTGATGGTCATTTGAATGAAATCCCGAAGGAAGTGTGAAAACTGAGCAAAAGAGAAGCCTGGTGACGTCATACAGAGCAGAGCTGACGCACTTAGAAGAAGAGGCTGAAGAATATAGACATTCTATAAGAAACAAAGGAGGAGGTGTTAAAAATAAGCAACATTTCAGTCTCGAGATGAAGATGCTCATGCTACAGAAATAATGAAGAAGATATCAGGTCATTTTACAAGTGTACTGATGCAGTAACGCAAGTAGACAAAGTTTTCTTAAAAACTGTCTATGTAGTGAATAGATTGCGGCAATGCACCAACATATATGCATAGGAATGTATGGACTATGGATGATTCCATAACACATTTTAGCAGAGCTAGATCCAGTGAAACGAATGGCTTTCAGTGTGTCACAGTTGGAAAAGCAGTCGACATTGAAAGGTGGGTCAAAGAAGAGCTTGGTTGGCCCAGGACCAGGAAGTCAAGGCCACTGTGAACCTGAATGTTCATGCAGTACTTACAGAACGTGTGAAAAGGACAAACTCATGTCTTGGATGAGGAGTGAGAACATTGAAGACGTCTGAGGTTCATCATTTAATAGTATTTTAAATGCAGAAAGACTCTGAAACATGGTCTGCCGTCATGTGGGTGGATGAAAATAGATACTGAGTTGAGCTGTGTCGAAACCAAGAGACAGAGTATACCTATACTCTCTCTTATTCTCAGGCAAAGAGAACATTTCCAAGGCCAAGTTCAAAGCCTTAATTAACTGACAGACTGCACGAGTGATGATAGATGACAGGCTAATTGGTGGGAAGCTATGGTTATGACCAGCACCTGGATGTTAGCCTGGCTGCTGCTTGCGTAGGTGGAATATTACATAGGGGTACAAGGGTGCCAACCAATTATAAAGGGACACATAGTAGAGAGCCCTATAGTTTGTATAACCAATGGGACGTCATATATTTGATGACGTTCGTAGTGACCTGCACTAGATTGGGGCTTAGTTGCCCCACCTGATGATAGAGACCCAATCACCTTCCCAACAAGTATGGAACGTATATCTAGGGGTTCCCTGTAATCCTATCACATACCCATGTAGGTTTTTGTAGTTTGCATCGTAGATTGACGTCAATGTTGACGAGTCTTTAGTATAAAAGCTATGTTTTTTTATGAAGTGAGAAGATCGAGCAAGTTCATTGATGTTTGTTGTACTCCCTGTTTTAGATAATTAATATTAAAACAGACGCACTTTACCAACTTCCTGAGTCAGTTTGATTATTGATGTTTGAGTATATTCTGCATCCTCATCTATCTCAAAGTATTGTTACCTCATCTTAAAGCGCTTGTGTAGGCACACAAGTTCACTCCTATGCTTTCTAACCCCATGAGAGTATTGGTGCGTTTCCCAAAATGCGTCCTTTGCAGAACACTTTTAGTTAACCCAGCACCCTTTAAAATGTCATCATCTGCTCTGCTGAAGACAGAGTAATAATCTTTGGGAAATGCACGAAAACCAAATTCATGGCAACAGCCTTGCTAGGCAGTTCAATCCTATTGCCTTCCCTTTTTCACTGCTTTCCATAGATGAGACAAGGCCCCATGTTGAATGGTGGGGCAATGTTAAGCCTCATTTGTGTGCATCAAGTAAAGGTAGGGTACATAGTGAGTGTGTTTTCCTGGGTTGTGGCAAGTTTGAGCTGCAGCACCTAATTATAAAACTAGATACAAATACAGATGAGACACAACGTGCACTACAAGATGGGCTGTGCCATTAGAGTGGCAAAGAGAACCATGGAAAATATAGAGACACAGTACATCCTAGGAGTTTACTGGCAAAAGACATTCTGATCATGATTGCCAAAGCAACCCTGGGTATGTTAATGTCACCCTCCATTTGGGGCCTGATAGTGAAAGCAAGTTAGCATTATAGTCGCACAACAACACATAAAGCGACAGATATCGCCCGTTGGGAAAATGCATTTAGATGTAAATTAAATCAAACTTTTTTAAACATTTCAAAGAGAAGGAAACACTCAGATCAATTTGATGCATCTTCTATTTGAGCAAATAATGAATTCCCTGGTGTTCATTATAATATTTTTAAAAATCTACACATTTCTTTACATTCATATATTAATTAATACATGTAGTAAAAACCATATTAATTAATTTGTATTCACAGAATTAATATCCTAACTAATTAATATCCTAACAAATTTGAAATGTAACCAGGTAATACAAAACAAAACATCATTGACATCGTAAAAACATTGGCCCTCATTACAACCCTGGCGGTAAGTGAAAAACGATGCCGGTAAAGGATTACCGACATTGTTTACCGCTAGGTCCGATTATGACCCGAGAAAGTGCAATTAGCGGCACTGTAGTTAACGGTGCCGCTAACAGCACCAAGCGCGCGGGCACGCGACCTCCCATGCTGTAAATACCGGCATGGCGCAAAGTGGGGAATATCACGAGTCAAGCGGACATGCTCTTAACGCCCTTGCGAAGGCCGTAAAGTACCTTACCGCCATGGTGCTAATACCGCCATCGCGGACCAACCGTAAATGGCCATGTGCAGTGTTCCCAGCTGCCACAGGTGCACACAATCAGCACAGGTGGAGGCAATACAGACTGGCCAAGTACAAAAGGAGCACACCTCACCCCTTTCCACACCCAGTCACACTCCACAATGATTCCAATACGACTAGCAATGTTGGGGCTGGAGGACCTGATTGCAATGGAAGTGCTACAGCAACAACAACAACAACAACAACAACAACAACAACAACTACAACAACAGGCAGCACAGAGGAGATGCAGGAGGAGAAGAGGGGCAAGGCAGGGCCAGCAAGCCCCACCAGCACAGCCAGTGCCACCACGCAGGCAGCCCCCAACCCCACGCATCAGAGCCAGTCCATTCAATCTCACTGCTGAGCAGATCCACACCCTGTACTGTTTGGACCAGGACACCATCACCACCATCGTGGACATGATACACAACAACATCGTCAGCATGATTGAAACACCCACCGCCACCCCCCCCTACTGAAGGTAGTGTCCGTGCTCCACTTCCTGGCCACAGGCACCTACCAGCACACAGTGGGGCACTTGCATGGCATTTCACAACCATTATTCTCACATACGCTGAGCCAAGTGCTCAATGCCCTCCTCAAGCACACAGACGACCACATTTCCTTACCACGGTCTGCCCAGGAGATCGCAAACACCAAAGTGGGTTTCCATGCACTGGCTGGCATACCTGGTTGCATTGGTGCCATCGACTGCACCCATGTGGAATTGGTGGTCCCACATGCCATGGAGGTAGTGCACCGTAAACTATACCACTCAATCAACGTACAAATGGTATGTGACTCGAACAGGATCATCACACATTGTTGTCCCCTCCCCCCTCAACTCCCCAACACACCCCATCCCCCATCCCCCTCCCCCCTCAACTCCCCAACACACCCCATCCCCCCTCCCCCCTCAACTCCCCAACACACCCCATCCCCCTTCCCCCCTCCCCCCTCAACTCCCCACAAAAGTGTTTGGATGCCTGTGGTCAAGTGCATCATGTGGGATTGTTCCACTGGGCGGCCTCTATTGGCACCCCCATCTCCCGGCACCCGGGGCTCCCCTGCCTGTACTCCGCAGGTTCCTGGCCGATCTGCGGACGGGGCTAGATGGGGCAGAACTGGCAGCCGAGGAGGTACTTGGATGCTCACAAGGACGCATGTCCCTCAAAGTTTGAACGAGCTCCGGGAGCACGTGCCGCACCACGGCTAATTCTGCACAGATATCCTTGGAGTTGGATTCTATGGCTGCCTTCACAGTTTCTGCACATTGTTGCATTTGGGCCCTTGCACTTCCACATTCGGCCACATGCTGATTCAAGAGTGAGGACATTTGTTGTTGGCGCGTGATGATTTGTTCCATCGACTTTTTTTGGAATAAGGATAATGCCAGTGGGGTGTCCATTGTGCTGCTCCCCTCCTGCACATCTTCCACTGGGCATGGAGTGACTGGCCAAGAGTCATCAGGGGATTGCCCCTGTATGCCATCATCATGCTGGCTGCATGGGGACAGGTAGGGGGTATGAAGGTGGCCAGTCGGGGGGACCCACAACAACATCAGCATCCCCTACATCATTGTCCGAGCTAGCTGCGGTGGCAGCAGTCTCGCCAATCGTGCTGCTTCCTGCAGACCCAGTGCCTTCAGTGGGCACCACTTGGTGGATGTTTGTTGCTGGTGGTACCGTGGTGCTTGACTTGGTGCACATCTGTGCCCTGGCCTGTGTTGTGCTCGTAGATTTCGGCTGCAGTGGGGGTTTGCTTTTTGCAGCAGAGGTGGAGAGTTGGTGTGTTGGGACATCGGGCCTGGCCTTTTTGGCAGGTGTGGTGGCAGTGTCTTCGTCAGCACTGTCCGAATGAGAGCCTGTGGTGGACCAAAGGAGGGAAAGGGTTAGTGATGGGTCTGCGGACATTGAGCAGGCATTGTAATGACTGCATTCATTTTGATTACTAGATGGTGCACATTGGAGGCTGTGACATACAGGTTGTCTCCCTTTTAGGTGGTAGAAGCATGGAGGCATGTGGGTGCCTACAGAAAGGGTGTGCATACTGCATGTGTACAAGGTGGAGGTCAGAACTGCCTGTAGGCAGTCTTCTGCTAATGTGTCACATTAACCCTGTCAGGCATCATTGCACTTCCCAAAAATCTGGACTTCAGTGAGTTTGGCATGGCTGGATTTAAGGCACTTACCTGCGTCACCTGATGTCGGGGCTCCTCTCTCCATTTCTCCGACCCCCTCTATGCTCTCTGTGCCAATGGTTGCGGCACATATCTACTCCCACGGCTGCATTTTGATTGGTGACTCTGCTCCTCCACCAGTTGCCATGCCCAGGTTTCTGTTTGCAGACAGTATACTCCTTACGCGGAGCCGTAGATCGTCCCACCTTTTCCTGCACTGTCTTGCATTGCGGGGTGTTGTGCCAACTGCACTGACCCTCTGTGCTACTATGGCCCATATGGCCTTCTTTCGTGCTATCGCCGGTCTGGTCATCTCTGTCGAGAATACTACGTCGGCATGTTCTTGTAGTGTTTCAGCCAACATGTTAAGCTCCTCCCGAGAGAAGCGCTCCTGCCGCAGCCGATCTCCACTTTTTTTCACAACTTTAGGCATTGTGAGGATTGATGGATGTAGGTGAAGGTTTGTAGAGGTTGTGGGCGTCAGGTGTCCACTAGTTGAGGAGGATGGCAATGGACTGTGTTTTTGAAGATGACCGCCGTGCTCTTTCCCGTTCCTGTGCGGTGACGCAACTTCCGGATCAGCTTATTTGCGGTCACTGCTAATGGCAGTTCCCGCTATTTGCGGTCACCGCTATTAGCGGTGATCGCTGATATCGATGGCTAGGGTGGCGGACGTGCTATTTGCACGGCATACAATGCCAGTAAGTGGCATTTTTTGGATGTTACCGCCATGGCGGTGATTACATTACCGGCATGGCGCAATGCTCGTGCCCGAGAAGTTGTAATGTGCCGCTTTTAGCGGTATCCGACCAGCACGGACACGTTAATTGCGCCATGCTGGTAATGTCCGTTACTTACCGCCAGGGTCGTAATGAGGGCCATTGTCAGTAGCACAAGGAATTGAGGACTTGACATTGGTGAAAGTCATCCTAGGCATGACAGCAAAAGGATCATAGGTACAATATTGGCACAAAGCATTATGCGCATGATAGCATAAGTGCTCAGATGCATGACTGCTCTTAGACCACATAAATTACCCATGCTAAAGGGCTCAGAGCTACTCTTCTCTTAACATTTTGTAGTTTCCTCTACCCTTTAGAGACGCAGCCAGTCGCGTCAGCGCTGGCACGTCACAGCTGGTTTGTGCCTTTCAGGTAAGGTGAGTGCATCCGGTGCTGGTCCCTTGCACACCACCTTTCTTTCTCCTTCATTATGTCTACACAGTGTAGTCTTATTGCTGCAACCCAGAGAAATCGCACGGCCTGCCTTAGGGCCAGATCAGAGGAGAGAAAATGGGGGAACTGTATATCACAAAAACGATGATTGAATCCACAGAGCATGATTTGTTTAGCATTCCACGCAGTTCTCCGCCGTCGGGAATCCCGAGTGAAATCGCCCTGCCCTACGTACATACTCAAGGTCATTTAGGCAAAGCTGACAAGTATAACAAACATACTAGTTCCTTATCAACTGCCGAGGATTTAAATAAAACACTGAAATGTTGCTTAATTAATACTCAATATTTAGTAAAACATGCCATCGAAATCGCAATTCTATTCTGGAAACCAACCTCGACATTTTGATGATTACCAAAACCTGGCTTCACGAGACAACCCACCATGCTGCACAACAGCCCACTCCAATTGGATACTCCTGCCTCCATAATGATCATGAAGGAATCAGAGGTGAGGGAGTCGCCATACTCTTTAAACAAGGAGTTACATTTATATATATCTGCCCTTCCAACATTTGATCTATGTGAAGCTATTTTCATAAAAGTGAACATTAATCCTGTCAACTCTCTTAGTGTCCTGCTATTATATAGATTTCCTAAGCAAACACCACTTTTTGAAGAGCAACTCTTATCCTTGATTGGTGGAATATCAAAAGACACGACACATTTCATCATTCTTGAAGATTTTAACCTATGGGCAAATAATCCCCTAGATCACGATGCTCTATCATTATTACAATCACTCCAAACTATTGGTTTTCTTCTGCATGTTCATAATCCTACACACAATGGGGGTACCATCCTGGATTGAATTTTGTCGAAAAACCAGACTGTGTGGGTTACGTCATTGGAACAATGTATCTGGTCTGATCACTTTTTTCTTCACTTGGAGGCCCTTTCCCCATTGCTTCCTACCAAATCATTGAAAGTAGTTAGAACCTCAATTCTAACTCGCAATTGAAAAAAAGTCTCCATGAGGCTTTAGAGCCACGAGTGTTACCCCTATTACCATCTATGGATGAAAGTCTTTCACTTGATATTTAAATCCACTTTTGGAGCAGCCATTAACCAAATATTTCACTCTCTGTCTCCGTTAAGATTAGTTAAACAGAACAAAGTAGTCAGTTTTAAGCAATGATTTACTTCAGAGGTTCTGCACGCCAGAGGGGTGAAACGCAAGCTGGAAGGAAATTGGTGGAAACATCTGTCAGTTGATACTGCGTCAAAATATAAACTTACAGCCAGAACGTTTAATGAGGAAGTGTTCAAAGCTAAAGAGAAGAATTTGAATGAAAGAGTAGAAAGGGCTAAGTCTAAACAGAAATAACTGCTCACACTTCTACAAGAACTTACAGGATCTGTGGTTGAGCCATCTACTGTTGTAGACAACGACTGGTGCCAATTTATCCATGACAGCTTTACCCAGAAAACAACACAACAATGCATATTGGATCAGGTTAAGCTGTTACAACCTGCCAAAGCTAATCTCGCTTTTGCATGAGATATCACAAATTCTGACACTGGGCCTCATTAAGAGAATCGCGCTAAAAACACAGTCATTACCGGCATGGTGGTATTAGCGCGTCCGTGCACCCTTGATGCCGTTAATAGCGGCTAATTATGAGTGCATGAGCACGCGCGACCCTCCATGCCGGTAATGGCTGCACCGCCATGCCGCTACAGCCCCCCAAATCCCTGATAGCGGCATCACGGAACCCACTGATAACGCCTCCACCCAGGAGCAACCCCTTAATAACGGACCCGGAAATACCATCATGCAAATACCGGGTTCATAATACCGGACCCGGAAATAGCGTCATCGCGCCGGAATGGGAAATGCGCCAGCGGCCATCTTAAAAAACACAATCCATTGCAATCCTCCTAACACAGCACTGGTACAGAGTGGAGAGCAGGCCCAATCAAGCTACAATGTTTAAGGCTACTCGGAAGTCCACCCTCCACATGCGCAAGAAGCGCTTCTCGGACGAGGAGCTGAATATGCTAGCGGACACGCTGGCAGCCCATGCAGATGAGGTCTTTGCCAATGATCTAAAGCGCACAGCCCAACTGCGCAAAAAAGAAATATGGGGGGAGGTAGCACGGAAGGTGACTGCGGTTGGCACCACCACCCGCACGGTGAAGGATTTAAAAAAAAGGTGGGATGATCTACCTCTCCGGGTACGCAACATACTTTCAGCCAACCGCAGGGAGGCCATGGCTACAGGCGGCGGCGACCACTCACCCACCAAATTAATGAGATGGGAGGAGACATGTAGCACCACAATCAATATGGAATCGATCGAGGGCTTTGGAGACATGGAGATGGGTGTGCCGTCAATGGCAGATGGAGGTGAGTGTCCCCACAAACCCAGATAACCAAAACATGATGTAGCACAACAGATGTGAAAGTGAACCAAGCCAATGCATGGCCCAACATACACACATATACAGATCCATGTCCAGATGGTGGCCCAAACCCTGGCACAAAGATATGAATGCTGTGTGCCAATCCCATTACCAACAGACACCCACCACACAGGGAGAAATCACATGTCACAAATCACGCAAACCGCAATACAACGGAATGCCACCTAATACACATCACTCCAGAGAGGAGAGTCCACGACGTATGCCAATATGGCCCCCCCATTGCAAGTACGCTGTGCGTCACACCTACAAAAATGCAATGCATGAAACATGAACTACTGAACAGCACCAAATCATGCATCTTGCACGTTCCACCATCACTGATGCCTTGCATCTCTTGTTCCCCCCACATGCACAGATGCAGAAAGTGAAGGCCAGGAGCCTGCCCCAAAGGCCAGCACATCCTCTAAGGGATCCAGGGCCAGTCAAGCAGGCACAGGACCTTCAACCTCCAGGGCAACACCGACGCCCAGACTGCAACACAGGCCAGCACCAGCAGTAGAGGGCAGGCCAGCTGAGATGGAAACAACACGTTAGACACCATCCGATGCCACTGCCACAAAGGAGTCATCAACTGTTGCAGAGGCAGAGGGTGATGGCACGCTGTCTGCTGCCACCAGTTCGATTGGGGAGGTAGCTGCCTCAGCCCCCCTAAGCCATGTAGAGGGCCACGCTGAGGAATTTTAGACATGGACAACAACCTCCATGTGGTATGTCCTCATAGCCCGAGCCCCCAGCCCATCCCCCTGCACTCCACACAGGGCACACCAGTCACCCCCATGCAAGTACATGCCGAAGTACTTGGGAGTCCCCATCTGTCGTCCCCATCAGAGGGCAGTCCAGATTTGGCCCGCCCTGCCACTGCACCGTCCACCTCCATAGCCACCACCAACATGGAGGCCCGCTTGACGAGGGTTGAGGCCCGCCAGGATAGCATGATCAAGCTGGTCCGGCAGTATGTGGCGGAGGGGGAAATGACCCACCATGAGACACGCGAAGCTAATGCGGCTAACATCATAGCCATGAACACCAACCCCATGGTCATCCGTGACAGTTTAGCTGCTGTAACCCAGGTCCTTGGCAGGATTGCTGAACTTTTGCAGCAGCAACAACCGGCACCGACGGTCCCACAGGCATCCACCATTACCCCATCGACCACACCTGCCAGCTCCACTCCCACAAGCCCTGTGCGCATGACCAGGTGCAGCACACGCCAAACGGACATGCTGCCCCCAGACCCAAAGAGAGGCCACAACTAGCAGGTCCACCCTGCATGTGCTAACTGTCTCCTGGGGAAAATCATGATTGGCACATCATGTGTGGGATGACAATGGGTGAGGGGGGAGGTGGTGTTGGGTGTGTTGTGGGGAGGGGGTGTTGGGGGTGTTGTGGGGAGGGGTTGGAGGGGAGGGTGTTGTGAGGTGGAGGTTTTCAAGCACAATAATGTTAACTATCCAATACACCCGCTGTGTTCAAAATCATATCAAGACTGGACATTGTTCATTTCGTGTGTGTTTATTCAATTCATGACAGCGCACAGTGCCCAAATCCCCCACACACCCTGTGTCCATATGCACATGATCCCAGTGCCCACTGTAGTACTAATACAGAACCATCGGCATCCCTGTGGTTCAGAAGAAATCATCAATCAATGATTGGCGCACAGCACGGCCATCTTGTGCATCGCGAACTGGCAGGGGTGCTGCTTCTCTGCCACCATCATCATCATCCTCACCCGTTGCAGGCAGGTCAATGTCAGGTGGCAGTGGCACGTTTAGCCGGATGCACATGTTGTGCAGCATGGCACAGACCATGGTGATCTTTCCCAACTTCTCAGGCCCGTATAGGAGTGCTCCACCAGACCTGCTGAGGCAGCAGAACTGTGCCTTCAACAGGCCAAAGGTCTGCTCAATCACAACACAGGTACGGGTATGAACCCGATTGTACTCCTCTTCGTGCCTGTTTTGTGGGTTCCGTGCTGGGGTAAGTAGCCACGGCTTCAAGGGATAGCCACCTTCACCTGCATGGGAGCACAATGAGGTATGTGTGAGTCAATATCTGACCTGACACCTTTAGGAATCACTGCCATGGTTGCAGCTATTTGGTGTTGACATGCACATGTCCCTGGATGTATGCACACAGGTTCATTTGTCGCTATGTGTGCTGTACTATTAACTGCTGGTGTGGATTGCGTTCTCCAGATGATGCAGGGTGTTCACTTGCATGCCGATGCACATGTACTGTGGATGCAGAACAATGTTTTTCCACCCATATTGGTGATGTATATTACTCTGTATGTATTGCCACTAGCGGCATTGCCACAGGTGTAATCATGTTTTGTCATCCATTGCATGACATTCCCATGGTGGCCTGCTTGTACGGCTGGCATATTGTCATTGCAGTGCAGCATTGGTCTTATGTATGGCATTGATGTGTCATGTTCAGGTTGGGATGTTCAGGGTAACATTGTTTAGCTGTATGTGCATTGTCCACTCACCACCCAATCTCATCCAGGTGGAGTATGCACCCCCCCCAATCTCCCCCAGGTGGAGTATGCATCCCCCCAATCTCACACAGGTGGAGTATGCATCCCCCCCAATCTCACCCAGGTGGAGTATGCATCCCCCGCCCTATCTAACCCCCCCTCTGCACTGCCATGGGCCTGTCAGGCAATTTACCGAGCAGCCAGGCACGTTGTCCTGCATGACGCTCCATGTAGCGGGGTAGTGAGGAGATGCGCAGTACCATGGCATCATGTGTGGATCCGGGATATCGGGCACAACAATGTGTGATAATCTTGCTGGAGTCACATACCATCTGCACATTGATGGAGTGCTATTGCTTACGACTGCGGTACACCGCCTCTATGGTATGTGGGACCACCAATACTACATGGGTGCAGTCGAGGGCACTGACTCAATTGGGCATGCCTGCCAGTGCATGGAAGCCAACTTTAGTGTCAGCAAGCTCCTGGCCAGTACGTGGTAGAGATATGTGGATGCTTGCGTGCTTCAGGAGGGCATCCAGCACTTGGGTCAGCATGCGTGAAAAGAGAGGTTGTGATATGCCATGCAGCTGCCCCACCGTGTGCTGGTAGGTGTATGTGGCCAAGAAGTGGAGCACAGACACTAACTTCAGTAGAGGGGGGATGGCAGTGTGGATTTCTATAAGGCTGACAATGTTGTCGTGTATCATGTCCACTATGTTGGTGATGGTGTCCCGGTCCAACCGGTACAGGGTGTGGATCTGCACAGGGGTTAGGTTGAATGGACTGACTCTGATGTGAGGGATTGGTGGCTGCCTACATGGTATCAATGGCTGCACTGGTGGGACTTGCTGGGACTGTCTCACCCTCCTTCTCCCCATGCGTCTCCTCTGTGCAGCCTGTTGTTGTTGGTGTAGTTGTAGTTGTTGTTGCTGGTGTAGCAGTACAGGCATGTCCTCCAGCCACAGGATAGCAACAGCAAGTGGGATCTTTTTGGTGTAGGAAGGGGTGTGGTGTGGGGGTGTACTCCTTTTATGCTGGGACAGGCTCCATTGCCTCCACCTGTGGTGATTGTATGCACCTGTGACAGTTGGCTACACTGCGGGTTGCTATTTACGGATGGTCAGCGATGCTTTTAATACCACCATCGTGCAGGCCCTATTTAATTCCTTCGGGATGCCGGTAAGTGCATGCCCGCATGACTTGTGATGTCCTCCTGTTAGCAGCATCCCGGTATTTCCGCTGCGAAGGGGCACGTGTACGCGCACATGCTGGTAAGAAGGGGCATGGTACGGGCGGTGGCGGTATTACTGGGTTGTCGGCTCGTAATGGCCTGGACCGGTAATCAATGCCGGTAATACCATTGCGCTTTCCTTTTTTCATTACCTCCATGCTCGTAATGAGTCCCACTGTCTTGTTTGCTTTCAAACATGTATTGGAAGATGAGGTGTTGGAGACCATGCAAAGAATGAACCCCATATAAGAGGGATTTATTCCCTGCAACGTTTTTTTAAGGATTTTGCTAAAGCGCTTGTCCCATTGGTCACTAGATCTGTAAATCACTTCTTGCAAGAGGCCTACAACCCAGCGGTCCCTGGAAGCTACAGACCAATCACAAACGTACCATTCATCGTAAAAATAATTGACAAAATAGCCTCCGCTCAATACCAGAATTTTGTGGAACAGAATAATGTTCTAGCGAATTAACAATCGGGTTTCTGCTTGAATTATAGGACAGAGACTGCTCTCCTAGATTTAAAATCAAATATCACAGGAATCATTGAGGAAGGTAATGCAGCATTGCTTCTTTTGCTGGACCTTTCTTCCACCTTTGATTTGATCGACCATGGTCTTTTAGAAAAAAGACTGGTTAGTGTAGGTAAATGTACCACCCAGGCTGCAAGTTAGTTTAGATCTTTCCTAGGACCAAGGACGGCTAACGTGGCGAAGGGCAATGCCCAGTCCCAAATAACACTTTTAACCTGTGGTGTTCCACAGGGTTCATGCTTGTCTCCACTATTGTTCAACGTGTTCTCCAAACCCTTATGTGACCTTCTTGCTTCACTGGGGATCCAGTTTGTAAACTATGAAGACGATACCCAGATATTGTTTAAACTATCTGGGGTCTTCAGTGAAGATGTGGACAGAGTGAAGAAAGTGTTCAAGGCCATACAGCTATGGATGGCTGCTAACTCTCTGGCCTTGAAGGAATCAAAAACTGAGCTGCTTATTACTGGCACCCAATAAAAGCTAACAAAATCTAGATACACGTTACAAATGTTTTGTAGTGAATGGTAATGCCACCGAAGTGACTGATGCAGTTAAAACATTAAGAGTTTTCTTTGACTCACATCTCTCCTTTAAGAAACACGTTTCATATCTTAAATCCTCCTGCACCTACTTTGTCAGTTTACTGTGGCATATCTGCCTGTATTTATCAGAGGATAATCAAGCCCTGATTGCGGCAGCTATTGTAAATTCTAAACTGGACTTTTGTAATTGACTCCTGGTAGGTACCTCCAAATCCAACATAAAGAAGTTACAAGTGTCACAGAACAGAGCAGTTTGCGCTGTATGTGGGTTAAGTCGTAATTCCAAGATTTCAGCGTCTCGTAGGAAGTTACACTGGCTCCCAGTTGAGCAGCGAATACAACTCAAGGGCTCTGTCTTGGTGTTGAAATGGCTTTCAGGCAAAGCCCCTCCCTACCTCTCCTTGAGAGTTCAAAGAACTGCTTTCAGGCAAACTCTCCTCTCAAATAACAGTTTGACGCTACACCAACCACATGTCACTTTAAAAAAGATTGGTGGTGCAAGTTTCAATGCCTGGGCATCTACCATCTGGAACTCGCTCCCGTCGCAGCTCAGAGCATATACTTCAATGACCAGGTTCAAGAAGCAACTGAAATCGCTTCTGTTTGACAGAGTGATAGATTAAAACAAGAGCATGACCCATGTTGTAACTGTATGAGACCATGCTGCTCCCCTCCCCCCTTTCGCTGTTTCTTTGTTGTCTGTCTTGTGAGCGCCCTGAGGCCTTTCGGCGAGTGGCGCGATACAAACAATAGATAGATAGATAGATAGATAGATAGATAGATAGATAGATAGATAGATAGATAGATAGATAGATAAGACATGACAACCATTATGGAGATGAACCAAGTCTATACTACTTGGGGAGGGTCTATGCAAAGTGACATTGCATTTCTAACATCTGAAGACAGCATATGCCGATATTTAGCTCCTTGAACAGATAAAGATCTCTCAGTTCTGCTTTCATGCAGCATTTTGGGATAATCAAGGAAATCTGGTCTGAGGTGTTAGGGCCCTAAGCGTTCTTAAACAAATACAACCATGTACAACCAGCAATGTGTTCCCCCACCCATGCAACCACACCCACCACATCATCCATCCATCAATAAAACCATTTCCACCTATGCAACCAGCCACGCGGCCAGTCATCTACCCATACAGTCATATTCGTCCCCTCACCTACTCATTCCCTCCTATCAAAAAAGCCAGGCTATTGGATTTTCCAATGTCTATTCCATCCTGGAGTTCTCCTATTTCCCCCCAAACACAGATATCGACTCACATATCCATCTTTCACCCATAAAGCCATATTCACCTTCTGGACCACCTATACACCAAAATGTACCCATTCATCCATTTGTGTCCCCTCACTAACCTACTCACACCAAAAAAAGGCAAACCAATTGGGTTCACCAATTCTTGTTTCTTGATCATATCCTATTCCCCGCCTGCACTCCACGAATGCCTTCTCCTGCCTGGTAGGTAGGGGCAACGAGTGTCTCCATGGATCCCCAACAAAGGGTGAATTATGAGGCTCTGAAAATTTGATTCAGTCGGATTTTGAAATTAATTTGTTTCTGTGTACAGTCCATTTATTTTAATCCTTTTTCTGTGATATCAACATTGCCAAGTTGGTATGATGTCACTTCCTGAACTGGCACCAAGGTGGAAGGTTATCTGGTGTAACTTGTTATTATGTCCCCTGTTTTGATGGTCATGTGATGCCACTTCTGTGATGTCATTGTCTGTGGTTTTAGCAGCAGGGGCGGCGCCAGGCATGGGCTTGGGAGGGTTAAAGCCCCACTACATTGACGCAGCAGGCATCCCTCTGCTGTTACACCCAGCCTCTGGCTCAGACCGCTAGAACATGTTACATTTCTCACCTCGTAGAGGACAAAAGCCTGCCATGGGGATATCCGTATACCCTCCCCCCCACATGTTGCAGCTAAAGAATTAACTGCTGGCTCAGCTTTTGCGTGGCCCATGCTTTCAATAACTAACATTAACAAAAATAAAGTGTGTTTGTGTACTTCCAGGGAGTGTATGTGTGCATGCATGTATGAATATATGAATGTATGCATGCATGCATGCGAGGGAGTGTGTAAGTGGGCATATGTTTGTATGCTAGGAGGTGTCTGCAGGGGCACACCTATGAATGAATGCAGTGTGAATGGTGTACACTGTGCGTGTTAATGTGCGCACAGTCTAAATGTTATGGGTGCTCCTGTGAATGACAGATCAGCTGTGTGGGTGCGTGACTGGTGGGTGAATGTGCCTGAATGTGTCTTTTTCTCTGTGTGTATGCACGCTGGGACCTGGGGAGGGGCATTGGAACATGAACATTTTTTGACAAGAGCTTGGCATGTTTTACTGCCGTATTTGGGCAAAGGAAAGCCAACTTGAGTGCTTTTATGTGGTGGTGCGGGTGGAGGGGGGTTGGGGGATATCCAATAGTGGGCCTGGCCTGGGTGGGTCTTTCTGGGGCATGGAATGTTTTACTCACATTAAGGGCAAAGCCAACATGACTGTTCTTACATGGGGAGGGCATGTTTCCTTATTTTGACTTGGCTTTTTATTTTACTGCTGTAAAGTCAAAGGCTTGAAAACAACAGGGAAAGCTTAGAAAGCTAGAGTGCACGGTACAACTGTGATCATCCTTTTAACCGTTAACAAGGGAAACATATGGTAGCACAACAACAACGGTTTTTCTAGGAAGGCATGTATTCAAGGAGCATCATGAGTATGCTAACAAATGGATCAATTGGAGTGCTCACACTCAAACACGAAAAAAAGGGAGGCCATATAGAGGAGAGTACTGTCCCTCAACCTTCTATGAGAGTACTGTCCCTCAACCTTCTAAGTACTCTCCTCTATATCTATTAAGTAGGCGATACACCACGCGCTACCCAGGGACAGGCACCCCCGACAGGGCTAGGGTGTTCTTCCTTAGGGCTAGGTACGCCGAGTCGGGTGGCCTCCCTTTTTTTCGTGTTTGAGTGTGAGCACGCCAATTGATCCATTTGTTAGCATACTCATGATGCTCCTTGAATACCTGCCTTCCTAGAAAAACCGTTGTTGTTGTGCTACCGTAATGTCAAAGGCAACATAAATATTCTCACATGGGGGAATATAACATGATGATTGAAACATAAGTGTTCTTATATGGGGGGATTTGTGTAAAGATAATATGGAATTTACATAGCGTTTTCGCCAAAGTGCTGTACAGAGAACATATTTACATAAAATGTATCACTCAACCGAAGTTTGCACTCATTTAATGAGCTTTATTTATTTATCTTTTGCATTTATTGACAGTGCCGAAACCCGTAAATATCACGGCGCTGGTACAACTTGGTGAGCAGGAAAAACACAATATAGTACAGAGTAAGAGAGTGGTAACAAGGTGCAAACGCAACATAATAGTACAAGGTCCGTAAAGGAGGGTAGAAATCAGGGAGGTCACTTTGAAGTATGAACGGCTGAGTTGGCCTTGCCAGGATTTGAACCTGCGAATTACACTCAGATTACAACAGCCTGTGCTCAGCCCACTGAGCTATCTTACCGGCTAGCCAGCAAGAGCATGTTTTTTTACTGTGGCATTACAGTTTATTACTGGTGTTAAGACCAAAGGCAACCTAAGTATTCTTACATTGGGGTGGGGGCATTCGTGCAGCCTGCAGGGCAATGTTTTTTTTTACTGTGGCATGACATTTTTTACTGCTGTTAGGGAGAAAATACAACATGATGAGAGTTCTTATATGGAGAGTGGGGGATTTGTGTAGCCAGCCACGATATGTTTTCTTACTGTGGCATGATGTTTTTTACTGCCGCTTGGTAGAAAATACAACATGATGAGAGTTCCTATATGGGGAGTGGGTGAATTGTGTAGCCGCCAAGGATATGTGTTCTTAGTGTGCCATGGCTTTTTTCTTTACTAGCATTAACGCAAAGCCAACAGGAGTATGTTCTTACATGGGATACTGGCATGTATTGGCAGAGACAGCATAAACATGCTTTATTATTGTATCCTTACTGGCATTATGGACAATGCAAACATGAGTATTTTCCTATGTGGGAATAGTGACATATATAGGTGCACCGGAATGGACATGTGTGAGCACAATCAATACACTTGCATAGTACTGGCATATAGTGGGCAAAGGCATCATGAAAATGGGTTTGAAAATGCTCCTGTGCATTGTTGATGACTTGTCATCTAATGGACCTTTTATGTCTTATCCTGCAAAACCGATTGAAAACTGTGTGGCTTTTTACCTAATTTATCACAGAAAGTGTACTGCAAAATGCTCTTTATTAACCAATTTTTAAAAAATATTTCTCAAGGGGACCATCACCCATTGATTGCCCCCCCTCATTACTCTCTGTCACACCTGTGCATTTGGCTAGGGGCATAACAAGTGCCCTGCCTTCTGCAGGCTCTTCTTAGTGTGGGCCCCACTGCATTAGCTCCAGGCCCCACTTGTTACAGAATCATGGCTATGCCGCTGGTGAGTTGGAGTGAAAGATGGATGTAATGGGCCAAAGGAAAGTGTGATAACTACTCAGCCTCCTGGGCTTGGGGAGGGGGCAGTAGGACAGAGGTGATCAGTAGCGCAATAGGTTTAATGTCCCGCCTCACTAACAGTTTTCAAAACTGCCATCCAGCCCCCCAAAATGTTGAGGCTGGCTCCGACCCTGCTAAACCGGGTTTAAAGCTCAGGCGATATCAGTTCCAGGACCGCTATGCATTGAGTTAATCAGCCTTAATATTTAAACACATAATAGGCACACACTCTGCTGGTTCATGAAAGTACAGCAAACCCGCTGAAGGTGTACAGTTGGCAAAGCTCTGATGCTGGCACACTCAGTGGCGTCAATTCTAAAAATGCCACTGCACTTAGGTTCGACATTCATGGAAAGGAGAGGTACAGCATGATTGTTTGTAAAATTATTTCAGAAAGGAATTTTCTATTTTACAAATGACAAAAAGCCCTAATTATGCTATAATCCTTGAGAAATAACAGGGCAGTATTTGAGCAGTTTCCCAAAGACTGGTATCATAAGAATGATAAGGCCTAGGACTTGTCATGCTACCCTCTCCTCCAGTCTAGTTTTTACTCTTCGACCGCTGTGCAAGTTGAATAGCGTGTGAAATATCTCCAATGCCAATATAAAAGAAACAGTGATTCCCAGAGCAAGACCCAAAGAAGAGGACATTTAAAACTTATTTATTTATTTATTTATTTATTTATAAGGCATAGTCAGGGGACTACTCAGCCGGATGTTACTGAGCAGAGCATGTGGTAGACATGTGTGGGAGTACCTTGTCTGTACCTTGTAAAGGTTCTGCCGGTCACCGAGGAATTCTGTGACCAAATGCAGGAAGGTAGCTGAAGGCTGAGTTCCTGGATAGCTTATGGGAATCCAAGGTTTTTGTGCAATATCTTTTTAATGAGTGGCAGGGGGTATTTTATGTTGTGTAATACATATTCACGTAATTCAAAGACATAGGGCCTCATTACAAAGTAGGCGGTAGGGGGTTAACGGCGCCGGTAGAGCTGCCGGCGCCGTTAACCCCTAGGATGCTAACAACAGGCCCGTCATTAACGGGAATCATTGACGAATCGCAGAATTTCATCAAGTCTTTCCCTATGAGACTAGCGTGGTGAGCCCGCTACCCAAAACCCTCCCTAGAGGCAGAGGCAAGCGGGTCCTCACCGGGAGAGACTCCCCCTCTGGGGACAAGTACTCCTGTTCAAATGAGGAACTCTCCAAGCAACAGAACACCAAGCCATCTTCAAAAACATCAAGTGAAAGAAAATATGAAGAACAAACTAAGATTTGTTATAGTCAACCAAACTGAAATGAAAAAGATCACAGGAAGAGTAAAGAGGGTAGAAGAAACAGAGAAGAAGGAGTTTGACACTATGCCGGGAAGGTCCCACGCCAGCGTCATAAAGCTTGGAGGCAGAGACCTTGGCGGAGAGAGAACCCACGAGTTTCAAATCAGCTGGGAGAGGAACCCTGAATGAAACTTGGACACGCGGCATCCGATCAGAGAGAGAATCCTGAGTGCAGCTTCCAAAGCATGTCATTGGAGGAGAGAGGGAATGTGAGAGATCAAGCTGGATGCAAGGCATCTGAAGCCTGAGCGGCTGACGCAAGCAGTGGCATGCCTGTATCACGGTGGACTTCGAGGGCCATAAATGACACTGATACCACTTCCATTAAGGTATCGCAGAGCGAGCTGAACGAAGGAGGAACAAAGGAACAAGAAGCAAACCTGATTAGTGAAGGAAGGGGTACCAGCCTGTCAGAAAGCTCAGTGATGTTATCGCTTAGCAATCCAGTAAATGGGGAGAGCAGGAGACCCGGGAGGGGAACCAACGATAATTACTCGTCCCAGTCAAGACAAAGTGTCAAAGGTACATGAGGAAAGTGAAAATCACACCTGGAACATTCAGACACTCATACTCGTCCTAGTAAAGACCAAGTGTCAAGAGTACATGAGGAGATTGAAAATCACTACTGGACCGATCATACTTGTCCCAGTCGAGACGAAGTGTCAAAAATCAATCTAGAAAGTGAGAATCATTACTGGAACAATCATACTCATCCCATTCGAGATATCTTATCGAGAGTGAAAGAAAGACATGAGAATCAGTGTTTGAATCCTCAAACTCGTCCCAGTCAAGATAAAAGGGGGACATTGAATAAAGAGGAAACCTTAAGTTGGAATAATGAGAAAGGAATGGAGTTATCCTGTGAAAGGAAAGGTATAATCCTAAATAGCAGAAAAGAAGAAGAGAACAAAAAGGAAAGAAAGAATAAGTCAGTGAAGGCGATGGTTGAACCCAGTATCGGAACTGTATGGTTTGATAAAAGCAGTTACTAAGAAATATCTGATGATACTTTATTGTATTGAGCTTGGTGGAAGAACCGCCTACAGGAGAAGGGAGTAATTCTCATGTGCTTTAGTTCTATTAGTGGTAGGGTCAGGATAGGTTACTTCTCCTTCTCAGCTTCTATGTAACTAGTATTTCACTACACTACCAAAATTTGTATCTAAGTGTGTTTCATTACACTGTTGATTATATGTGAGTTTCAAATCTAGGTGCATTTTTTCACTGCAGTGTGTTTCAAATCTAGGCGCATTATTCTACTACTCTGTGTCTCAAATCTAGGTGCATTTCCACAACTGCATGTTTCAAATCTTGGTGCATTCTCCCACTGATATGTCTTTCAAATCTAGGTGCGTGTTTCCACTGCTGCAGGTTTCAAATCAAGGTGCCTTCCCCCTGCTGTGTGTCTCTGGTTCTTTGTATTTTGCCTGTCTGTACGTGTTGGCCTAATCTTGCATTTCACCTGAGTGTGCTAGTTAGTCTATGTTAGGGAGAAATCTCAACAATGGCTAATTTCCCTTATCTACTGAGTCCCTCAGCATTTTTGCTGGATTTCTAGGATTTATTTTTTTCACCTGGTAAGAGTGTGAGACTTTTCCCACTCTTACATGTGTTTTGCTGTGTGTGTTCAACATTTTTGTGTTCTTAGACTGTGGAGCCTCACCTACTCCACAGGCATCATCTTTTTACTGTGTGTTACACAGCACCTTCAGTTCAGTGCCACAGGGTTGTCTTTTAGACTTTCCAACTCAGACGCCATTTTCTGGAACTGACTACTGTCTCCCAGAACACATAAAGTTGCCATTAACTTTATTAGCCTCTGTAAAACCACAGACCTAGTACAAAACATTTTACATGGAGTACTGGGAAGGGTTAATACTTATCCCTTTTTGTCTGTTTCTCCTGGAGAATTGTTTCGCTCCCTTTTCATCAAGACTTGGCTGGTGGCAGTGGTAACTACCTTATTTTTCCTACCGCTGTTATCTTAAATAACATTGGTATTGTTTTAGGCTATCTTGGTAGCCTCGAATTTAAACCCGCTAGACCATATATGTTTTATTATGGTTCAGGCTGGGTTTATTAGCCAATTCTTTTTGTAAAAGTCTTTCTTGTGTTTTACTCTGCGCACCAAACCAGGTTTGATTCCTTTGTTCACCGTCTTTTCGCAGGCTTCTACGCAGAAGCCCTCTTTAGGCACCTGTATGTCTGGCGGGGACAGGATGTGAGGAAGGGGTTTAGGACTCGCTGCACAGGGTCTCCTTGGAGACCCATGTCGCACTCTGAAATGATTGGCTGTGGTGACTGTTTTGGGATGACAGCCACCCTGCTATGTGATTGACAGCCAGGCTGTGTGAATGGGAGAAAACTTCATAAAAAGCTGGTCTCTGGGTCTGGAAAGGCAGAGTCGCCACTGGAACAAAAGAACCGATGACGAGCTGACGGAAGAGGACCCCTACCATGACTGAACCATCCAGTGAAGCCCTGCTGCAGGTCTGAATCCTCGAACTCCAACAACAGAGAAGATCCTCCAGGAATCTTCTTCCCCTGAGCTGGTGGGACCAACCAGTTTTCCCAAACTGCAAGCCAGGACTCCCTCCTCTGGTCGAATTCGCTGTACAGAGCTACAGTGGGCCGGATAGCCAGGAATGTCGGACCCTTCTTGGGTTTTAAGGAGCGCACCTTTTATTCGTTGCTTTGCTCTGCTGCTGGTTTCTTCCCTGAGTAGTGCAGGACCCTCCAATCTTCCTACTTCATGTCTGTCCGACAGTCGCTTCAGGAACCGTGAGCCTGAAGGAGCTACCAGGAACGTCCACCTCAGCTACAGCTTCTTCTCCATTTAAAGGAACTATGCAAATCCGGTTGTGCGTTTCGTTCAGCCGCGGTGAAGGTGTGTGAAACCTTTCGCCAATCCGAGGGATTGTCCTTTTCCTCTCTTTAAACTAACTATTCTGCTGACCAACTTCGTCCAGAACTCTTGGCAAAGACTTAACCGCAAACTACCCTGAACTGTGTGATCTTGAGCAAAATACTTTTGTCCTATTGACTTTGGCCCTAACCCTATTTGATTTGAATCCATCACTGTAGTTCTTCTTTCTAGATTGCCCTGCTTACTTGCCTATTGGTGCTGCTCAATGTCTGCCTAACTTTGTCTTTCCCTCCCTTTTTAATTACTAGAGTGCCATTTTGCTCCCACTTCATTTTGTGAGCTTAACTTGTCTGGAAACTATTGGGAGTGGTCTGGTGTATTGGTAACATGATTTTTTCAACTGCTTTACTTTAGTGAAACGTTATACAACTGATGTGTAAATAAATGTATATTCTTTTACTCAGAAACCTTGAGTCAGAGTTTGCTTGAATCATAGTAATTGCTGTCCTTTGTGTAACTATTTGATACTGCTCACTTACTCTTGAGATAAGTCTGGCTGCTCAGGCATCGCTACCACTTTTACTGTCTAGTAGAGACTTGTACCAAAGGTGAATTTGTATTGTCACTTGTAGTCTTAATTGTGTGTGGTGTTCCCAAAGGGTACTGCATATAATTCTGCCTAACAGTCTATTATTGCATTTCGCTTGATTGTGCTTGTTGACCTAGCATGTCGCCTGATTGAGTAGCTTGGCCTAATTTCACATCTTAGATGACTGTGCTTGTCAGCCTTGACTGCATTTCACCTGATTGAATAGGGTAGCCTAAATTTGCATCTTGGAGGACCGTGCTAGTCAGCCTACAACTGCATTTCGCCTGATTGAGTAGGGTGACCTAATATTGCATTTCACCTGATTGTGCAAGTTAGCGTAAAACTGCATTTCTTCAGAGTGAGTGGATTGCAGATAGAGCTGAGTTCATGGTGGACTTAGAGGTTTCTGATGCACGAGATGCCCGTAAAGGGGAGCATAACTAATTTGGTAGGCACAGGAAGGCTATCAGGGAGAGGGAGGCCTCTTCCAACCCCACGGATACTCGCACATACCTCTCTCTACCCTGACTCTCCGCTCAGCAACTACAACACTAGAATGCAGATATCCCCCACGATAAATTCGGCCTAGCTGGACACATAATCTCACATACTAGCACCACCTCCACTAGACTGCAACTACCCCCACGACAGTTCGGACTAGCTGCACACATACAACCTGTCGCACATACCCTGCACACTACTTCCAGCATTAGAATGCAGCTATCCACCAGGAAAGGTTTGGTCTATCTGCACAAATACAGAGTGAACACATGCACTATTTACTGCTCTATCTCCACTGACCTGCACTCCGATCCCCAAGAGCGTTCAACCTACAGTGCATTGAGGCCATACCAATGTTGAAAGGCGCTATACAAATGCTCATTAACATAACTTAACAGTGGACTGAACTTGGTTTGGACTCTCACTGACGACTGACAAGCACCTTAGTTAGTTTTGTTTGGTAGGGAATACTCTTAGCCTAGGTAGAGTTAAGGGTTTTCACCGTTCAATAACAGCAAGATGGAAAACCAGAGTCTGTATTCTTCTTCTGACACGCCACAATAAGTACTGAGGCGATATTAAAGAAGGTTTTAATTTAATACACGTTATTAAGCACGTAATGCAAACACAGATTCAGAAAGGATTCAAACCAGTTTACTTTTGTGATTTTATATCCTACCCAAATCCAAAACATCTTGTTAGTTTTGCAGTTCACCAAGTATCTGCATTCTTTGAGTGTTCAACTGTAAAAACAAATTATTTAATGAGAGTCTCTGGTACTTAGTATTGAGCAAAATATCTAGGATTTCTCAAACAATTGCCTACCCTCCAACCGCTATAGCTGTCTTTTCAATTTCAACAACAGTCATCACTAACCATTTCATCAGTGCTAGCTACGATGTGAGCATGGCTGCTGTGCTCGTGGCATGCAGCATTGCTCAAGTTATAAAGTATATTATTGAAAGGGTGAAACGTGATAACCCCTTAAATTGGCATAGTAAATTGTCTCCATATTTGGCCTTTGCCCTTTACAATATTCAACTCTGACATGTCCTCTCTTTGCTTTAGGGCCACTGTGAGGATGCAGGTGGTCAGCTCATCACTGAGACTGCAGGCGCTTGAGACACTCCTCGCGAAGCACCTTCCAGAATCCCTCAAGGTTGGAAACAGCTCTCTTGCATGTGTGTCTTCTTTCATCTATATACTTTTTCTTGTGGTCTTTAGTTTTTCCTATTCCCCTTGCCCTTACACTGTTTGTACTCAGAGGTTGTGTTGAAAGGTGTTGTCTTGGACTGGAGGAGCTGGATGTCCCTAGGAACAGAAGAAAAAGAAAATCACGAAATGTTCTTTGTTCTCTCTCCACCTTGCGGCCTTTGTAAGCAATAAAGAGAAAAAGGGGATTTGCACCATGCATGCTGAGACTGTCTGTATCAGTGGGGTGTGGATTAGGGGAAAATCCCCCTGGATTAGCTCAAGCGTTGGCCGTGGTATTCCTGGATGTTTTTGCATCATGGGAAGAGGGTCTTTGTGTCTCCTCGTCTTTCTCTCTTTTTGCTTCATCTGACTCTCTCACTGCCTGTATCTTTCTCTCACAGTCTTTTTCTGTTCTCCCTCTGAGCCACTGTATGAGTGGCTGAATGCTGTGTGGGGGTGATGTCAGAGTGAATGATGTCATGAGCAGAATGTGTGTGTATGTATATAGCTATCACCCTGGCGTCGGGAGGCGTACATGGCTGGTAACAGCCCACAGCCGTTGCTCGGGCCTCGGTGAGGGTTTAGGGCTGGCTGTTACTGGCCATGTATGTACCCCTGACAAGCAGTAGTCCAAGAGGGCGGGAGCGGTGCTCCTCTACTTCTTTTAATTAAGTTTTACCGTTCCTATACTTTCATTTTAAAAGGAAACCGTTCCGGAACGGTTCGTTTTAAAATAAAAGTGTGGGAAACAGTTGAAACTTGCACTTTCAGTGCACTGCACAGGACGTTTCCTTAAAGATCAGGCACATGTGTTTTGGGGTTTTTATTGTGCATGGGAGGGGGCGTGGCAATGAGGTCTGTGGAGAGCAGTGCAGGCCAGTAGGGAACCTAGTTCCACTACTTCTTTTCGTACACTTTGATCACTGCTGACAAAGGGTTTGATTGCTATTCCCAACCGGGTGCTCTGTCGGGGGTGCAAATAGTTTTTGTTTTTCCATGGGACACAAACTACAGTCGTTTTGCACAAGCCCACTCTTCCATGAAAAATTAAAAAACAAAATGGCCTTGTCATAGTAAATAGAAAAGGGACATAGTTTATTTTGTATTTTCCTGGCATGCTCCAAGGATGAGAGAGAGCATAGAGACAGGAGCTTTAATGGCAATGTAGTTGGCAGTGCTACACAGCTCCATGCGTGGAAGAACAAGTCCGTCTTCATGAGCCAAGATAATTCACGCTTGCGGTGACACATGTCTGCATATGCAATGTGAACAGGTGCAGCCTGACCAAGGAACTGACCACCCGTGATAATCAAAAACTCTGCCCGGGACTTAACATTCTAAACGAACATATGCCAATGAATATCTACCCAACCGTGACCCACCAAGGTCCTTTTTTCAACTTTTGTTGGCACTTGCTATTGACGTCAAAGCCTCACGCCCTCTAGTATTCTGGCTGCCATGAGATTTAGGAAACTCTCCTGGTCCCTGTAGGAGTCTGATTAATGCCTGCCAAGTACGGGAATCAGTTTCCCAGAGCCACACCATTAGGCACACGGTACCATCTTCGCATGGTTCAAAAGAGTCAGGTTTCTGGTTGCAAATCTGATTTCTGTGCTGCTGAGGCAGTCCAGTTGGAGCCTCCTGCCAAAGAGCCCCTGAAGGCTGCCTAGAGGAGCGCAGTCATGAAATGCAAGAGAGTTGGATTGATTGGTATGCGAGACAGCTGGTCTCTCATTCAGGCAACATTCACAGCTCCTAACATCCAGGAAGTTATCCTGGAAAGTGTGCCAGAGTGGTTATCGTTTCCGGCATGCAGCCTGTGGTACCCAATACATAGAGAGGTGCCGCTGAGGCTGCTGGCACTGTTCCTTCTGAACACTGTCAGGATGAATGCCCTACATGCCCATTGATGCTAACAAGTACCGGAGACCTTTATGACTATGACTCAGGAAGCATCCATGATGCAACCATCAAAGTATTCACCCGCTGAGCTTGTGTGGTTATCCTGCTGTGGGCTGACGTGACCATTTTGAAGGTGTTGTGAGGCTTTAGGGCCTCTGGCTTCAGCCCTTTTAATTTTCTAGGTGCTGGCACATCAGTTGGATAGTCTCTGTGGTTTCTGAACAGTCACATCTCATTAGCTGACAATATTTCACCCTTCCATTCACGGCTATCAATAGCAACTATGCAGGTATAAATCATATAGCTACATGCTGATGCAATTGCACATATTTGTTAAGCCCAGGCACCACCTGAAGAAACAGCAGATAGATAAAAGTTATTTATGCGATACAAGTCTTCCCTTAGGTGCAGTCTTCCTTGATGGACATAAGGCTTTCGAGACGGTGAACTGGGGGTATCAATGCCAAACCTTAGAAAAGGCCCATTTTATGACCCAGTTCCCTAGGACTCTTCACTTTTTGTATTGAGGGCAACAGCTCTGTTGGTTATTTAAGGAAGAGAAACCGGAGAGATAAGAATACACCAGGGCCGCTGCTGTTTTCATCATACGTCCACTCTTTGACTCAGGCAATTTGGTGGGGAGAGGACTATAAAGCTATGCCAATCTCCTGTGTATGTCAAAATATGAGGAAATGCAGATAATGTCATTTCCCTACTAGCTACACATGGGAAAACATTTTTAAAAGTGTCAGAGAAATATTACTGTATTTTAGCAACTATTTAATGGTCTTTAGCAATTGGAATCGTTGGTATATTGCAGTATATGGCCAATCTTAGTGAATGTAACGTTATAACATTTAATCATTCATAGTTATTGTTCTAGGTGAACAACATTAGATACATCTTGAAGTATAAAAAGTTTACCATCTGGCTTGGAGTAGTATAACAGAAGTAGATTGCAGAATGCGTGACTATTTTTCCTGTTTGGGGTGATTGGGTGAGGACATGTTGTTGGCAGAGGGGGATAGTTAGTCCTTTCTTGAATGAGGGCAGTGGGGGGCGAGGAAGAGGATTTTTTGATGTAAGCATTTTATGTTCACTCTTACAAAAATGTACTAAAGCTTTAACGAGGAGAGAGTAGAAGCCCTGGCTTAAAAGAAAAATTGTGTAAGTTAATAAAATAATGTAATTCCAGCTCTGAAAGGGTGACCTGCCAACCAGGTCTTCCTTTCAGAATCTCCACGCCAAAATAATTTTGTACACCTGTTCCCTGCTGAATCAGTAGCATAATTTGCATCTCCTGGTCTCTAGTATCACAGAGCATTTTGAGGTCACAGGTGCCCTCTTGTCAGCTGCAATGACAGTCAAGTCCTTGCAGCGCGGAGGCTGGTGAAGACATTTAGTTCAAGGCAGAGAGGCAAGCTTTGCTTTCTATCTATTGTTTCACATTCACACACCAAGATCTTGATGGTAATACGTAAACCGTGCTCAGTGATATGCAGCGTATTTGAGATACACTGAATCCTATGCAGCATGTTGTTCATCCTGGCACCTTATTGAGAGAGCCCCTTGCACGTGTGCTTTTTCAGGATACTTACAAAGTGACCATGGGGAAGGTGTAGAATTGGTATGTTGGGATTGGGAGAGGATGAGACGTTTAAAAAGGTTTTAAAGGAATCTCTCCCTGAATCATGCTGCATTTAGCATGTGTCTACCCACTACACCATATAGAAATATGGAACACAGGAAATTAGGTCTCTCCCTGAAATGGGGCGCAGCTATGGGATTTCTCCCCCCAAAACAGATGGAAGTTAGGGCTTGTTAAATTAACTCAGCCAAACGAAATGTCAACATTTGTGAGATTTGACTAAACATTACAATAAAAACCACATTTAGAAAAGCTACTTTCATATTTAAAAAGACCAACAGCCGCAATGTGTGCATGTTTTATTTCTACTTAACAAGGAAGGCTTGCCTTAAAGTATTAATCACAGTAAGTAAACACCAACACCAGAGAGAAAGAGCTTAATCTGTCGCGTGGCAATCTTCATTTCCATCTTCCTATTGATAGCCTGTACACCAGACAAAACTTAAAGAGCCTGAGTCACAATGCTTTTTTCGATAGGGGTTTCCCATTGAAAACGTTTTTGTAAGTCTGTCCCAAACATTGCGTGAAATTGAACGCGTGTTGATTGTCTCTGGATTAGTGTACATAGCAATCACACAAACAAGAGATTTCAACAGATGTAAGTATCCGTAGAAAGTGTTTGGCAACATTTTTGAGGCCATAATCTGTGGCTTTTGTTTACGATTTCTGCACACCCAGAAATAAAGTTGTTGATGTCCCGCCCGGTCACCTATGTTAGTCCACTGTACCTTCCAGGTGGCATCATGTGTGTGAGTAGTCACTGAACTGTGACCTCTGAGTCGGACTGACATCCATTGGTAATAGGGCATTTTGCAGACCAGGGGTGTTGCTAGATCTGGAAAAGATCAGGGGCTAAGCTAATGTCCGGAATGTCGGGACTCAGGGCTAGCTAGACTTTTTGTTGTAGTCCCTGAGCTTCTATCTGGGGCTACAACCAAAAGACCCGGGACTATAGTCCCCTCATACTGCCGCTAGCAACAACTCTGTTGCTGATGTACTTTCAGTTTCTGCAGTGTGTGGAAATGCTTAAAAGCCTTCCCTTTCTGATAGCTACCTTTCACATTGTTCATGTACAGTGGCCTACACCACTGTGTAGGGCAGCTAGATGGTGGATCCTTTGATATGTGGTGTGGTAGTAAATGGGCACCATTTTCTGCAGTGGCTATCTTACCTTAGACATTGCCCAACAGTCAGACTCCTTGAATAATACCAAACACAATAGCATACAGGCAGCGTAAGATAACATCTCTGAGGCCAAAGAGATTGAACACCCAGAACACCTATTAACTGCCAATGAATAGAGAATTGTGCGGGCCATGGGAAATCACAGCAGTGCCTCCAACTAAGTTAGATTGTAATTGGACAAAGGACCAGCCCTTATTCTAAGGAACACAGCACTTGGAGGACACATAAACCCATAGCCACCCAAACCTGATCCATCTTTCCAAAAGGCACCTCATCTTCACAGCACATACGGCTTTTCGAGAGCCTAGTCTGCAGGTTCTCACTCTCTCCTAAATCTTCTCTCCTTATGGCCACCTTCTATCATCCCCCTGGAGAGCCCACTCTCTTCTTTTCGGAATGGGCTGACCTGCCATCTTCTCTACTTTCCTCCTCGTCTCAACTCCTCCTGCTGGGTGATCTCAACATCCATATGGACTCCACTGACTCTTCAGGAATTTTCCAGAACCTTTGTAACTCTCTCTCACTCTCTATCTTACCCTCTTACTCCACTCACACCGGAGGCAACATGCAGTATACTATCATCTCCACTGAAATCCCACTCTCTATCCCTCTCACTACCTCTCTCTCTTGGACTGACCACTCTCTTCTATCAACACACCTGAAGCTCTCCTCTCCTCTTGCAGTGACACACCCAGCTCAGCCACTTGGCTTCAAAGTCAACAGACCCATGAAAAAAGTGACGGTGGCTGCCTTTGCCTCCACCTACTCTCCTCCTCCCATTCCTGCGGCGGACTCCCACCCTGACACAGCCCTCACTAACCTTAATCTCTCTAACTCCAACACTCTTGATACTCTTGCCCCTGTCATGAGAGGTTTCTGAAACGGGCTCACTAGCCAGGGCCGTTAGCCATGGCCAAACCAGTAGGTTTCTTTTGGGCACTGTACATGTTACCCCAATAGATTTCTTCGAGTCCCACTAGCCATGGCCTTCAGCCATGTCCACTTTACATGTTGCTCCAATAGGTTTCTTAGATGGGCCCACTAGCCATGGACTTCGGCTGTGGCTACACCAATAGGTTTCTTTTGGGTACACTAGACATGCCCATTGGCCAAAGCAATTGGCCATGGCCCCATATTGCCCCAATAGGTTTTGTTGGGGCCCACTAGCCATGGCCTTCGGCCTTGGCCACTTTTCATATTGCACCATTCAGTTCCTTAAAGTAAGCCACTAGTAATAGCGTTTGGCCACACCCATTATTATTATTATTAGGGTCCGACTGAAGCCTTCCAGAAAGTGAAACTCTTGGTACGACTCCGATCTGGCTGCCCTTAAACACAAGTGAGCGGAAATGGAATGTGTCGGGTGGACCATCTGACAAACTTGCCTGCCACCTCCTTCAAAGGCAATATCGACTCACTCTGCAACCACTCCAAGAAAAGAGTCTTTATTCAAGCCTGCATCTCAGCGGCATAAAACAACACAGCCAAACTCTTCAAAGTCTGCAAGGAACTGGCCCAGTCCTGCAGCAGCCTCTTCTTCTGTTACACCCACCGAGGACCTCTGCTCGGCTCTGGCAACACACTTCACCACAAAAACCCAAAACATCCTTTCATTCCTGCCCCCCACATCACATCACACACCAACACTAGTGCCTCCCTTAGCCCCACGTCCCCTCCACCTCTCCTCTTTCTCACCCATCACACCCAATGAGATCACCAGACAAGCCCGATCTATGAAGACATCATCCAAATAAGTGGACCCTTGCCCCTCCAAAACCATCAAGGACAACATTGACTCCCTCACCCCAGCCCTGGCTGACCTTTGCAATCTCTCCTTTTCCACTGAAGGTTTCCCAACCGCTCTTAAGCACTTGCTTGTGCACCTTCTGCTCAAGAAACCCTCTGCTGACTCCTCCATTCCGGCAAACTACCATCCGATCTCTATCACTCCTTTCCTGGGCAAAATCCTTGAGAAGTTGGCTATCTCTCATCTGAACCGCCACACTGAATCAACTTGTTGCTTGCATGACCATCAGTCTGGCTTTAGATAATCCAGAGGCACAGAAACTGCTCTGCTGAATACCCGTGAAGACCTGCTCTCAAATCTTGACACTAACACTCCGTCTGTCCTCATTCTCCTTGATCTCTCCATCCCCTTTGACATGGATAACCACAAAATCCTGATCGTACGTCTTTGTGACACCATGGGAATCACAGGTCAGGCTCTGGCATGCTTAACCTCTTTTCTCTCCGACCGCCCATCCCAGGTGGAACTTGGAGCCTTCCTCTCGACTATCACTCTCTCAACCTGCGGCATTCCCCAGGGATCAAACCTATCCCCCTGGTCATTCAACCTCTATATGGCTACCTTGGAACGTGTGATTGCCACCTCCACCTCTCATTTCCAGCGTTATGTGGATGACATACAACTATCCTTTGGGCTACCCCCAGCCGTTTCCTCTTCCCCACTCATATCTGACTGTCTTTCTCCTATTCAGTCATGGTGTGCTGCAAATGACCTCGCGAACCCTGCTCCCGCTTTCCCACTTTCACTCTGGACGGCCTCCTTTGGCCCTGTGCCCACCCCCACCTGAGAGTCCAAAAACCTTGGGATCGTCTTTGACTCCACTCTCTCCTTCTCCTCTCACATTTCTGACATCTCAAAAAGTCAAACTATCAACTACACCTCCTCAGAGGCACTCTACCTTTTCTCACTGTACCCCAGCATCTCACTGTCTCCAGAGCCCCTGGTTCTCTCTAGGCTGGTCTACTGCAACAGCTTCTTCCTCAACCTCCCTGCTTCTGCCTTGCGCCTGAACAGAACCGCAAGACTTATCCTGGGACTGCATCTCTCTAGTGCTTAAATCTCTACATTGGCTCCCTTTGGCTGCAAGGATCATATTCAAGACCCTATGCATTGTCCACAAGGCTTTCTGGGGCCTGGGATCTACTTACCTGCAACATTGCCTACCTAAATACTGTCTCTCTCGAGCCCTCCGCTCATCTACTGCCTACCTTCTGCAAGTCAGCCGGTTCTCCAAGCAGAGATTTGGAGGGAGATCCTTATCCTCAGAAGGCACCTCCCGCTGCAATAGCCTCCCTGCCACCCTCTGTCTTGAGCCTGACCTTCTTAAGTTCTGGAAACTCCTCAAGACCTTCCGCTTCTTCTCCTCCTTCTCTCTCCCACTACCCTGCTAACCTAGCTCTATGCTCTTTCCATCTCTCCCTCTTCTTCCATACAGTTTTGCTGACTGGCCGCTTGGTGTACCTCAGGGTCTCAAAGGTGCCTGGCAACCCCGCCATTCCCCTTTGCACTTGCCTCAGTGCCCTGCACCCCATCCCCCACTGCACTTCTGATTAAATCCAAGAGAGCTTCTCTCTCCGCACTTATCCCAGTCTCTACCGAATAGATGCACTTGGACCCCTCCTCCCCTGACCGTCATGCACTTGCACAATCTGAATGCATCGCTGCCTGAAGATCGTCTGTCTGTTTTCCTTGTCTTCATCCCTAAATGTGCACTTGATTAAAACCGCAGAATCGACGTTAGGCCTATTTGCTGTATCTCAACTGTTAAATGTATAATTTTTTTTACTTACTCTGCCTGTGCAGACCGTTATCACCTCATAATTCCAAGGGTTCTGAGCAACTGTTGTTTTTTCCCCCATGTTCCCACCCTCCTTGAGTGCTTTGAAACACTGCCTGTGTATAGGCGCTTTATAAATAAACAATACCATACCATACGTATATGTGAAGTTGCAAGCTTGCCGTAGTGACACAGCTTCTTGCGCAAACCGACCAACCTAAAGCATGTTGTTTGTGTGTCATAAGAGATATAAAATCAAATATTTTTCGTTCCCATCTCCTCTAGGTATTTGGTGCTGTGAAGACAATAAACCGAGGAAACCCTTTCAAGGATGAAGTGGTCGTCGACTCCTGGCCCAACTTCCGGGCTATTATCACACGCCCGCAGCAAAAGGTACTGCCACAGCTCAAGCGATGAAAGACTAATTAGTGAGAGGCATGGGAAGCAAGTTGGGCCAAGCTCACTGGTATACTAAATCGTAAAAACCTGGAAGGTTTTTAGAAAGACCAAAATGACACAACTAACCTTAACTAAAGTGTATTTTATGCCGGTTTTTTCTCATACATAGTCATTGTGAATATCCAAAAGGTCTGACAGGATCAAACTATTGGGTTGGTTGGTCTACTCAACAACACTCAACACTAACAGACCATGGAGGTCACTACGACTTTGGCGGTAGGGGGTTAACGGGGCCGTTGGAGCTGCCGGCCCCGTTAATCCCCTACCGCCTCATTACGTGTTCCACTTGCGGGACCCGCTAAGGACGCCTGGTTTTACCAGGCGTCCTTAGCGGGTCCCGTGAGCGGTCCAGCATTCTAACAACGTTATTAACGGGCCCATTGTTAGCATTGCTCCTCATTCCCATTGAGCCCTATGGGGGCTCGAATGGGAATGGGATGGGTTCCTGGAATGGGGAAATACCGGGCCCTCCAAGGTCGGAATGGCCTGGTATTTCCCCATTCCAGGAACCCGGACCCGGGACCCGGAATGGGGGTACCATGCCGCAAATAGCTGCATGGCTACCTCCAAGATCGTAATGACCTCTCATGTCTCTTCAGGGCTCCTGTAACTAATGTAAGGAAAAAATGGGAATGGACTCCTGGGGTCGCTATCATGGTTAGGCCAAGTTGTTTTCGGGGGGTCAATGCTTGTACATACATTTTTGTTATATTTCTGTCACCATAACCCCTTACAATGAAACGAGTCAACAAAGCACCCATAAGAATTTGGAAATCAAATCTATTTGATGAGATCTGAGATTTGAACTGTGCTGACCACTACGAAGTTACTGTCCCTGCAGTTGCTCTCGATGGACGTATTTCTCTCAGGCCCAAAATGGAAGCCAACTGCCATAGCCCATGCACAGGAAGTGCATAAGGCAGGGCATTATGATTTTCATTAATGCTGTCAGACTGTGGAAAAGTGAAAAACCTGCGGGGATAGAGATAATCCCCATCGATTCATCCATTCCCGCTGGTGCTTATTTTTCAATACTGTCTTAGGCGATACCAAGCACTTCATTCTCAGAGACACAAAGGATTTAATTGATAAACGCATTATCACACCAGAAGTGGATCTGTTTGATAACATCTCAGCCATCCTCTGGTGTTGTTTCATTGTAAATGATATTTTGAAAAAGGAATGTTAGTCACGTGCAGGTTTGGGATGAAACTATGATAAATTATCCCTAAACCTTGAATGAGAAATTAAATTATGTGTATTAGCAAAACTGAAGGCAGGTGGCTTGAAGGTATTGAGTTCATCATAACGTCGAACATTGCCCTTAGAAGCCCTCCAGTCTATTTTTTTTTCAGCCTGCTGTGCCATTACAGAAGTAGAAAGCCTACATGGAAATCTGGCTTGGTCCTACCAAAAGCGTCAGTCCAGCCTGAACTGCGAGGTGACATCCCTTCTGCAGGAGAGCGCATGCAGCTACAGGCATGTTGTGACCTCATTGGGTGTCATCGGGCATCATCAGTGAGATGTATCTTGGGCCAGTAGGTACGGCAAGCTTGGGACTTGGGACCCACGTCTGGGCCTACCCCTCCCATTCAGGGTGATTCATGCAACACAGAAGAAATTATCTTTTCCAGATCTAATAACACACCTCCCAAAGTCCACAACTGCTTCATCCTGCTGTCTGCTGAGCACAACACACTTTCAACGACACCAAGTCAAGCCTACTTCGGATTGACATTTGCACAGATCCACTGTTGCTAAACGCCATCTTTGCACTGGTCAGTCAGTGCAAACAGCCTTTCTCAGCTGACTGGTAGGTGCAAATGTTGCTGCAAAAAAGTCCTGCGCCATTGCATATTTACCTGGTATCAAAACAGTTAATCCCACACCATTCTGGAAATGTGGGGGCTAAAATGACTGCATTTACTTTGACTGCATTGTGTTTTGTGGTGGGCTTAAATCTCTGAACTTCGAAACGTTCAGCTTTAATTTGGTTTATACAGGGCCTGCTGCAAGGGGTACAAATGAAGAGTACCTGCCCAAATTGGCCAACAAGTACAACCATCACCAAAACGGTTGGACATGTTTATCTGGCGTGGGGCATTCTATCCTCCACCAAAGACACTGAGAGTATCTTGACAAGGAGCTGTCATAGTAAAGGTGCACATATGCGCCAGGATACAGTTTTTCCCCTCAGCTCTATCATCAGACAGTGGTACCATGGGAAAATGCAATGAATTCATTCTGAAGTAAGCCTGGTTTGGGGAGTTCTGGTATGACCCTCAGAGAAATAAATACAACATCAAGTCGTTTTAGATGTGTTTTATTTACTTAATTTTCATACTGGAATCTAGAAACTATGGCTAAAATAAGCAATCCGGGCACCAGTCATGTACAGCATACTTTGCTCATTACCCTCATGAAGACATTTGTCACGTGATAGGCGGTGAGAAGGATTATGCATGGCACTTTACAAGGGAAGAGTCCCCTCCAGTGGAAAGATCCAGTCCCCTGTTTTGCTTTGGTAGATGTTGTGCTTTTCTACATCTGGAAATGCTTGCTACCATAGTTGTCAGTTTCTTGTATAGTGCAATACATTTTGAATTGGAATTTCGAGTTTATGAGAGGTGGTGAAGTCTAATTTAGGGAACCTTGTAGCCCTGTGCACCACATGTTACAGAAGGCTGAGGACAGGTTAAAACCACCTTCACAGTTTCTAGCAGGTACGCTGCTTGGTAATTTTATGTATGTGCAACTAATACAGATATGAGAGAAAAGGGACATACTGAATGAAAGCAGTCGAAAGAAGTACTTATGAATATATAATCCCTCAGTTACAGCAGTCATAAACTGAAGCGTGTTCCCTATAAAAAGTAACCTGTGTACGAAGGCCCTTTCTTTATATAGGTTTAGGAGAACATTATTTATATAGGCTTAGGAGAACTTTATGGTTCTTATTATGAATTTTAGCTGGTTGGAAAAAACTGGTGCAGGAGAGAATCAAAATATTTCATATTTGTAGGTCAGGGGTCTGCAAACTGTGGCTCTTCAGATGCTTTGAACTATGTCTCCAATGATCCTGCACCATTGACTATACTGGCTAAAGATGAGTGGAGTTCTAGACAAATTGGGAGAGCCAAAGGTTGCAGACCACTGCTGTTGCTGCTTAGAAGCTTCTTGTGTAAGAACATTCCTACACAGAAAGTTACTAATCCATAAAGTCTCCATTCTTTGGCTTGGGATTACATCAGGGGTGCACCCCTATGTGCTTTGCCTCCAATTCTCATTTGCTGCACTTTAGCAATACGTACAGCGATTGCACACACTGTGATGGCTTGTTCCATCGCATTCGCTCTCAGCATTGCGTGCAATGTCTCCCTGTGATCCGGCAATGGTGTGAACGCACTGGCTTTTTTGATTTGTATTAATTCATAAAATGATGCAGGTAATTGCATCTCCGAAATGGTTATCTGCTGATCAGATAACCCCTTTCATAAGCTCCATGCCAAAAGCACAGTGTGGACTTGTACCCTGCTGCATCAGCATCCTGATCTGCAGAGCCAGCTTTACCATTGGCACAGAGCAGGTTCAGAGGTCACAGGTGCTCCATTGACAGCTCCAGTGACAGCCAGGTGTCTGCAATGTAGGGGCTGCATTTAACCTATACACACCTGTGCCAAAACTATGATGATCATAAGTAGCCCATGCAGGTGGCAGGGTAAATGCTAAATATGAGCTATGCCTAGGTTAAGACCTGGTGCATGGCACGACTCATGATCATTGCAGGCCCATCCAATTTGAAATCACGCATGTGTCAGCCCTTTTGGCCCAGTTTAGCTGTTGAAGGGTTATGTGAATTCTCCCCAGACAGGATAGACCTTGCCCTACTGGCAGGAATGTAACCTGGAGGGATTGCCTCTCTTTGCTCCCTTGTAAAAGCAGATAAAACCCTTTCCCCGTGACATCCACTCCACAGGAAGCTGGCCTGGGAACAGGAATCAAATGGTACAGCTCTTCCCAACAGACTTGGCACACACCAGGGTGCTGCATAGATCACATTGAGAAAGGGGGAGGGGGTGGACTAAGCAGGCATATTTGTAAAGCACACATTTACCCCAGAAGGGGCATCTTGGCACTAATAACAGATGTTATTTGTTGCCCAACTTAATGGTACTCATTTTATCGACCTCAGAAGGATAAAGGGCTGAGTGGACCTGCCAGGATTCAAACCTGTGACCATGAGGACAAACACAGGCCGCGGTAGTGAATGCATTAGTCCACTGAGCCACAGACCCGGCTATGTGTAGACAGGACATCTCTGTAAGTCTTGTTTCTCTTTGCATCCATCTTTACTTCCTGTCCCCTTCACTCTCTCTAGAGCAAAGCAGTTTGGGTGTGACATCAGAAGGGCATAGTCCACTCATTCAGGAGCCATGATTGAACCATTAAGGCAGGTTAGCTTTAGTCCAATCACATGTGTGATTTCACCTTTACAAGAAGGGGGCTCACACTACTTATTTCTTTGAATCATCTTGGAGTCATCTTTTGGACACTGCTGGGAGAGCAATACTTTCCAGAGTCCTCCAGTTGTGAGGTGAAAGGCAAGCTCTGTCCTCTAACCATCCCCAGTGACCTTTGGGGGTGGACCTACTGCTGTAACAAGACCTGCCCCTCTACCAGACACCTTTATACCAGGATTGTCACCGTGCTGTAGGACCTCTGCAGTTGTGTGCCAGCCTCCCCTGTGTTTGGGAGTCCAGGAACAAGGACCCATCCTTTCCCTGAGTCCCTGGAGTGGGACTCACAGCACCCTGAGTGCCAAGACAGCGGGATCCCAATGTTTATGGCTGTTGGACTGCTTAAAGCCATGTTTCAAGAACCATTTGACACATATGAACCACTAGGAGTCTCTGTTGCTGCCTTTCGCACTCTCGCGATCTACGAATTGCTCGCACAGCGCCAAGAAGTCTAGTTTGACACGGGTCGGAGCACCAAGAGCTGCACAATTGACTGCTAACTGCCACCTTGGTCCATTTCTGGGCCATAGAGACTGGTTTGGTCCCCTTTATCCTTGTTGCATCCAAGAACATATCGTTTTAAAAAGCATTGTGGTTACGACTTGCCTTACACCCCTGATTCATTACTCAGAGTGCTGCATCTTGCTATCTTTGCTCATTCTGTGTTCATTCCTCTGGAGCGGGTTATGTGTAGTGTTTTCCTATTTAGTTATTATTGTACGTGGTATGTTTAATTAAAGTATTATTATATTTCTATGGAACCTTGAAATGGGTATTCCTTCAATTTGGACTGTTTGGGTTGCTATTGAACCACATTCACAGCCTCTTGAGAGTACAGCCTTCCCCCAGTCCACGTTACCAGTGAATGCAAAGGAGGTGTACCTCTTAACTGTGCCTGTCCTACCTCTATTATTGTGTTGGCTCTTGGCTTGTAGAAGTGTGAGGGCTGAGTGGGTGCTTTATCTTCTACTCATCCATGTACTCCTGCAGCCAGAAGTCAGTGCGTCACACTCCCACATTCATCTATTGTGTAATTCCGTTTTTAATCCATAGCCCTAGTCACCAGGCCAACCCACTAGACATTGAGCCAGTTATTTACTTGCAATGAAATACCTTTGCTCCTTCACATGCCTCTTTCTTGTTGCATATTTTCAGGTCCTTATTGTATGTAACTTGACTGTCAATCCTTAGTCGCCGCCCTTACAGGGGTTTAAGGGTTGCTCTTGGAGGCCTCTTTGTGCTTGAATGAATCCACATTTTTTTTGTCTATGTGCCTTTTTCAAACCTGCTGGCGTGATACCACTATGACACTCTTAACTGATTGTACCCATTTCACCTTTGTAATTATTTCTTTAGTTCACAAGTCTCTTAGTTTCCTGTTTATGCTCCGTACTTCCTATCTTTTTACTACGACTGCCAAAAGGTCACATATGTACAGTGCCCCAACCCTGATAGGACTGGGCCCATGCTTTAAAAAACTCCAAATACACAAATAGGTGGGGTGACATTTCTACACATGTGTTCGTTTGAATCTTTTTGAATGCATTTGGCAATCCCAGTGAAGCATTCTTGGTCAGACTTGTGTAAATGTGTCTGCGGTCTACTTGCAAAAAACGTCAAGCCTACGCTTGTAAGATGTCGCCTACGTGCTGCTGGCAGCAGGCCCAAAAACAGTCTTCTCAGCCCTCAAGCGGGCATATTTTTAATGCGCCTATATATTTATTTATTGTCACATGCTACTTTGTAGCATCATTTGCTTCAAAAGGTGGGGAGGGCCATGGATGGGGCAAAAGAATTCAAGGGACATCCACTATTGAACCCGAAAGATACATTATGGAACCAGCTAGTTGACTATGAAAGAGACAATGGGAGAGAGGACCATTAGAAGGGGGGGAAGACTCAGGGTCTTCCAGTGTTGAGCCCTGGGGCCGCGTGATTGAAGAATAGGGAGGGGCTATGAAGAGGGAAGGGGTCAGGAGAATTCACAGTTGAAGCTAAAGTTTGCTTTCCAGACGCCGAGCAAGGAGTAGTAGCTAAGAGGGCAGTGGCAAGGAGGAGGTTCTGAAGAGAAGACATTGTCTGTACATGTCTGGTGATGAAGACATTTCTGCAAGGTGTAGTCAGCCACCTTATATTTAGGTACTGATCCAGACATTAAGGGCCCTCAAGTTAAATTTGAGCTTCTGAAAATATTTGTGTATATGGTAGTTTTCCATCTATTGATGTTGGATGTCTGATTTTCCCATTGGGTGTTTGTCATAATGGTACAGAACGAAATTGCTGGTGGAATCTTTTCGTAAAGTTTTCATCATATGACTTGATTACATCAACTCTCTGCCATCCTGCTCAACCGTCTCTGCGATAACCTGGCTCCTACTGGTCAGGCCCTGGCTTGGCTGACTTCTTTCCTCTCTGATCGTCCCTCCCAGGTCCAACTTGGGTACTTCCTCTCCTTTATCTCTATCTCTACCTGTGGTGCTCCCCAGGGATCTAACCTCTCTCCCTGGCTGTTCAATTAATACCTGGCACTTCTTGGCCACCGCATTGCCGCTCTCTGCCCCAACTTTCAGTGCTAGGCGGATGACACTCAGCTCATTTACAGACTCCCCTCAGCCACCTCTTCTCCTTGTCTCATCTCTGACTGTCTGCTATCCAGGAGTGGCGTGCCGCCAATGATCTCTGCCTTAATGCCAGTAAGACTGAGATTCTCCTTATCGGCACACCCGCAGCCTCCTTTCCTGTCACTCTCTGGCCGGCCTCTCTTGGCCGTCTTCCTGATCCCACCTGTGAGGCTAAAAACCTCGGGGTCATCTTCGACTCCACACTCTCCTCCACTCCTCACATCTCTGACGTATCTAAGAAGTCACACTACCAGCTGCACCTCTGAGGTATTCTGCCTTTCCTCTCCTTCCCCTAGAAGCTCACTGTCTCCAGAGCTCTAGTTCTCTCTAGGCTGGACTATTGCAACAGCCTCTTTCTAAATCTGCCTGCTTCTACTCTCTGCCCTCTCCAACTCATCCAGAACAGGACTGCGAGACTTGTCCTTCGCCTCAAGCCCAGGGATTGTATCCCTCCAGGCCTGAAATCTCTGCACTGGCTCCCAGTGGCTGCGAGGATTAAGTTCATCACCCTCTGCATTGTCCACAAGGCCTACTGGGACCTGGGGCCTCAATACCTTCAACTCTCTCTTCCTAAATATCTTCCTTCCCGAGCTCTTTGCTCATCTGCCTCCAACTCCCTCAGGGTCAGTCGCTTCTCCAAGGAACGAGTTGGTGGTAGATCTCTTTCTTCGGCGGGGGCCTCCCTCTGGAACAGCCTCCCTGCCTCTCTGAAAATTGAGACCCATCTCCGGTTCCGGAAGCACCTCAAGACCTTCCTCTTTGCTTCTGCTTTCTCTCCTCGTCTTCCCTGCTGAACTCCTGGCTGAAACTGAAACTGCACTGGTCACCTGGCTACCCTCTGTTCTCCGGCGCAGGTCCTCTCCCAGCCAGTTGCACACCTGCACTGCCCCCCGGCAACCCTGCACTCCGTGGGCTGTTTCTGTATCCTGACAGCTCCCTACCAGCACTTGACACCTGATGTCTGCACTTACCCTTGCACCTGCCACCAGCTGGCCGCACTTCTTATTTATTGTTTGTATTTATTGTTTTTATATTACTGGTTTTCCTATGTACTGCACTTTTCCTCCCTCCTTCCCCCTTCGCACTTTTCCTCTTCCCCCACTCCGCTGCACTTGTGCGATCTCAAGATCACCTGGCCTAGTAAGATCGTTGTCTCTGTTTTCCCTCTGTTCCCCTCCCTTGAATGCGGCTTGAAACACTTGTGTATAGGCGCGTTATCAATGTCATATCATATCTCTGTGTCCCTTCTGCAGTACCTTGTGGATCCTTTCAACTACTACAGAAATGCCTACTCGGTCTTCTACAAGGATCTGGATGCCTACCGGGACCTGCTGGAGAACACAGGAGCTGTTAACAGTGGCCACGCCTTTCAACTGCATGGTAAGTCCCCGAAACCGGCGAGCACTATGGCTGGAACAAATTAATTCCTCTCTTGCTTGCAGGCCTTGGTTACCGTAACATTATTGGCCGGTAGCAAATGCTTGGGTGGCGCTGAATTGTCCTGCATGGCAGGGCATCTATGTTTCACCTCTGCTCTTTAGTAGAAGTTTGCTTTTTCTGCACAACTATGTTTTCGTGGATCTCTAGTTTCCATTTTCACAATATAAGAAAAGGTACAAGGTTTCACGTGTTACACACGTAGTGCTTCATTCACAAACTCAAACACATTAATGTTTTCTAAGCACAAATATCAATTAAAATTCATGAACACAGAGCCCTGAGGAAATTGGTATTACCCACTTTTGCCAAATGGCATTTTCAACGAGATGCTTTTTGCCGCCTTTGTTGCTGCTTTTTTACCACAACAAAATAGATGGTAAGTTTGAGCAAAGCATATAGAGAGGGCGCGGTGTGGGTCCATCCCACATTTTGTAGTAAATAAAGCAGTAAAATCGGCCCAAAGTACATGGAAATGTATAACATATTGCCCAAATACTGAATTCAAATTCTATTAAACACAACACAATAAAGTATGGAATAACTCATTGTTGCTGAAATTTGAAAGAGAGCAAGTACATGAATTTTAGCAAATAAAAGTAAACATATCTGTAGTTCTTCTAAACCAATATCTATGTCAAACGTTGACAGCAAGGGTTTTGCCAAAATATTATCGCGTAGGGGAGTACACATTATCTCCCACCTAGGGTCCAATGCTTAGCATTATTTCACCCTGGGCGGGGGCGCATTACAAGGTCAGCATTGCTCTTTACAGTACGAACACTTGTTTAGATATTTATAACTTGATTATAGTTCGAGGACTCATCATGAAACTTTCCAAACAAGCCAACTTTTTCTGGAAAGGTGCATAAGGTTGCATAATGAGGGGCAACGTTATAGGGGTATCACAATGTGCTCCCACTTACTGCCCAAACCACTGGATAGATTTGCAACAAGCCTTCGCGAGGAGTGGGAATGTGGTCCTAAAAGACTACTTTTGTAAATTGGTCAAGTTGTTTGTTTTAAGCCTGGAAAACATTGGCAAAATGATATCTGGGTCCAGGCAAACTATATGCAGACCCCTTTTTAGCTAGTTGATTGGTCCATATATGCCAAACAAGGTCCCCCAGTGCAGTAAAAGCAAACCAGATTAGCTAATCCAAAAACAGCAAATCTGGTTGGTTGCTATTGGGCAAACAGTTTTTGAAGGGTAGTCATTGTGGCCCTGCGACATATGCTGGAGTCTGCTGTTAGCCACGCTGCAAACACATTTTAAGAGGGTCACATGGCAGCCCTTTGCCCCCCATAGGCCCCAACATGGCACCTAGAACCACTCGTGTACAGGCGCATTATGAATACCAAATCATATCATAAAACAGGGCGAGGTCAGGTTGGGCGGAAGAGTCAATATGCCACCACAAATGACAGAAATCCCTTTTCAGGACATTTGGAACCAACCTTTCTCGCTTCATGGGGGCAGTTTTGCTTCAGCTTTTTTCTTCCCATGACATTGAGGAGCTCATGTTCAATGAGACGTAATGGAAATGGAAGATGTAAAAGCCTTGCGTCAGGCTTGTACGCCCTCCATTAACGTCATGTCTCATTTTCATTCATTTGTATGTCAGAGAAGAGGGGTGAAACATAACTTCCATTTCCGACACTCTCTTCCACTTGGCCATACAAATACCCCAGCATTTGCGACGGCATGGATTTTCATGCCTATACAAATGCTGGGGATTCCTATGGAGGCCGCCGTTTTTTTTCACCAGCAAAAATCGGCGGACTCCATGCGAATCCATGAGCGCATGGCACTGCGTGGTGCAAAAGGGCACCGTACAAGCTCGTACGCCACCTTTTTGCCCTCCCCGTTTGCATTCCACTATGCAAATGAGCAAACTTTGGTGGCAAGGAATCTACTCTTAAGTGCAAACGTTACAAGTCCCTGCCATGGTAGTACAGGGAGCTTCAAAATAAGCCCTTTAGATATCACTCTTAAAAACTAAACTTTGGCACTTTTTTTTTAACACCGACAGATATTTCTTGACATTTGCAATCACCAAATTACCCATGAAACAAAATGTGTCTTTTGCCACCCCTCGTGGATAGGCACCATTACTTCATGTTCCACCCCTGCTCAGAACTCTTGTGTCCTATTTTAACACATTTCATGGAGCATTTCTAATCCTTTTTCATCTCTTCTATTTCCATGTCCACGTCAACACTCAGGGCATTGCCCGTAAATCTGGGACACGACCGAGTCCCGCTCCCAGCTTCTTCCTGTAACAAAAAAGGAGACACATTTATTTTTGTGTTGGTGTGAAGCAATACACCCCTGTCAGTTGCATCAACACCTCCTTTCTTCTTCTTCTTCTCAATTATCGGAGGCGTGGGCGGACCCACGCAGGTGCTTCCCCATCCTAAAGGATGATGTGCACCAGACCCACCAATCAATACTTAGCTCACATAAACTCACAACTCCTCCCACCGCCCCGTCTGCCTCACAAAATCCAACATCACACTGCTCCTCCTCCTGCCTCTCGGTAGTACACAACCCCTCTTTATCACAGTGACCCTTTAGACCAGGCCATTTGCTCTGGGGTGAAACAATGCTCTGCAGAAATGTCGGATGCGCTCCATTTTCTGTAACAATCACTTCCGGGAAAGCCTCACGGTCAAACATTTCCTACAAACAATGGTCACTTCTGTGATTGTCCCTTCCCAGAATGCCTTGCACTTCTGCTAATTTGAATGACAGGCGACTTAAACCATTGTGTACTTTGCATCCCATTGTAATGTTGTGAACAGGCACATTATGTCCATGGTACTTTTGTTTATGAATCCCTTTGAACATCAGATATGTTCTTTGTGATCACAGACCATTTCATCAATTTCTTTTTCAATTCAGGGTCACTGATAACTTCGATTGGCTCTGCTTTTTGTGAAATTCCTGCCAAAATGTCCACTGTGCGACATAAGTGTGTAGAGAAACCAAGGGACTTCATTTAACTTCAATTACGAGTGACCTGTCAATATTAGGTGGTCACTACATTTAGGATTTAGTAGTCAGAATCAAGCTCGTATTGGGAACCCACCAGTGAACATAATGGCCTGGTACTTAGTGCATAAGTCATTCTACATTTGGCAGATGTGGTTTCAAACTATTTAGCAAGTACACCAATGAAGTGGTTTATCCACAGGAAGACGCCTCTTTATTGTTGCATCATATGAGTAAAAACATTTATTGTACGTTTTTTCTGATTCCACATTTGATTCAAAAAATGATTAAGATTTTAACTCTAATAAAAACTAGAAATCTTGAAAGGGTTTAATAAATTACAAAAACTACCCTATATTAATGATCAATAAGTAGCGTGTAGCCCCTTTTCAAAATCAATTAATCAAATTAGGTCAATAAGAAAAATACATTCCATACAAAATACATTTTGAACATATTCTAATTGGAAATGTTTTTTTTTTTTATTGTGTTTGGTTTAAAACCTTTACAAATACATTATTTACAAAACATTCTTCTTTACACATTAAAATACCATGACAAAAGATACCACACAAATTCGCATAATAGAATAATCCAATCCTTCACATATCAAATACATTGACTGAAAAGACGTCTTATCTTTCAATGCACTCCATCAGTTTCGAATCAATGGTCGTTAAAACCGATAATAATTTCAATATTAACTTTGTGCTTTCACCCAGCATACATCTACTCCATAAAGTTTCACGAGACAGGACAGAGTTGGTGATCATATAGTCACCAAACCTGATATGTCTCAGGTCTTCAAAATATTTGCAATAGATCACTAGGTGTTTAAGAGTCTCAAGTATGGTAATTTCTTTGCAAAAACGACAGCTGCCATTATTAAATTCAGTTTCACCAGTACCCCATTTACACAAACGTTCATTAGTATAAAACAAATTAAGTTTAAATCTTAAGTATGAGTTGCGACCCAAGGCTGAAGGAAACTGCATTATGTATCCTGGTCGCTCACCCATTTTTCTTCTGAACCGGGCATACTCATAGTAAGATCGATAAGACCCAATTCTATCAGCCTGGCAGCTCCAGTAGTAAAGGTATAATTTTTGTTTGCAACTAGGAAGACCTAACATTAGATCCTCCTTCAGGATACCAAGAAGACCCATTAGATCATTCATTTTTTCAGCGTATTTTGACAAAGGTTTCATGCAACCCAAAGCAAGATGCTCATTTAAGTCTTCATACAATGAATTAGCAGGAGGATTCCGAATTTTCACATAGTTACTCAAAAGTCTCCAATTCCGTTTAGCTGACAATGGAAGAATACCAAGTTCATGCCGAACTATATCATTTGGAACACATTTTTCCAAATACCTCCTTGAAGTGTATCTAAGATGTCATCTATTTCATATAGACACATATCTAACATGTAGAGAATTGAAGGTTTCACTTTTAAGGTGTAAAATTGATTGAAGAACGGGTAAGAGCGAAAACCCACAGTATTTACCCATTATTACTCTCATATGGGATATGAGGGGTTTAATTTTTTCACATATTTTATTTCTCCACCAAAACTTTGAAAATGAATTCGAAAGTGGATACCCCAAGTATTTAAATTCTTGAATTATAGCAATCCGAGTATCTTCCATAAACCATGTGTAGGTGCAAGTTTTTTTATGGCCGTCTTTAAACATCAAAATGTGTGATTTGGAATGGTTAATTTTCAAGTTGTGGGCATTGGCATAAGAGCTGAAAGCATTAAGTTTGTGCTGTAGGCCAAAAGGAGTTTTGTCAAAAAATAAGGATATCATCCGCAAAGCTAATATAGTTCAATTTGGTTCGACCTATACGAATTGGGTAAATCACTTCGTTTGACCAACATTCCTCAATATCACAGGTATACAAGTTGAACAATACGGCTGCTAGAGTACACCCCTGCTTTAGCCCCACTTTAGATGGTATCTGTCCGGTTAGCATACCTTCCTTATTAAGGCGTACTCTATAAGTAGTGTCAATATGGAGTAGGTGTATAAGCGCTATTAGATATCCAGGGAAGCCCAACACCTTCATCTTTAGCCACAGGAGGTCCCTTACCACAGTATCGAAAGCAGAGCACAAGTCGAGAGCAGCCATGTAAACTGCTCCAGAGTGATTATGCTTGGAATTCCACTCAATATGGGCGATAATGGTAGCGTTAAGAGTGCATCCCATTTGCTGGCGAAAACCAGTCTGAAATTTAGAAAGGGTGGTGTTAGTTTTCATAAATACTTGGAGTTCTTCCAGAATTAGTAGACAAAATACCTTAGAGGACGCATCGGTTAGCGCAATGGGGCGAAAGTTACTGGGGTCATCAATAGGACCATGTTTGTATATAGGTATAATATTAGCGGAGCGCCATGAGCTCGGAATAGTTTGAGAAGTAAATACTGCATCAAATTTATTTTGCAAGATCATGGCCCACAACTGTATATCAGATCTATAGAGACAAGCTGGGATACCAACTGGGCCCATGGCCCTAGAAGGATTAGATTTCTTAATGGCCCGAGAAATATCATCATTGCTCCAAGGGGAGCACATAGGTATATTATTCTGGGTCACTAGGTAAGGATAATTTAGGAACGTTGTGGGTAATTCATATTTCTGCCTGAAGTAGCTGACCCATCGATCAGCTGAGATAGCATTTTCTTTCAACCCTTCATTGTTACCATTTATCATTCTTAGCAAAGCCCAAGTTTTACGTGTATCACTTTTCAAGATGTGATAAAGCATATTATAGTTGTCATTCTTGTATAGCTGCATTTTTAGGTTTTTCACAGCAATTTTATATGTAGCTAGAATAGTTTTTCTTTGCATGAGATATTGTGTTGTATCAAGCAACAGCTTCGATAATCTATGTAATTTATAATTTCTGGTCTTCTTAAGGTGGTAAATTTCAATATTAAATTTGTGTCGGTGTGGTTTAACGACCGGCGGCGGTTTTCTATACTTGGACATTTCCAGCAGATTGAATTCAATCATTTTAGAGATATACTGGTCAACACCTGCAGGGTCCTGGAGAGAAACATTCAAACATTTGATCAACCCCAATTCATCTCTAATACGCTCCGTAAGTTGAAAGCATACCGAGGGATTCATCTGACCGTTAAACCTGGGCGATCATTCTCAACCAACTTTAGAGAGTAAAATGGGGTAAAACCCCAACCCTCTAATTTCAATTGTATTGAAATAGCATTATGATCACCAAATCCCAGATTCTTGATATTCACATTGTCCGCTAAGAGGCAAGTATTCGAGGATGTAAAAAAATGGTCAATGTGTGAGTACAAACCTCCCCTAGACCAAGTGTATGTATAGTACACTGAATTAGTAGGAATTACCTGAATGTCCCAGTTAAGGAAAAACTCTATCCATTTCAACCCATTCCTAGCCGAACTAGGCGCAGTAGGAACGGGTTGGTATCCCGGACAAAGCTTTTGCCATAAGCATGAAGAGTTGAAATCGCCACCAACCACTACACTAACCTCATTGTGTCGAGCAAAAGCACCTTCTAAGATAGCATCCAGAATGTCAGTGATTTCATTAAACGTTATCGTCAATCTATTCCAATATATGCACAACAGGATGAGAAATTTGCCTTGCGGAGAAACCGGTGCTATTTCTATGGCTAATACATTTGGATCCTTATAGACAAGTTCCGTTAGATACGTACAAGCATTATTTATTAAAATTGCAAGACCACCCGACGGTCTACCCTTTACTCCTTGGGTTGCAGGTTGAGAGTAACAAACAAAACCATCAAACGACAGCTGGGAGGCATGCATTGTCTCTTGTAATAGCAACATAGCCGGAAGTTCACTTGGGTTGGTGGATCCCCACCATCTTTTCAGGTTAGCCAACCCACAACAGTTCCATGACAAACATTCAATTGATTGTAAGTTCGCAGGGCTAGGGTGGCACCACCGATACAGTCGCCGATGTAGAATGAGGTAGTGTATTTAAACCTGATAATACAGCAGCCATTGCTAATAACTGTTTAACCAGATCACCACTAATTTGGGGAGGCTGCAATAGCATCGTATTATGGTCACTGGTGACTATGGAAGCAATTGGTTTATCAAGGAAAATTCTAGCATCCGAATCAGACTGTACTAAAAAGGGGGTCAATCCAATAAATTCAAAGTTTTCTTTTTGTTCCCAAACAAGTTTCATAATAAGTCTGGAATAGAATCCACATGTCATCCTGTTATTGTATCTGTTAGCTAGTCTTACCCAATCAATATCATCTGATACTATGGTTCTCAGGCAGGGTATTGTGTGAAACGCTTTTAAGAGGGATGACCGATTCAAAGTTAATTTGCCGTTAATATTGGGGTCACTTTCCCAACGAAGTATGTACGGTGGATCAAGAATGGGCTCAAACTCATTGTTGTCCGCTTTTGGGCTGCTATTAAAACAACCCGCCACATTTAAATCAACCAATTCCGTTGATGCTAAAGCTTCATTTTCATTTTCTTTACAGGACATAACTTTAGGGGGTGAAGGCATAGGCCCTATGTCAGCTTTTAAGACCTTTGAACCTTCCAGACATCTTAATGGATCCCTACCCAATACACCCAACATCCATGGCTCAGTAGAAGAACTCTCTAGTAGGTCATTGTCAGCAGGCTGAGAGGGACAAGCCCTGGGTATCGTAACCTTACTTTTCCCTTTGCAGACGGGTATCGTAACCTTACTTTTCCCTTTGCAGACGGAAGTTTGTTTATGGCTTATCGGGTAGAATTGAGAAAGCGACATTTGCAACCCTCCCCCAGAGATGCCTGAGGGGAGTGGACTGGATTGATGGTTCGAGGAACAATCAGTCCTTACACCATTCCTTTTTACATTAACAATTTCCTGGATACTCTTTTGTTTTTCATCCCCATTTGTTTTTTCTTTGCTTTTATTAGGGGGCTTGATATCACATAACAGTCTTGATTCGTCATCAAGTTGAGAAAGATTAATCACCGCGTCATTCTCAGGGATAACCGGCATAGCTTTAGTTTGGGCGTTTAGCGCGGCCCTCCCATGTTTCTTTGCCAAGGCCGACGCTTTAGCTTTCCTTTTCAAAGCCCTGCCAGCTAGCCTTTTTTCTCTTCGGGTTAGAACTGTTATAGGTTTCAGTGGGAGATCACCGTTACTAGTTTCTGACATTTTAGGGTCTCCCATCATGAAACATTCACCCGCTAGATCAATTAAATCCATCAGCTGGGATGGGCTATCGGGACTTTGGGATATGTTCATGAATTCAACCCCGGTGACAGCAGGAGAGATCACTGCTTGAGTTGCAGAAGACTCTGTATGCATTTTATCCAGATAATGCTCAATTTTTTGGACAGTGGACAGAACTTTACACAAGTGGTCAACAATAACATCAGTCTGTGTACAGGTTGAGTTCAAAGATCTGGGGATAGCAGAACTGGCATAAGAGCATCTTTTCTGCGTAGGTATGTTAAATATGCCATCAAATTGAATGGCACTATCCACCATATCCTTTTTCTTGGGTAGTCTATTAGTTAGAGCAACCACCGCGTCACAAGTAAAGAGTAGGCCTTCAATTCTGTTAGTTTTGTTAGATAAGTCAGCGATAGCTTCTCTCATGATTCCTATTTCATAGTCGGAGCGCTCATGGCCCTTATCCAGTAAGTTGAGAATTCTTGATAAGACAGGGAAATCAGGACTTAAAGATGGTGCATCAAGTTTGATGCTCTCAGAGCGGACATCATTATTAGAGGCCTCTTTATCTTTTCCAATCAAACTCAATTGGAATTCATTAATATCAAGGTTCATCCGATCATTTAGGGCAGTTTGAGTACTAGAAGCTTTAGGTGAACTAACCATGGGTTTATTTAAGGATTCATTTGGTTCATAATCCATTTCCCAGGTCAGTTAGACATTTTCACCACTCAAAGTGTCAGGGTTACTAATGGGAACAGGTTTACTTCTAGTACTCAACATGAAAACATCTTCTCTCCCGACCAATTTCTGATTCAGAGGAGTTGAAGGTCCAAGAGAGAGACGAATACGTTTGCTTAGCTCTGCTTCAATGGTGGGACCCATTACTGAGCAATCAACTGTTTCTTCTTTATAGGAGATGTTAGAGATACTGTATAGTCCAATATCATTACTTTGTTTCAAGTCAATTGCAGGGGAAAAACTTGGAGCACTATTATTCAGATCCTTAAACTCAAATTTAGTGTTTCTCACTAAAGGGTCAGCCCTATTACCAGAGCAGTGTATCATAGCATTAATATCAAATTTGGGAGCTACACCCATTTCGTTGAATACCCTGGTTTTCATGACTGCAGGAGTGCACTCATTTATTGACATTGTAGCTTGGTGTATTGATGTAGCTACAAGATCAACAGACGATGCCTCACACTCTAAATGGCCCGGTGTAGATAACATAGGAGCTTGAGGAATTAGTGGAGCCACACACTCAGCAGACATATCCTCGCTCACAGTGATGTCAGGTATTATAGATACCGCTTCTAGAAGCTTCCGACCACTTCGCAAGCCCTTAACCATACTGCGACTTATTTGTTAAATATACAACAAGAAAATAAGCTCTCAACACACTTGCTCTTGGTGGCTAAAGTAGGGCAGGCTATCCCCGTGAAAATATCCCAGCCAAACAAGAAAATTGCCAGAGTAACACATAAGTATGTACAAAATTGTGCACCTGTTTTGACCATGATATACTATATTTAACGGAACATGTACAAATACGCCCCTTACCCCGCCGCACAGCCGAACAGCAAAACAGCACTTGCAGTGCACTTCCGGGGTACGCGCGCGGGTGCACCCGGGTTTAATGCACAACGAGGAACGGTGGGCGGATGGGAGGGGGCGGGTCACGCACGATGAGGATCTGCGTACAGAAAAAAAAAAAAAGAAAAAAGAACCTAAGTATCACAGGGGCACTTGCATAGTAGGAAATGCAAGACACAGTGCACGCAGGCTCCTTAGGAGAGAGTATAGGCTCCTTAGGTTGTTGGAGCAAAGGAGAGTCAGAAGGGGGCCAAACACATAGCCTAACATCCAAAGACAATAAGTCCCCAAGTAGGTTGAATGCAGAATAATTACTCTGGAGAATGAAGTCCAGCAACCCGTTTCGCCGCACTTCAGATGATTTGTTTCCTCTTGTGCATGGGCACCTTCCCGTAGAAGCAACAGGCAGGAGCACACCAGCACACCCGCGGGTCCTCACAGCAAAACAGCACTTGCAGTGCACTTCCGGGATGCGGGCGCGGGTGCGCGTGCACCCGGGTTTAATGCACAACGAGGAACGGTGGGCGGATGGGAGGGGGCGGGTCCCGCACGATGAGGATCTGCGTACAGAAAAAAAAGAAAAAAGAACGTAAGTATCACAGGGGCACTTGCATAGTAGGAAATGCAAGACACAGTGCACGCAGGCTCCTTAGGAGAGAGTATAGGCTCCTTAGGTTGTTGTAGCAAAGGAGAGTCAGAAGGGGGCCAAACACATAGCCCAACGTCCAAAGACAATAAGTCCCCAAGTAGGTTGAATGCAGAATAATTACTCTGGAGAATGAAGTCCAGCAACCCGTTTCGCCGCACTTCAGATGATTTGTTTCCTCTTGTGCATGGGCACCTTCCCGTAGAAGGAACAGGCAGGAGCACACCAGCACACCAGCGGGTCCTCACAGCAAAGCAGCACTTGCAGTGCACTTCCGGGGTGCTTTGGAAATGGGTGATTGGAAATGTATGCTTTGTGTTAGTTGCAGCCATGTAGTGTATTAACTTGTGCGTGTGTTTGTGTGTGTGTGTGTGTGTCCAAGCACCATGCACAAACATGCCTAACAGTCATATGCTCTTTCCCTGTCACACATGGGTAGCTCTTCATAACAGCCCTACAGTATACTGATAGGGTGTGAGTGCATGTGTGTGCGCATGCAAATATGTGTGTGTATGCTCTGCATCATTGGCAAATGCCTGTGTGAATTCTATTTGTTATATATGCATAGTATGTTTTTTCACAGCTCTACAGTTCTGTGTTTATGTCTGCAACATACACCACCTGGAAATGTGTGTGAGGTTGGTGTTTCTGTCTTATATACATTGTCCTTTTGATGCACCTAGTTGTGTGTGTGTGTGTGTGTGTGTGTGTGCAATATGTAGACTCACATACCAGTCATGCTCCACCTATCTGCCTGACAGCGCATCCACCATTCCGCCTCCCTATCCACTCACACACCACCTGTTCATCTTCCTTCCATCCATCTATCCATCTACTTCTCCATCCATCGCTCTATCCTTCCATCAGCCCCTCCCTCTATCCACGCCTCCTTCCAACCCTCCCTTCATCCTTATCTCCCTACCTCAGTTTCTTCCCTCAATCCCTTTCTCCATCACTGTGTCAACTCTCCCGCCATATATTCCTTCCTCTATCCATCCCTGCATCATTCGCGCCACCCTGACCCCCCTACATCAATACCCCATCCCTCCCTTCCCTCTCTCTCTCCCTACTCCCTCCCCCCCTCCCTCTCTTCTCCCTCCCTCCCTCCATCCCTCCCTCCCTCCCTCCCTTCCTTCCTTCCTTCCTTCCTTCCTCCCTCCCTTCCTCCCTTCCTCCCTTCCTCCCTTCCTTCCTTCCTTCCTTCCTTCCTTCCGCTAATGTGTTTCAATGCTACTAACAATAGCTCAGAAGAGCCCCCTTCTCATTGATTTTTGCTCTAGGTGAAAGATGTGCATTTTGATTCAAAACATACTTCTTCATCGAATGCATTATGTACTACATTGGCAGCTGGGTGTGCCATGATCGATGCACAAACATACAATTGTGATGGTGGCAGGGTCTTGCATGGTGGCATGGGCATTGATTGGGGGCGGCTGAGGGGACTATAGCCCTGAGTCTTTTGGTTGTAGCCCCAGAAGGAAGCTCAGGGTCTACAACCTAAAGGCTTGCTAGCAGTGCCATCGCCAGGAATCAAATTTAGGAGGGGCACAGAGGGGGCCAAAGACAAAAGTAGGGGGGCACAGACAAAGGTAGGGGGAGAACATGGTCACTGCTCCTCTTAGGTAGGGGGGAACAAGGGGGGCACAAGGTTTTACAGGGGGGGGCGGCCCCCCAGACCCCTCCTAGCGACGCCACTGCTTGCTAGACTAGAGTCCCGACATTAGTGTAGTCCCGACATTAGTGTAGCCCCGGATCTTTTCAAGACCCATTAACACCCCTGCATGGAGGCAGCCTGATCAGGGAAAGATCCCCTGAGAAGAACATTTTCTTTTCTGAAGGATTCTACATAGATAGCATAACTTGCAGTTTACGTGTCAGCTGGACATCGGAGACCCCCACTTCAATGCGGCTTGCTCAAACGTGTCAACAATGCCTCTGCACACTCAATCATGCTCGCATTCAGAATATAAAGGCTGTGCTTTGAAGCAATGTAATGTTGAATGTATGTCCTTTGGGAGCAAGGCCTTAGCCTGGCACCACAGCAGGGGACCAAACATTTTACCAGCAGTCTACTGCATATGCCAAGCCCCAAGACGTTACCCAAGCAGAGCTTCAGGACTGGAGTCTGGTGTGACTGTGACATTGGCTTCCTGCCATGACAGACAGGGTAGGAAATGGGCTGGAGCAAGACAAAGCTGCACTACAGCACAGCTTCACCTTGCCAGACCCGAGCCAGCTAGGCTAGCATGTTAGCCCCCAAATCTGCTTTAAATCTGCTTCGAGAGCTCTCACCCACAAGCAGGTTTCAGAAGACTTAACTTGGGAGCTCCACACAGAAGCAGCTCAAGCCCCACATTTTCTGGACAAGATGACCAAACCGGTGTATACGTCTAGAGTAATTTTTCTGCTAAAGCAAGCATTGAGAAAAATTAAAAGATCTGTAGGGTTTATTATAACTCTGCCTACCTTAACCAGGTTGCTACAACCACCTGCAAGCGCATGCAGTAATGTGCATATGTCTTGTTTGCAGAAGCATGCATCTGAATGCATCGATTTTTCCCCTGATGAGATCTCTAGACAAGTCCGATCTATGAAAGTCTTGTCAAAACAAGTTCTTCCCCGTTCTTCCAAAACCATCAAGGACCACATTGACACCCTGGCTCCAGCCTTGGCCGCTTTCTGCAACCTCTCCTTCACTTCTGGATCCTCCCTCCACCCCGCTGAAGCACTCTCTTGTGCACCCTCTTCTCAAAAAACCCACAGCCAACCATTCTTGCCAGGCATACTATCGCTCTTTCCACTACCATCAGTCTGGCTTTAGAGCTGCCAGAAGCACGGAAACTGCTCTTCTGAACACCTGTGAAGATCTTTTCTCCAACCTTGATTCTAATATTCTCTCTGTCCTCATCCTACTTGATCTCTCTTCTGCCTTTAACACGGTCAACCGTACCATCCTGCTCAACCATCTCTGTGACAACATGGGTATCACCGATCAGACTCTGGCCTGGTTGACCTCTTTCCTCTCTGATCGACCATCCCAGGTCCAACTTGGGTCCTTCCTTCCTTTCCTCTATTTCCCACTCTACCTGTGGTGTTCCCCAGGGGTCTAACCGTTCATCCTGGCTTTTCAATCAATACCTGGCAACTCTCGCCCATCGCATTGCCATTTGCTGCTCCAATTTTCAGTGCTATGCGGATGACATTGAACTCATTTTCAGGCTTCTCCTGGGCCACCTTTTCTCCTTTGCTCATCTCTGATTGCCTGTCTGCCATTCAGGAGTGGTATGCCGCAAATGATCTATGCCTGAATGCCAGCAAGACTGAGATACTCCTCATCGGCACACCAGCACCCTCTTTTCCTGTCACCCTCTGGCCAGCCACCCTTGGCCCTCCTCCACCCCCTCCAGCGAGACTAAGAACCTCAGGGTCATCTTCGACTCCACACTTTCCTTTTCCACCCACATCTCTGATGTCTCAAAAAAGTCAAACTTCCAACTGCACCTGCTCAGAGGTATTCTGCCTTTCCTCTCCTTCCCCCAGAAGCTCACTGTCTCTCGAGCCCTGGTTCTCTCTAGGTTGGATTACTGCAACAACCTCTTTCTAAATCTTCCTGCTTCTACTCTGCCCTTTGCAACTCATCCAGAACAAGACTGCAAGACTTGTCCTTGGCCTCAAGCCTTGGGATCGTATCTCTCCAGCCTTGAAACCTCTTCATTTGCTCCCAGTGTCTGCAAGGATTACAATCAAGACCCTTTGCATTGTCCACGTCCAAAATATCTTCAACTTTCCCTCCGTAAACACCTTCCCTCTCGAGCACTTCGCTCCTCCACCTCCAACTCCCTCAGGGTCAGTTGTTTAAAAAATAAATTAGCTGTCTTCGGCTGGGGCCTCCCTCTGGAACAGCCTCCCTGCCCCTCTCAAACATGAGGAGAACCATCTCCGGTTCCGGAAGCCCCTCAAGACCTTCCTCTTTGCTTCTGCCTTTGCTTCTCTTCTCCCCTGTTGATCTATTTTGCTTCGGCATCATGCAACTGGCTGCCCTCTGATTTCTGTCCTAGGTACTTGCTCACCCTGCCACGCACCCGCACTGCCCCCTGGCAACTCTTGCACTTGGGTCTGCATCTCTAACCCTACAGTCCCCCTTTTTTCTGCACTTATCACAAGCCCCCTGTCTTCACCTTAAACCTAGCACTTGCCACTTGCTGGCTGCAGTACCACTTTGTTATTACTTTCCCTTGCTTAGCACTTTCCACTTTTCCTCCTCCTCCTGTACTTTCCCCCTTCCCTCTCCCCTGCACTTGCACATTCTCAATGTCACTGGGCCTAGTAAGTTCTCCCTTGTTCCCCTCCCCTGCCTCGTCGCGCTCTGAAACACCTTTGTATGAGCGCAATACAAATAAAATATCAATCTGAACATGGGGAATTAGCATCCTCTTTTCTTTTATTTGTGTCCTCTCTGGTAACAATTGCCAGGCTTAGCGTAGGGCTGGGCACAATACTTTTACCACAGATGGTATATTGGGTTGCCTAATAAACAGACAGAGTAGATCTACTAGACCACACAAATAATGAACATTTTAGCCCACAATGGCCTCATTATGAGGCTGGCAGTAGCCGTGCTGGTAAATACTGGCACGGCTGCCGTCTGAGTCATTTTTTTCCACCGCCTGGCAATGAGGACCTACCGGGGCATCACAGCCCTGACGGTCCCTGTAATTGCCCATTGCCGGGCGCCGGAAAATATTACTCCCCATTCGAGTCCCATAGGACTCAATGGGAATGGGGAGGATGGATGCACCAGCACCGTTAATAACAGTGCCGGTGCAGCTGTCAAGGTCTGCACCCGCCCGCAGACCTCGTAGTTTGCCGGTCCGTTAACAGTGGTGCAAACCCACTTCAAAGCCCCATTCCCACAGCAAAAATGTCTTTTCTCTCTTTGCAAACTTACTTATACATCAGAAATTTGGAAGGAAAATATCTATAACCTTCACAGAAAACTTGGCAGAGCTTATCTTTTCTGCGATATCTGCCCCTTCGTATGGAAGAGAAAACACATTGAAAATGAATATGTTTGTGCCCCCTGTGTATTTTTATCTCAGTTTCAAACCCGCCAGGCCAGGCCTGGCCAGGCCAGGCCAGGGAACCCCCTAATCAATTGTTTTGTTAATTATAATTACTTTGAAACACATGGGGCCTCATTACGAGTTTAGAGGTAGCCACGGAGCTATTAGCTCCATGGCTGCCTCCAAACCGGGCTCCATTACCGGGTTCCTGCAATGAGGAATAACCGGGTTATTCCGACATAGGAGGACCCGGTAATTCCTCCTTGCAGGAACCATTCCCCATTCCCATTTGAGGCCCCATAGGGCTCAATGGGATTGGGGATGGAGGTAACAACGGGCACATTACAAGTGTCCCATTGTTACCTCCCTCTTCCCCTTGCGGGACCCTGATAAGACGTCTGGTTTTACCAGACGTCTGATCCGGGTCCCGCAAAGGGAACCTTGTAATTGGCCCTGACGGAATGAAGGGGGCGGTCCTGTACCGGCCCCCTTCATTCCGTCAGCGCCAGGGTCGTAATGATGCCCATGGTCACCTAATTCACGGAGGAAACTCAGCTTGCATGGGAAGTGCCATCGATGACACAAGCTGTCTCGCTCTCACTCTGGCCTGTGGTTGTCTACCCAGCTCCAGTAGCACCCCTCTTTCTTATCCTGCCCAGCTCAGCTCGACACTGCAGCCTCTCAGCACACAGCAACCCGCAAGTCCTCAGACCCCAGAACTTTTCTCCCTTTTCCCTCTGGAACCTCCTTCCTCCAATCTCCCTCTAGATCAGCCAGCCAGCTCCAGACACTCCTCCTTCTCAGCACACTTCTCTGCTGTCTACTTTACTCCTATATCCAATATGGATTATTTACCTCTTTTCCCCATATTCCTGCATAAATGGTGATGTCTTGAATAATATTTTCAACAAAAGTGCCGCCCATCTTTAGCACACACCCTAGTATTTTTCCAAGATTTCCAGATTCTCCACAGAGAACTTTATAAAGCGGTCAGCTCAGTGGCCCCGGATGGATATTTGAAACACTTGCCTTATAATTTCCTACGCTGAAGGCTCACACAATGGACTGTTTCAGACAAAATGATTCTGCAACTTCATAGTGCAGCCTTCTGTCCACCATGTATTTACAATTTGTGCATCGTATTTTCCAAACCAGCATCGTAGAGTCTGTGCCTGCAGTCAGTATCTAAACCCCGGGTTTTCACCCATAGTTTGCACCATTTTAATCACTAATTATTTTAGTATTTTAGGGATTAAAATCTTAGTATGTTAGGGGATTAGTAGTGTTATGTTTGTTAGTCCCTACGCTACACTTAACTCCTGCTCTTTTAGTTCAATCAATTCAAACTATACGGTGCTCACACCTTTCTTTGGTCTCTATGAATTTTCATCAGTGTCTCACATCAGTTCTAAGCCACACACACTGGCTGCACGTTGCAACACCATCATACACTTGTACACTGGCACACCCCTTCAATTTGGGTCTGAGTTGTCCCTAAAATTCTTGGCCCGGTTGAAATTTGCACCACCCCTTCCTACAGAGCAGAGAGACAATTGTGCATTTGCCTTTCATGCTGAATCACTATCACAGATATATTTCAAATGTGGCAATTCTTATGTTCACAACATGCTCTTTGCTTTTATGCAAGTAGCCAGAATTGGATATTTCTCGAACAAATAGAGCGCGGCTCAAATTGGGTGGGGTCCACCCCTGAGCCCCACCACATACTCACCTGCCTCTTCCTGCAGGGTAAATGTTTTCCATGTGCAGCACCGATGACAGCCACACTGTTAGCAGGTTTACATTGCGAGATACAGTGGTGAGGGTCTAAGTCCTGGGTGGAAGCCTGAGCTGAGAGGCAAAAGCAGCTCTGTTTTGTTAACAATGAGCTATTGAGCAAATGCCCCTGTAAAGCCTTAGCCATGCCTTGCACCCATTGAAATGTAAATTGAAACTATGAGCTATGTTAACATTTGACTAATACTTTAACAGGGAGTTCTAAATGGGAAAATGAATGTTTCTCGTTAGTAGATCTGCTGGAAAGAATTAGCACCTTAATAGCAGGGAGAAATCCCTGCTTTGTTACAGGAGGTCTGCAACTGAGAGAATGAGATAAATAGGCAGTAATGTCGCTGAAATGACTTCTGGCTTGCTGGAGTACAGGGATGAGTAGTGGCTAAAGCGCCTACTCAGCCCTCACACTGCTACAAACCAAGAGCCAACACAACCATAAAGGTAAAAGAGGCACAGTTAAGAGAAATATCTCCTTCGCTTTTACAGTAAGGTGGGCTGAGGGAAGGTTATACTCTCAAGAGGGGTGTACATGTGATTCAGCAGCAACCCAAACAACAAAGTATTACAGTCCAAAATAGAGGAATGCCCAATCAAGGTTATATACAAATATATACTTTAATTAAACACATCATATGCAAGAATACCTAAATGGAAAACGCTACACCAAACCCACCCCTGTGGAAAGTACACAGAAGAAGCAAAGATATCAAGATGCAGCACTCTGAGTCATGAATTAGTGGTGAAAGGCAAGTAAATGCCTCTGTGATCTTCAAAAGGATATGTTCTGGGGTGCAAAAGGTATCAAAGTGACCTAACCAGTCTCTATGGCCAAAAAATAGACCAAGGGGGCAATTAGCTGTCAATAATAACTTTTTGCAGTTTTTGGCATCTCAACAGTGTTGGACCAGGCTTTGAGCTGTTGTCCTAGCGGTTTGAGCCAAGTTCATTTGCACGTTGATCCAAGCGGCAAGCTTGTGCCGTGTTGGGGTGGAACATTCCCCTGGAGCGGTTTGGAGACAGGCTGGTTCGAGTCATGAGGTAACCTGTGGATATGGTCGGCAAGTGATGCTCCTGTGGTTCGAGTCGAGGGTCAGCAACAGTTCAAAGCGGTAATTCTGATACTCTGATTGGCGGTTCGATGAAGCATCAGTTTGAGGTCAAGCCAGTTTGAGTCATTTGTGTAACTCTTGATTCGAGTTGCGAGTGACACTCCAGTGGTTCAAGTCGGGGTCTGGCGATGAGCAGTTGATTTAAGCTGAGCAGGCAAAGGGCTCTGCAAGGTACAATTTAGCGTCAAGCTGGTTCGAGATGCAAGCACACTGGTTTGAGAGTTCAGTTGGATGCCAAAGGCAGCACCAGTGGGAACTGTGGTTCGAGATGTGGTGAACCTGGTTCAAAAGGAATTGGATTAGTTTGAGGCAAGGAAAACAGAGTTCCTAGCTGTCTTGACTATCAAGGTGCTCAAAGAAAAGATTGGTCCTTATTCTCTGGCACCGAAACACAGCGGAGGCTGGCAGACAACTGAAGGCGTCCCTGAATACTATGAGGTCCTGGGCACAATTGTCACTTACAGAGATAGGTCTTGTCCCTGCATCCGTTTAGGCCAAAATGACAGCAAAAGAAATGTCTGAATGCGTGAGTTGGCCGATTTTCGGCCATTCGAAAATTCCAAATGGGTGAAAAGTTTGCCCAGATCATGCATTCAGTAAAAAGGGCTGTGGGGGTGTCCCCCGCGACCCCTGCTCACTATACTGTGAGCAGTGGTTGCAGGGGTGTCCCCGGAGCTGTCTTGTAGTCCGCCAACCAAAATAAATAAATAAATAAATAGAGGCTGCAGGGGTATCCCCCGCAATGCCCAGTTCACTATACTATACAGTGTAGTGAGCAGGGGGACACCCCCAGAGCTGACCTGAAGAAAAAAAGAAAAGAAAAAAAAGGACCCAGCAGCGCCAGTTCCCAATCACGCAAGTGAAAGAGAACAGACGTTGCAGGGACACTGCGAGACGGAATGCAAGGTAAGTAAGGGGGTGGGAGGTGGGGGTGTGGTGGGGGTGTGGGTAGTGTTTTGGGCACATCGGGAATGGTCAGGGAAGAAAAGACCGAAGATTGTTTCCAACAAATAATCTTCGGTCGTTTCTCCCTCACGCATTTCGACCTCGGTAAAACAACCCCAAATCCCTGCAGCAGTTCAACCCTACTAGTATCTGGGCATGGGTAGGGGACAAAGCCTTGTAGAGGTGGGCCAAGTACCCCCATCAAAAGCTCCTCCCCCATGCTGCCTATATATTGGGATCCAGAGAGTGAGACACATGCATTACCAGTGAGACTACCTATACCAAAGAGAATCCTGGAAGTAAGATTTCCATTGAGAAAGCCACACATGCATACACGACAATATGATGGCCATTTGGATGAAATCCCAGAAGAAGTATAAAAACTGAGCAAAAGAGAACACTAGTGACGTCATGAAGAATAGAGCTGACGCACCCAGAAGAGATGCAGAGACGAGAAAACCTAGACATTCTATAGGTCTAAGGAGGAGGTGTTAAAGATGAGCAACATTTCAGGCTCGAGATGAAGATCCTCATGCTACAGAAACAATGAAGAAGTTATCAAGTTATTGTATAATTGTACAGAAGCAGTAGTGCAGGTAGACAAAGTATTCTTAAAGGCTGGCTGTGGATGATTCCACAACGCACTTTAGCAGAGCTGGATCCAGTGAGCAGAAATACTTTTTTAGTGTGTTGCAGTTAGAAATCGAAAACTTAATCATGGAGGTAAATCAAAGAAAGGCTTGGTTGGATCAACACCAAGAGGTCAAGGCCACTGTGGGCCTGAATGTGCACATAAACAATTACAGAACGTGTGAAAAGAACAAACCTTCTGTCTTAAGTGAGGGGCGAGAAAGTTAAACACATCAGAGGTTCATCAAATAATAGCATTTTAAATGCAGCAAGACTGGAAAACATGGTATACAGTCACATGTTCAGATGAAAATAGACACTATGATGAGCTGTATCCAAACCAAGAAGACAGAGTATGCTATACTCCCCTTTATTCTCTAGCACAGAGAACATTTCCAAGGCCGAGTTCAAAGCCTTAATTGACTAGTAGACTGCAAGTGTGATGATGGATGCCAGGACTAAATTGGTGGCAAGCTATGGTTATGACCAGCCTACCAGCACCTCTGTGCCAGCCTGCGTGCTGCTTTCGTAGGTGGAATATTACAGAGGGGTACAAGGGTACCAACTAATTATAGAGGGACACGTAATAGAGAGCCCTATAGTTTGTATGGTATACGGTTAATATTTCGAAAACATATTTTCGAAATGCCATTTTTCCGAAAACAAAATGCCTAAAAAACAATTTCGAATGTTTCTTTTTATTTTTTTTTTATTTTTTGTGGTTTCGTTAATTAAAAAAAAGTGAAAAAAACAGGGGTTTGGGGGGGCGAATCCCCCATTTAAAAAATAAAATGAAAAAAAAGCATTTGAAAAAAATGTTTTCGCCAAATTTGGTGTCGAGAAAATGGCATTCGAAAATATGGGTTTCGAAAATATCACTATAAACCAGTTTGTATAACCAATGGGACGTTGTTTATTTGATGACATTCGTAGGAACCTGCACTAGAGGAGGGCTTAGGTGCCTCACCTGATGTTAGACACCCAATCACCTTCCCTGATGAGTTTGGAACGTACACCTAGATGTTCCCTGTAAGCCTATCACCATCCCAAGTAGGTTTTTGTAGTTTTCAACGTAGATTGACATCAATAATGACAAGTTTATAGTCCATAACCTTTTTTCTTTTATGTGTTCCATTGAGTGTGAAGATCGAGCGAACGCATTGATGTTTGTTGTAAACTTCCTGTTTTGGATAATTGATATTAAAACAGACTTACTTTGCCAACTTCCTGAGTCAGTTTTGATTATTAATGTTTGGGTAATATTCTGCATCTCCATCTGTCTCTAAGTATTGCTGCCTCATCTTAAAGGGCTGGATCGGACACCCCAGTTCAGCCTTCCTCCACCTTAGACACTCGGTCCTCACCTCACTGGTGGAGAACTTTGGAAAGATCAACTCCCACAATAGAGGCATTCTTCTTTCTTAAGTGTTTATCCAAAAGTGAATCAAAAAATGAGTGGCAGACCCCTTTCTTTAAAGGCAAAAGCCCCCAAGTGATTAGACTAAAGCTAGCTTGCTTTAGGGGTCGAACCCCTGTTCTTAGAGCAACTGGACTTTGCCTTCTTACATCATATCCAAAATGCTTTGTGCTAAAGGAAGTGGAGGGGACAGAAAGAGAAAATAGAGGCAGAGAGAAATGAGATGGTGAACCTTCCTTCATCTGTAAAGAACGCCCACTGTCTACACTAACCCCGCTCCCTTCTGTTCTCATTAGGATGAAAGGCCCTTTTGGTATGCAGCAACCTGGTGTGAGCCCTTTGTGAATGGGTGTGCCCTTTGATTCCTGATCCCAAGACAGCTTCCTGTTGTTGTCTTTCTGGGTGGGGTGTTACCTGCATTGACAGAGGAACAAATAGAGGCAACCTCCAAGGCTACAGTCCTGTCAGCAGGGATGATACACAAACCCCTTCCACAACTGAACTGGACTCACAGAGCCAACAGATGTTTGTTTTTAAATTAGTGTGGTCTGGATAACTATGACAGATGTTGACCACCATACCTTAAGCTCATTTATGGCTTATTTTCAATGTTTTCACTGCCACCAGGTCAGCAGACTCAAGGTTATGTAGTTTCTGGAACAGGAGTGCCTACCTTACGTGCAGCCCCTGCACTGTAGAGACTTGGCATTCACTCCAGCTCTAAAATGGGCACATGTGACCTCTGAACCTGCTCTGTCCCACTGAAGAGCAGGGGCTGCAGATCAGGCTACTGATGCAGCAGAGCACAAGTGTACATTATGCTTTGGCATGAAGCTTGTGAAAGGGGAATCTTATTAGCAGATTACACTTCCAGCGATGGAAAGAGATGGAAAGCCAGCACCAGTGTATTAATTAATAAAAATAAAAAAAGACAGGACTTTTACCCCCTTGCCAGATGGCTTTTCCTCACAGTCACCCAATCTAATATGCAAAAACCTAATAGAAGCTTTTTTGCAAAAAGTGGTAATTGCATGGAGGGGCCCACCAACGTCAGCACTTATGTGCTAGTGGGTCCCTCTTTGCAAAAGGAAAGCATAAAAGCAGGCAAAATCAACTTTAACCCTATCTTTTACAGTCCTTTTAGTAAAAGAATATACATTGTGCCTGACATTAATGCACAGCAGACGTTACTTACAATGGATTCCTATGAAATTCACCTGATTTTTGCAGGTGCTGTAAACAAGTGAATGCTATAAAATTCCATTAATCTTACGGCGGCACGGAAATTATATTTTGGCATGGCACCATGAGCCATTTGAAGACATGGAGGAATGCATATTTTTTTCTGGTGTAGCAGAGAGCGCAGTAGTGTGAGGTGGAGTGGTTGCTGTAACTCCACATTGCAGTTGAAGCTGAAGGAGAAGGGGGCCGTCGGAGCCGCCAGAGTCATTTGCTGAACGGATACCGGCTCTGCGACTTTGGTTGCAGAGAACGCTCAGCAGGAAGTGTAATTTTTAAAAGTCTTCCCGCTGCCAATTGTGGTTTTAGAGGTTATGCGGCAGGAAGTGTGTAGTTGAGAAGCCTTTCCCACATTAAGGCTGGCAGTGGCTGCAGGCGAATACCAGAGAGCCTTGGGAGTGAGGAACGCTCCTTTTACAACCAGCACGGGCCAGGAAAGGTACAGAAAAGCAGTTTGCCATGTCAAGTGGGGAAAAAGAAGCAGAAGACCCGAAGGCAGCAGAGAGAGCCGATGCGCTCGCCAAACACGGTGAGTTCACTAACCTACTATGACCCCAGAGGGATTTGTTATCGATCGCTGGCCTGGTCCGGGTACTGTGAATGTCAATCAGAAGTAAACACAGCAAAGTGGGACAAACAGAAGTGTTTTGAATATCAAACTGATTTAAAGCAGAATGCGAATTATTTTGAATACCAAGTTGATATGAAGTGGAAACGTAAGAACTTGGCGAACAGGCCTGCAAAGTATAATTCTGGTTTGGAAGGTCAGACTTATTGCCAAAGCCAAAAGAGGGCAATAGCAAAGCAAAGTGAAGAGAACCAGCATTACCAAAGCCAAGAGAGGGCAATTGAAAACCATGTTGTGTATATAACTTATTGTCAGAGGGAGACAGAAGCAATAGGGGCAACTTACCTAAACACGCATTGCCTAAGCCAACGAAGAACAAGCATGAGAGAAAACCATTGTCAGCATTTGGTTAATTCAAGAGGCTGTCCTTCTGACAGAGGGTATTCAGGAGGAGAGGAGCATAATCTGCAGTGCCTGGGGCAATCAAAAGTGTGGCACAAACAGCAGCAATTTTTCATTTTTTATTTTTTTTATTTATTTTGGCAATTTATGGTTTGCAATTTAGAAAACCTTTCACCAAAAAAAACTGGTTTCATTGTTATTACCATCATTTAATGTCATACATAAAAACACATTTATAAAAAAAAAAGACAGAAAGACCAAATTTCTTCAACTGCTGGAGCTAAAGATCATAACACTAGAGTGATCTCCTCAGGCCAATCAAGGGGGCCCATTTCCACCACCTCTGACTGAATCCAATCTAGCGGAAATTAGCAGGAGAAATTTTGACACTGCCAAGATGACACACGTTTTTCCCCCTCTATTAGGATTTGCCACCAATCGTCAACGGACATGCTACCATATTGCTTCAGGATCACCCATTAACAGTTCTCTTCCAGCTTTTAGCTCATGGAAACTCAAAATCAGATGTTGGATAGATTCGATTATGTTTTCCTTTCGGCAAAGTCTGCATATGGGAATGATAGTAGAACCTTTCTTCTCACTTAATAGCAAGTTAGACGATATTGAGACGCAGGCGCAGGTATTGCAGTCTTAGGAATGAGTTCGGGAAGATTTTACATATCTTGGTAGTTCGTTTAGTTCTCGTGGCCAGAACCAAAATTCATCACGATGCTTGTAAGTATAGATTGCTTCATGTGTAGCTATCCAATCGTTAGTATATCACTTTTTTTTTATCCTTCCTGGTTCGCGAACCAGGGATTCCTCTGTTTCATTAATGTTTGTAAGAATAATCTGACAGATATCTTTCCATTCTTTCAATGGTTTCTCTGGAATCCTGCAGAGCGCGCTTTAAGATTGCAAATCCGCCCTTTGGTATTTCTTCGATACAAGGAGAGCGATTTTCACAAGACAATTGCTTTAAGCGAGGTTAAAGCCAGTTCTCTTATGACAATGGCAATAGGAATGCTCTTTGGTAGTCCCAATACAGTCTTCCAGAAGATACCTTCTAGTCGTATCCATATATCTTCTAGTAGCATTAAAGATGTTTCTGCACCGGGGGGCGTGGCTACGAGGGCCATGTAGGAGGACGTGATCTGGAGGCGCTCCCGAGATCCTGTAATGATCCGGGCAAAAAAGTGTGTGATGATGGGCCGATGACCGCTGAAAATACACATGCCGGTGTGTGAATGATTGGGCCACGCGTGGTGAACTTCTGGATGGTGCAGGAGGAACGGCGGCAGAGATCGGTGCAGAAGAGATAAGGAGCGCCGGAGACGAAAGACGATACAAAATGGCCGACCAATGTCCGGAACAAAGGAAGAAGCAGGCCGCACGCTGACCTAGCGAAAGGGGCGTACTGAGTGCACATTTGTCACTTGTGCAAAATACAGGTCCTCTGGGTCATGTCGAATAGAACGGTGAGGCCGAAGGCGAAACAGCCCACCTTAGACGACTTCGCTAAGACGTCCCCGGGTCATGACATTACCAAGAGCAGGGACAAGCTGCCTGCAAGCGGCATGACGACTTCCGGCGCTAACCAAGAAGTCTTAGCTGCGATTGCGGACCTAAGGGCGGCCTGGGAATCTAAACTCGAACTAGCCGTCATGAACTGAAAACGGCACTGGACCTCAAGGTTGGAGAGGTGCAGGAGGACGTTAACCTACTCCGACAAGATGTCAGGGCCTTGGCGGAGCGCACGGAGTCCCTTGAGAAGGAAGTTAGCCCGAATACTGCGGATTGCGCCTCCCATAAAGCCGAATTGCATGCCCTGATACAAAGAGTGGGCAACTTGGAGAGCAGAGCGGAGGAGGCGGAAGGACGAGCCCGACGAAACAACATCCGCATCGTGGGCCTGCCGAAGGGATTGGAGGGCCACGATCCCACGGAATTCATTGAATCCATGCTACTGCAAGAAATACCCGGAGGAGCCCTATCCCAAGGATTTGCAGTGGAAAGGGCAGATAGAGCTCTAACAAGGAGGCCTGCCGCCGGGGAACCCGCCTAGGCCGGTGATAGCCAAAATTCTGAATTACCGAGATCGGGAGAGGATATTGGAACACTTTCGTAAGGGAGGAACGATCACACGAGGAGCGGCAAACATCACGGCCTACCCGGACTACACCCTGTCTGTGCAGCGTAGCCGCATGAACTTTGGGACGGTAAAGCGGAGATTGAGAGAGGCGGGCCACAAATATATGTTACTGTGTCCGGCAAAATTGAAAGTCATTCATAAACACAAAACTTTGTTTTTTGAGACCCCGGAGGATGCCATGGGGTGGCTTGATGTGCAAGGATGTCCCCAGGAGTCAGAAGTTCGGACGGAGAAAGAGCACGGAAGAGATAAGTGATGCACGAAGAAGGTGCCGCAAGATGGCGCGGCACGTGGGACTTGAATATAGTCGCTTGCGCAGCCTTCAGTAGAGAAGGTCAGACTATTGCACTATATGTTATAAGCACTGTGGTTAATGGTGAATTAACGGGAGCCTTACAGAGCGGTTATCTCTACCCCACAACAGTTTTAGTTAAGTGGCCATTAGGGCGACTTCATCCTACTGAGCTCTGTGCATCGTTTGGTGCTTGCAGGGCTAGATGTGGGGGTGCCTGAGTTCCGAGAATGGAGCTGGGCAGCAGTTGGGGTGTGTGATGTTGGGAAAGGGACCGGTGGGGGGAGGGGAGGGAAGTTAGGGATTTACCGTGTACATAGTTATGGGGAGTTTGAGCTGGTACGAGAAGCTACAAGCAAAAATGGAGGGCTGTATCTGTATCACGTGGGCAAAGGGGAGTCGCTACATGGGAGGCAAGAAGACACTCATGAGCCATGGGAGACCTTAGGATCGTAACATGGAATGTCAGGGGACTTAACAGCTACTTAAAAAGAAACAAAGTCATGATATACTTAAAAAGACAGAAGATTGATATTGCGTTGCTGCAGGAAACACATCTGACCCAGCAAAAATTGGAACTGGTGGGGAAGAAGTGGAGAGGTACTGTAGTGGGCTCTCCGTACTCTGCCTACGCTAGGGGAGTGCTGGTCTGGGTGGCACCGCACGTTCTGCTCCAACTTACACAAGAGGTGGTGGACACGGAGGGGAGGTTGGTCATATTAAAGGCTTTGGTAGAGAATAAAGAGGTGTGCATTATAAATACATATGCCCCCAACCAAAACACTGCGACGTATTTTAGAACCCTATGTACTCATCTGGGCGCGTGTATGGGAGGAGCGGTTATCTGGGGAGGGGATTTCAACTGTGTGCTCAACCCAAAGGCAGACAGATCTGATGGGAAGATTGATAGGCCCACCCAGCGGCCAGGGTATTGCAGACATTACTAGATGACTTTGGGCTGGCGGATGTTTGGAGACTGAAACGCCCTAATGAAACACTGTACTCGCACTACTCAGCTCCGCAGCACCTTCATACGAGGCTGGATTATTTTTTTGCCACGCCGGATGTGATGATAGAGACCACCCAAATAGAATATAGAGCGAGGGTCCTGTCGGACCACTCACCTCTGGTGCTGACCTGGCAGCACTGCCGCCCCAGGGCACGGATACCGACGTGGCGCCTCCGGGCAGAGGCGCTCCGAGACCCAGTCTTCAGGGAAGATATCAGGGATGCGATCTCATAGTACTTTGAGGTAAACACAGGCAGCGTAGATTCAGCGTGCACACTCTGGGAAGCCTTTAAGGTGGTGTTGCGGGGCGCTGCTATTGCTAAGTCAAAAGGCCAACAGGGTGGGGTCCTAACGGAACTAGAGGAAGCAGAAGAGAAACTGGAGCGCGAAAGCAACAGGGCAGGAGGGGACGCGGAACTTGTACTCGAGTTGCAGCAGAGGTGCGCGGAGCTTTGGGAAAGGCTCTGCAACCTTAACTACAAGAAGTTTGTCGAGAGGCAACATGCAGGTGGGGATAAAACTGGCCGCTTGTTGGCGTGGTTATATAAGAGCGAAACACGCAGGCCCCCGATTAGGACAATAACTAGAGAAGACGGGGAGGTGGTTGACACCCAGGAAGGAGTCAACGAGGCATTCTTGGACTATTATAGAACATTATATGAGGACAGAGGAGGGGACAATCGGGAGGAGATTAGAGAAACACTAAAAGACATGGAATTACCTAAGATTAGTGATGAAGAAAGGGAAGGGCTGGGCGCACCGATTACCTTGGAGGAATTAGAAGAGGTGGTGAAACAGCTGCCCACCTGCAAGACCCCGGGCACGGACGGATTCCCTGGGGAGTTTTACAAAATATATAAAGTAGAAGTGCTCCCCCCATGCTAGAGATGCTCAATGAGTCTTTTGACAAGGGTCGGCTACCGGAATCGCTCAGAGAAGCACTAATCGTGCCGCTCCCTAAGCCCAACAAGCCAGGGCATAGCTGCGGCTCCTATAGGCCGTTGTCAATGTTGAACCAGGACAGCAAGATCTTGACGCCGGTCCTGGCCAATAAGCTGCGAAGGGTTATCAGCAAACTGATACACCCGGATCAGACAGGTTATGTCCCCAACAGAAATATAACCCACAACCACAGGCGACTCCACCGGGTGATTGAAGAGGGAAACAGGAGCGATAGGGAAATGGCGGTGGTGTCCCTAGATGCAGTCAAAGCTTTTGATTCAGTGAGGTGGCCATGGTTGCTGGCGGCCCTGGAAGAATACGGGATGGGGCCGGGTTATGTTAGGTGGGCAAAATTATTGTACAGTGAACCACTGGCCAGAGTACGCACAGGATCGGTGATATCTGAGAGGTGGCAACTCAGTAGAGGCACCAGTCAAGGGTGCCCCTGGTCCCCGATGTTATACATTCTAGCCCTAGAGCCCCTGGCAGTGTACCTCAGACAACAATATGACATGGTCGGTATTGAAGCAGGGGGAGAGAAACACCTAATATCCTTGTATGCTGACGATTTACTACTGTATTTGAAATATCCGGAAGAAAATCTTCAGTATATTCTAGAGGTCATGGAAAAGTATGCAGAACTGTCCGGCATAGCGGTGAACCCCCAAAAATCGAGCATGTTCCCATTGGGGAGCTACACAGGAGCCCCTCTGGAACGGTTGCCAGTGCTGTCCGTACCTTGGGCGGCTGATTCCTTCCGCTACCTCGGAATAGATGTATATCATACTGTGGAGGGGGAACACTTGCATAACACTGAGGTGGCTGTGAAAAAAATCCGCACAAACATGAAGTTTTGGGAGAAGCTGCCGCTGGCGATGATGGGACGGGGGGCGATGCTCAAAATGGTGGTCCTGCCTAGGCTGTTACATTTCTTCAGTAATATACCATACTTGATACCCAAAAAGTTTTTTGTCAAACTGAACAGCATGTGTAGGGACTTCCTATGGCACGGCACTCGCAATAGAGTGGCACTATGGAAGCTACAGAACTTCCATGATAGAGGGGGCATTAAGCTGCCGAAATTTGAGGCCTATTATGTAGCTAGTCAGTTGCAATATGTAACCAAATGGCTCTCTGATGAAGAAACTCCTGAATCTAGGCTGTTTGGGCAGGACTGCACCCCGTTTTACCTAAAGGAGATTATCTGGGTGCCTAGACTTGAAATGAAAGAACGCCCGGGTATGCTGCTGCTTGGGTGGAAGATGTGGCACAGAGTATGCCAACTGATGGAGAACCCGTGCCCGTGTTCCCCACAGGTGCCACTAGTCGCCTTAACTAGGGGAGACAACCAGCTCAGGATGATAATCAGGACCTATTGGGAATCGGTTGGGCTGGTCACATTGGGAGACATATGGCAAGAAGGGATTATTAAAGATTTCGAAGAATTGGGAGAAGAGACAGGTTTGCATGGAGGCCAATATGTCACGTATCTTAGGCTAGTGCAGACTATTCGCAAAACCTGGCCAGAGATTGTACTGGCGGAGGAGCCAGACGTCCTAATGGGAACAATATATGACATATCAGAAGGAGGGCACGAGATCTCTAGACTGTATGAGATGGTGATGACCCGGGTGGGGAAGGATTTGACTCATTTGAGGCTGGACTGGGAAGCGGAGGTGGGGGCACAGATGATCGATGGAATGTGGGAACGTGCTATAGTATACCACAAGAAAGTGTCCAGAAATGCTAGATTGCAGCAGATACAGTTATACATAACGCATAGAGCCTATATGACCCCGAAGAGAATATCTAAGTTTGCAAACTCAGGAAGACAAGCATGCCCAAAATGCGATGAGGAAGATGCTGATATGACACACATGTTCTGGTCTTGCCCAGTGATTGAAGCTTTTTGGGGGGAAGTGGCACGGAAACTAGCGGATAAAGGGGTCACGCTCAACATAGATACAGCCTGGGCCTGCCTGTTGGGAGGGTTTCCCAGACCACGGAATACTAAACACCTTGGGAAATTGAGGGACCTGGCATATGTGCTTGCTAAAAGAAGGATTGCCATGGGCTGGAAGCAATGCTACAAGCCACGGGTAGAGGTATGGTGGCGGGACTTGCAAAAATGGGCGGAGGCTGAAACGGTGGTGTGGCAGGAGGCATGTAGCAAGTGCGGGGAAGAAGATGTGGGTAACCTGATGGCTTGGAGAATGTTAATAACAGGACTGTTTGGCACAGTAGTGGATTCTGCAGCTTCGGAAGGAAGCGATACCCAGCCACACGCAGCAGACACAGAACGAGAAATGGAAATAAGCTCTTGAGGGGGGGGGGATTTGGGGAGCAGTAATGAGCGTCAATTGTTGTTCATGAGTCTATTGTAAATAATGCTGCAAGTTTGGTTTGTATGGTTTATTTGTTTTCAAAATAAAAAATTAAAAAAAAAAAAAAAGATTCTGCACCATACCTCAGAATTGGTATCACGTTTGATCGATAAAATTGTACCAAGGGGATTAGTGAGTATCACCAGTATTTTTTTAGCAGGATCCATCCTTGAGCTGCCAGATTTTTTGCTTTTTTCCGCAATGGATCCATTCTTGGCGTCTTGCATCTGCTATTGTTGATGCATACTCCTAAATAAGTAAAGTCTTTTACTATGGTGATTCGTTGCCCTTTTGGGAACCAAGCATGGCTCTGTTTTCCTCTTACTTTATCTCCTATACCAAAGACCATGATCCTCGATTTCCCAGGATTTATTGTTAATTTGTTACAATCCAAATAGGTTTGGAGAGAATCAAGCTGACGCTGTAGTCCTATCGGAGTCTGATCTATTATGACTATGTCATCAGCGTAGAGGAGTCTTCCAATATCGTTATCTGAGATCTTTGGTGGAAATGAGCGTATGTCACAAAAGGCGTCCTCAATGTCTGATAGAAATAAATTGAAGAGTTCGGGTGCCAACGGGCACCCCTATTTAAGTCCCACTCTTGTAGGGATGGCGTCAGTAAGATGACCTGACTTATCCAATCTGATCTTAATTGATGTTTCATGATGGAGGTCTCTGATGTTATTCAAAATTATTTCCGGCCATTGCCATTGCTCCAGTTTGGTCCACAACAGGTTTCTTCTAATAGAGTCAAAGGCTTGTGAAAAGTCAATAAATGCCGAAGTTTATTTTACGGCCCTTGTTATATGTTGTTTTTGCTTTCAATAGATTTATCAGGAACATATTATGCGTTGGGCCAATGCCCCTAACAAACCTAGCTTGCCATGGGTCTAAGTGGCCCGAGGCCGTTTGCCACCTCAATAAGGCTTTTAATAATATTGACCCGAGGATTTTGCCCACCACGTCTAATAAAGCCATTGTAGTTGACCGGATCAGATGTCAAGCCCTTTTTAACTACTGCCGATTTTCAGGAGTCTAGTACTTTTGAAAATCTCAGGGTGCCTTACAGGCCATCTGGACCTGGCGCTTTGAGTTATTCAGGCCTTTGATGATAACTTCAATCGTTGATATGCCCCATGTCCAATTTAAACTCCTTGTGTTCTTTAGCTGGCGTTACTGGTGATTCCTGGTTTGTTGCCGACGTTGACTCTTCGTCTAAATTTAGCATTTTGGCAAAATGGTCTTGCCATTCAGATGCCGATATTGGAGTGGCTAGTAATGCATCTTGTGGTGCATATATTTGATTGATGGCCACCCATATTGGCGCAGTGTTTTGTGTTTGTATGTTAGATAGCATTGCTTGGGCGTCTTGGTTTATCATAGTTTTTCTATGTAGACGCAACCAATTGTGGTATTTTTGTTTTAGTTTATGTATTTCTCTCGAGGCATCTCCCGTATTGTCATGTTTCCATCGCCTGATGTTCTTCTTCAGCTCTTTTTTCTTTATTAGGATCAACCTGTCATTCGAGTGACAATGACACATTTTCGGCTTGCCATGGTTTCCTTGTTGTGTAATTACAAACTCTTGGAATAGTGGAAGATAGTTGATTCTTGCTTGTCCTTCAGTGTCCTGCATACTGTCAATTGTGTGAGATACATTTCTGATCAGTTCTGGCAGTTTGTTAGCACGAATGTATATTTCTACATGGATTTATTTGAACCTTATGGACATACTTCTGCTGTGCTTCCAAGTTTAATGCATGACAGGTCAATTTTAGTTGATTATGGTCATTTTTTCGGGTGGTACATACTTCCAGTGATTTTAGTAAACAGGACACATTGGATGAGCCACATATGTAATCTAGTAAGTGTTCGCTGGTTACTCCCCTCCATGTTGGTTTGGCCGGAATGTCATCTTCAGGGATTCCATTTAAGATTATGCAATCTCTTGCTTGGAGCATTATTCTCCAGGCAATTCCTCTTTCTTTGTTGTTGGCGATTTGAGGTTCTTCATATATGAGATCATTGCGTTCATCTACGCAATTTCAGTTTAGGTTCCCCACTAAAATCATTAGCGGGTCATTCCACTTTATTCATTCTTCATCAATTAGCAAAGCAATGTTATCCACCAAGTTGCTGTTTCTCAGATCTGCCGGGTTCCAGTAAATATTCACCATGACGAATGTTCGAAATTTACACTGATGTTGTTTTGATATTTTGATTACTGCCAGTTGTATAAATGGCACGGGGGACCGGGTGTACAACAATTTCCTCGCTAAATTGTTCTTCACTGCTATTAATAGGCCACTTCTGGCCCTTCCCACCTGGTTTTTAATTGCCAGATTTAGCAGTACCCAGTACCCTTCTATCAATGGTGCTTCGTGAAGCCAAACCTCTTGAAGGCAGATAATGTTTGCTTCCCCCAACTGGGTTTCAGAGTTAGTGAACAAATGTGACGAGCCCCTCATATTCCAGTTTAAGATGGTCAATTCTGTTTTTCCCATTGGATGCTATTGGTTATGAAGTTTCTCAGCTAGAAGACCAGTCAACAATTTCCAATTGGCTTTGTCTACTTCTGAGGGTAATTTTTGATTATTGTACTCACAGGTTTTACAGTCTTTTACCGGTACCCATTGGCCCTTAATTTGCAGATGTTTCTCTTTTTGATCGTCACAACACCCCTCCTTCTGTCCGTATACTGTTTTCTGGTCAGATACCAGTTTCTCCTCTTATAACTCGAAGCCCAAGGGTCACAAATTATGGGCCTCTTCCAACAGCCGTTGTTTTGCTAGTTTAGAGACTAGGTGAATTGTCACCTTGTCCGTTCGCTGTTCTTCTGGGAACTCTATTACGGCAAACTCTTACGATGTAACTGAGCTAAGTGTTGGAACATGCTGTAACGGTCTGATTACGTTAGCTCTATTAAGCACTAGCCCGTCGTCATTGTGTAACATTCGTTCCCGGGAAAGCTTTAGGCTATCATCTACCAACCAATCTTCTTTTTGGGAATATTTTAATTTGACTTTAGATGGCAGTTTTAAATTCAATTTTATCTTTGGTAGTGCTTCACTAGAAATCCTTTCTCTTGACCAACCTATTTCTGATCTTACTATGTTGCTACTTGAAGATTGATTTATATTCAGTCTGGTCGTCAAAGCCATACCAATATTCAATGGTTCTTTGGGTTCAAATACATTACTTTCCACCTCTCTCGGTGGAGATGGTCTTACTCGACTTTCTGTAGTTTTTCCAGTTGTTTTCAAGACCAAGGTTCGCCCACCCATGGTCCCCATACCGACAGCCTTAACTGTTGTCTCTGTGTTGTTCTTGACTGGCATTCTCGTTCTTGTCTTTGGCACATATCTGTTATTATCTGGAACTCTTAAATGTATTTTGGGGATTTCCACATCTTTCTCCGAGGTTTTGTCTCCGGATTCTTGGGTCATTGATTCATTTATCATGACACTGTCATCAAGTGATGAGCTTTCGTCCCCCAATATACTGTAAGTGGAGAGGTCCATAAGATCTATTTCCTTTGTGTCCTCTCTTATTTCCTCTTCCAGTTCTCTCCTTCAACCTCTCTTGTTTGATTCTTTGGTTGCGTCTGGCTTTGCACTCTTTAATTTAGTAAGTAGGCCTGATCTTACTGGCGGTATCAAAATGTTTTTAATGAAGGTCCGGCTGCAGTTCAAATTCATTTTGGTTGTAGTTGCTAGATTTTTGCTCTTCTTAGCTGTTCTTTTTTTTGCAGAGCTTCTTTGTTTGCTTCAAGGCTTCTGTAGTGGCAGTGGAGAGCCCTGTGCCCTTAGCACCCGTTACCTTGTCGGTTGGCTTTTTGTGAAAACGTTACTGATCTTTCGAGTGGAGTTTTCGATGTCAAGGTTTCTGGCTGCCTCTACTTCGTTTCTGATATTTCCCAGGACTGATGGAATAGCTGTTGAGCAGTCAGGGCATAAAGATTCCAGCTTATTCGTACCAAAGTCCATCCGACCTTTGGTGCCCTGGGTTTCTAGATCGTTTGCAGCTGTCTCCTGGCAGTCTCCTAGACCAATGGTTGATCTGGCGTCTCCATTTTTGCTGCTGTTGCATTTAGCGGCCCCTGCCTGTTTATAGAATCCTCCAAGGGTCTACATGGCAGATCTGTACTTGTTTGTCCATTCTCCAAAGGAGGGTCTAATATGCCTCTCTCCTCGGGGTATGAGTTTTTTGTTCTTATATTAAATGGGACCAAAAGGCTCTCCCTATCCAGCTGACCAACTCCTACTCCCATTGGACGCTCAGGATTTCCTTCTCTTGGCTTTCTCTTTATTCAGTGGGTCAAGGACGTTGTGTAGTAATTGCGCTTCCCCTGCTGAGCTATTCGCCATTTTTCAATTGCTGTGATAAATCCTTCTATGAAGACCATCTTGCTGTGGACCATAGCCAACAAAGTGGTACGGTCCTTTAAAGTTCCTTCCCTGGTCTCATAGAGTTTCATGAATGGGGCATAAATGGCAGTTAGTGTAGAGATTAGATGGAAGGCTTTCTCACTGCTGTCCGTGTCATCATTTGGGATATTGTTGGATTGTTGGGTGTCCTTTGATGGTTAGCTGTTGCTGGCGTTTTCTCTGTCGTCTGAGAGATCTTGCCGTCTCCATCTATTTTCCACAAAGTTTGTGTGCTTTGGTTGTTAATTGCAGTTTGAGGGTGGCTTTTCGGGTCGTTGTCCTCTTGGTGTGTTTTTTGTTTGTGTCTGCTGGCTTTTTCTGATTTTCTGTCTCCATTTTCAAGGATGTTTCCAACAAAATGTGATCTGAAATTTCTGAATTATTTATTTCCCTTCTGGGTAGCAGTTTCTCGTTGTTTCCTGTGATCGTTGACAGCCGTTTAGTATTGAAATAAAAACGGTGGCCTGTTAGATTGTCACCAAATGCCAAACTGGGGGGTTCTACATGTTGTTCCCACCAGTTGATTGATATAGCGCCTTATTATCATGCTGTGGGAAACACACGTAACCAACCCACGAGCCGATGGATTTTTACCCTACCTTCCCAAGGGCAATGGTAGACATCTCTGAAGACCATTTCAGTCACTTTTGCATGTAGTTTCCGGAGGCATCAAAAGGTGCCAAAGGTGTGTACTCGCTTCGTGGACCCATCGGTTTGTCTTTGTCATATCCATTATTAAGTTCATTCCCGAAGGTGATTTTCCTTTTTGCTAGCAATCTAGACTCTGAGTAGGGGGTAATTGGTTTGTTAACTTTTGGGACTTCCAATGGAGTCGCTATCTTGGTGAATACTCTATGAAGTTTAGCCGGTGTCAATGGCGGAGTAGTTTCAGTGTCTTCCAGTTTGAGCGCTATTTGCGGCTCATCTGTTTTGCTTCCTGCTTCCTGGACGTTTTTGTCCATTTGCAGGGCCACATGGGAGGCTCCACAATTCCCTTCTCTGCAAGCACAGCGCCTTATAGGTAACCTCGGTTCCAATCCCACATCTATAGTCTATTCCAGGCTAGACGCCTGCGATGTGTTATCCAGATGGGTCACTGTGCCGAGGCCTGTGCTTAAGCCAAGCAACCCCAGCATGCTAAAGCGTCGCATTGGCTCGGTGTACTTAATTCTTTGGCTTTAGTTATTCCGCTGCTCGTTGGGCTTTCCCTCTCCTCGCTAACCATTAGAAGCAGCGTCTTTGCCTCTAGTAAGGCCGGGGACATTTCTGAAAGTACCAATTGATCAGCACAGGGGTCTCTTTCAAGCATCTCTTCGTAATGGGCGGCAGCGTTTCCCTCCCTGGGATTTCACCCTGCTTACCGTCACTCATGATGGTCCGCAGTCCATCCTCCTTCCTCCAGCCACCAGACACTGCCCACACTCCGCCCACGCTTCGCTGGGCAGGCAGATTTTGAAGCCCCAGTGTGCTTAGCAGGAGGCGGGATCTGAGGGTGACAGAGAGGCGTTGCAGGAATACATGGAGTTGTAGTCCTTCCTTTTAGTCCTTTGTAAAGCAAGCTTCTTGTGCTTTTTGCAACTCGCCCGGCCGCTTTCGCTTGCTAGTATGAGTAAGTTCAGCTTTTGAACACGCTACAGTCACCAAGCGTAGAAACAGGTCCGCACCTCAGCATCAGATACTCTGCCCACACTCCGCTACGCTTCGCTGGGCAGGCAGATATTGAAGCCCCAGCGTGCGTAGTAGGAGACAGGGTCTGGGGGTGACAGAGAGGCGCTGCAGGAATAAATGGAGTTGTAGTCCTTCCTTGTAGTCCTTGTAGTCCTTTGTAAAGCAAGCTTCTTGTGCTTTCTGTGACTCGCCCGTCCGCTTTCACTTTCTAGTATGAGTAAGTTCAGCTTTTGCAACACGCTACAGTCACCAAGCGTAGAAACAGGTCTGCACCTCAGCACCAGACACACTGCCCACAGCACCAATGTATCTCATGTTTTCCCAGAAGAAGTAGTCAAAATTGATGTTGTGGAAAGTCAAAACACTTTATGAGTTGTGTGAAGTAAAACTGTACCACAGAAGTACTTGTAATAGTAGTAGTTCCATTAGTCCTGGCAGGAGAGTACACCAGGGCAAGGGACATTGTAGTTGTAGGCCTGGCAGGTGAGTGGACCAGGCGGAAGTCATTGAAGGACTGTGGTATTGTTACAAGTGTTGAAAAAAAAGTGGCAAGACCACAAAAGCACATTGTGAATAGTTGTGGAATTATCCTGACAAATCAATATTGTTGATGCAAGTCTTTTGTGAATTGTTTCAGAATTATCCAGACAGAATCCTTTTTGTGGATACTGATGCATTGTGGAAGTTAAACAGTTTGAACTGTTGGTCAAGTCCAAGTTAGAGACATACTGGAACAAGAGGAGCTTTATTGGAACTTTGTTGCAAAACAGGATTTCCTTATTTTTTTCAATTGTTGATTGAAATACTGTTTGAATCTGGGAAACGTTATTTACCCAAGTTACAAGGTGACACAGTTACGTGGATTTGAACATAACTGTTATTTCTGTTATATCTGAATTTCCATACATCACCTTGTTGAGTTTGTTGTATTTACAAGTGTGAGGGACAGAATCTTTTTGTGAAAGTGTTTCCTTTACTTTATTTTGATAGTCAGGGAAATCCTCCTCATGGTAGGGATAGTGAGGCGTTTGTCAAACCCTTTTGAGTTAATAAAATGTCATCTTATGAAAAACCTTCACAAAGTTGTCTGCCTCACATTTCTGACACCTCACACCACCCATACACTGCCCCATACATACTTCCCTCATACACAACCCCACAATTTCCCCTGCACCCACACTGCCCCCCCCACACACACACACACACACACACACACACTGCGCCCTAACATTTCCAACACACCCACCTCCTACAGACAGTGGCAATGCAACAGTGTTTTCCCTCACAAGCATTCTCTGCCTTACCACACACACTATCTGCCCCAGACAGACATTGCCACTGCCCCCACACACACTTCCCCCACAACTGCACTACCCAATACACACTTCTCCACCACACAAACACACACACTGCCCCAGCACACACTTCCACACACCCACTGTGCCATGTAAACAATTCCCCCCACACACACATTCTACCCCCATGTATATTCCACACACACACACCCCACTCAGGCACACACTACCCACAAACACATTGTTCACACACATACCCACACTGTTCCACACAAACGCACACACTGTTGCATCCACCCACTGAAGTGACGCACTCCCCCCACACAAACACTGCCCTCACACAAACTCACTGCCCAAATGCACTAACATTGCCATCACGCACTAACCCCTCACATACATTACCCTGAAACACACATAGTTCCCTTTCACTAACAATCTACATATTCTCATGCACACCACTGACCCCCTCACACACTCCTACCACCCCCTGCACACACTGGCCTTACACCAGGCACTGTATTCCCACAGGCACATCCCCCTACAAACCACTGCCCCCCCACACACACACACTGCACCCTCCACCCTCACACAAAAATTGCCCCACACACACACTGCCCCCCACACACACTGCCCTCTCACATTTATCACTTCCCCACTCACACAGTGCACCACCCCTCATGAAGACGGGAGATGCCTCACACACACTGCCACACACTGCCCCACCACCCACACACATCTGCCCCCACACACACTGCCCCCAAACACACTGCCTCCCTACACACACACTGGCTGGACAGACACACACACACACACACACACACACACACACACACACTGACCCCCGCCACACACACACACACACTGCCCACAGGCAACACACACATGCACACTCTCCTGTACACACTAATACTGCCCAAATACACAGTTCACATTAACTGTGATGAAATTACTTCTGATCTGCAAGAGTCCAAGGACGAGTGTGGCTAACCTGCCTCAGTTCTCACATTCCTACAAAACAACAGTAATTCTAATCATAAAGGTGAAATAGGCACAGGTAAGAGATATAGCTCATTCACGTTTTTTAGTAGAGTGGGCCGAGGGCAGGTTATACTATTAAGAGCCGTGTGAGTGGCAAACAGTAGCAACGAAAACAGCAGTAGTGCAACAGTCCAAAATAAAGGAATGTCCAATCAAGGTTGTGTTAAATAAACTATCAAGAACCCATCCCTGCAAAGGAAGAGAGAGAAATGCAGAATGTAAAGATGCAAGAACACACTGGACATGTAGCAGGGAGGAACAAGATAATAAAATAAAAAGGATATATTTCTTGGATATACTTCTTGGTGAAAAAGGTGCAAAAAAGAGCTTAACCAATCTCTATGGTTCCAAAAAATTAATCACAAGGGTTTGGGCCGTCCAAACAGTACCCTAATCTGTTCTTGGCAGTTCAATTGTGTCAAGCTGCCCTTTGAGCAAATTTGTATGCGGTGTGAAACAGGATCGAATGCGGTGAGTCGTGGTTACCCAGACAGGGAGAAGGCATTGAGTTGGGTTCAAAGTGATGCTCGGTGTAGTTCGATGCAGCATTATAATGAAGCAGGTTGTTTGGGTCATCAGGGTCAGTTCAATTTTTGAGCACGGGTCAAAGACGAAGATGCTGGTGGCTTGAGTTACTTGATCATGGCGCAGTGGTTCGTAGTGCTTCCGCAGCTATGAGCCTTTGATTCAAGCCTAGGCAACGACACAATCAGCTGGCCCGGTATGAGACAGTCCTGCTGGTTCAAATGGTTGAACGTGGCTCAAATCTTTTTGAAGCAGTTCAATGATGAAAAATAGGCATCCTGGCTGTCTGGCTCTCCGGATGCTATGAGTCCCAATCTAGGGCATCAGGGACAATATATGGTCCTTGGTCTTGTTCTCCTATAACGTGGGAGGCTGGCAAACACCTGCAGAGGTTGTTCACCTCTAGAGAGGTCCTGGATACTGGTGTAGCTGGCAGACAGACAGGTCTGGCTGCAGTAGCAGGTAACGACAAATATGCCCTGGGAGTGGTTAGTGATTAGAGCTTGCCTTGGAACACTTGATACCTCACTGCAAGAGGTCTTTGGAAATATCAACTCTTGCAAAAGAGGTCAAAGTTATTTTTCCTTGAGGTCTGGATAGTCTAGAAGGGAACGCATAAGGGGATCCTGACTTTCAATGATATATTTGATGCTGAAATTAAGTATGTATTTCTTGTGCTGATGTTATATTTTTGTTTCTGGGGATTCCAAGCAATGCTACTTAATTGGCCTAGTTTCTTTTAATGTGGCACACGCTAGGCGTATCACATTATATTGTACACTCATTGTGTTTTTGCAAATAAATAGATACATTATTTTTCACAAGGAGTGAGCTAATCCAATTATCACATTTTTCTGAATGTACACAACTTCATGAAAAGGGAGATGTATGTGCCAAAAAATCTTGAAAATCAGAGGGGACAGACATGAAACCTCACCAGCGTTAGCATGCATGCTCATATCTGGACAGAACAGTTGTATGTTGAGTCTGGTGAACTTTCACAGATGAGGCCCAAAGAATGTTTTGATGCCATGTTAGTCCAGTTTTAAAATCACACAAACTGCACATGTTGATACCTTTAATTGGCCAAAGTAGAATAGTATGCAAAAATTGTAAAATACTTTAGCTTTCTAAATCCCCCAAACGTCTTCATTTGACAGTGCTCACACGGAGAAATGGACCACATAGAAACGCACTGGACAGTAGAGCCAAAACGAGAGAATTTTCAGTTAAAGCTTTGCTGGGTTAAGGAATAGTATTCACCGAAAATAATTCACATTTCTAGTAGTCCTCACAAATGCATTTTAGGAAAGCACACACTATTCACACATAACTGTAGAGTGTAATATGTTCTCAAAGTTAGGCACAGGCAGTCTTAAAGTGGGTCCCAGTAAGTTAAACAGTATAAAGAGGAAAGCAGGGCGTTTGCAGTGTATTCCCAAAAGATATGTGCTTTCAGCCTCTATACAGAGTAAATGCTGTTTTGTGATTCCAGTACAGCTCCCTAGGGTTGCTCGCATACTTTCACTATGATCACTACTAAATATCTTCTTACGGTTTAAATTGTGCAATGTCCATTGTTACCTCAGTATGCCTAAAGCTTGATAATGGCTTCCATACAAATCAAAACACTTTACCCATTTTGAATGCTATGACAACATTCTAATGACACTATTTAAGAAATTATTTGGCTGGGCCAACACAATGTCATACTGATGTCTGTTTTAGGACTCAGGAAAAACAGAGTATAGTGTGCACCACGGAAGTGTGTACTGTAGACGGGTTCAACTACTGTAAATATGTATAAAAAATTGCTTTATCCTGGAGCTACCAGATTGGAAAAGGTCCTTTGGCATCCGGACCTCACGATATAGAAACAAGAAAAAATAAGGTAACTGCACCTTATTTAAATCTGGTGCTCACAGTTGACCCTTGTCAGGGTTGCACAGGTAGTTAAGTTTCTTTATGAACTTATTCTCAATTATTCAAAACAAAAATCATAAAAAATCACTCAAAGTTTCGCGAGAGAAATGTTTAATTCACATTTCAATTCGTGTTTTACTCTTATTTTGTGAGGCAGCCCGTAAATACCTGGGTCTATTTGTGGGTTAGTACACATGCCTATGACCATCTTCAGGGCTGTACTAATTTCAAATTTCGTAATACTGTACAATTGTAACAAGTAGGACAACACGTCACATTCCAATAAAAAATGTAAAATGTTAAACACATACCCCAAGTAGATCCGGGATTATTTGATAGTCAAAAAAGAAAAAGACAAGAAAAACAAGAACAAATATTACAATGCAGCTGTTCAAAATGGTGAACCCATGATTCTATCCTATACTCTTGAACACTCTGTACCTTGTATGCTGCTGTGATCCTCACAGTTTCGTGTGTATTTGTTCTCGTAGCGTCCGACGCTGCTGTTGAGTGTGAGGAGAAAAGACAGACTGTAAGCGTCCTACCATGCTTGTAGGATGTATTCTGTATGTAATGTACTGAGATCTCTTACCTGTAAGCTTGTTAGCAGCAGTCCGGACCCGTGCTCATTTGCGTGTGAAAGCGAAATGCGCGCGAGTGCCGATGCTTAACTAAATGCCCATGGCAAGGGAGGCGGGGTAACAGGGAGCAGCGCGAATGCTGCCGCACGTATGCCTCAGGCCCCACCTCTCTGTGTGAGCACACAGAGGGGCGGGGATGTCGCCATGGGAACTTGCAAAGCTGGAAGTTTCGCGTACGTGTAAAAAGCTGTAATGGAAGTAAATGGATGTTAACAATGCCTGTTGTATTCACGCTGACAGTGTGGGAACAATTCACTGCTCGATCTAAATCGTGAATCGTCTAACATGTTCTGTCAATTACCCACTCAATAAAGATGTATGGTCTTACGTCTCGACACACACTGGGGCGCGTTATTGTAACTGGGGTAAAAAAAATTAGAATCTATAGGGGAGGGGTATTCTGGATCTCGCCATGAATCCAGAAGAATCTGCATCCGTGGCGATGTACAAATTATCCTCTAAGTACACATTGGGGCGCGTTAGTACAATTAGAGGAAGTTACAGAAACTCATGCACGGTTTCTTCTAGCTCAACCAATCAATGAGACCGGGATTGTCTCCATGATTGTCCTATGGATGGCAAGGATGTTATAGCATTGTAAAGAAATATCCTATAGTGGGAGGAAGGAGATTCACATTTCCGAAGTCAAAATTTCAAAAATAAATAAACCAGGGTGGTACTATAACAAACATCACATCAAAAATATCATGGCAGAAACAATGCTTCAAGCAAGTTCTCAATGTTCTGGTTAGAGTAACCCATGCGTGCCCCTCCCTGTCAGAGGAAGCACATGTAATTGATCTCTTCATTGATGCCTTTCGGTGCCAAAGCTCTCAGTCTGTCAATCCAGAACGTCTCACGTTGGTCTAGTCTCTTTTGTAAATCTTCATGTTTCTCTCTTCTTTGGACCTTTTCTAAGATTATAAATTTGATTTGTGCCAAGTTGTGCTGTTTGCTTTGCCAGTGTCTTGCCACTGCTGAGCTTGCGTTTTTATTTCGGATACTAGATCTGTGCTCATTTTCACCTTGTCTTCGCAGTTCGCATAATACAGCCCACATGGGCATTTGATCCCATAGATGATCCCTGGTGTATCGCACGTTGCATAACATCCAAGTTTGATCTTCTCTCCAGTGTATGGATGGTTTACTGAATCACCTTTTATGATGTAGCCACAGTTGCTACAATTTAAACATGGGAATGTACCTATGCGGTTTGTTTGTTTCTTCTTCTGTGGTGGTCTAGTGTGAATCAATCTGTCTTTGAGGTTTGCACTTCGTTGGTAAGCAAACGTGGGAGTTTCTTTAAACAAGTGCTCGACTCTTTTGTCGCATGTGACAGTGTTTCAGTTTTTATTTATGATTGCCTTAATTCGATTGCTCTGGCGTGAATACTTTGACACAAAGACTAGTGGTGCTGCGGTCTCTTTCTATTTGTTCTCGGCTTGAGTAGTATACTCCGTTTTTCTTGAATTTGGTCTAGGCATAACTAAGGTGGAGGCACACCTTTTGAGATATTGAACAATTTCAATTAAAATAATTTCTTTTGCAGACATTGAAGGCTTAACAACAAACAGAGCAGAAACATTGGGCTTCACAGCCGAGGAGGCAAACGAAGTACTCGGGCTGATTACTGACAGCGGATTCAGTGCAACTAGCACTAATCAACAAGATCCGACACGGCAGATTAAGCAATTGGAATACCTTATACGGAAGGAGATCTACTCAAATGGCCTTGTTACATTTGCTAAGGTCAACACACATACAAAGTTTGCCTGAAATATTCTTTACCAATACAAATGATGAAATTCACTCTGATCTTTGAGTCTCCTAGATAATTCCTTCCTTCAGCAATCTGCTTTATTTTATCAAATGTGGTATTGCTCTACATTTCTCCAACCTTGGTATTCCTCCTTCCTGCAGCACTATTGTTTGATCAAGTTCAATTGTTTTCCTAACTTGTCCAAAATATCTTCTGAATATTTCTCACACCATAGATTTGACACTCCCACAATCATAACAGTGCTCTGATTATTGGGTTTAATCTTCATTTGGAGCACCATCGGACGTTTCCATCCCAACAATGCCAAACAGCTTTCTACAACGTGTGCCCATCTTTTGGTATGCCTTGAATAAAAGGCCAGTTTTTAGAACAGCCAATCAGATAATTACAAGTAACTTTGTAAGCCATGGAACCTACAAGACATTCTCAGTTCTTTCAAGTTCACTTCCAGTACCTCTACATAGGACATTCGATAAAAAGGGTTTTGGGTGTGCCAGTACCCATCATAATATGTAACATTATTTTCCTTACACCAAACCTCTCATAATGGATCAATACCAACCATGGAAGGCACTTGTAGTATTGTTCCACTCTTTCCCTTGCCACACTTTTTCACACATATCTCTGGTTTCTGTATGAACGTTTTACAAAGATGAGTGTAATGTTGTCTATAATTACATTTGAGAGACACAACTATTTACCTTACTTGCATTTACTCACATGTATGGTCTCAATGTATTTCTCCTGTACAGATGGAGATACTGACTGACATATTATTCTAATGGGCACATTAGAAGGCTACTTCTAAGACGTGTTGAACAACCCACAATGCTTCTCTAGAAACAGAAGATGCAATTGCTTATTTGTTGTCTGTATACCATGGAATTGACTGTCATGAATGTGTCTTCACTCACAGGACATCAAGAGGGTGTATATGAGGCTTCCGAGGCCATCGCTGTCCAAAAGGATGTCAACGTGAAGCTCATCCCATTCTTGACAGTGCAACACCTGGCTCCAGCAGGCTTAAAGGATATCCCATTAAAGTATGAAACAATAACATCAGTGGTAAACAATACATTCTTATGTGCATTGTCAGTAGATCTCATAAAGTGTGACTCCCCCAGTAGAAGTTTAAAAAAAGAAACAAAGGTATACTCTATTACGCTGGACCAAATGAATAGGTTCTGCCATCTTTGGTAGGCCATTTTGTTTTTGACTATTTTGCTGAAAAGTATCACTGGTCTATGAAAGTAGTGAGCATATGTTTTTATTGTTGCACTGTCAACCAGTGACACCTACTTCATAGTACTGTAAACACAATGGGCCTCATTATGAATGTGGCGGAAAGGCAACAACAGCGCCGGTAGTGCTACCGGCGCCGTTGTTACCTCTCCGCCACATTATGAGTTCTGCTTGCCGGTGCCGGACTGCATGACTGGTCTGACCAGGCGTGCCGACTGGCACCCGCGTGAAGAACTCGTGATTGCACCGGCACCGTTATTAACGGTGCCGATGCAACCATGCTCCCGAACCTCATTCCGCCCTTTTGGGAAGAATGGGGATCGGGAGGCCGGCCATACCGGCACCCGCGAATGGGCAATTACCGTCCCATTCATCTCGTAATGGGCCGGTAATGGCCCATTCGCGGGTGCCGGGGCCGGTAGCGAGTTTGCCGGTAGCCATGCCCTTAATAAGGGCACGGCTACCACCAAACTTATAATGAGGCCCAATATCTTCCTTTTACTCAGCTAACACCTTCATTCTGAATCTAGGGCAAAGTGGCATTCATCTGCGAAATATGGTCAGCTGTATGAAAAAGCAAATACCCTTATATGTGTTTTTTCAATGAGGTATTAGCCAATACTATTACCATACCAATGTGGTATTATCCCACACATACAGCATTACTACACCAATGGTGCCAAGGACTATCCCAAATAGATGGAAAGAATCAAGAACCGATGTATTAACCATGTGTAGAAGGGAGGTATTTAGCCTGTAAGAGAGGACAATAACAAACAATGTGGGCCTCATTCCAAGTACAGTGGTGCAGTAAAACATGGTGGTAATGGAGTGGTGATTCCATTACCGCTGCATTACTGCACCGCCGTACTACCAAGTCAGCGCTGAAGTAGAGCAAAATCCGGAGGTAAATCTGCCACTTTACCTCTGTAAATCGACAAAATATACAGAATTACTTATAACGACAATTCTGCCAAAATCTCCATAAAGCCCTATGGATGCCATTAACTGGGGATTTACACCGCCTACCACCACTTGTAATCCGGCGGTAATTCTGCTGGACCAAGTGGCAGTAAAAGTAAATCTGTTTGGTGATATTTCAGTGGTTTACTGCCAAAATACCACAAAACTTGTAATGACGCCCAATAATTGCACTCAAACATCTTATATTATTGACATTTGGAGTAATTGCATGTGCTACAAGATTATCAATTGTCAGTATTTATCTGTGTACAGATAGTCAGACAGGATAGGAACAGACATCTCTTGTGCTCCTTCAATGCAACCGCAGTGCTTCTTCATGGTAGACATGGAGTGTATCCGATGTCAGGAGGTAGGGCATCCCTGGGGTTGGGAGCTGTACTGTGAAAGAGCAATAGCCAGAGTTATCACAGAAAGAATGGGGAACAAAGTGGTTAAGGACAGCTTAAGATCTCACGCTGCTAAGGGCTAGTAGAGAGAGTTGGAGTTAGCCGAGTACCTGGGAGCTGAACCATAAATTAATTTGTAAACAAGACAGAATTTAAAGAGGGAGTGCATGTTCACAGGCAGCCACCACACGTGGAAGTGGTGCACAATCCTTGATGTGGATCAAGGGAGGACATAGAGGGTGCGAGTAGTAAAGTATTTTGCCAAGTGGAATACATCAGTAAAGATAGGGAGTCCCACCGGGAGGCCAGGGCACTAATGCAGCCTACTGAGAACAAGGGTGGCCTTGTGAGTCTTAGCAGCATGGAAGGAAGGCAGGGGCAGATGTATCTACTGCTCGAAGGTTCAACCCTACTAAAGAAGTGAATCTGGTTGAGCTAGAGCCATTTTTAAAAGAAATTAAATTACATTTAATGCTGGCTCAGCATCCTTCCATTATCAACCCACACCTGCAGATTGCAGGCTGAAGAGTCACACACGTGCTAGTTTTTGTAATTTAAAAAGGGAGAATGAAATGCAATTTCTTTTTTTCTGCCTAGCATTTGAAGATAGTGGGCCTCATTCCGAGATTGGAGGTAGCCATGGTGCTAATAGTGCCATGGCTGCCTGCAATAACGGTACTGAGTCTGCCCTCATTCAATGGGAACTTACCAGTCTATTCGGACCTTTGCGGGTCCGGTAAATCCCCATTGAAAATACCATTCCCATTCCCATTTGAGCCCCCATAGGACTCAATGGGAATGGGGAAGGTGCTAATAACAGTACTGCAATTTGTGGTTCCGTTATTTGCTTCCTGGACCCTTTGGGGAAACCCGCTAAGGCCGCCTGGTAGAACCAGGTAGAACCAAGCGGCCTTAGCGGGACCCGCAAAGGGACCTTGTAATAGTTCGCAAAGGGATTACCGGCACCAGTGTCCTTACTGGTTCCCGTAATCCCTTTGCTCCAGCCTCGGAATGAGGCCTAGTGTTTAAAACGTCTATTTGTAGAAGGCGAAATAAGAAAATATATTTAAAAAAGTTTAACCTACAGTAAAAGGACCGACTACAACATCTTGTTTTTGGGCTTTTACATATTTATATAAAGCCATAACATTTTCACAAGAATTATCATAAAGGACAACTATGACAAAATGGCGGGCTGATGGCGAGAGACAATGTCAAAAAGATATGTGAACCCACCAGCCAGGTAGTGGAAAACAATTGACACCAAATCCTTATCCTCCTAACAGTAATGCCATAGACAGCAGATGCATTGTCGAGGTAATATGTTAATATGGGAAAATTAGGTCAGACTGACCGCCTTGAAGGTTAATTGATCCCACCTAAAGATTAATTATGTGGCGTTTCTCCACTTAATTAGCAAGTTCAAGCACATTTAGTGGGTAGAGAAATAGCTAGCAAGTTCTAACGCCTCATTATGAGTTTGTCAGCAATTTGGTTGTAATTCCACTAACTTGCAGCCAAAATCGTTTACTGTTACCGCCACTTGGTCCCGTGGGGTTACCACGGAATTACAAGTGACAGTAAGGCATTGTAATTCTCAATTTTTGGAGTCCATAGAATTCCATGGGGATATTTTGCCGATTTCTGGAGGAAAAGTGAAGGATTTACTCACAACTCGGAATTCTGGGGTGAAGTAAAAACAATGGTAATTCCGTTACCACCAAAAAAAGTGATGGTAACAGAATGACGAGCAATTCCCATATGAGTTTGTGTTTGTAGGGGGTAGCTTTGCAATGAAGAGGCACACAATGGGAGGAGAAGGACGGGAGGAAATGACATCCAAGTAGAAATGAATGTGTGATGAATCCTACTCTATTATTGCACTGTTTTATAATTCACATGCTTTTATTGCAATATATGTTTTACTAAGCTATTGTATGAGGTTTTAGGGGTTAGTTTTTTTTTACCAATAAACATATCTTGAGAAGCGCTAGTTCCGCCATGGTAAATCCTCAAATATTTGGGGGTAAATTGGAAGATTTACCTACCTCAACATGCTGGAGATAAAGCCTCCACTTCATCTCCAAAGTCAGAATTTGACAGTGCTGTCAATATGGGGGTAATTCTGTTACTGCCAAAAGAGTGGCAGTAACCGAATTATTGCCAAAATTGTACCACTCTGGCGGAACAAGTAATATGGTACTTTGAGTCTCCAGTGAGCTTAAACTAGTGAGAGATGAGCTTAAAGAATGACAAAGTCTTGAGGTTAGTGTTATACCTATAGTGAGGGCTAAAGAAATGCAGATCCTATTGCCTACAGTACCATTGGTTTGCAGTTGTCTAGAAACTAAGCTGCTTCGGGGGATGTAACATTAATACTTTAAAGATTCCTCTCAGAGGAACTTGCATGGGCAGTTTAAATTGGATTTCTTACTAGTGGGAGTCCTTACAAAGATATGAAGAGGGTATGCTCAGAAAATGGCAAATTGTAGTTATTTTGCCCACCTGCTAAAGATGGTGGACCATTTCCTGTGGCAGTCATTATAAAGATGTATGAGAACACTATCTCAAGCTACCCTTCATTGATTTCAGCATTAATTGAATACAAGCTCTTTGTATCTGTACATTCATCCAAATCCTATGTATATCTTTTCCTGTGCAGGCCTTTTATGTAAAGCATAGAATATTTGTAGGAAGTATGCAGCCAAGGTGTTATAGGAAGTCAAGCATATTGCCAAAATAACCAAGTTGTGTCGGTGGAGATTTTTTGTATTTTCCATATTCCCCTGACACACTTTATTACTGATGTATTTTGTTTTGAGTTAGTTGATTTTTAGAGCTTTATAAAACTGTTAATTCATCAGCAATTAATTAATTTGTATTATTGCATTTGACTTAATTTGTATAACGCTTTCACGAAAGTTCTGTTCATGAATAGCCTGTACAGTTTTACTTAGGAAATTCATTTACACCATCAAATCAAAGAGATAGAAGGTGATCTTCTCAGGGGCAACACGCTCGCCTTGCAAACAAGACAACACGGAGCAACACAGTTTCGATCCCCGGGTCCGTGCTTAGAAACCTCTGGGTATTAAGTGCGTTTTAAATAACCAATCATACCATATCATATCTTTAGAATGAGAGCAAAAAGGCGAAAATGAGGACAGAGATCAAACCACAAGTGGACATTTCTTCAAGTGTTGCGAGGCTAACAGTGAAAAGGAATGAAATCAGGACTGAGCATGTGGCCAGCGGGAGGATAGCTCATGGGCAACACAGTTGTCTTGGAAAACGAGAGCAACAAAGGTTTCAATCCCCGTCCTGTGCTTAGAGACTGCTCTCCGGTATTAAGCATGTTATGTAAGATTAATAATTTCATTTATTAAGCATGGGCGGAGGTGAGAGACAACTAAGGGAATCTTAGATTGAGGTGTAACAGTAGAGAGGTTGGAGGTACCAAAGAGGAGAAATTTGGTTGACTCAGTCCGTAAAGACATTTGAACGCAATACAAAGAAAATGAAAGATCAGATGAAATTCACACATTAGCCAGTGAAGTAAGAGTGCATAACTAAGACATAAAAGAGAAGGCAGATAGAAGTGTTATGTGTGGAACGAAGAGACACTATTTGGTAAGCAGGTAGGACAAAGAGAAGAAACAGGAGAATATAAGAGCGGAGACGAGGCGTTTGGTAGCATGAAATCGGAGAAAAGGAAATGCTTTTTTGATGTTAAGCAGGCAAAAGTTACCAGCCAAACAGTAGAGATATGAGAGGAAAAGGAGAGTGCAGAATCACAGATTACTTCAAGGTTGTGAGTAGACTGTGCTAGAGCTGTGATGGAGGAGAGGATAGCAGAAGGAGGCAGGGGACGTGGGCTAGGGGTAATATTAAAAAAGAGCACTCCCGTTTTAGATGAATGAAGATTTAGAGAATGATGTGACATTCAAGAGCCGAAAGAGTAGAGTTAAGAGATTCACTAAAGAAAGAGAGTGAGAAAAAAGATTTGAAAATCGCCAGCATAGAAATGGTGAGAAATAATAAAAGAGTAGATAAAAGCTCAGGGAATCACGCAGAGAGAGAAGAGAAGGAGACCAAGAACAGAGACATGTGGGGTTCACATGAGAGTGGCCTTTCTATGAAACCAAGTAGCTGTGATCAATAGGATAGGAGCTAAAACAGTAAAGAACCGACCCTTTGAAACCGAGAGTGGAGAGAAGAGCAGTGTAATTGACAGTGTCAAAATCAGCAGAGAGATCTAAAATAACAAAAAGAGCGGTGTGCGAGTTAGAGAGAGAGACGAGTGCTTTTACAGTGGAGTGAAAAGGATGAAAACCAGACTGATAAAGTGGAAGAAGTGAGAAACTATTTAAGTGAGTGGATACTTGGACATACATCCTGCACTAAAGCAGCTGGCATGGAAAGGGAAGAAGAGAAATAGGACAAAAGTTAGAGGGTAAAGAAGGTTAAGTGTAACCTTCAGTACAGATGCTGAAAGGCTATATGCTATACAGTGTAGCCCGTTCTACCCGGGGGCACAGAATGAGGGCACCCCTGAATTGGAATCTGCGCCAGCTCCAGAGCTAAAATGATTGTGACCAAGGCGTAGCTGTTGTGCTCTCTCTGCCTCAGATAGCCATGGCCAATTCCTCAGGAATGCTGGTGCAGTCCTTGCTATCTGGAGGATGCCATGCCATCATGACCTGCTCTTGTATAGCACCCTAGCAAACGGTGTACAGAATTTTGAATGCAATGTGAACACAATGCTAAATTGTCACTTGTCCAGTTTGGTTCACAGGGTATATGCTAAAAGTGAACAAAGAATCTGCATATTTTGTCCAGGACAAATGTGGGGACCTGGACAAGAAGTTAGTCCTCTGTCTAAGGCCACTTGTATGCACATTATTGGTCTAAACCACTACTCATGATTAATGATTCCATTTTCTTTTTAGGATGGAGCAAAACGTGAGATTGTCCACGCTGAAGGATTCCCATGATGATCTATTGAACAGAAACTGGATGTTTGGAGGCATAGACAAGAGTAAGACGTACCTTGGGGACCTGCGCAGTGTTTTCCATAGCGCCTGCGTTCTGGATGAGGAAGGAAACCTGCTCTCTTGGGTGTTAACCGACCAGTTTAGTACCATGACTCATTCCTTCACAATACCAGAAGACCGCCAGAAGGGGTACCAAATGTTGGTGATCACAACCCTCTCCAGGAAACTGCACAGCCTGGGTTACCCACTGCAAGGCGTTGTGCTGCCTGACAACGAGCCCCAGAAGCAGTTGCTCAAACGCCTGGGGTTCAGCTTCCTGCCCTGTCCCTACTTTAGACTCATCCATACTCCAAATATGAGTTCTCCTCAACATCAGTAGAGCATTTATAATTTGTCTCTTCCAAACAGAAGCCCAATTGTATTGAGTACCAAAGAAGTGAAGCATTACATTTTTTATTCACTTTAACCCCCCCCACCCCCACATATATATGTGGAAAATTGGGGTCAGACTTTTGGGGGTCGAACTTTTGGGAGTAGGTAATTTTGTACACTAACAGAAGGGATAGCCAAGAAACATCCACTATACTACTTCAACCAAGAGATAATGCCATACTGATAGGAGCATCAAAGGCCAACAGAGAATGCTATCAGTTTTAAGGCACCAACTGGGCAAGACTGATTATTGTAACTATCTTTTATATCTTTTAAATAGGCTGTGCCCCAAATGTTTATGAATCATAAATAAAAACAAAACGCAGATTGTGTGGTTTCCACATTACTGTCTTTGTGCTATGGTTATCTGTTCATAATTGTCTGTCTTCCTGTGTGCCTCTATACCTATGTGCTATAGCTGCGTTATACATATTAAAATCAAATGAATACAATGGTGTGCACACTGTCTTCCACGCCTCAATGTTTCAGAATAAGGTACGTCAATGTGACCCCTTGCTTTTCCTGATCCTGTCTCCACGACACAGTGATTTCAATCAAGGAAACAATGTACACCATACATTTCAGTTAGCAATCTTTCATTCGAATTTACAAGATAAGGTCTTGGGTCAGATGAACGCCAATGGGTATAAGAGAACAGATGTACAAGGAATAAGGAATTCTGTACTGAACAAGTGTCAAGAAAGGGATACATTAAAGTATGGTTTGTTGACGCCTCCTCATACCGCAAGGTGTCCAAAGGGTTTCATGTAAAATGCCTTGAAAATATTCGTATATATCTCTGCTGTTTCTCAAGGGACGTCCTATCATGGACGTCATTTCACCAAAATGCCAGGGGTAGCGGAAGTGACATCACACGACCCTTGACCTGTGATGACATCACAGGAAGAGATATTATTTGACCCCACCCCGAAGTGATATCACGGGAAGCGATGGAAAAACAGGAAGTGGCATCACATTGCATTGTTCCTAAGAACACTATGAAAAATATGGTTATGATATCACTATAATGTGATATACATTTCATACAAGAATGGATCGCCATATGTATCGTTAAGATCAGTGTTATAAGCCCATATTACCAAATTACTGTGAATGCAAGCAGACGTCCATGGCAAATGAAAATGATGTGTTATTATATAGCACTTACGCTTAAGCGCTTTATCTAGAAAAACTATACATACAATATCACCCAAACTGTGTTGGTACTCATTTATCGACCTAAGAAGGACGAAAGGCTGAGTTGAGGTGTTTAAGAACAGACTAAATCAGTGACTCACCCCCTGAAGTGTGCCTGAAATAAACCTTTAATGAGTCTAGCAATTATGGTATAGAATTCCAGAAAGACACATTATTTGGTATTCCGATTCTTTTTTATTTAGGGTCACTGTTGAAAGTGTTAGACTTGTGGCACCCCTGTTCTTTTTCATTTATTAAGAGGTTTGAACAAGAAAGCCAGCCACTCCAGAAGCAAAGAGCCACATGGCGCTGACCACAGCCCATGAGTTTGCATTAAAAAAAAAATGAACTTTTTTTTCTTTTTTTTAAGGGGTAGCAGGGGAGATCACAGGGATAGCTATGGCGACCGCAGGCGACCCCTAGATGACGCCCCTGCGTCCTGTTCTAGTAGGCAAAGTTCAGATGATGACAGCCAACAGAAAGTTCAAACCTATTCTTGTAAGACCTGTAGCCTCTAGCCTAACCCTAACCTCTAGCACGTGTTTTCTCCAAATTTGGCCAACTGAAATGCTCATGAACCTATCCTTTAATACCCATCCCTTTTCTCCAAAAAAAGCATGTATAAAATAGATTTTTAAATATTCCCCTTCTGCAGGAATTCCGGTTGCCAAACATTTGGCAGGCCTCTTCATGGCCTCTTGCTTCTGTGGTCTCTCCACAACCGTGGATTCTCTAACGTTTCTCCCAGAACTCACCAAGACCTTGGATTTTCCCTCCGGTTCCTCTCAGGTCACTGAGAAAACAAGGGCAGGTTTCCCATAAACCTCCAAGACCTGAGGCAAATATAATAATATGCAAAAAAAGCTCTAGAGGTATGAATCAAATAGAAGAATATTTAAGTTATTCAACCTATAAAAAAACATTACATCCGAATTTTTTTTACTCCAAACAACTACTTAAAAACAAAAGACAGTACATATATATTCGAAAAAACTCAATTTTCACAACAGTCCATTTATTAAACTTACATAGTATATTCACACAGATAGTAGTAATACGAGCATACTCTCTAATCCTAGTGTAAAAGGCTACCACCATGGCCTAAAAAAATTTAATAATCACAACAACACTGACAAATAGTTTGAGCATTAGCATGAAAAAAGGGATCACACATGATTTGAGGAATGGCTCAGCATGAAGACAAATTAGGCTTTTGACTTAATGCTTCCAACTGCTGGACAAGAAACAAGACCGGACCAGTTATACGGACCAGTTTCGGTGTAAAACAACAGTTTGTACACCTCTTCTTCAGCGTAATGACTAAATAACGAAATAAACAATATAATGACACATTTTGATAAAACAAATTAAATGAACTGTCTAATTGTATGAACTGTGATTTTAAATACTCACTGTCAACCTAGGCCAAAAATGACTGGTGGAGTAAAAATTAATAAGGGGAAAACAAAAATGAATAATGTGTTCCCCAAAGTACTCATCACATCACACCTGAGTGTCACCGCAACCAGAATACTCACACGGGTCGACATGACAGAGACCAGGTCTAACTAGGGCACTATTTTTTATTTGGTGCAATTAGGATGCACACAGCATAAAACAGTACAAATATAACATACTATAAAATCGCACAGATAAAATTAACATATATTATTTGAGATAAAACAACATACAATAATCACTTAATAAATGTGTACACAGAGTTTACTTTAGCCAGACATGAAAGGCCAAAGCCGTAATAACATATGATTCTGCAAAGTATAGAGCACTAAAAACTGGTTGGAACCATAGTTGGCAAATCTAGCACATCCCCCTGCATAAAAGGCATGAAGGGTTAGACATGCCAAGCTGTATCAACTTGTGTGGTACATAGCAGACACATACGCTCATCTCTTTTGATTTCCCTCCAAGCTCTTATTTTGCTGGAAGCGGCACGTAATTAGATATTTCCTCTGGGAATCCCCAAGCAGGCCCTGATGTGTGTAAACTGCATATTTATGCATCTCCGCCAGCCTGCTCAAAGAAAAACTACGATCAGAAATACGGGTTTTCCCATCAATTCCCATCAATTCTACTCAGAAATAGGGGGATATCTGACAACTCAGTGCAGGGTAAATTGATGTCTTGGCCGTGGTTTCCCACCATAGACTCAAGATACCTGAACCAAGAACTTTTAGTAAGCGGTAACTATGGGCTTGTGCATTATGCAATAGGGAAACAGTCGAACTCCAGTTGTAGTTGTATTTTAGATCAGCAGCCGTTTTCCAAACAGATAGGAGTGGCTGTAGGCCTAGTTCTAATCTTAAAGCTTCCACTGGCAGCGCACTAGGATTTTCGCCTTAAGCTTCGGCAGCCAAAGTACTGCACTGAAGGGGAAGACTTCAAATGCATATAAGGTGGTTGGAATTATGGATAATTTATATGCCATTGCAAGTGATTCAATGGATCTGCCACCATTTTGAGAAACCGCCCTCCTGATGGCCAACCACTTGCCCCAGGCTGTGGACACTATCCGTTCCTGTGAATGGGCAAGGGATGGAGAGGCCTATATATAAACACTGAGGTACTTGTATGTATGGATTAAATCCAAGTGTACATTGTCCAAAAACCATGCAAAGGAGCCCCTGTCATTTGTCTTCCTGCCACATATCAGGGTCTTCGTCTTACTAATATTGATTTTTAGACCATTAGATTTAGAATAAGTTGACAGTGAATTCTGTGATCGTTGCAACCTAATTGCAGTCCTATCCATAATTACTGTGCCATCGGCGTACATTAGGCACACTGTTTTAGATTTGACAAATTGGGGAGAGAAGTATAATACAGATTTTAAAGCCAAATCCAAGTCGACACGTAGAAGTTGTAAAGCAGGTGGCCAGCGTACTTCCCTGCTTAAGCCCCACGTTGGTGTGATAGTGCCCTGATAGTGCTCCCTCCTGTGTGAGTCTTACTCTGACACAGGTGTCCCCATATATTAGGTTTATAAAGTACAACAGGGAGCTATCTATCTCCCGCGCTGTCAGTTTCTCCCAAAGGCGTGAGCGAATTACACCGTTGAAGGCCGCGCTATAGTCCACAAAACATAGGTGCAGCGGTGCCTCCGAATAGCGATACGCATCCGAGGTGAGGGTCTGTAGAATCCAGATGGAGTGGGAGGTGTTAAATCCCTTTCGAAAACCTGACTGTTGAGGGCGCAGAAGATGAGCATTCTGCACCGAATCAGACAGCAGTTGCAATAGTAGGTCCACAAACAGCTTAGAACTGCAATCTAACTGTACTAGCAATCTGTAACAGGCCAGGTCGGCATGTGAGCCCTGCTTAAAGACAGGCACCAATATTGATCCTTGCCACGAAGGAGGAATGGCACCAACTTCACATGTGTATAAGAAGTAACGCTTCAGCAAAGCAACCCAAATGGAGGGCGACGGGTCCCTTGTTAGGACCACATTACAAAGACCTTCAGGACCCATTGATCATGATGTTTTAGTTTTTTTATCATTCCTTCTAGATAAGAGGAGGCCACATGGGACTGAACTAAGGTATTGGCCATTGATCTGACTGGCCTGGCATCCATGGCCTCACTGGGAGGCCAGTAATGTTTCTCCATAAATCTAGCCCAATCTGCTTCTGCCACAGAGGTAACTTGCCGCGCCTCAGGACCTGCATGGAATAGTGGAAGCATGTGCCAAAGTTTCTTTGTGTGGTGGGTTCTAATCCAAATTTGAAATCGTTGCCATCTGGCAGATATATGACTAGCCTTGTGGGCCTTCAGCCACGCCTTTAATTGTTTTTTTATTATATTTAATTGTTCCCTACCAGAACGAGGCTCCTCAGTCATGTTACGTCTTGTATAACACAGGGCTGCCCTGACTTCTCTTTTCTTAGCAGCGACAGCCATGTCATATGGGACTCCAGGTTTGGTGGTTTTCATCCGATTAGCCAGACTTCTCTGCCCCTGGGGCCAAAAGACCTCCGGCAATTGGCCCAAATCCCAGTGGCACATCTCCAGAACTGTCAAATCTCCCGTTCACTGCCCTGTTGGAGCCTCCCATACTAGCAGTGGTCCATATTAACATGTTACCCTGTAGGTATACCAGGGGGCTCTCCCTCAGGAAGTCAGTAGTTTTAGCAGTATCCTCTTTAAACAAAAAAAGAACTCATCATCACATGATCACTCATGGTCACACATTGTGTACTTAGTTCGGTGAGTAGATTCCTTGTGGTGGCATTTAAAAATATAAAATCAAATCTGCTACTGTGTATACCATTATATCATGTAAACTTTACATCAGATGATCTGACAACCAAGCAAGTCAAATCCATCATGGCCAGTAGCTCACGCCATTCCCTTGCACGTTTCAATGTAACCCTACCCTCTTGAGCCCTCAATTAGGGGGATACCCTCAGCTAGGCAGTCTACATTGAAATCCAGTGAAAAAAGACTGCTTTCACTTTTATTCTACCTCAGCTGCCAAGAACTGCATTCACTCTGCAGTGACTCTGCGGGCTCCACGCTATAGCCAGGTGTTGGAAAGGGTGCTCTGCCTTCAGCTAGTATCCAGTGAAAAAAGACTGTTTGCACTCCCACACACCACACAACCTCTGCTGCCAAGAACTGCAGTGACTCTGCATTGACTCCGCCACTATATAATGGAACAGAGTAAAGACACAGGGCCTCATCACAAGTCTGCCAGTAACCCTCAAAAGTGGAGTTAATGGAATTAGCGCCACCAATACCGCTTCGCCGGATTTGGAGCCGGTGCAAATACCCCGACTGTAAAATCAGCCATCGTTATTACAGCCGGCGCTAATACAGCCGACCACACAAGGTGCAAACACAGGCGCAGCACAAGTCCATGTACGGCAGTATTAGCGCCGAAAACCGGCATAATACCGCCGAAAACACGTCACATTTAGCTCCAGCTGCAAGCTGGAGGTAAATGAATAAAGGTGCCTGAAATGAAGCCACAGGTGATCTCAATCCACACCATAGGGCTACGTAAGGCACACCTCTAACCCAAACACTGTTTCCAACACCATGCTGCCATTAGCCACTGTGAGCTGGGATAGGAGGTGCTCATGCTGCACCTTGAAGTACAGAAGCAAGACAACCATGCCAGGGAGGACAGGGAGTTTGGGGGGGAGGGGTTTGGGGAGGGTTGTAGGTGGAGTAGTGTTGTAGGTGGAGTAGTCGGAGGAGGAGAGCCCAAGTAAGTCGTGCACCAATCCACATGGTCAGGCCCTCTCCCATAGCCAGTTGGTCAACCTGTACTGCTTCAACAAGGAGACCATAACAGAGCTGCTCACCACAATACAGGACAACATAGGGAGCCGGATCAACATCCAGACAGCTGTGCCCCACTCAACTGCAAAAACTAGCATCCGTCCCACAATTTCTTGTAACAAGCACCTTCCAGCACTCTGTGGCTATGATGCATGGAATGGCACAACCCACATTCTGTGCAGTGTTGGTCCGGTGCTTAAAGCCCTGCTGCAGCAAGTGCACCGCCACATCTGATAGGGAGAATTCTCCAAATGTGCTAATTTCCCATAGCTTTTGAGACCCCCAGCAATTTTGCTGGATTTCTGGGATTTCATTATTTACCTGGGAAGAGTGTGAGCCTTTTTTCCCACTCTTCCATGTATTTTGTGTGTGTTTTACTTTTGTGTTCTTTGGTTATGGAGTTTTTAAACAACTCCAGTGGCATCATCTTTTTCTATGTGTCACACGCACCTTCAGTGCACTGGCCCAAGGGTGTCTTTCAGACTCCCCAAGGTTTAAATACCTTCCCTGGGACTGACTACTGTCTCCCAGGGCAAGTAAAGTTCAATTGACTTTACTAGTCTTTTTAAATGTACTGACCAAGTACACCCTATCTTACTATAGAGTGCTGGAAGGGTTGCTTAGCTTCCATTGAGTCAAAACACTCATGTAACAGTAAAATGTTAACTTTTCCTATTTTAAATGGCTGGTGGCAGTGGTTTAGATCAATTACCGTGAAGTTTCGCGACCGCTAGTAACGGTAGCAAAAAATGAGGGGGAAGCCATGTTTTCAATATGGCGCCCCAGACCTATCTGTAAAAACAGACTCTGGTCATCTTTTTTCGCCATTTCTTTTAGGAAAAGTGCTTCTTGTGTGTAACTCTGCGTGCCAAACCAGGTTTGGTCCCTTTGTTCGTGCCCTTTGGCGGGCTTCTGTGCTGAAGCTCTCCTCTGGTGCCAGAATGTCTGGGGTGGACAGGATGTGAGGGAGGTGCCCGAAGCTCCCTGTGCTTAGTCTCCTAGGAGACCTGAATGCACTGTGGTGTGATTGGCTGGCTGAATGTCTGACAAGGACAGCCAGCCTGCTGGGTGAGTGACAGCCAGGCTGAATGAATGGGGGAAAAACAGTTTAAAAGCAGGTCTCTGGGACTTGGAAAGCAGAGTCAACCACTGGAAGGAAAGAAACGAAGAGGAGAGGAAGGAAGAGGACTGCTGCAACTCCTGGACGACCGGTGAAGTCCTGCTGCAGGTCCGAGTTGCCTGAAACTCTGACGACAGAGAAGCCCTTCAAGGTTAACTTCTTCCCTTGAGTTTGGTGGGAACAACCAACTCGCAAGCCACCTGGACACCGTCCTATTCTGGTCGAATTTTGATCAGAGTGCTGTTGAAAACCGGATAGCCAGAGGGAAGGAAACTAGCTTGTCAGCTTTAAGGCACTCACACCTTAAACCGACATCTTGCTACAGCTTTTGGCCTCTTCCCTGGGCAGTGCAGGAACCTCCCGACATCCTCCTTCTTGTCCCCACGACTGAAGCACAGGAACCGCGAGATCTGCTCAAACTGCCAGGAACAACTGCTTCAGCTACAGCTTTCTTCATTTAAAAAGGTACTGTGCAAATGCGGTCCGGAAATATTTTCGGCCATCGAGAAAGCATGTGAAACTTTCCTCAACTATGAAGGCTTGTCCTTCCCTAAACATTCATCAAACTTTTTGCCTAGTCAAATTCTTTAAAATCTGTGGCAAAGACTTAACCATTATATACCAGAACTGTGCTTTAATATACAAAAGACTCTGAACCATTGACTTTGGCCCAGGCCTGTTGAGAAGAATCGCTGGTTGTATTTAACTGAAACCCTTTGCCCTGCCTATGAATGTATTTGGGCTGTCTATTCTTTTTTTTTTTTAATAACAAATTTTATTACATTTTATGCGATAAACAACAAGTTACCAACAAAACCATAAAACTTTACATACAGTTGGCAGAGTAGCACGGATGAGTATACTTAATATATATGCAATCGCAGCGACGCACATGATGTGAAGCATATGAGCAGTTAAGGCAGCAAGCAGTTTATGAGTGATTATGATGTGCAAGCATCCCAAAGAGTGGTGTTAGCCAATATAGTCTCGGTAGGGTTGCGTGCCAGTGCAAACTGCCAACATTGCATTAGATTTATATTGTCTGTTCCCATCTTCCCCAAATCTTATCTGCCTTGCCTGGGCAGCCTCTAGCTTGGTAGACTCGGCGTTCTATTAAAATGATTGCATCCACATCCGACGTCCACTGATCGTATCTCGGGGTGTTTTCTGAGCCCCACAGTTGTGCAATGTTCCTCTTCGCAATTCCTGTGGAAGTTGAAACCAGTAGCTTTTCGAATCGTGACAGTTCTAGAGTGTCTGCAATGCCCAAAAGCAGGACTTTAGGATCCGTCGGAACTGGGCGGCATATGACCCTGGAGAGCCTCGCGCTGCATTTATGCCAGAAGCGTTGTATGCGTGTACACTGCCAGAGGATGTGGTAAAAGGATCCTTCTTCTTGTTTGCAGCGTAGGCATTTGGGGTCGGTCGATTTGCCCCAATTGTACAGGGTTATTCGGGGATAGTATATCCTATGTAATATCTTAAATTGCACCAGCCGAATTTGTGCCGAAATTGCACATTCTCTAGGATACATCAGGATTTCAATCCAGTCTTCAGGTAATATGGGGCCAATATCATTTTCCCATTTCGTCTTCAAGGACAGCAGCTCTTTCGTGCCAAGTGAGGAGATAGCATTGTACATGGTAGATGTGACTTTGTTGTTTACCTTATCCATTACTATGTTCCTTTCTATAGGTGTACATTCCGGCATGTCCACGAGTTGGGCCCTATGTGTGATAAGTGCATGCTGTAGTTGCCCGTGGTGATACTGTTCAGTCTCTAGCAAGCCATGTGTTGCAGCAAGCTCAGGGAACTGCATTAGTTGGTTGTTTACTACTATCTGCTGGATCGTCTGTATGTTAGCTGCAGCCCAGGTTGGCCATTTCGGGAGGTTGGCAAGACTCGGGAGATGAGCATTGTTCCAGATGGGTTGGACTGGGGTGATTTTGTTATCCCAACCTATGTGTTTATGTATTTCTTTCCACACTAAGGCTGTGTGTACTGCTATCGTGCGTTCAGGCGGGCAAGTCTGCTTACAGTAGAGGCTTTCGAGTGGAGACATACCATGTCTTGCCGCTAATTCGGCTCTTATGTGAGGGATGCTCGGGTCTCCGTGCAGGATATCATTGACTGTTGCCATTTGAGCTGCCCAGTAATAGATCTGGATGTTTGGGAGTCCTATTCCCCCTTCCCAGACTGAGCGTTGGAGAGTTTGGAGGGCAATTCTCGGGCGTTTCCCACCCCATAGGAGTGTGCGTGTTGTGCTATTTATACTGTGGAATTCTACAGCGGGGATGTGGAGGGGGGCATTCTGGAGAATGTATAGAAGACGGGGTAAGGTTAGCATCTTAAAGAGTGCTGCCCTGCCTAACAGTGTCAGTGGTAGTGCTTGCCAGTGGGCTACGTCTTGGTCATATCTTTTAATGAGTGGGTGCAGATTTTGTTTTACGTAGCTATTTAGCTCTTTGGCGATTAGAATACCTAGGTATCGGAATTGACTGGTTACAACTTTGTATGGGGAACCCGATGCTGGGACGCAGTCTATCCCTTTAACTGGGAACAGCACAGATTTGGACCAATTTACTTTGAGTCCGCTAAAGGATCCGTACTCTATTAGGATTTGTGTGACTACGGGGCATGAGGATGCTGGGTCGCCCAGGTACACTAGGAGATCATCTGCATAGAGGGATACTCTATCTTCGCAGTTCGGACCCCATCTAAAGCCAGTCCATGTGGTAGTGTCCCTAAGGAGGACTGCCAGTGGCTCCATTATCAGTGCAAACACCATTGCCGAAAGTGGGCAACCTTGCCTGGTTCCCTTCCCTAATCGGATGGTACGCGACGGCCACCCATTTACTTTAACCTCGGCTACTGGGTTATTGTATAGTAGTTGTACCCATTTTATAAACGGTTCTCCGAAGTGCATCCTGCGCATTATGGCCCATAGCGCCTCCCAATGAACAGAGTCAAATGCTTTCTCGAAGTCTATGGCCAACAGAGCTAGTGATTGCTGCAAGGCCGGGGCCCTCTCCAGTGCCAGATGTAATCTGCGAATATTCATTCTGGTCGACCTCTGGGGCATAAAGCCACATTGGTCCGGGTGGATCAGGGATGTGATGACTAGTTGTAACCTATTGGCGAGAACCTTGGCCAGTATTTTGGCTTCGCTATTAATGAGGGATATGGGTCGATAGGATGTGCAGTCTTCAGGGAGTTTACCCTTTTTGGGAATTACTATAATGGTGGCTTTGCGGAGATCAGGTGGGAGCTCGCCTTGATTTAGGGAGTGCTCGAACACATTGAGTAAGTGTACAGGTATGTCCAGATGGTGTAGTTTTTTCCAGAAGTCTATTGGGAACCCGTTCGGGCCTGGGGTCTTACCAGCCTGGAGCTGTCCGATGGCAGTTGATATCTCAGTGGTAGTGATTTTGCTGTCTAGAGCGGTGATCTGGTCTGTAGTGAGTGTTGGGAGGACAATATCAGTTAGTATGGTACTGTCTATAGCATTGGTGGGGGGTTCGTAGAGGTTCTCATAGAACTCAGCAAAACGTTCAGCGATGTCCGCATCGGTGTGGACTAGATTCGCGTTTAGGGTTCTGATGCATTTCACTTTCGATTGACCCTCGTCTCGTTTTTCCAGCCACGCAAGCAGTTTACCTGCTTTGTCTCCCGTTTCATATACATGTGCTTTCATTGCAGCGTGTGCTTTGCTGGCACAGTCCAAGGATAGGTTGTGCAGTTTCTTCTGTGCCATTAGTAAGGCTCTATTCGACTCCGGGGTGTCACTAGCAATGTGTTCCAGTTCCTTGGACAAGACTTCAGTTTCAGCTTCCATGATTTTTTCGCGATGCATCCTCTTCTTATGGGACGTCCATGATATAATTACTCCGCGCAGAACTGGCTTGTACGCCTCCCACAGTGTATTGGGGTTGTCAGTCGAATCTGTATTAATTTCAAAGTAATCGGAGGTGGCGGTCTCTATCATTTCCTGAAATTCAAGGAATCCCAAGTAGTAGGTGTTTAAACGCCATGAGGGGGGCGGTCGTGGCCTAGCTGTTTCCAGTTCTAGTAGCAGTGGAGAATGGTCAGAGATTCCTCGGGGAAGGAAGGATGCATTGCTTATTTGGTGACTGTTTTGGTGTGGGAGGAAGAAATAATCTATCCTAGACATCGAGGCGTGAGCCCCCGAGTGGAAGGAATATTGTCGGGTCTGAGCGTGAAGAACTCTCCACGCATCACAGAGGCCCATCGCTGACACAAAGGAGGCCAGTTTGGTCGTAGTGTCGGGGTTTCTGGTTCTCAGGTGCGTGCGATCAAGCGTATAGTCCATGACCTCGTTAAAGTCTCCTCCTATCACCATCGTGTCTGCATGCCCCGATGCCAGGATGGGGGTAATTTCGTTTAGCAGGTCGTTGAGGAGAGCTGGTGGGGAGTACACTGCCATGAGTGCCAGTGTTTGGTTCCATAGTGTTGCCTGGATGTATGCATACCTCCTCTGTCCTGAAGAACGTTCGTAATCACCAGCGGAAGTCTCTTGTGGATTAGTATGAGGACTCCTCTCGCTCCCATAGAGAAGCCTGCGTGAACCGCAGTGCGGTAGTTTGATCTTTGGAAAAATTTGCATATGTTTCCGGCTAGATGTGTTTCAGTAAGCATAGCTATGTCTGGGGAATGTCTGTTTAGATGCTGCAGAACTAGCCGTCTTTTGATGCTGGCACCCAATCCGTTCACGTTCCATGCCAGGAGTTTAAGCTTGCTTTGGGTTGAAGTGTACTCAGCTGCCATTGTCAGTGCGGGATCTGTTTACACAGTTGTATTTCCGTGGATGCATATGTAACAGTTCTGTGATATTAGGTTCGCATTTCGTGCTCGTCGTGCCTCTGCATGATGAACATTGAACATATGTAACAACCCCAACTCCCCCCACCCTATACTCCACCCACAACTGAAGCATCTGTCGACCCAATGTAAACTTCTGAACGATTTAACTGTCATCTACATCTGCCTGCCCCGTGGCAATCCGTTTTCAGAGTGCGGATGTACTAGATGTTGCGTCTCAGGGGGAAACACAAGGCAGGGTGTTGGAACTCCGCTATCCGGTGTTCCGGTTTCACTTAGTGTCCGGGGGCGGGATGGGGGGGGCGCTGTTTAGACGGCCGCCAGCCGGAATTGCCGTCATCGTCGCGTTTGCGGTGTACAGTACAGCACCTTTGCGGTATGTTAGTAGTAATCTGGATATTCAAGATATTGGTAATGCCTTCTAATCCTCCGCATGTTGCAGGATTCCGTTTTGCTGTTGTTGTTGCGGTTCCTGATCAGGTGGTCGGTCAGGGCGAGGTCTATTCCGTTCTCCTCTTCGTCTTCCGTCAGCGCTCCAGTCGCCATCTATGTGCCTTTCAGCCCAACTCCACGCCTCTTTAGGATCAGTGAAGTGGACTGTTGTGTTCCTATGAAATATTTTAAGCTGGGTGGGAAATATGAGCCCATATTTAACTCCCATTGATTGCAGTCGTTTTTTAAGGGGATCAAATGATTGGCGCGCTTTCTGTACTTCTCTAGTGAAGTCAGGGAAAAACGCAATTTTTGACCCATTATACGTAATAGTTCCTTTAGACCTCGCCAGTTGCAGTACTGTGTCTCTATCTCTATAGTTTAGGAACCGTGCGATGACTGTGCGTGGAGGTGCTCCTGGCATGACCTTACCGGTGGGAATACGGTGGGCTCGCTCGATGGAGAAGAATTTGGAGAAGGACTGTACGTCATATATATCCGCGAGCCACCCCTCGAGGAATAGTTCCATGCAATCTCCTTCAGCTTTTTCTGGAAGACCCAGTATGCGGACATTGTTCCGTCTTGATCTGCCCTCACTTTCGTCTGCTCTTGCTTCCAGGAGTTTTATGCGTGCCACCATGCCAGACATCTGTTGGTTCACACCACGAAGGTTGTCCTCGGTTTCGGAGATCCGCATCTCCGCTTCCCCGGTGCGCGAGGTCAGCTTCTGGAGATCATGTCTCAACAAGGATACGTCCGCACCTATGCTGTCCATCTTTTTCTCCATGGAAGTTCTGGAACTGGCAATTGCACCCATGATGTCTCTGAGGGAAATATTATCTTCCATGCAGTCCAGCTCCTGTTGTGTTGGCCTTTCCGGGGAGCGAGAAAGTGGCGTGGTTGCGTATTGTTCAATCCTGCTTTGTGTAGAGGTCTTCCTGGGCTTGTCTTTCCCCATTGCAGGAATGGTGATGAGGTGGCGGTAGGGGTTGATCTGGCGGGTGGGGCCCCTTGGAGGCCAGGGAGGCGAGTGTTATTGTTGGGGAGATTCGGGTATGGCCGCTTCGTGGCTACAAGAGTTCGCAGGAGGAGTATCTATGTTCCATGCGTTTGCATCTGGGTGCGTGTTGGGGGAGGCTCCACGGATGGGTTCGGCTGTGGGACCGGAGTTCTGTGCACCGCGGCTGTGTGGGTGCCCCGCAAAGTAACGCTCGTGATAGTGTGTGAGTGCGCTTCAGATGCGCGGAGGGAGTGTGACACCGGCTGGTTCCACGGGCGAGCTCGGCGGGTGGACGAAAGCAGTTCTGTTCAAGCCCAGGGGCTCAAGGGTGGTGGGCATACGTAGTCCGGCAGGCACAGCATGGTTTGTATAGCCAGGGGGGCCTAAAGTCTCTCTCCGTATCGCAGGGGTGTTCCTCCGGGGTTGGAAGCTTCGCTTAGTGGGTGCCACACATATGCTGGGAGCTGGGTTTATGCGGTTATGCGGTTATGTCGCCCAGCGCATGGTGTGTACCCATGTATGTCCAGGGAATGTCACACAGGATGTCAGGGTCCAATCCCCCGTCTCCCCCTCTCCTTACCGCTATCCGGGTCGACAGCGAGCGACCGGGGAGATAATCAGGAGCCGCTGTCAGGGCACTCGTGGTATCGTGTCGGCCACCGTGTCCGTATTATACTCCACTCGTGGTGCAAACCAGCGGAATGCACAGGCAGCCTTCTTCGTGGATTGGTAGGGCCCGTTTTGGGCCGTGCATGTGTTTCGGGCCAGGAGGTGGGAATCGCCGTTCACCTCTCCCCTTCCTTCACTCCTTACCCCGGTGTTGCAGCTGGGAAGGACGCCCTCGTGTTGTGGGAATTACCGGCGGTCCGGGGGGAGGGGGAAGGCGAGTCCTCGTTGACTCTCACCGTACAAGTGAGGTGGCGGTGCGGCTCTCCACAGGCTCCCCTCTGCGCTCCGGTCATCGGAACTCGCTGACAGCCGACCGGATCTGTTGGTGTTCGAGTGCAGCGGCTGGGTCTCGCCGCAAAAACGCGCGCGCGGGAGCAGCGGACGCCTCGTCTTTCACTCGGCGTGGCCCTGCAGCCGGGGAGGCGAGTGTGCGATTGGCTCCGGACAGTCGCTTCTTTCCTCACAGCCAGCGGGTGGGTGACCGTGCGCACCTCGCAGTTTCCTCGAGGTGGCTGCAGTTTCAGGGATCCTCGGCCTCTGTCTCCCCTGTCCTCAGGCGGCCATCTTGGTTTCTGGTCGCGGCCCGCAGCTTGTGTGCGCTGAGGGCTGTATCTCGTAAAGCCCGTACCGATTCGGGTCTGCGACGTTCCGACTCGAGGCAGCAATAGTTCCAACGTCGGTGTGGTATTTTAAAGCTTTTAATCTCGATTTCTAACGACAGGATGGATGTAGGATTGGGCTGGCGGCCGGGAGCAGCGAGGGATCACGTCCGCATCCTGCGCCTGCTGGCCACGCCCCCCGGCCTGTCTATTCTTAAAACCTTGTCTTTTCCCTCCTTTATTAAGTATCTGAAGTGCCATTTTGCTCCTACTTCATTTTGAGCTAAACTTGTTCAGTTACCTACCGGTTGGATTTTTGTGGTGTATTATTGTGTGATATTGGAGCTGCTTATGCTAGTGTAATGTTTTATAAATGATTAAGTAAATAAATGTATATTCTTTTACTAAGAAACCTTAAGTAAGTGTTTAATTGAATTACTGTATTGGTTGGTCCTTTGTGTAACTTGTTCTACTGCTCACTTAAACTCTTGAGATATGTCTGGCTGCTCAGTCATCACTACCACTTTGCAGTGTAGGACAGGCTTGTACCAAAGGAGAAATTGTGCTTGCACTTGTAGTCCTAATTGCCTCTAGTGTTCCCAAAGCGTACTGCGGGTGATTCTGCCTAACACTGGTGGCGGCGGTGGGATAAAGTATACTTGTTACATTTAGAGTGCTACTTTTACTTTTGTTCAAATAATCCTCCCAAGGCAAAGCAACACTAGTAAAGCAATTGTTTTATCATTACTGATATGAAAGCTACAGACAGGAGACCCTACTGACTTTAACTGTTGATCAATTGAGAGATATTTGTAAAGCTAGGAGTCACACTGTAAAAGGAAAAAAGGTTGCATTGATAGAAAAGTTGTTAGAATACCAAAGTCTGAGGAGTGGGTCTGAAACCCCCACACCTGCAGCAAATATGGAAAATGTTGATGAGGATGATAATGTTTCTGAGAGTAACTCAAATGTTATGGATGAGTTAGATGAGGGAGAGTCTTCAAATGTAGGCCCTGTTTTACCTCTACCTGCTCATAGGCCTCAACTTCTGACCACAGGGACCACACCAGGTCCAACATTAAGTCCTGAATTTGTCTCTTTAGAGAGAATGAGACTTGAGTTACAGTTTAAAAGAATTCAAGCTCAAACTGAATGCAAACATCAAGAACTTAGACTCAGAGAGATGGAACTGAACTATGCACTTGAAATGAAAAAGTTGTCTGTTGAAACTGGTTCTCTCCCAGAGTCTTCTAGATCTTCCAGTCCTAAGAGGCTTTGCATGCCCAAATATGCAGTAAGTATGTATGAAGTTAAGCTTGATATTTTGAATTGGTTTGCTGCTTTTGAATATAACCATGGGATTCAAGACTTTATAATCAACTGCCAAAGACAATCAGTTGATTCCTTGACTTTTTACTAGGCTACTCCCTGTTGCAACAGATGTGGTAATGGAGTTGGGGATTATAGACTGAAAGGAGTATGAAACTGTGAATCTAGCTTTGATAGCTGGATTTGGGAAGACCCCTTCTCAGTATCTGAAGAGGTTTAGAACCCCCAAAAAGCATGATGGTACCCCTTGGGCTACCTTGGTGACTGAATGTTTTAAAAACGTAGATGGTTGGGTTAAGGGTTACAGAGTGAACACTTATGAAGGTATGAGAAATCTGTTTATGTTGGAGTCTATTTATGATGCCTGCTCTCCTGTGCTGAGACAGCACTTGGCTGACTCTAAGGAAATTGATCCCAAGAAGTTAGCCAGGGCTGCTGACTTGTGGGTTGCCAACAGGGCTACTCACAAGGATTCTGGGGTAACTCAGAAGAAGGAGGAGGGAAAGCAACACAAGAAAGACAACAAGGAGAATTCTAATACCGCCAATACAAAAGAAGGCCACAAACATAACAAGCGTAAGCCACAGGGAAAACAGAATCAGGCTAGTGTACCTTCTGGGGCCAAACCAGAAGGAGGTCAGAACAAACCCCCAATCATCAAAACATTTGGTAAATTTTATGCTTGTGGGTCAACTGACCATGTGAAAGGTGATCCCAGATGCAAGGGTACACGTTCAGGGGTCCACACTGTCTCCTTATCCTTCTCCCTAGTGGATGAAGTACCAATGACAAGTGGAAACTTACACTTACTGGCTGAAGAACCCAGGAAAGTCTCAGCCAGTGTCTCTTTAGTGTCACTGGGTCTGTGGGAACAACAGAATTTAGATGTGTATAACTCTATCCCAGATAATACTAAAGAGTATTACAAAGACAGTGTTCTTGTCAATGATCAGGAGACCCCTGCTATTCGAAACACTGGGGCCAGCATAACTGTAGTTAATTAATCATTTTTCAAGGTTGAGGATGTTGCTAGGGCACCGACAATCTTAACTAAGCTTGCTGGAGGCCCTGTCCAAATGTTTCCACAGTTACCAGCTCTCATCCAGTGTAATGGTATGACTGTCAAAATACCTGTAAGTGTGCAGAGTGAAGTACCTGGGAGAGTCCTGTTGAGAAATGCCTTCAAAACTCTTGGAGTTCTATCAAGCACTCCCAGGCCTCCCATCAAAAGGAAACAGGAGCAGACTAGGAAGGCCAGAGAGAGTACCTTAAGGGGCTCTCCAGAGGAGATTATAGAGGAAACTATAACTCCCAGTCCACAGAACTTACTGACTGCAATTTCTAGGAAGAAGGTGGAAAAGGGGCAACCTAAAACCTCCAGGAAGAAACGAGCCAGCACTCCTGTGCTACCAACAAGGACATCCTCGAGAGGACTGTCCAAAGTCACACCTGTGACTCTTACACCAGCTGAGGCTGAGTGTGTGGAACAACCTTGTGTGGTTGAATCAGCTGCTGAGGAATCAGAGATGGAAGAGGACCTTGCTCCTGTTGGAGATCTGGATCCTGCTGACCATCCTGAGCTGCAGTCTATACTGGCAGAAGGTGGTCCCTTCAGCAGAGGTCAAAGCAAGTGTCCTACTCTTGAAGGTTTTCGCCAACAGGCAGCTTCCCAGCTGGATGGGCAAGAGCCAGGGAAGCATAGATTGTACTGGGAAGATGGCTTCCTCTACAATGAACCAACTGAGTCTATCCCAGGGGACTACAGAAGACGTGTAGTGCCTCTTGAAAGCAGTCTTCAGTTCCTACAGTTAGCCCATGAGACACCTCTGGCTGGTCACTTAAGCTTTAAGAAGACCAAGGAAAGTCTCCCTTTATATTTCTACTGGCCTAAGTTGGGGTCTGATGTAGATACATTCTGTAGGAGCTGTCACACTTGCCAAACTTCTGGCAAGGGTGGAGCCAAGAATGTGGCACCCTTGGTGCCTCTCCTAGTGGTGGGAGTTCCTTTTGAGAGGGTAGGAATCGACATTGTTGGTTCCTTAGACCCTCCCACATCTTCAGGAAACAGGTTTATCCTGGTTGTAGTAGACCATGCTACTAGGTATCCTGAAGCTACACCTTTGAGGACTGTTACAGCCCAGGCTGTTGCTAAGGCCCTACTTGGTATTTTTACCAGAGTAGGTTTTCCCAAGGAAGTTATCTCTGACGGGGATCCAATTTTATGTCCCACTACATGCGGGCCATGTGGAAATACTGTAGAGTAACTTACAAGTTCTCAACTGCCTATCATCCTCAGACAAATGGATTGGTAGAGAGGTTCAACCGTACAATGAATATCCTGATAGCTGCTTTAGAGGAAACCCTTAGAAGAAAGTGGGAACTTCTACTGCCATGCCTTCTATTTGCATAGAGAGAAGTCCCTCAGGAGGGAGTTGGATTTAGTCCCTTTTTTAACTTCTTTATGGCCATCCAGTTAGAGGCCCCTTGGCCCTAATTAAGGAGGGGTTGGAGAGTGCTCCTTCCCCCAAGCCAGTGAGAGCCACTGACTATGTGGTAGGTCTCCGGAGGAGAATGTCACACATGATGACAGAAGCATCTAATAACTTAAAAGCAGGTCAGGCTCTGGTCAAACATTGGCATGACCAGAAGGCCAACATGGTTGAGTTTACTCAAGATGAGCAAGTTTTAGTTATGGTACATACAAGGCAGAGGGCCTTACAGGACAAGTGGATAGGACCCTTCAAGGTTGTGCGTAAACTGGGAGAGGTCAACTATCTGGAGGCTCCGAGAGTCTTTCACACCAATCGTTTAAAGGCTTATGTCTCAAGACCAGAAGTGGGAGCTTTGCTTCTAGCTTCAGCCCAGGAGAAGGAGAAGAGTGAACCTCTACCTGACCTGCTCAGATGCCAGCCTTTAGATGAGAAAGTAGAAGGAGTTAATCTCTCTTCTAACTTGACACCTGAACAGCAGGAGGAGTGCAAGTGTCTGTTAAATCAGTTTGCCTCCCTTTTTTCACTATCACCAGGCTTGACCCCTTGGGGTCAGCATGATACTCAAACTGGTGACTGTTTACCTGTCAAAAACAGAGGTTACAGGATGTCAGATCCTCCAGGGATAGTCTATTGGAGAGGGCTACAGCAATCATAGGGTGTACCTTCAGTTCCAAGGTTTCCCGTATTTGAACACCCACAGGCCTTGTTGTAGTGGGTTTTGGGGCAAATGATGCCTGTAAGATATTTTGACCAGTGCCAACATCCATACCACCATCAATGCCCATTTCAATAGCTTTACAGGTATCTCTTAACTCCACATGTGCCTCCAGGTTAACATCTACACATTTTGCCACTGCAAGGGTATAAGGGGCCCCCTCAAAACTCCTGTATTGAAGGCGGTGGGGGTGAATGTGTGTACAATCTGCTCCGTCACGTGAGGGCGAGTACGATAATCATCAATATGATGTTGCTGTGAAAATGATAAAAGCAAAATATCCGAAAGAGCCCCCAGTTGCTGATGCTGATGCTCAATGTCTATCACACTTTTAGCGCCTATGGGGAAATGGCACCCTGACCCAGCGGTAGTATTATGTTCTAAATTCTGCTGCTGGAGATCTTGTGTGCCAAGTTCTGGTTCTGGTTCTAGTTTCAGTTCTATGACTGAGTCTGAGCCCTCACTCGGTATAACAAGACTCACCAGGGCCACTGAGTGAGCTGAGCGAGCTGCCTGCCAAGTTCTGAGGGCCCGTTTGATTGAAGACTGCCAGAGCCCTCTGCCAGCAAGTGCAAGGGGCACTTCAATAACTTCCTTTCTTCCAGCTCTTCCTGTTTTAGTCATATGGATCACATTCTTATTCAGGCCCAGGCTCCCACTTCCCATCCTAGGTATTCTACTGCTATGACTGTTGCACAGTTTTAGCACTGTCTCAGCAGTATCCTTCAAATCCTACAGAGCACTCCTGGCAGCTGAGCCTGTCGATGCCTTTAGATGCCTGTAGAAGCCTATAGTAACCTGTAATTGCTGTGTGTACAAGCAGTACATTGTATAATCGTGCAGCTTCCGTAGCTTCTGGTTCTGCTACATCAACACAATCCTCTCCAATAATCCTCCCCCACCCCAAATGCAGCACAGCTTGGTGCTCGTCGGTTCATGTGATCACATTCATACAGGTGCATGCTCCGATTTTGCACATACTGGCGACTCTAACGACCCTCAGCCCCCACATGACCTACCACACAGCCCACAGAAACATCACCTCCTGCAGGGTACTGAGTACACTGACTGCTTTGGGTAGGTCACAGGTCACAGGTTGCAGGAGGGGGGCAGGAAAGGGATCGAGTTGGGTCGGTTAGTGCTTTGGGAGCATTAAGAACTTTTTTAAGAGCTTTGGAGCCTGGAGTATGAGGTATGAGGGAGGCGTTGGTATTAGCTGACTCACTGCATCAAGGGCTCGAGGCACACACCTAGATAAACCTCCCAGATCTCTGATGGTGTAGCATTTATTAGAAGCTGGAGAGAAGGTAATGCTTACAATAAATCTTAGTCCCTGTCTGAGATCCTGTATTAGAATGCGGTCCGGGTGTGGGTTTTGAAGTTAATGAGAGGACATGTACGTTGTATGTTCCTTGTGTGTCTGAGCAGAGGGGACCTGGCCTGGCAGTTCGGGCTGGGCTGCTCCCATTGGTGGCAGTATCTAACTGATTTGCATATGGCTGGACCCCTATTGCAATGACGAAGACGGGCTAAAAAACTGTGGTGTGGAAGGCTGCCCAGAGCAGTGCCAGTGTTTCAGATTAATTCAAAACCTTCCACCCATCACTTTTTTGGTTAATGTTCCTTCATCTTCCACAATCCCCAAGCCAATACCATTCATCTGATAATTCAGAAAAAGCCTGTAAAATGTATTTTCTGTCATGCAAAATTAATAATTAACAAAAGGTTGGTATATGCCAGGTGGAAATAAATGATGCTCTGTCCATATATTGAAGGGAATATGTGACGCTGCAAGAGTCCCTTGCCTTTTGGCGGCTGATGATATATAAGTGTATACTCTTAATCTTAGATGTTAAATTGATTACCAGGCCCTAAAAAATACCTCTTTTTTGGGATAGAGTCTGGCGAGGCGGTCTGCACATTCTAATCACTTCCTATGAAAAATCCCAAAGTATTTGCTTTACCATTGCATCCTTTTTCTTTGCCTGCTTTCCTGGCGGCCCTCTATATAATGGGCCTGTGCTTTAACATTGCCTTCCTGGCAGCCACGGGATATTTATTTTCCTTGTGAGAGCAGCCTCACACTTATTGCAAGTGACCCATGCCAGTCAGTGATTTGTCTTAAAAAGAAAGCTTCCAAGAGTCATTTATACCATGTCCCAAAAGGACCTAGTCTTTTGCAATGTCTGTCGAATCTCGCTCTGAAAACTCGTGGAAAAGGGTGTTTGTGTCACGATGCCTGCCCCCGGGAAACCAGGTTTGGCCCAGCTACCCCGGAAGCAGGCATCATGCCATTTAATGCAAGCCCATGAACCCCAATTAGGGGCTATTTGGGTGCAGTCCTGGCGCTTATGGCGCCAGGCTCATAAGTTCAGAATCAGTCCTGGCGCCATGGGCGCCAGGCTCATGGTCAAGGACTTACCTGAAGCAGACCATGCTGCTAACTTACCTGAGGCAGACCATGCTGCCAGTGACCAGAAGTCAAATGAGGCCTAGGAGGGACTATTTTTCCCTAGGAACTATTTTTTACTCGGGTGGGGCCGCGGAAGGATACTTACCTGGAACTACTTCCAAGGCTATTTAAACCACGCCCTGACAGCAACCCATGCTTCGTGTTATTCTGCACCTGCAGCGTAACGCTCACCATGCCTGCAGCAGCTCCAGTCTTCAGCCACGCCCGCCTGGATGCCGGAGCTCCTGAAAACCTGAAAGAAAGCAGAGGGAAGGTTAGAACCGGAGTTTTACCTGCAATCCTTACCTGAATCCTGAATCTTCTTGGCTCTGACCTAGAAGGAAGAAATCATCAGACGCGCGCCGCTTCGCATCCTGCTGCGCCGCGCGGGAACTCACCTGAAGCAATACTCCGCATTCCATCGTGCTTTTCAGCATCCAGCGGCCGCTCTCCAACACCTGTGGAAATAAAGACAATAAGGTGAGCAAGGGAGCATTTCCAGACAATAAAGGCAATCCCCAGGACTTACCTGATACCACGGGGAGTACTTACCTCATCTCGGGTCGGCGCAGCCTCCACAGCTTCTCCGCCGTACCCCGGCCCCAAAGGGGAAACTAAAGCAACACAAAAGCGCAAGTAGGGGAAAACGAATTCCGCTACAGACTTACCTGGTTACTGCCTGAGGCCGCAATCACCGGAACCTCCACCGATTCAGCGCCTGCAAAAGGAAAGGGTCACAGATTAGACCAGGTCCTCATTATCGAACTGAACAGAATCCATAAACACTTACCTGCATCTTACTGGTTGCCACTTGGAACTCTTCTCAAGAACTATTAAGGCAACCTAGGGAATTTGGACAGAGTGAAGGCCAGACGTTTTTTAACTCTTTTTCAAACTATTTCCTTACGGAGTCAATACCGTTCTGCAACTCTCCAACATCCCACACCAGTGAAGTAACTGGTCATCTACGCGCCCCTGCGCTCGAGGCAGGATGGAGAGCTCATCTTTCCAAACTATCAGGTGAGAACATAGCAAGAGTTCGGAAGTAATTTGTGGGAAGAGATCGCAGGAGTGGGGGAAGGTGGGGTTGGCGCCCAGTCCCCGCAGGTGGCTAATTCCCTTTGCTCCATTACAGAAGAATATTCATACGGGCAAAACAAGCTAAGCTGGGTGGTCCGGTCCAGTCCATCATTTCGGCGCCCCGTGTGTCGCTGGAAGAGGTAACAACAGCCCAGTTCAGATCGACGCCCCCGTGGACACCAGGTGAGCGTAACAGTTTGCTAAAGTGTAAACACAGAGATCTGCCTCCTTGAAAACCTAACAAAAGTTTTTTTGTTACTGCTGGTTGCCACTAACCAGGGCTTTGATATACTGTGATGGTCAAAGTGATAGCTGGACTTCACAGGACCCAGGTCATCCCCCACGAAAGTGCTAATGGCCGCTTTTCCTTACACGTCACAGCTCACTGGGAAAGGGCCATTAGCATTCCAAAGCCCTTCATTCTGTTTATTCTCCACAGTAAATGTCTCCATCACATAAGCCTGGAACAGTGTAATGCATGCACACTTGCACATTGTATTCAGAAGATGCTTGTATGAAACAATTCTGTGGTGTGAAGACACGTAGGGCAATACACAGAGATGTCTGGTTGTCTTGTGCAGGTAAGCCATTTTAATGCATCAACGTTTTGTAATTATTTACAAACTCCTTGATTTCGGGAATACAGTGTTTTTCAAATGAATGTTGAAAACAAGGAAAGAGGGTGTTTCATAAAAATGGGGACGTGCATGGGTACAACTTTAAACTGAGAGGGCTTCCACTGAAGAATGGCACCTCTGCAAACACACTGGAACACATCTGAGAGCACTACACCAACTTTGCTTAAAACAAATCCATGGAAACAACCTTCTTCAGGGAGTTTCTGGCACCCACTGTATCTCTGCTGGTATCAGCCCATCACGAAGAGAATGGTTAGCCAAATCCTAACACTACAAGCTTCATTTCCTACAAGCTGTAATTCGGCACTCACATCTTCCAAGCAGACACATACAATCAGCGCTGCAATGCGGGCAACAGATGACTCATTGATGTTCAACAAAACTTAACAAACCTGAAATGAGGATATCAATCCTTGCATAGTTTTCAGTATGCCCATACAAAAATGACTTATAAGATTCTTAGAAGTACCTTATAAAAAGGTGTGCGAAACTAGTGGCATTTTGGCCGAAACCATAAGAACTTTATAAGAATGTACACGAGTTTGAAGTAGGAATTATGTAAGATCTTTAAGATTCTGATTAGATCCTTACAAGACAAGCATTGGCAATGCCAGCAGTGTGTGCTTTTAATGCCCAATACTTATACACAAGCCAAAACTGTTGGCTTTGCCAATGCTTGTTTTTAGCAGGACTTCATTGAAGGACACGCATAGTGCTTATAAATTAAGTGGCTGAAAGCATACCTGGTTTAGAAATGTGTATTACACCATTACTGTGCTACAGTTGCAATTAAGTCATTGGGCCTCATTACAACCCAGGCGCTAATGGGTTAACGGCGCCGTAAACGACTGCGGCGCTGTTAACCTATTAGCACCTAATTACGAGGTCCCTTTGTGGGACCCAACCTTAACGGCTGGTAAAACCAGCCGTTAGAGTAGGGACCCGCAAAGGGACCTTGGTGCTAAGTACGGTGCCGCAATTTGTGGCACCGTACTTAGAGCCTTCCCCATTCCCATTGAGCCCTATGGGGCAAAAATGGGAATGGGGAAGGGCCATGGCGGCATGGGGAATTACCGCCCCGCCCCGCCAACCTTGTAATGGGGTGGTAATTCCCCATTCCGCCATGGCGGACACCGGCATGGACCATGGTGCTAATAGCACCACAGTCCTCCGCCTGGGTCGTAATGAGGCCCATTAACTTTCTACTGCTTTGAAAAAACACTGGCGGGCACCTTGTGTGTAAAGTTTAATGGAAAGGCTTGATGAAAGTGAACTAAAAGGGTTCCGATGAGGAGGTGTTTTGGGCAGGGAGGGCAGGAGCTGAGAAGAAATGGCCATAGAGATTAGCATTGCCATGGGCAATCAATGGGTGGGCAAATAAACAACACCTTCAAGCTTCGTGACCCTCCTCATATGCCATTTCTCCTTATCTACATTCTAATGCAATAATTTTGGCGTTTACGTGGCGCATAGGTGGCTGTGCATTGACTTTCTTTCAGAATAATTGCACATTTTAGGAGTACTGTAAAGAGAAGAAAGGTGACATATATATTTCTGGAATTTGTAGACATGAAGAAAGTGACTTTTGGCAACCACATCCATATTTGATTAGCACAGGACTTACAGCCACCCATCCCTCATCAGAAAGCCTATGAAGGAGTCTAATCAAGCTGTGTCAGACCAGATCAGATGTATGAATTGGCTGCCTCAAACGTTTACTACCAGGAATTAGCCTAGAGCAGGGAGCTATGTAGGAACAAATATAGGTCTCCAGTTTCTGGTGTGCATGCTAGATCACCTAAAAAAGCGAGAGAAGCCAGAGTTACAAATGTAAATGCAGAGATCTTCAAGAACACATCACATCCACTGGGAGGGGAACTGGGTTTAGAAGTCATTCCCATTAAATTGCCCTCTTCATTAATATGTCCAATGACCAAGGTGGGGTTGGTTTAAGGTGATGTTACTTTGGAACACTGACCAATCACATACATTGGCCAAATAGATTACAGAAATGTTACACTCCTTTAAGGGGTGTGATTTCTGCTCTATAAAAGTTCAAACCCATAGATTCTGGGCACTGACACTCACTCTCTCTGACTGACTGATGCAGATGAGGGAATGAAAAGAGAATTGATAACAACAGAAAAGAGAATGGAATAGATTGCTGTCTTTCCTTTTTGGACCCATGGTGTCGATTACCAACAGAGCACTGTAAGAGAAGCCTACCTGAAGTTAAAGATTCAGGCCATGTTCAGGGGGGAGAGTCAGCAGACAGGTACCAATACAGAAAGAGGGAGACCAGGCTTTGGGGTGAAGCTGACTCCATCTAGCCAACTGATGCCCACCTGTTCCAAGAGGCGAAGAATTTAACTAGTGTTTAAGAGGGTGCCTATTGGTCTGAGAGACATCTAGTAGAAACTCAGATGTAAGTATAATATAAAGTGGAAATAATCCAGAAGAGCGCGATAGTCTAAAGGGAAATAGATTAAACCACAGCCCCAGTTATTTGTAAGTACTGAAAGGCGGGGGTGTATATATTGGCTGTACATCCTGGGAAATAAACATATATTTTAGAAGCATATGTGCTTCTGAAATTACAGATTTGATGAAAGAGATCTGATGGTGTGTATAATGGGAGATCCTTAGGCTCCTTTCCTGTGCAATGTACAAACACAGAAGAGCAAAAGACATCTTGATGTGTGCATACCTCGAAAAATAAAGTAATTGAAGTCGTTCCTTGGGCGCACCACCAAGAAGAATCCTGTTATTAGTGCTGAAATGCTTAAGACAAAAGTAAAAGGGTGATTATTCACTACCCATTTTTAAGTTGCCCACTGAAGAAGGATTATGAACACTTTCACACAGTAATGGAATTGAAAACCACAGAAGGAAATTTAGCAAAACATAGTCTCATCTTGTAAGTGATTCAGCTGCTGGAATGTTAAGTAGCTTGTTACACAATTGAGTTTTCTAGGACGTGGTTTGAATTTCTAAGAGGTTCATTGAGCAGGGGAGGGGCGGGGAATATTTATTGACAATTAACAAGAATTAGAGAGATTTAGATAGGCAGGGATATTCTGATTTAATTTGGTGCTCTATAAAATGATAATTTTATCCTGACCGGTCATTCAATGTCTAAAGTATGGGAGATGCACACTTTGGATAAATCAAATGTAAACATGATAATATGTGTGTTTTAAAAGTTAACTTTTATGATAATGCAGTTTTGACCATTGCTTTCAGAATTTCTTTAATTCTAATTGTATTAATAAACAATCCTTTAGTTCAACCCTACGTGTTTCTTGTCCCAAAAGGGAAGGGAGGCTGTTCAGAGTCAATATTATTAAATTGGGGGTCCCAGCTCATACAAAGAACTGTATTCAATAAATAATAAATGTGGGTGCCTGATCTGGGGTGTTTGATAAAAGCATCCTACAAATTGAGTGATACTGGCATTTCGTGGCAATTGAAGAGATGTATGCCTCCATCATCTTCAATAAATGCCATATTTCTAGTTCACAATATCTAGGGATAGCACCATTTTGCAAATACAAAGCATCACACTTAGACCTTGCCATATTATTGGTTGCAAGAACTTCAGTTTTGCACAGAACACAGCTTGAATTCACTTTTACTTCTACATAAGGCACATGGATGCGTAATAGTCTGTCAGAGCCCTCCCTCTTGGGCAAAAAGAGCAATGTGTCCTCTTCTGTAGCACTAATGACTGCACATACTCCCATACAATACTCCCAGCTTCCCTCACCCCTCCACAATGACAGGGTCATGGACAATTCCTCTGCTTCTGTTATTGTGGCACTGTCTGCCCACAATGGGTTAACACTAATGTTGAATAAGAAATCAAAACCCTAAACTCAGGCGACTTAAAGTGCTTTTGCCAGTGAAATAGAAGCTGGTTGAATAACAAACCAACTTCAAAGTGTGTGAATAAGTAGCTGGTGAATTAGAAGCCAACTCCAGCTCTAGAATGAGATGCTGTTGACTAAGAAAATAACTTCAGTGACTAACTTTAGCCAAATCAATAAATGCTGTCTGGAAGCAGCTATGCACTTCACATTGCCACAGAGAAAAGCAGACCTGTGCTCCATTAAAAGATGCTACCCCTTTATTTATTATCAGTTTCCGCCGAGGGACAATGAGCTTGTAAAAAGCAAGCTCATTGGCTCTCGCCCCGGGCCTTACCATAATGACAAGGCTCCAAAACACTGCCGCAGCTCCGGGTTATTTATTTATTTATTTATTTATTACATTTGTAAAGCGCACTAGCAGCCCAGAGGCATCGTGGCTGCTAGGGTTCCTTTGCCACTGGCCACCATAGAAAGGGAAAAGGGACTACCTGCAGTCCCTTATCCCTTTCCATTGCAGCTATTTCGTTTGTTTATTTTTGTTTACATAAGGTTCAATGGCCGCCATGGAAAGGGACAAGGCACTGCCTGTAGTCCTTTCTCCCAATCTATGGCTGCCATGTTTTGTGCTTTTATTTTTCTCGAGTTCAGAAACGGTTGCAGCGCTGTTTCTCGACTCCAGAAAAATTTCAGTTACTACCCCAGTATGACGTGCTGGGGTACTAATGGCAATATGACCCTCGGAGGGTGGGTATTACCAGTAAGCTAATGCACCTGGGGCTCCGTTCAAGCCCTCACTTCACTCGGGCTTCTAACTATGGCCCCAGGGGCATTACCCTTTGGTTAATGCCCCCCCTCGTCAGGTCGTATTGCCTAAATAACCTACTGTTCTGATGAACATGGTAACCTTTAAAGTGTGTGGCAAAATAGCGGGGTCCTCCTAGATGTAGACAGGTGAGAGCTACCCCAGCACTACCTGGGTTCCTAGGCAGTGGTGTGAGTATAAGAGGGAAACCAAACTAAATAAAGTTACATTCTCGGGAGATTCTCGTTGTTTACTATGTATAAACATCTGCCTCCTCCTTCCATGCGCTATAAAGAGCCTGGCAGGTCCCTTCATATCCATCCAGCATGAATAGGCATTGGCTGTTGCGTACACAGAGGACACTTTGACAGAGGAGAAGAATAAGTATAACAAGAACACTTTGGGCCTCATTACTACCCTGGCAAAAAACGGAATGAAGGGGGCCGGTACGGGACCGTCCCCCTTCATTCCGTCAGGGCCGATTACGAGGTTCCCTTTGCGGGACCCGGACCAGATGTCTGGTAAAACCAGATGTCTTTTCCGGGTCCCGCGAGGGGAAGAGGGAGGTAACAAGGGGACACTTGTAATGTGCCCGTTGTTACCTCCCTCCCCATTCCCATTGAGCCCTGTGGGGGCTCAAATGGGAATGGGGAATGGTTCCTGCAAGGAGGACTTACCGGGTCCTCCTATGTCGGAATGACCCGGTTATTCCTCATTGCAGGAACCCGGTAATGGAGCCCGGTTTGGCGGCAGCCATGGAGCTAACAGCTCCATGGCTGCCTCCAAACTCATAATGAGGCCCTTTATTTGATGAACTGGAATCCTGGAGCCTGGAGAGGAACCATAAACATGCACCATAAACCCTATATACAAGGACCCATAATAGCCTTATAATGTTACTCCCCACAAGCTCATTGCTGTATCTAGGGTTCTGGGTGCCTCTGCTCTCTATATGATATCTTGGTGGAATGTCATGATCTAAGCATGGAGTGCTGGGTGAATGACTGGCATGTGTGTTCTGAGTGTGTCAGATCAGTTGAGCTGGCTGGATGGATGTCCAGTGTTTTCCCTGTCACTACAACTTGACAACTGGCTATGGAATAAACATACCCTCCAACTTACCTGGTGTCCCTGGCGTAGTATGTAACCAGAAGACACACATTACTTCACTCATCTAATGTGCAATTTCTTTAATTGTTTCTAAGAGCAAAGGGGCCTGTATGAAACGCACCGAGATTGAAATGGGTCCGAGGGAACAGTGGTCACTTAATGAAATGCAGAAACAAAACCTTTTTGAACCGACTCAGGACTAATATGGCTATTGTTACCTGCATTCTTGTTGAGATGATCAGGAAAGGGAGAATGTGTTAAAGGACATGCAACAGAAAATGGGCTTTCCTGGTGATCTCCTGGATTTCAGAAGTGAAAGTCAGCACCCGGTCAAAGATTACCCTCAGGTTTTTTGCTGAATGTGTCACAGCGGGAATGAGACAGAGGGTGGAAGGGCAGGAGAATGGAGGGGCTGGTGGAGAAGAATACTCCTAAAAGAGGATTTCTGTTTTTGATGCCTTGAGGCAGAGGGAGTTGTCTATCATCCAGTCATGTATCTATAAGAGGCCCACTGGGATATGATGCTGGTTGACAGTGTGGCTAGAGACATTAAAGCCAAATTGCATGTTATTGGTGGGTTCGGTTAGAGAGGAGAGAGGCAAAATGCAAGATAGATTTGCTGCTGTGTTGATACGTGCAGTACAGACCGGTAGCCCCCCCCCCCCCAGATCTGCATGCATGTCTTTTTCATGTGGCGAGAGGGTATTTGTGTGCAGGACTCTGTGTGCATTCGCCAGGACTCTTATGAGTACATTGATTGTATAGGTGTACAATTCTGTTGTTTGATGTCTGTTGGGAGGGTTATCCTATCACGTCGAAGTGACTGCAATTCACGGATGGTGCATTATGAATGTACTATAAACAAATACATAAGATTACATTGCTGTGTGTGAGTGGCTAAGTTGCTATGTGTATAGTGTGCTTGAGTGTAGAGTTTGAGAATGTTACTGCATTAACGCATGTGTGGATGCCAGTGTGCAACTCGAAACATCTATTTAGTGCCGCCATGGCAGCACCTCGCTAGGGATGCCAGTTGGTGACATCGGTAGTGGTGCAGTTCAGGTAAGGTCCTTGTGAGGAGATATCCTGAGGCACTCTTGACTGGACCGGTGCCTCTGGCACTGCACAGTGGGTAATATCCGGTCCTGGATGAGAGTGGGGGAACACAGGGAGGAGTGGAAGCCATAGGGAGCATGCAGCAGTGGGTGCCATTTAGACAGTGACTGAGAACAGTTCCTGAGCGAAGTAGGTGTTTCAGTTGTTCCAGAGTGGGCAGAGTCCAGCTGGGGTTTAGGAGCAACTCAGCATGCCACGAGGTCAATGTGGGAAATCTATGAGCCAGTCCGAAGAATTGCACTGGGCAATTGAGAGGAAAAGCACAGTAGGGTAACTTTATTGAGTACCAGTTGTCCAAATCACAGTGGGACACCGGGCAGCAAAAGCTCAAAGGGAGGAAATTGCAGTGGGATGCACAGGAGCAAAGTTAGGTTTATAGTGATAGCATCGAATGCAAAAGCATCGAAAAAATGCATTTTTTTCATTTTTTTTATGGGGGGGTCCCCCCTCAGACCCCTGTTTTTTTACCCCTTAAAACCTATTATAATAAAAATAAAACCTTTACCTTTAAAAAAAATGCATTTTTTCGATGCTTTTGCATTCAATGCTTTGTATTCGAGGGAATCACAGGATACCGCAAAGTTACAATGCAAATCCCAGCAGGCAGAATCACGTGGGCACCATGGGAACAGTATAGAATGAGGTAGAAAGTAGAATGTTGAGCAAGTTCGCGAGGGGTGCAAACAATCGAGCCCCATGGAGCAAGGCAAAACGTGGCCCAGCCAGGCATGATAAGAGCATGGCAAGGCACATGGACGTCATTTCACCAAAATGCCAGGGGTAGCGGAAGTGACATCACATGGCCCGTGACCCCTGATGACATCACAGGAAGTGATGCCATTTGACCCCACCCCAAAGTGATATCGCGGGAAGTGATGGAACACGACCTTTCACCTGTTGACAAAACAGGCAGTGGCATCACATAGCATTGTACACTACGAAAAATATTGTTACGATATCACTATAATGTGATGTACATTTCATACAAGAATGGATCGCCATATTTATCGTTAAGATCAGTGTATAGGCCCATATTACCAAATTACTGTGAATGCAAGCAGACGTCCATGACCAAATGATAATGATGTGTTATTTTATAGCACTTACACTTAAGCGCTTATATAGAAATAATATACACCCAATATCACCTAACCTGTGTTGGTACTCATTTATCGACCTCAGAAGGATGAAAGACTGAGTTGAGGCATTTAAGAACAGACTAAATCAGTGACTCGCCCCCTGAGGTGTGCCTGAAGTAAACCTTTAATGAGTCTAGCAATTATTGGATAGAATTCCAGAAAGACACATTATTTGGTATTCCTATACTTTCTTATTTAGGGTCACTGCTCAAAGTGCTACACGTGTGCAACCCCCTGTTGTTTTTAAGAGGCCTGAACAAGAAAGCCAGCCACTCCAGAAGTAAAGAGCCACATGGTGCTGGCCACAGCCCAAAAGCTTGCAGTAAAAAAAAAAAACAAAAAAAGAAAAGAAAGTATTTTTTTTAGAGGTCGCGAGGGAGACCTCAGAGGTCGCAGTTGCGACCTCTGGCGACCCCTAAATGACGTCCCTAGCAAGGCATAACAAGACATTAGAAATCCAAGCCAAACATGCAATATTGGCTAACGCCGCAAAGCAGCCGGGTCTCCTCCCCCACACGCCTACCGATGGCCTCTATAGGCAGCTGCCATTTCACTTTATCACTTTGCCGCTCTCAATCCCTCTCTTTCTCTATCTTGCATTCTTTCTCTCTTTAGCTCTCTCTCTCTCTCTAGCTCTGTTTCTCTCTCTCTCTCTTTCATGTATATACATTATATACTGTGAACAATAATGATGTAGGAACTGGAAGATGAGGGGAGGGGCAGTTTGGGGACGATAAACAGTGTACTAAGGGTTATGGGAGGTACAATTTTTTTCAAACTGTTTTTATTTATTGTGTATGTGGTTTAACAAAATACCGTTTACACTTCAACATTAAATAACATCATTATTAAGATAAAAAGCATTATATATTCCCATAGTTATTATTTGAGCTATTATTTGAGTTATTATTTGAGCTACAAACTTTAGGATCAGAGAACGGGCTGACTTAAATATGAAAACCCCAGACTCTCACTTCACCTACCTTAGTATTTTAGTTGGCAGACTGAGTGGCTTCTCAAACCTCACTCTGACTCAGCGGTCTGCTCCGTGGACCCTAGCGGGCCTTTTCACCATCGAGCGACACCCATCAGGGAATGTGTGGCGGGTGGCAGGACTTTGGGCCAGAGCACAGAATCCCATGTGGTTTCTCCAAGAAGTCTAACCCAGTGTCTCCAAAAGGTCTAAATCCCATCTCTCACAGTGCCTGCAGCCACATGCGAAAAATATTTCAAGCAGCCTCATCAATTCAGTTTTAGAATGATGCTAAAACTCTGCTTGGGGTTATACAGGGGGAGCTCGATGAGATGAGCATCTGGCAGGATAAAAGGCGGAGTGTGGATTCCTCAAAGGGCCCCACGAAGCTGGGCGTGCCGTTTCCTTTTGATAATAGGGGGTGGGGAGACTGCATAAAGGGGAAGAGAAGCATGCTGACAGCCAAACAATGTAGGTTATGCAGTGGGGACATGGCTATAAAGGCAGTCCAACAAATATTGTATTTGCAGTATCTGTGGCCCCTTATTAAGTACTGATATCTGGAAGATCTCCTCGGAATGCTCTGCTAATGAGCTACAGAATGGACCTGGAACTAGGACAGAGTGTTCCATCATAAATGATGTGTCACCCCAGAGGCAAGGAATTTGAAGGCTACCCACAACAGCTGTGAAAGTTTGAGATAGAGCTGTGGCAAGGGGGTCTTAAGTGGGTTCCACAGGTCAAGGTGCAATGTACTTTAGCCTCGGGTTCGTCAGTTCTCAAAAAAACATGGATTCTCAATCAGGTAAGTAGTTTTAATATAATTTAAGGGGTCTATCCTTACAGAGGTAGGGAGCTGCTGTTAGGCATTTTCCTCTGCACAAGGTGTTAGCTGTCGCCACAAGGGGTGTCCAGGATTCAGGAAGGAAAGGCCTCACCGTTCAACAGCTATTTTTACTACAAAAAAGGAGAGGAAGGAATAAGGTGGTGTCCTAACTGTAACGTTTACCCAAATATGTGAACTTGTACCCAATTTGATTGTATTCCTAGCAGTAGTGACGAAAATGTAGTTACATGGGGCCTCATTACGACCCTGGCGCTGACGGAATGAAGGGGGCCGGTACGGGACCGGCCCCCTTCATTCTGTCAGGGCTGATTACGAGGTTCCCTTTGCGGGACCCGGATCAGACGTCTGGTAAAACCAGACGTCTTTTCCGGGTCCCGCGAGGGGAAGAGGGAGGTAACAACGGGACACTTGTAATGTGCCCGTTGTTACCTCCCTCCCCATTCCCATTGAGCCCTATAGTGACATTTGAGCCCAATGGTGGCTCAAATGGGAATGGGGAATGGTTCCTGCAAGGAGGATTTACCGGGTCCTCCTATGTCGGAATGACCCGGTAAGTCCCCATTGCAGGAACCCGGTAATGGAGCCCGGTTTGGAGGCAGCCATGGAGCTAATAGCTCCGTGGCTACCTCTAAACTCGTAATGAGGCCCATAGTTTTGGAACTAATTGCAACTAATTGCAAAAGCTACTTAATGAAATATGTGGTTTCTAGTCATTGCATCGAATGCAAGACCATTGCATACCTTAACATAGAAATAAATGCATTGGAAAAAAAAGCATTGAATGCATTTTGTTCATGGGGGGTTCCATCAACACTTCTTTTTTTAACCTTTTAAACCCATTATAATTAAAATAAACCCTTTACCTTTAAAAAAATGCATTCAATGCTTTTTTTCGATGCATTCTTTTCTATGGTAAGGCATTCGATGGTCTTGCATTCAATGCAATGACTAGATACCAAATATGTTTGGCCATGTGGGCTTATTTATGGCTTAAATCGTGTAAATTGTGATTATTTCTATGAAGATTGAAGAAACTTGAACTCATTTCACACGCCTTGAATTGTTACATACAAAAATGTTCTAGACTTTGAGATTTGGATGGTGTTTTGGACCCAACCCCATGTCAGACGAACATAGCACCATTTATACAATTTACCACTGCCCCTGACATATTAGGTGGATATGGTTTGCTTTTTCAGACTCATTGTCGAATTCCCTATACAAGCATATTTTGGCTGGCCCATTTGGAGGAAGTTGATTATTGTATATCTTCACCCCCTTATTAATTATGCAAGGATGGACTTCTCCGAATGACATGCTTAACGCGTCATTCCTCAACAGTTTACTCTGCATATGTTTGAGAGGTGGTAGGGATGATGGGAGGGACTAGACAGGAGCAAGACCTTACTTGGAGTTCCCTATCACAGAGAGGAGACACAAAGAAGAGACATTTGGGCCTCATTACCATTTTGCTGGTATTCTGGCAGTAAATCCTTCAGAATACCGACAAGCGGATTTACAGATACCGCCACTCCATCCGGTGGTATTTTCACTGAATTATGAGTGGTGGTAGATGGTGTTAGTCCCCATTACATGGAGTCCTACTGGACTCCATTTGGGATTTTGCCGGTATTACCGACGCCTGTAATACCAGGGATTTTTGCCAGAAAGGTGGAAGAATGACCTTCTTTTTTAAATTTTTTTTATTTTATAATTTGATATGGATAATACAATCATCCTTTCAAATATTAACAAATACACAAAATTATACAAGCGACAATCCATAAAATTACATCGTGATCATTGAAAGAAGATATTTCATTTCCAACATTAAATAGAACTGATCAAATAAAATATAAACATTGTTCAAATAAAATGTACATTATTATTAATGTAAGGGATAAAGAATGCTTCAACTTAAATAATTGGTTCTACAATGGTCAGTTCATGAAATTTGAATTTGGGTTGTTAATGTCACATCATGACCTTCAACACTTAGCTTGAGGTCAATCCACCACTTTATTGGGAAACTCGTAGTTGGCCGGTGCAGTAATGTGCCGGTATACGTTAATACTGGCACGTTATTACAGCTCCGGCCAACTCGTAATGAATCTTTCCTTTGTCCCTCATCCCCCCTCCACATTTGTGGTTCTTCTCCTGATCACATTTTTCTTCTCTGCTCTATACTACCTCTGTCTATGCTCTCCTAGTCTACTCTGACCATCATCTTCTTTCTTTCTCCATTATTCCTGCTCCCACCTACTCTGTTCGCTCCCTGCCAATTCTTTTCTTCATCACGATCTTCGTTTCTTCGATACCCTTCCTTTATTTCTACCTGCACTTCTTCTCTTTTCTCATTACCTGTGTTTTGTTTCTCTCTCAGCTGACACTGCTGCTTCTTCGCTTTCCTCTTCTTTGTCTGGGACTCGCAGTCTCTTCTGGGCTGAAAGCTGCTGGATTAAGTTCCTTGCTCCTTGTGATTCTTCTACCCTTTCTTCTCCTCATTCCGCCTTTGATGCTGGTCTTCGCTCTGGAAAATGTCCTCCTAATCTGATCTTCTCCACTCCTTCTTGTCTCATCCTTGGCGTATTTTTCAAACCTTATCTCGTATTCTCTCTCCCCCATCTCCTTATCCTGCCCTCTGCTCACCCCTGTCTGCTGATGACCTGGCCTTGCACTTTTCTTCTAAATTCACTCTTCTCTGCACTGCTATTACTCCATCTGGACCTTGCTGGTCTTCTTCTTCTTTGCCTCTTCAATGTCACTGTTTTCCTTTATCACTTCGGAACACCATTCTCTTTTATGGAACACCAAATTGCACTCTTTTGGAGACATCCATGATAGAGAAATTAGTGAGGGCAGTTGACACCTTTCAATGCAAAACACTAGCTGAGGGACATTATGAACCATGTTGTATTATGTAAGGGTCCCTTGACCCTTAACCGTTCTAAGTTTGAAGGGGTACCAAGCTGCAGTGAGTATGGACCATGCTGGCACTTCCTTGCAGATGGATTTTGGTCATAACACAAACAAGGAGTTGATTGGAATCAATTGTGGCATCTCTGCTCACAACCAACCCTAAGATAAACCTTACCTCTGAATTGCCAAACAGTCGTCTGTCAGTCTGTCAAAGCCCATCTGTCTGGCAATGACAACCAAACCCCACCAGGGAAATACAACACCTATTTCTGTTTTCTTCCACCCTCTTGAACCCTCTTGATCATCATCAGTAAGCCATACAATTGAAGATTTTAAAGGCATCTGCATTTTCATGTGGCGGGCTCCCTCCCCAATATTAAAGGAAGGGCCCCCTAGATGTTTTAGAAAGAAACCCCTTAGCCCTGGAATATTTGGTGTGATTTTCTTTGCAAAACGTCTGTTTCCTCCAACCTCTAGTCGCCTGCTCTGCCTCAGTCCAATAGGAGAATCTCTCTCAGAAACAACTGTCGAAAATGCCTCTTTGTGAATGGTTCCCTTACTAGTCACACCTCACATGGGTGTCACACCTCACTGCATAATCCTAACCCACTGTATAGCTTTCTAGTAAAAATGACCACTGCCGTGAGGTCTAGACCTAGCTAGGAAAATGGGAAAGGTCAACCCTCTGCATAAAAGCTGCTGCGGGCCTCATTCCGGGTTTGGAGCTAACCATGCAGTAATTAGCTCCATGGTTGCCTCCGAAACCGTCCCAAATCCGGCATGGTGAATGGAGTAATTACCGGTCCATTCCAGGGTTGGAGGGACCGGAAATTCCCCATTCACCTTTTGCCCTTCCCCATTCCCATTTCTGCCCCATAGGGTCTCAATGGGAATGGGGAAGGAGGTAATTACTGCACCGTAAATTACGGTACCGTAATTACTTCCGAAGTACCTTTGCGGGTCCCGTACTTAACTCCTGCTAAAAGCAGGAGGTAAGGAAGGACCCGCAAAGGGACCTCAGAATACGGAGGTAAGGGATTACCGGCATCGGTACCCTTACCGGTGCCGGTAATTCCTTACCTCCAACCTCGGAATGACCCCCGCTGTTTTGCAAAAGGAAACAACACAGAAAAGAAAATAACTCAGACAGAGGTACTCATTATGAGTTGGGCTGATTTTCTGAGTATACCGTAGGAGTTTATTATCACTACTACTACTACTGTGATAATCTATTCCAATAGAGGCTGATGAAGGCCCACCTCCAAGTGAACACTCCCTCAAAAGTTTCAACTCTGTTACCAGGGACCCACCCAGGGATCAGCAGGTGGTGAAGCTTCAACCAGATTGACCATGGATAGAGAACACATCCGGAGAGGGGAGGGGGATAATAAAAGACCACAGGAAGCAGGAATAGTGGGATATTCAGATGAGGTTAGAAGAGGAGGAGGAGGTTGAAGACCAAGAGACCAGCAAGAGGGAGGAAGGAGCAACAGAGTGTGGAGGAAATTTCTGGAGAAGGTGAGGTATTGCTAGTGAGTAAAAGTGGTACTGCATTGCGAGTGTGTGTGAAAGTCTGACAAGTGTGGTTAGAAGAAGAAGAGTAGGGAGTGAATGTGAAGTGAATGTGTGGTGAAGTAGGGTGTGCAATTTAGAGGTGGGTTTAGTGGAAGAGGAGATTTAGAGAGCAGTTTTGGTAGTTTGGAGGGAGAAGAGGTAGTTTTGGGGGAGGAATGATAGTTCAGAGGTAGGTGTGTTAGTTTTGAGTGGAAGTTTTGAGGAACAAGTACTTTTAATGTGGAGGAGTAGGAATAGTGGCGAGAAGTAGGGAATTGTGGAGTGGAGGAGGTAGTAGTAGAGTGGATGAGGTAGGAGTAGTAATATCAAAGGGTGATAGCAAGGCTTAAAAGTACAGAAGGCATCATAGGGACCGAGGAGAAAGAAAGTAGAGAACTGGGAGGAAAGATCCAGTAGAGAGACAAAGGGCCTCATTACACGGATGGCGGAGAACCATGGCGCTATTAGCGCCTTGGTTCATGCCGGTAAAATACCGGCACCGCCTTGGCGGAAAGGGGAATTACCGCCCCATTCCAAGGTTGGCGGGGCGGTAATTCCCCCTTCCACCATTGCCCTTCCCCATTCCCATTTTTACCCCATAGGGCATAATGGGAATGGGGAAGGCGCTAATTACGGTACCGCAAATTGCGGTACCGTAAATAGCTCCCTGGGTCCCTTTGCGGGTTGTTTTTTAACGCCTGCAAAAAGCAGGCGTTAAATCCCCCAACCCGCAAAGGGACCTCGTAGTAAGGCGGTAAGGATTTACCGGTACCGGTAAAATACCCGTACCGGTAAATCCTTACCGCCATCCGTGTAATGAGGCCCAAAGAGAGTAAGAGGATGAGATTGATTCAAACAGGGTGTCTGGAGGCAAAAATCCCATATAACAACTAGATAGAGCAGGGAAAGTTTGAAAGGTCCTGCGGAGTCTAGTGAGATAAGACCAAGGGCCTTTAGGTCAACGTCTCAGTTTATTTAGCAATTAGCATACTGGGGGTAAAACAATTGCTATATACTAACCTCTATAAGTACGCCTGGGCTAGGAAGGAGATGCATTGAGACGAGAGAGGAAGGGGCAGCCAGAGGGGCCATTGATATTTCAATCAATTGTGAGATTTGGAGTTATTCTTTTGCCATCTGTGACATATTTGCTATGGTCCCAATGTGGACTGGGGGACAGGGCATCTTCACAGTGCAGTATTCCTGTTATTTGGGGATCAGGAGCTTTGAGCCAGGCTTATAGGAGCATCCTGGTGTGGTGTTTCTGCGTTGGGTTAGTGAACTGGTCGACTGAGTCTGAGATGTGGTGCGGTCCAAGCAGCAACAGCAAGTGGTACGAAGAAGCTTGGGACAAGCAGGAGATGTCCAGGTCAGTGTAGTTCAATAGTGGTTCAATATGAGAATCAGGGCTCAGACCTGTGTTGCTGGGAACTAATCCAATGAAATTGCATTATAATTGTTGTGTTGATTAGAAATCGTGTATGTGAGGTTGACGCAGAACTATTAGGTTCAGGATTTTAACACTTATGTCGATAATTATACCAAGAGATTGTGGAAAGTCTTTCAACTAATAATTGGAAGGATTGATTTTCATAGAATTGGAGAAGACTGTTTGAATAAGAACAACTTGAATGCCCTGATGAAAACCTGTGGTTTAAGGTCGAAACACGTGTTGGCAGCGGCTGAAAATTAAAGAACATTTGATTATTAGCCAACTTTGGTTGATTCTTTGAGAGGACTAATATATATTTAGTATTTAGCGCATTGGGAAGATGCATCTCTTTGAAGTTTTTAACTTATGTGACATTGGGTTTAGAGTCACAATCTAGAACCAATGCTGCCTATTCACGTCAATGAACTTAGAATTTGTTTTGAGCTGTAATTTATGGTAGTGAGCGCAGAGAAGTACTATCTGTTTGCAGTGACTTTGGGTCACAGCATTAGACATGAATGCACAGTTTTGAACATGATGCCTGGGTTTTGAACCTTTCCCCTGCTGCTGAAGAGCAGGGCTTTCACACCTTCTCCAGATGGCAATCTCTCACACAGTCTCTACAACAAGTTGCTGTTAGGATTCCTAGCCCCTATTGCTACTCCTCCAGATGTCATCTGGTGGCATGTGTCTCATCCATTTGCTCCAAGACGGCTGCATCACAAATGGCTCCACATCTCTACTGCTCCTTCCAGCAAAATCTGTCATGCAAGTCTCTCTCAAAACCTGATTTCATGGATTCCCAGCCACTTCCACTCCTTCTCCCAGGTGCTAACCAATGGCATCAGGTATGTCCACTCGCTTCACGAGATGGACACTGCCTGGTGTGTCAGCCTCCACTTCAAATCTCTGGTGATGGCATATCTGTTCTTCACCCACTTCAAATCATTAAATGCTTCACCCAGCGCTGTGAATCTAAACTCAACCTTAAATCTAACTCCCTAATTGGGCCCCAGTCAATCCATATCCTTCTTCCTACTAAACTACTCAAGATCCTCTCCATTTAGTAGCACTAGACTTGTCTCTAGCAACGACCTCCTGCCTCTCTGGAGCTCCAGCCATATATTCCCTATAAGCCATGTGGTCAAACTTCAGATGAACATTTCAAAATGTTTGTTGTCGAATCACTTGAAATTTGAGTGATTCAAGGTTCTTGCAGAGAAGTTTATCGAGGGTGTGAATGTAAACTCAACCCTAAATCTAACTCCCTGATTGGGCCTCCAGTCAATCCATATCCTTCTTCCTACTCAACTAGTCCAAATACGCTCCATTTATTAAATGTTTCCTAAATTTCCTAGGCCTGCCTCTATCGATGACCTCCTGCCTCTCTCGAGCTCCAGTCATTTATTCCCAAGCCCTTAAGTACTAAGGACGGGAATGGTCGTCGTTTTGCATAGACTTGCATACAGCTCAGCATTTAAGGGGTTAAGCCAGGTGGTCAAGCTTCAGATGAACATTTCAAAATGTTTGTTGTTGAATCGCCTGAAATTGTAGTGATTCAGGTTTTTTGAAGGAAAGTTTATCCAGGACCAGACATAATACAAATAAGTGTACAGGTCACTTGTTGCACAAAACCGCATTGTGGATAGAAGCAGATGAAGTGTGACACTAGTGACGGCAACCTTGACCATGACCGGACATCGCAGTTAGAGATTTTGCTATTGCTTGTTGCTGCACACCTCATATGACCTGAGAGTTAGTTTGTTTTGAATGCTGTCCAAGAACCAGTTGCACATTGAACTATTAATCAACCAAAAATCATGCCCATGGCATCTGTTTTGCACATTTGAGAGATGGCTGACTGAACTGGCACGGAAACCTATTATACATACTGAGCTCTCACAGTCCCCTTAGATGACCCCTTTGGTGCTGGGGTTTCTTTGTGGTAACTATCATGTACTATTAATTGTTGATCTCAGTAATGTAACATCTCGTGTTGCAGCATTTTCTTTCCTGAACCCAATTGCCACTCTTTTGCAGTGCTCTATTTATAGTTAGGGTGAGCTGAGGCTGATTTTCATTCTGAGGTTTAAATGTTGTGTACACCACATCACATTTTCAAAACTAAACTGGACTAGTGACCTAATACAGACAAATATGTATAGTGACATTCAGGATTTGCCCCTATGTTGGTTAATGTGCACTTCAAGACAATGGGGGTCATTACGAGTTAGGAGCTATCCCCTTACCAGGTACCGGGTCCGGGTTCCTTGAATGAGGAATTACCAGGCCATTCCAACCTTGGAGGGCCCGGTAATTCCTCATTCCTCATTCCTCATTCAAGGAACCCATCCCCATTCCCGTTCGAGCCCCCATAGGGCTCAATGGGAATGGCGAGGGTGCTAACAACGGGCCCGTTAATAATGGGCCCGTTGTTAGCACCCTGGTCTGCTTGCGGGACCCGCTAAGGACACCTGGTTTTTCCAGGCGGCCCTAGCGGGTCGTGCGAGCAGGACTCGTAATTAGGCGGTTAGGGGTTGACGGCTCCGGCACCTTTACCGGCGCCGTTAACCGCTTACTGCCAGGGTCGGAATGACCCACAATGTCAGTACCTTGAGCAGTTGCAAAATTCAGAGACCTACACCAGAGGGCTGGTGGTGCATTGTGTGGTTCAACGATACTGAAAAGAGCTGAATGCATACTTGGAAAGCAGGCAACACCAAAGAGCTAAGTAGCCTTCCCACATACCTCCTCCCTCCCTGAATTTTGGTCTGGCTATGATTGTCATTTGCTCATCCCAGAGGTGTAATACGAAGGGAAACAGTGTTGGTGATAAACAGTGTCTGGGACTAGGCTGCCCCAGGGCCCCAAGAAGGCCATAAGAAACACTTGCTTGAAAAAACTGTTTTCAGCATCATATGTTGTGCAATTGGAGCTACAATGTGTTCATTTATTTGTAAAAGCCCATACACAGCTCCAATTACCTACCAAATCTGTGCCTTCTTCAACACAAACCGAGTGAGACACAAAATAGAGGTCCCTTCATAGGTCTAGCTAGAGATAGCTTTAGCGCTATGCCAAAGCTCTTAAGGATTCATATTGGAGTGGTCGGGTGTCAAGTAGCTGCTCTGTGATACATAATAAGTGCATCACAACAAAGGTCCCCTTATAGTGGCATTCATTTTGTAAAAGCAAGAAGAACTGTTTAAGTTGAGGAGAGTACGAGCTTTTTTGGTTTCCATGCTGCTTGAAACATTGGGCCTCATTCTGAGTATGCCAGTAACCTGGCAGTAGAGCCGCCAGGAACCAGCATTTAGTACCTACCTTTACCGGCACTCAGTATGGCAGAATTGCCGCCAGATTACGAGTGCCAGCGGTACGGTGTAAATCGCCATTAATGGAGTGCATGAGGAGATTTTCTGTCATTACTGCCACCGTCAAGGCCGATGGCAATAGTGAGGTCTTTTTTGGCCAGTAGGGCACCTGGCTTACAGGTAACCCAGGTGCCCCACCGGCAAACCCGTAGTCAGGTGGTCCGGTAAAGTGCAGTTATCCACGGATACCCACACTTTTTTACGGGACTGCCCCGACTCGGAATGAAGCCCAATTGTTTTTACACTTTTGTAATGATTTGCATTTTGTATGCCTTCATTGTTTGAATTTTTGCTCCTTGATTTCCTGCTGACTTTGGTGTTCTTTAGTTTGTACACCTTGCATTTAATGTTCGTCTGGCTGCCACTGTTAGTGTGATTAAAGAATGCAATGATCATGCCCACAATCCATTCCAATCAGCTGCTCTGTGATGCAGAGTGTGGCTTTCATTGGGCCATGGCATCCTGCAAATCGCTGTATTTTCACTTTCACCATCGTGCAATGGTAGGACAGGCCTGATAATGTTATTGTTCACGGTTTCAGCTTTTTTGTGCACATTTTATTTAATTTTGTTTTGCAGGAGAACATAATGGTACAGTGTTACAACTTTGTCATTAAAAAACCCAGAAAATATGAAACATCAACCACAAGAAATAAAAACAATTCCCCCACTTACACCCCTCCCCCACTCACCCCCCCCCCCTGCCCGCCCCCGGTACTGTGTGCTTCCTCATTGTTCAGATAACAGCCCTAATCCATTGCATAGCCTCCATTTAGGCACCATCGGCACCCCCCCCATTACTCCACATCATCCTCTGAGCGGTACCAGGACTTCTCAATTCCCCCACTTACACCCCTCCCCCACCCCCGCCCCCCTGCCCGCCCCCGGTACTGTGTGCTTCCTCATTGTTCAGATAACAGCCCTAATCCATTGCATAGCCTCCATTTAGGCGCCATCGGCACCCCCTCCCCATTACTCCACATCATCCTCTGAGCGGTACCAGGACTTCTCAATTCCCCCACTTCATTCCAGGCATTCCCTACTTCAACCCCAATCCCCGTGGGATCCACCTCCCTTCATCCCATCTGCCTGTCCAGTGTCAAGTATCTGACAGTGAAGGGATACCATTCCATCTCTATCGGCCCCGGCCTTCCATGGATAGAGCCCTGCCGTAATTCTTTCCATCAAGTAAATGCTCTTGACACATTCTCTCCTGGTGTGTATTCATTTTTCCATTTAATGGCGATGCATGCTCTGGTGGCCAACAGTGATGCTGCCCCCATTTTTTGGTAGCCTGGAGTATTCCCCCTCTTCCTCCTCCATCCCAAACAAAACCAGAAGGGGATTTTTGTCTCTAGGTATCCCCTCAGGTCTCTGATCCAGCTAAGGTATCCGTCCCAGAAGACCTGTATCTTAGGGCACGCCCACCACATCTGCCAGAAGTCCGCCCTCCCTTCACAGCCCGTCCAACACTGTGGGCTAATGTCAGGAAATATCCTAGAAAGTCTGACCGGGTCATACTGCCATCTATGGAGGAGCTTGATCGCATGCTGTCTGTACTGGCATGATAGCGATGTCTTGTGAACGCCCCTCCAAAGCCTGTTCCAGAGGGACTCGTCAATTTCCACCCACATGTCCCTTTCCCATCGCCCTCTCAGATTCTCTGTGGTCCCACCTCTCGCCCCGACCAAAGCTCCATACATGGTCAAAATTAACCCCTGCATCGTTGTGCCTCTGTCGAGCAACTTGTCAAATGGGATGAGCTCTCTACCAGTCTTGTCCCTTACCCTTTCATCTGTAAGTGCACCTTTTAGCTGCAAGAACAGGAATACAGAGAATTTGCCCAGGCCCAAGGCTTCTTCTAAATCCGCTATAGAGATGAAAGTGCCCCCCTTGATGAGCTGCCCTATCCTCTCCTAGCCCACTTCAAATCACTCCTGAAACCTTCCTGGGTCGCGTATGGTGTCTCTCATTCCAGGTACCCACAGATGACTGTGACGTGACTTCATATCCGCCCTCTGTCTCCAGATTTCCCATATGGTTCCCAGGACGGGCTTTGGAAACCTTTTGCTGGGTAGTCGCAACCATTACCCAACCGTGGCCGGGCTCAGGAGGAAGTTATCCATTGCCACCGATTGGTGATCTGTCTGGAACCGTAAGTGGGGGATCAATACTCTAAGCTGGGTTGCCTTATAGTAGAGCCGAATATCTGGAACGCCAACCCCTCCTTTCTCCGTTGGTAATGTTAAGGTGGACCTGGGGATTCTGGCCTTCTTCCCCTGCCAGAGGAAGCTGTGAAGCACCCTCTGTACCTCCCAAAAGAACCCCTCTGGTATGCGCACCGGTAGCATTTGGAATAGGTATAGCACCTTTGGGAGGACCACCATTTTCAGTGCGTTCAGATGACCCAACCAGGAAATCGTTAACTTTTGCCATTTCCCCTATATCCTTGTGTATTTTCTGCTTCAGTTGGGGTAGGTTAGCTCATATAAACTCTCCAGCTCTCTGGTGAGGTTGACACCCAAATACCTCATCACGGACACGTTAATCTCCATCCCCAGTGGGGTGAACCTCCCAATCTCCCCATCCCTGTCTCTATCCAGCGGGAAGAATAGCGACTTCTCCCTATTAATCTTTAGCCCGGCCATAGTGCCATAGTATTCAATCAGCCAGAGAGCTGCCGGAACAGAGATCAGGTGTTCACTCAGGTGTAGCAACATACCATCTGCTTATAAGGCAACCTTATATTCCACCCCTCCGATTTTGATGCCCTGCACCCTGGGTCATTGCTAATCCGCTGGGCGAGGGGTTCTATTGACAGCACGTACAGTGTTGGGGAGAGGGGGACCCCTGCCTGGTACTCCTCCCAAGCGCAAACCACCTTGAAAATCCCCCTTTCAAAATCACTGATGCCATAGGGCATGTATACACTGCTAAAGCCCCATGAGTTAACCTTTCCCCTATTCCAAACCTGACTAGGACTGCCCTGAGAAAGCCCCATTCCACCCGGTCGAAGGTCTTTTCCGTGTCTATCAAAAGAAACAACAGCCTTCTTTCCATACCTCATATTCTTGAGCCCCCCCTTCTTTCACAAATTCATGTCAATTGCGCCCTTAAAATATCCACACATTCCCTACTCTCACCCCCCAAACCCTCTATCCAATTAAACCACAAAATTAACTGCCCCCTCTAGGAGCGGAAACCATAACTTATGATTCCCCCAGAGAAAGTTTCCTGGGTCCACAGGACCGGGCTCGTCAGGACACTCATCGAAAGCTCTGCCACCCCATGGTGGGCCGCCATCACATTTTGTCTCTGTTCCGCTCAGCGGGGGGAGTGTTCAGCTTCCTAATCTTCGGCAAAACCCAGATTCGCCTCCTCCTTGCTCCTGGTGTTTCCCACTGTCCTTCGTTTGGCCTCCTCTCCTTTGAGGTGTGGGGGGTCTCCCCTTCACCCATCAATTCGCTCATAGCCCTCCTAATCTCTGACTTCAAAGTGAGTCTGTATTTGCACCTTTCTACTTCAAACGATATGGAGAAAGGGAACCCCCACCTGTACCTGATTCCCTTTTCATTTAGCCACCTAGTGACGGGGGCGCCGAGCTTCCTCTTAGAGAGGTGGAAGACTGTCCCCTTTGCCATGCCATATATTACGGAGCCCTTCTTTCTTGTCTGTTTCAGGATCTGGAGCCTGTCACTATAGTTGTGGAAGCGAACAAGCACGGATCTGGGCCCATTTGCTGCCCCCATCCCTGTGTTTCTGCTCTATCTTGAGCTTGTCAATGGCGTTGTTATCAAAGATAAGTTTAGTTATAGCAAAAAGGACACTACGCAAGTCTTTCTCAGTCTCCCCCTCTTTCTCCGGAACCCCGAATAAACAAAGGTTATTGCGCCTCTTGCGATTCTCTAGGCCGTCCACCTTCAGGAGGATTTCCTCCTCCCTTCTTTCGACCTCCGCGAGCCACACGTCGATCTGGGTCTCTAACGTGGCCATGGAGGACTGATTATGTTCCACCAGCCTTTCCCCCATCTTGTCAATTCTGTTGGTGATCTTGTCCACTCTCCCCCCAATGTCCACCCTCATGCTTCTCATCTCTTCACGAAGGGCCGCTATATCTTTTTTGGCAGCGCCGGTTTCTTCTCCCATCGTTGACCCTTGGCCCCGGTCGGGCGTTCTCCTCGCTGGGGCTCATTGGGTGTACACAAAGGGTGCCAGTTTCTTCCTCAAATCCATATACCACTGCCCCTCAACTTGCCCGTACTGTAGGGACCTTGGAATGGCCCATCCGACCTTGGGCCTATGTTGCCGTGCCCCCCAGACCTGATAGTGTCTTTATATGTCGCTTCTGCACACCCATGGATGGTGCCCCCAGGCGGCACTGTGGTTGTCCTGGCTGACTATGGCCGGGGGGAGGTGCGCAGACACCCCTGCACTGTCACAGGGGGCCCACACCTCCACCCACAAACTCACAGTCCTGCTCCTCCTATCCAACGGCCCTGGTGGGTGGGCACCGCTTCCCACTCCTTCGCTGCCGGCAGGACCCCCAGTAAGATCCTCTCTTCCTGCTGGGGGGACCCACGTCTGCCTCCTCTCTTACTCCTCTGGGCTTGTCTTATCATGGTTTAGGGGGTCCTGGTCACTGCGTCTCTGGTACCACCCCACTTTGTGGCTGCACCCCTGTGAGCAATCCTCACTTGGCGCTGGAAGTGTTCTCTTGCACCCAGGTCGGGGGGGCCCACACCTCACCAGCCAATCTCACCGTCCTGGTCCACCTTCCAGGCAGCCCGAGCAATTGACCCCCACCTCAAACTCTGGCCCTTTTGGCTGTCCCCCCAGGTACGTGCCACTCCTGCTCCTGTTGTCCTTCTTGTCTGTGGCCGGATTAAGGCAGGCACAAGCCCCTGTCATACCCAGGGGGCCCACACCTCACTCCCGGGCCTGCCGTCTTGGACCCTCCTGCTGACGGCTCTTCTGGGTGGACACCCCCTCCACCTCCTCTTCTGCAGGTAGGCCCCACCAGCCTCGTCCCTTGGCCTGCTGGGGCACCCCACCCCACTGCATCCTCCACCGGCCTTTTAGCTGGACCAGCCACCCCAACTGGAACGACCCACCCTAGGACGGCCAGGTGCTCCCTATGTCCTGCTGTGTGGGGGGGGTGGTGAATTCACTGCCATGGGCACAAAGGGGGGTTCAGTCTGCAAGCCACGCCGGGCCGGGACCAAGCCCCGCACTTCTGAAGCCCGGGGAGGTCTCGGGTATTCCAGCCTTATTAGCTGCTCTCCTCTTTGCAGTAGTTGTGTCTTTAGCATGCTTGCTTTGGTGCACTCTGCCTGTAGGCTGTGCTGCCCCGTCTGCCTATTAAATGCAGCAGTCAGGCTGTACTCCGAAGGTGTCCTCTGAGGCCTGTCTGCCCCTCAATGCAGCAGACAGGCTGCGCTCGGGCAATATCCACTGAGGCCTGTCTGCCTGTTGGTGCAGCAGACAGGCTGCGCTCCCTCGCCGCGGCCGGGCTCTCACCTGCAATGGGTCCGCTCCCTACCACCCGTCAGTGCGGAGCGGAGAGGGGAGGGGAGAAGGGCGCCTCCTCACCCTCTCACACCCGACCTTTGTGATGCACCGGGAGTCCCTGTGTTGAGAGGGCCTCTCCCTCAGATCGTTTCCTCTGGAGTTCCTCATCTCTTGGCGGTGTGGGGCTCCGGCTCATCCTCCCCCCACCCAGATGGTGGGATCCCGGGTCCGCCGCTGCTGCCTTTGTGGCCCCCCCATGACTCGGGGGGGGGGGGGGGGATCCACCTGATCGTGTTTGTGACCGGGGGGTGCCCCTCCTCCACTCCACAGTGCGTGTCCTGTCCGGCACCCTGTGTTGGCTCCCAGCCTTGAAACTCTGCGCTGTCTGCTGCCATAGAGTTTCGGTCGATTTCCTGCACCCTCGGTTGTGAAAGTTGGACTGGGGGTGCACGTTGCTATCCCCCGTCGGGCCAGGGGTGTGTGGTCCACCGCTGGGGGCTTCTCGGGGGGGCTCAGCCCTCAAGAAGGCCCGCTAGTGAGGAGGTCTTCACGGAGACATTTTCTTCTCTGCGCCCCCTGGTGGCCGTCCCGGTTTCAGCTTTTTGATAATGTTTCTATTCATTTTGCATTTTCATTGTGAAAACATCCAGCTGCTGTATTAATTATGCATTATAGTGAACACATCATTGCATTTTATTATGGGAGAATAACCTCAATTACAGATTTCTTTTGCAAGTTAGTGTACTTCATGGTGCACAACATTTGGCCTTCTGCCCAGATGCAGACCTTCAGAACATGATTTATGTCCCTCTAAATCAATTGACTTTCACATTGAATTCTAGATGTTTTCTCGCCATACAGAGCAAACAAAGCAAGATGTGACTCAAAACAGACAATTATGATCCATCTTAATTCTCTGTATGTTTCTTTTCTCAAATGTTAGAGGAGCAAAATCACTAAATAAAAAAATACAGAACATTTCCTTCAAACAACCACGTTGCAGCCATAAAAGCAACTGTAAAAAGGTGGTATTTTGAAATGCTGCCTGTTTTACTATTTGCCTAATTGCAACGTTATTGGTATTTACTGAGAGCAATATTCCAAGGGAATACTGTCAGCAACAGATATTGTCTAATTACAAGGTTGAATACCACCATAAAACACCTTCAATTTTTGGTTAAGTTAAACTACAATGTAATGCAATCTTGAGGTGTTAAACCTTGCTAAAATATAATCAAACAATTGTAGTAATAGCTGAATTAGATATGGGGGGTCATTACGACCTTGGAGGTAACCATGCCACAATTTGCGGCATGGTTACCCCCTTACCGGGTACCGGATCCGGGTTCCTTAAATGAGGAATTACTGGGCCATTCCAACCTTGGAGGACCCGGTAATTCCTAATTCGAGGAACCCGGACCCGGTACATCCCCAGTCCCATTCGAGCCCCCATAGGGTTCAATGGGAATGAGGAGGGAGCTAACAACGGGCCCGTTAATAACGGGCCCGTTGTTAGCTCCCTGGCCTGCTAGCGGGACCCGCTAAGGGCACCTGGTTTTACCAGGCGTCCTTTGCGGGTCCTGCAAGCAAACCTCGTAAAGCGGTGGTAGGGGTTTAACGGGGCCGGCAGCTCTACCGGCCCCGTTAAACCCCTACCGCCAAACTCGTAATGACCCCCTTGGATTCCTCAGTTGTCAAAACTAATTCTTACAGGAAATGCTATTTGGTATTTCATTTGGTATGACAAGCCTTGAAATACAATTGCACCAGAGAGAGTGGGGGGTTGTTAATTGTTGCAAGCAGTACCTTGTTCTCATGAGCAAATCTTACATTCAGATCTCTTTTATCCATGAGGAGAAAGGAAAAGCAATATGCACTTGAGGTCAGAGGGAGAGATTCATTGCAGTGCAGCCTTGTCATTGTAGGAAAACTCTACAGAAACATAGCTTTTGTACTCCGTGCGGAAGAAAGGAAAATAATCCGTAGAGGGTGATAGAGACATTCATTACAGTGTAGCTTTGTGATCTTTGGCAAGATGTATCTTGTGACATTGTATGTTCTATGATGTTGGCCAGGCAGTAAATTGTGATGTCAAAAAGGAAAGGCATCAGCACATTGAAGTGAAGGGATTTGATGGAGAGCAGCCTTGTGATCTTTGGCAAATAATATTTTCTGATCTATTGTACCCACGCCAATGGGGCTTGAGGGATTTATTGCAGTGCGGCATTGTGCTATTGGTTACTTTAATGTCACTCTCTTCCAATGCCTGTGGACCACAAAGGCCCTCTGGCATGCAGCAACTTGATGTGAGGCTGGCCTTTGTTATGTGTGTGCTCCTTTGCAGCATGGCCCCCAGGAGATCTGGCGAGAGCTCCTGTATCAGCGGTGTTACCCTTTCTCCCATGGAATCATAGGAAGACATGCCTATTGTCTCACTTTCTGGAGTGGAGACAGCTATGCCTCCATCAATACACCTTGCCCTCGCATAGTTGGTCTGGGCACACAGATCCGACACTTGTGATATCACATTTGTAGTTTGTATGGTTGTAATAATTGAGTGCTTTTTTCATTCATCATACCATAACCAGGTATGGATTATTCTGAGCGATTAACCTACCTCAGATTGATAAAAGAACAATTATTACATATTAAATCAGGGGTGCAGAAGTTAAAATGTCACCTCTGACTGCAGTGACTTTGGGTCACAGCAACAGTCATGAATGCACAGTTTTTAACATGATGCATGGGTTTTGAACCTTTCGCCTGCCACTGAACATCCAGGTTTTCAGACCTTCTCCAGATGGCAATCTCTCACACAGTTTCTACAGTAAGCTGCCTTAAGGCTATTCCTCCCAGATGTCATCTGGTGGCACGTGTCCCATCCATTCACTTAAATACGGCTGCATCACACATTGCTCCAAATCTCTACTGCTCACTTCCAGCAAAATCTTCCATGCGAGACTCTCGAATCCTGCATTCATGGATTCCCATCTACTGCCATTCCTTCTTCCAGGTGTTAACCAATAGCATGTGGTATGTCCACTCACTTGAAGAGATGGACACTGTCTTCTATGTCAGCCATCTCCTTAAATCTCTGGTGATGGCACTTCTGTTTTTCACCCACTTCAAATCATTAAATGCTTCACACAGCGCTTCAAATATAAACTCTACCTTAATTCTAACTTCCTGATTGGGACTCCAGCCAATCTATACCCATCTTCCTACTCAACTTTTCCAAATGTGCTGCATTTATTAACCATTTCCTAAATTTCCTAGGCCTGTCCCTAGCAATGACCTCCTTCTTCTCTGGAGCTCCAGCCATATTGACGCTTTAAGTCATGTGGTCAAACTTCAGATTAACATTTTAAAATGTTTGTTGTCGAATCACCTGAGATTTTCAAGTGTTTCAAGGCGCGACGAGGCAAGGGAGGGGATCAAAGGGAGGACGGACAATGATCCTACTAGGCCAGGTGTCATTCAGATCGTGCAAGTGCATGGGAAGAAGGCAGGGACAGTGCAGTACATGGGAAAAGATGATAACAACAGTAAGTAACGGCCAACAAGTGGCAAGTGCAAGGGTAAGTGCATATATCAGGTGTCAAGGGCTGGAAGGGGGACTGTAGGGATAAAGAAACAGTCCCCAAGTGCGGGGGATGCCAGGTGGGAAGTGCAGGTGTGTGACGCAGGTGGGGGAGGGACCTGGGGTGTCCGGGTAGCCAGTGCAGTTTCGGTTACAGCCAGGAGGTCAGCAAAGGAGAGGAGGAGAAAAGGCAGAAGCGAAGTGAAAGGTTTTGAGGTGCATCCGGAACCAGAGATGGTTCTCCTCAAGTTTAAGGGCGGCAGGGAGGCTGTTAGGCACCAGCCGAAGAAAGAGATTGACCACCAACTTGTTGCGTGGAGAAGCAACTGACCCAGAGGGAGTTGGAGGCGGATGAGCGAAGAACTCGAGAAGGAAGATATTTAGGAAGAGAGAGTTGAAGGTCTGAGGCCCCAGAAGGCCTTGTGGACGATGCAGAGGGTTTTGACCTTAATCCTCGCAGCCACTGGGAGACAGTGCAGAGATTTCAGTCCTGGAGAGATACGATCCCTGGGCTTGAGGCCAAGGACAAGTCTTGCAGTCCTGTTCTGGATAAGTTGCAGAGGGCGGAGAGTAGTAGTAGGCAGATTTCGAAAGAGACTGTTGCAATAGTCCAGACTAGAGAGAACCAGAGCTCTGGAGACAGTGAGCTTCTGGGGGAAGGAGAGGAAAGGAAGAATACCTCTGAGGAGGTGCAGTTGGTAGTGTGACTTCTTAGAGACGTCAGAGATGTGAGGAGAGAAGGAGAGTGTGGAGTCGAAGATGACCCCAAGGTTTTTAGCCCTGCAGCTGGGAGCAGGAAGAGGGCCAAGAGAGGCCGGCCAGAGAGATACAGGGAAGGAGGGAGCTGGTGTGTCGATGAGGAGAATCTCAGTCTTACTGGCATTAAGGCAGAGGTCATTGGTGGCATACCACTCCTGGATAGCGGACAGACAGTCAGAGTTGAGGGAAGGAGAGGAGGACGCCGAGGGTAGCCTGAAAAGTAGCTGGGTGTCATCCGCATAGCACTGGAAGTTGGGGCAGAGAGCGGCGATGCGGTGGGCAAGGAGTGCCAGGTATTGGTTGAACAGCCAGGGAGAGAGGTTAGACCCCCGGGGGACACCACAGGTAGATCAAAAGATAGCAGAGAGGGTCGGTCAGAGAGGAAAGAGGTCAGCCACGCCAGAGCCTGACTAGTGATACCCAGGTTATCACGTAGACGGTTAAGCAGGATGGCATGGGTGACAGTCCTGGGAGGATAGCTCAGCGGCAGCGTGCGCGTCTTGGAAGCAAGACAGCACGAAGCAACAACAGGTTCGATCCCCGGGTCCGCGCTTAGAAACCTCTGGGTGTTTATAAATACGTAACTAAGACAAAAAAAAAAAACACAATTATGCAACAAAGAAAAACAAACAATTCCTGTAACAATGCCTCGATGCCTGCGGGCTATGTGAGCGCTTTATAAACGTAAAATAAATTTAAAAAAAAATAAAAAACAGTGTTAAAGGCAGAAGAAAGATCAAGCAGGTTGAGAACGCAAGGGGTGTTAGAGTCAAGGTTGGAGTGCAGGTCGTCACAGATGTTCAGGAGAGCATGACAACCTTGACCATGACTGGACATCACAGTTAGTGATTTTTCTATTACACATTGCTGCACAACTCATATGACCTGAGAGAGTTAGTTTGTTTTGAATGCTATCCAAGAACCAGTTGCACATTGAACTATTACTCAATTGAAAATCATGCCCGTTGCATCTGCTTTGCACATATGAGAGACCCGCTGACCAAACTGGAACTTAAACCTATTATACATACTGAGATTTCACAGTCACCTTAGAAGACCCCTTTGGCATTGGGGCTTCTTTGTTGTAACTGTAATGTACTATTAATGGTTGATCTCAAAGTAATGTAACATCTCCTGCTGCAGCATTTTCTTTCCTCATGCCAATTACCACCATTTCCAAAACTAAACTGGACTAGTGACCTGATACAGTGAACCAATGCATAGTGACATTCAGGTTTTGCCCATATCTTGGTCATTGTGCACTTCAAGAAAATGGGCCTCATTCCAAGTCTGCTGGTAAAACGGCGTCAATACTGGGGGCACGCAGTTATTAGCATTCCTGGCGGGTCAAGCGCTGGATTCACTGGCGTAGTATGGGTTTGTGGGTGCGCGCACATCCCCCCTCCAGAAACGGCAATACTGGCATGCCGGTATTGCAAAGAAAATTGCCGGCAATAGCGATAATGGCATAAATCTGCCAGTAACACCGGCACAATACTGCGGCGCTGGTATTACCGGCACAAGAAACTGAGTCACCACCAGAACATGTAGGCCTGCAGTGGCCATTATTAAAATCGTAATCCACCCGAATCTCCCGCTTCCTGCAGCCATCCAGGCCCAGAAGTAAAGGCAGAATTATGCCACAAGACAAAAGGACCCAGGCCACAGATCCCTGGCTCAAAAAACACCAACGTTTTCTGATGCCAAGCTAACCGCCTCGGTGGACACAGTAGTCCTGCATGCTAAAGAACTCTTTAGAAGCAGGCAGAGGAAGACCAGGATCCAGCGCAAGACTACTGTATGGTCTGAAGTGGCATCAATAGTGACAGCAGTTGGAACTGTCCCTCTCACCAACAGGGAATGCAGAAAGAGGTCAGATGACCTCAAGGCCAAGGTCTGTGGCCTCATCAATAAGCACAGGAGTGAGTGTGCAGCCACCGGAAGAGGCAAAGTGGACCCCTTTTGCCTCATGCCCTGGGAGGAGAAAGACAGCAGTATCCTACATATATAGGGCATAGGAAGCTCTGAGGCTGGAGCAGGGACCCAAGGAGATGGCAGTAAGTACAACTGCATGTAGATGGGCATGTCCCCCCCCAATTGCATGCATCCACCAGCATAGCACAAATAAATGGGCATATTAATCAGTTAGAAACATGCCAAGCACAGCAAATGGGCAGTGAGCACACACCCACATCAAGGGATGTCATTCAACAAAACAATGCACAGTGTACGCACTGAGCAGGCACCACCACCACCAATGCCTGGGCACCCATCTAAGCAATAGCACCCACATGAGCCACATGAAATTGACAACTATGGGACATACACATCATGGCACAGGTGGAATGCAAGACCCCAGACACAAAATTAGTAACAACATTTCTATCTTTTGCAACAGGTACACTGTCCATGGATAACCAAGAGGCTGGTGCCTCGAACGGAGCCACTGCAACAGCCCCCACCCCTGCACAGGCCAAGCCACCCACAAGCAGGAGCAAGCAGTATGGCAGTGCTGCGGGCCCAGCCCAGCCACATGGCTCCCACATCTGCAGCAATCCAGCCCTTAGCTCCCACACCTGCAGCAGCCCAGCCACCGGCACCCGCAGCAGCACAACTACCAGCATTCGCACCTACAGCAGCCCAGCCACCTCCTCCAACTCCTGCCATAGTGGAGATCCAGACGAGCCTTGAGGGGGACACCACACCCATGCCTGTGTACAGTACACCCCCCACACCAGCATATCAGCATCCCAATCACATGAACTACGGCCCATGGCACAGTTTGGCAGGGCCCATGTCCCTTCCACCAAAGGGCAAGAGGAGGATGAGGAGGAGAAGTCCGAGGGGGACACAACACCTTGCTTCAGCCAGTCCTGCCCCCAAGTCCGCACAGTCCACCACCACTGGCTGAGTCCAACTTGCGGTCAATGTGGGCAAGGCTGGACAACATAAAGAGGCAGCAGGTGGACATCAATGCGCTTGCGAGCCAACAGCTCACATAAATGCAGGCGATGCCTGACTGCCTGCAAGGATGCACCCGGCGTATTGCACGCTCATTGGGCCATGCCACTGCCGCCATGGTGAGACTGGGTTAAAGGGTGGGTGAACATACCGATTCCACCTCATCATCAGCAGAGTCACTGAACCAGGCAATTCAGTTAATTCTGCCACACATCCGTGCCCAGGGATCTGAGCCACCCACCTCCGCAACACCCACTGAGGGCTCATTTGAAAGCACCCCAAGGCACCATTCACTGCACCACCTCTCCACCAGGACTCTGGATCAGGCCCCCAAGTCTAGGTAGCAACAAAAATGACTCATGGACACAGCTAGGGTGTAGTTAAATTATGTTGTTTGGGGAGGGTGTGCTGGTGCAGATGTTTGCGGAGGGTGTGCTAGGGTGGTTGTTTGCATAGGGTGTGGAGTTGTGGGGATGTACTGTACATGTAACACGTAATTAGATAAACGTTTTCACTTGCAGCAATGAGTAGACAGTGTCATTGAGTGTATGTGTTTATTGTGCAAAGTCACTCCAAAAAGGTGTATGGCTAGTGATACTGGGAGTCCACATCAGAAGAAGTTGTCAATGAGTTCCTGGCGAGCCAGTCACCCAAGCCTGGCTTCTGCACGCTCAGTGTGTACATGTGTGCCACCCGCAGGCAAAGCACATGCTCCTCAGAGGGTGACATGTCCATATCCGGGGGCAGGGGTATGTTGGGCCGGATGCTAGCACTATCTTGCCCACCTTGTCTGGCTTGTACATGAGCACACCCCCCATTCGGTGTAGACATCGGAAGTGGGTCTTGTATCCGCACCAATGGGGCTTGAGGGATGTATTGCAGTGCAGCATTGTGATATTGGGGAAAATATATATTCTTAAACCATACAGTGTATTGTGATACATGACACTAACTACTGTATAGGTGCAAATCTTTGACTGTGGGGATTGACCGTGAACGTACACACCATTGCACCTATGAAGGAGCTATCTGTCAATTAATAAGACCTTGCTATCTTCTCAGTCTGCAACTTAAACTGGTCCACAACCTCTTGAGAGGGAACATGCATTCATGGAGATTGCCAGACACGTCTTGGGTTGGGAGGCTTTACGCAGTGAACCTGAATGTTTTTCCTCGGCTTCCATATTTGTTTTGTACCCTCCCCATACAGATTGGGTGCTGAATGAAATTCAGAATAAGACCATGGCACGTATATGGCAAGGCATTAAACCTTGCATCTCAAGGAAAATAATTTGTCTACTTTGCAAAAAAGGGGGCCTTTCTTCCCGTAATATAGTTAAATATTTCCATGCTTTGAACCTATGAATGGGTGAATCCTGAGACCTCAAAATCGTGGACACCTTTGTAGGAAAATGTGATAGGAACTTCCCTTGGCTATGTCATGTAAAATACCAATCTTTTGTGAGAAATATGCCGAGGGAGAGGGAGGGTCACAGTGAGGGGGGAGGATGATGTATTCTACTACGTTTTCAATGTTCTGTCTTTGCTGGTGGAATAATTCCTCAATAAAGAAATTGCATTCAACAAATGGTCCACAGCACCCCTAGCCATACCTACAATCTTTCTGCAAAATGACAACATCTGACTTGGAACTTGCCAGTGGTATGTTCTAGGCTTGTGGGCCATGTCAATATAATTTAGATCTGTTGGCCACAAGCCTCAAGAACTCTTTCGCAGCCTAAAGTATATATTTTCTCTGAACATGTTACAGTTGTAGAAGATGTAATGCGAACATTAAAGTTAACAATAGAGCAGGAAATACTGAAGTCCGGAACCAATACCGCAGTAAAGCAGACTTCAACATACCTATTTGTTATAGATTTAAAAACAAGTATCCAGGCAAATAATGCCCCTGGTGTAAGTGTTTCCATGCAGTTTTGCAAAGCGGCTGGAGGGGCATCTGTGTGCATCACGTTTGCACTCAATAAACTTTTCCAATGTTCTTGATTGGTCAATATAGCACTAGTTTCAAAAAAATATTAAAGCTGGAGTGGCCATATTTATTCTCAGCATACTGTCCATCCAATGAGCTTTCTCCACTCCCCCCTTTGTAATCCAATGTGAACTATAACATGATGTCCCGGATGAAAGTAGCAGTGTACAATCCAAACCACAAGGATCTAGTGGCATGCAGATGAGAGCTGGCTGATTCCTGGATCTTGCATGTAGATGCTGGTCGGAGAAATTAAAACACATATTAAAACAAAATAAGGCCGCAAAGCAAACAGGGGGCCCAGCAATAAGGCGGCCATTATGAAATAAAATCACCGAGAATGATCGCCAAGGTCAAATCTACACTGAGAAGCATTGGCAAAAGCAATAGGTCTGGCTTTGCACATGTAAAGGGTAGTTATTTTGTTGTGCTGTATGCGGCTACAGAAACATTGTATCCACTACATTTACATAGCCAGACCTGTTAGCTTTGCCAATGATGATTTCAACTGTGTATTTTACATCCCTAATGGCTGCTTGTTTAATGTACAAAGAAGTTGTTCTTTTATGTGAAAATGCAGATTTATTCAAAAATATGCATAGCAAGCTTCAAGTCTGTGCCAAACAATGACTATAGTCATGTGTCCCTATCGCATAGTTTCTTATGTAGTCTGTGTTTAGGTTCTGAAAGTACAATAAGGCACCAGCGATTGTTCAGGTGTATAACACTTTGCAGTCTAGTTCTTATAGTCTTCCATGAAGGATGTGGAAACTAAAGCAAAAATAATATGCATTTTGTTTCGCATGTAATTAAAAGGATTTACATATTGCCAGGATTCTTCATCATGTGATTTGTGTATTTTTCAAGTAATCTCCACAAAATAGTTGCAACGCATATCTTTTGCTAACTAGAGCACGAAAGGTAATGTGGTCAAGTGCCCTAATTGCAGACTGCTATGAATTCCCCGGACAACCTTTTCATCGAAATGTGAGATCCTGGGTTAATATTTTTATATCACTCTCTTTTAGCTGCAATTTTGGGAGTCCATAGGAGTGTTTCAGTGTACACAGCGTATGCTATTAGAGGCAATATCTCACACATGCTTTTCTAGAGCATGGTATTGCTTAGTATATTAACTAATAGTGCCCATTCATGCGTGTGGGAGAGACCCCCCAAGAATACCCCCAAGATCTTCTTCAATTCCGGTGCATTACCAAAGTGAAGACTTTCAAAAGAAAGTCATTTAAAACACATAGGCCCTCATTACGACCCTGGCGGAAATCAACCGACCGGACCGCCATAGCGTAAATAGCGTTTCCGCCATTGCACGACGGAGCAAAGTGCGGCTCATTCCGACCCATCGGGCACGAGCACCACGCCATGGCGGAAGTGCAAAGTCCGCGATGGCGGAAATGACCCCAAAACGGCCCACACCGCCGCCGTACGGCGCCCTAGGTGCAATACCGCCACCCATCTTAGCGGTCACCGCAGTGAGCGCCAACCGGAAAGTACGGTGACCGGAAATATACGGAAACGGAAGTAAAAGCATGGTCCCGGAACGGGAAACATCACGCCGTACACCTATAAAACCACAATTTCCACACAACCATTAAAAATACTACCCTGAGACACATCCCAACCCGTCATCCACCCTAGTGAAACCAAGAAAAATGGGAAAAGTAGCGAAGAAAGCGTGCGACCGCAAGCGGCAGGTCCACTTCTCCCGTGAGGAACTCACCGTGCTCACAGAGACCCTCCAGGAGAATGCTGCCGCCGTCTTCTCCACGCAAATGACCAGGACGGCACTTGCGAACAAGAAGGCCATATGGGCCCTGGTGGCACAGCGGGTAAGTGCGCTGGGGACCGCACCCCGCAACCCACAGCAATGCAGAAAGCGATGGGACGACCTGCAGATACGCGTCCGTAGCATACTTTCTGCCAACCGCAACATTGCCACAGCTACCGGGGGAGGATCGGAATCACCCATCAAGTTGACCCCCTGGGAAGAAATCTGTGCCTCCACCATTGGAATGGAGAGCATAGAGGGAGTCGGAGGGATGGAGAAAGGAGTGCAGACATCCGAAGAATCAGGTAGGTGTCCCAAATAAAACAATGCCAAAACCACAATGTCCAATCATGTGAAGTACCACGTGTCCACATAGTGCAACAGTAACACATGTCCAGGAGAACGTCCACATACATAGGCCTGATAGCACACTTTAAAACTCACATCAAATACATAAATAATTAAAAATCCTAAAAACACCCTCTACACGTGCAGCAGGCACACCCTAACTGCAGGCTGCAAAACAACTGCACCCTCACTCCACACACAAATGAAACCACCTCCAAGGCCCTGACCCAAATCACCCTCAGGTACCACCCCAATGCATGTGATACATTGCCATTCCAATTTCCACAGACCCATTAATAACGCTCGCCCTCCTTTACTCCACCACAGGGTCCGATCCAAACGACGAGCTCCAGGACACCCCTACCAGCACACCTGCAAAGAGGGCCAAGACCAACGGCCAAAGACCCTCCACCTCAGCTGCACGCATCAAGACACGGAAGCAGCACAAATCAAGTGGCAGCACAGAGGAGGGAACTCCAACAGGCACCCCAGCAGCCAGCATGCCCACAACAGCACCACCACAGGTCCCCCCAATGGATGCCACAGTAGGCACTGCTTCTGGTGGCAGCAGCACCATAGGTGACACTGCATTAATGGCAGCATGCTCCGACACAGAAAACGGGGATGTCGAAGTTAGATCCATCCATGACCTGTCTCAATCCCCCTGTCTGTTCCATCCCGTACACCATGAGGATACCACGCAGGGGCACCCACAAGACGACGACTGGCCATCCCCCACAAGCCCTGTGGCAAGGCAACATGAGGTGACCAGCCACTCTGTGACACCACCGCAAATGGCCATGGCCCAGCAGAGGCAACAGTCCCTCGACCAGGTAATCGTGCAACAGCAGCAACTGGCCACGCTCCTCAAGGACCATGCCGATGAATGTGGGGGCACTAAGGCAGACATAGAAACATCAACTGAGACACTTAGGGCAGAAATGGAGAGAAGTACAGAGACACTAAGGGCACAAATGGAGAGTAGCACCGAGAGCCTGAGAGTACAAATGGAGAGAAGCACCGAGAGCCTGAGGGGGGAACTGCATGCGACGTCCAAAGACGTATGTGCCGAACTTGCCGCAGTGCGCCGTGTGCTCACTGAGCTCTCACAAACCCTTAGGGACATGCATGGACGTGAGCAGGCAGAGACATCATCCGTTGCAAGTTCCGTCCAGGGCAGCCCCCAACGTAGATCTGGGAGGAACCTGCGCTCCACAGGCAGGGGTGCCCCTGATACCCGGAGAGGGGGCTTGCAATAGCGACTGCCCACTGACAATGAGCATCTTTGGACACTGGTGTTCGGGGGGGAGGTAGGAGGGTGGAGGGGGTGTGTTGGGCTCACTTGGGTGGCGGGTCGATAGGGTGTTTAACATGATATCACATATGCCATAAACAATGCACGATCATCCAATGAGATGTGTGGACATTGATCTTTGTGTACGAGGCCATTATAGGCGTACAGTCCATATTGTGCATGTTCCAGACACACACAGTGCCACAAGTCCCGTGTCCATGTATCAGCCACCAGGCGTGAGTGCTAGAAGCATGCATCTATGAGATGCTGACGAATGTCACGGCCCTCCTGTGCCTCGCAGACTCCTTGAGGTGCTGCCACATCCCCACCCTCATCATGACCATCTTCAGGTGCTTGCAGTTCTGCGTCAGGGGGCATGGGCACATTTCTACGTACGCACATGTTGTGGAGCATGACACATGCCATGACCATCTTTGCAACCTTCTCATGGCGGTACAGGAGTGCCCCGCCAGACCTGCTGAGGCAGCGGAAACGAGTCTTCAGTAGGCCGAATGCCTGTTCTATGACTACACGGGTACGTGAGTGGGCATGGTTGTAGTCCTCCTCATGCTGGTCCCGTGGGTTCCGGACTGGTGTGAGGAGCCATCTCTTCAGTGGATACCCGGCATCACCTGTATGTGGACAATAAAGGAATTTTGAGGAATGCCATTGCTACGTACGCACCCCCCCCCCCCTTCCTGCCAGGTCATTGCCGCATCACATACCCCACATCATCATGCTTGAAATGAGACTAACCGAGTAGCCAGGATCTGTTCCCTGCGTGTCGCTCCATGTAGCGTGGTATTGTAGAGTTCCTCAAGACCATAGAATCATGGGTTGATCCAGGGAATCGGGCACAACAATGTGTAATGATCCTGTTGGAGTCACACACCATTTGTACATTCAGAGAATGAAATTGTTTTCGGTTGCGGTACTGGGCCTCCATGGCATGTGGGACGACCAATTCCACATGGGTGCAGTCGATGGCACCAATGCAACCCGGTATGCCGGCAAGTGCATGGAATCCCACTTTTGTGTTGGTAATTTCCTGCTCCGAGCGTGGTAGAGAGATGTAGTCGTCTGCGTGCTGCAGGAGGGCATCGAGCACTTGAAATAGTGTCCGTGAGAACAGTGGCTGTGATATGCCATGCAACTGTCCGACTGTGTGCTGGTAGGTGCCTGTGGCCAGGAAGTGGAGTACAGACACCACCTTCAGTAGGGGTGGGATGGCGGTTGAGCTATCTATCATGCTGACAAGGTCAGCCTGTGTCATGTCCACAATGGCGGTTATGGTGTCCCGGTCCAAACGGTAGAGGGTGTGGATCTGCTCATCAGTGAGGTTGAACGGATGTGCTCGGAGGCGTGGGATTGCGGGCTGCCTGCGTGGTGGTAGTGGCTGTGCTGGCGGCCCTTGCTGGCCCTGCCTTGCCCTCCTCCTCCTCCTGCGTCTCCTCCGTGCGGCCGGTTGTAGTTGGTGTTCGTCTTCTTCTTGAAGTTGGAGTACTTGCAGTGCTATCAGGTCCCCCAGGGCCAACATAGCTAGTCCTGCCGGTAGCATTTCGGAGTGGGTGTGGTTGTGGGAGGAGGCTGGGTGTGCAATTTATGTGTTTTCAGGCTGTATGGCCTCCACCTGTGGTGATTCATTCCACCTGTGCAAGCTGCTCTCCCCTTTGGGCGAGCACGTCCCGCACACAACGCTGCAATTCGACGAATGGCATCTTGCTATTACAATCATGTATTTGTACCCGATGGCAGTGTAACATTGGTTGATATGTTCATTCTGCTATGGTCCCATTGTTTCACATACTATCTTTGCAGTCGCGAACAGACTTGTGAAGGGTCAGTGGAACGTAGTACTCGAGTAACGGTGGACCCTCATGCAACACTGTACCGAGGTTCACCGACGGGCGGGGCATCCCATTTGTGAGTGAAGGCAGTTGCCATTTTCACACACAGCCGCACTAGATGGATTAATTTGTGATTTCAAGCGGCCACAGATGCCTTTTCGACGTGATGTTGCAAATGAGGAATTCGAAGGGCGGCGCTTTCGGTTTTCAGCTAGCGGCGAGGAGATGCCCACAGGTCTGACTGCAAATATAACGTTCTATTGTTCAATGTCCTTGGGACAGGGGCCATGGCGAGGATGCAATGATTGATATGAATAGTTTGGGATGCGCAATAGCGAAGTGGGCGATAAGGCCGGACGTTCCCAAATACATGTTACTTCACAACACTGGAATTACGGGCTGGGGCACAGTGGATTTTGCAGGCTGCATAACGCACAGACTCAATGGAAATTTCACATGTTATGTGAGTATGGAAACAGGCGTTTTCATTACGGGATGAGGGAATGATGTATGGATGCATGGACAGATGATTTGATACAGAGTTTGCCATGTACAGGGCTTCTTGGAATCTATCCACCTCCCCTGCGCTATGTGATGCAGGGCTGCCATAGTGGGACCATCGTCTATCTGGCCTTGTTGAGCCCTCCCTGTCTCGACGCGCCTTCAGACACTTGTGTCTATGCACGTTACCAATCCCATCTGATGGATTCTGTTTTAACAGACGCATGCACAGGTACACTCGTTTGTGATAGTGTTTTCACCTCGATATAGATAGTTATGATTCGCAAGTGGTTTTTGGGTGGTGATGATCCTTTGGAGTGGGCTAGCATGCATATGGCTGTGGATTTGGTGTGATCATTGAAGTGAGTAATTCAAATGAAGTTCTGATGGCCATACTATTCTTTTTCATTTCATTTGGGTGACAGGTATCTCCTCCCCTTTTGCCACTGCCATCTGTATGCCACTCCTGCAGATGGATTTTACTCCCGACACCTGCTGCTTCGTGTTAATCAGTGGAGCAGCATTACGATCTTATGGGACGATCGCCAATGGGCCACATGCCCTTACGCAGTACTAGTGGCTAGGAGCAACATTTCGGCCTTTCAGCTGGACTAGTGCCTCCCTATTGGGACGGCCCTGCGGTTCTAGGCGCTTCCATGTTGCCTTTTCGTACGAGAATGTAGCCCCTGTGTACCATGAAGGAACAGGGCGTCACACAAGAAGTAGCTGGTCATTTATTGCGGATGCAGCCCACAATGGTGAAATGTATTTTGGAGTTCATGGCCTAATGGCTGTATGGGCTTGGTGAATTTGTTGTGCATTAAATTTCTATTCTGATATGAACCGTGTAGCGTTCTTCTTTGCAAGTGATGTGGCATATTCCTATTTGGGGAGCGATGTATTGTGAGGAGATCTGCATTGGGTTCCAGCTTCGGAGTATAGTTGCGTGGTACTGTGCTGGGCGCGTTTGCCTACGAAGCCCAGTGAGGTCAGGGATAAGGGCTGCCAATATGACTGTTTTGATGATGTCATGCTCAGGGGCGGGGGATTAGCTTTTGTGTAACAGATGCCGGTCAGCCAGTTGGATTGGTGGAATGATGTGATTATCGGAATATGGCTGGTCACAGGTGCCTGTGTTTGCGTGCGTTTCTTGGTGGGAGACTGAGGTCATGTCCATTTGTATGGCTTCTGTATTCGTGCCATCTGTGCCCTGCAGCTCCCATTGGCCCCTCTTGAGATTCATTTGTTCGTTGGCAGGCATGGTTGACTGGTACATTTCACTGGTTGCATTGTGTGACTTCATTGCACCTACGGGGAGTTGTACAATGTGGCCAGGGAGCGGTGTACAGGCACTCAGTAGGGCCGTTTACGGTTGGTTCGCGATGCCGTACTTCTCACCATGGCGGAATGGTACTTTCCGCCGTGCTTGATGGCGTTAGGTGCATGTCCGCTAGGGTCAGAATTCGCGTACCGTTGCGCCATGGTGGTAATTACGGTTTGGCATGGCGCGCGCGCGCGTACTTGGTGCAGTTAGCGTTGGCGTTCACTACGGTGTCGCTAATGGCATCGTACTTTGCGGTGACGGGTCATGATCGCACCGAGCGCTATTCGATGGCGGTATTGCATTTCCGCCATCGTTTTTCGATTTCCGCCAGGGTCGTAATGAGGGCCATAGAACCGAATACATTTGGTGACCTGAAACTAGTACAAGATTGGAGGTGTCCAGAATACCAACCTTTTCTTGGCAGATTCAGCTAAAGCAATATGCTAATAACTCAAGGTCAAATTGAAGGTTGTCAGAAATGAGGCATACTGCAATTTTTCCATTAGCTTGTCAATTTGTTGTAATGGGTGTGAATGTGCCTGTCTCTGTCACAACATTGAGACCCCAGTAGTCAATAGAAAACTGCTTACTGATGGTTCCAGATTTCAGAAACAATACAACAGAGTGGTACCATGAACTCTGAGAGGGCTATTCCCACTTACATTACCTGACATTTGGCAATATTTACCCTTTAAAGACATGCGTAAATGCCATGGATCTATCATGGGGTGAGACCTGGAGTCAGAGAGAACAGGCAAGGACATTTTTGCAGCAAAGCTTGGCATTACTACCGTTGTTAGATGTTGTTATGGAGAAATGTACCCATGCCACTGAGTCATCTGTGTGGCTGCCTTGGAGATCATCTGGGAAAGTGTACCTTTCACTTCTGTATTTTCTGATATGAAGAGAAGACCAGCCCTTCCTTCTGCCAGAGGTGTGGCTTGTTCGTGTTGACATAGAGCACGCTTTTGGGGTCCCTACGGTTTCCCATGTCTACCAAGATTTGCCAACTGTGATGCCTTCTGGCCATATCTTTCTTGTCACCTCTTTATGGGTTGCCCACCATGTTGTTCTTTTCCATGAGCTGGACCATCTTTTGTGGCGGCCCAAGACATAATCCGCCATGTCAGAGGTGGCACTCAGAGGGTTTCTTTCCATTGCTCCTTTCCTAAGGCGAGAGAAGCCCTCACAGGGTGACTGAAGGATGACCTGAGATAACTAAATCCCACTTGCATTTGAGGTATTTGTCTGTAGGTGAAAAGCAAAATGAGGTCTCACGTTCTTCTCAGGTGCTGTTTCAAAGCAGCCATCATGCGTGTCAGCATCCTATTGATGCCCTCACCTATACCCTCTATCTAGGTGACATAAGAAGGGGAGAGTTGTGTAGGTTAACTCACCCTCTATTCCCTCCTTTTGGTGACATAAAATTAGAACCCTGCTGCAAAACGACCTCATGAATGTTATGGCTACTGTGTAGGCAGCAATTGTCCTCATGGGCAAAGCCTCTGTTCACCTACTTGTATTGTCTATGAACAGAAATTATGAACTGTGTTCCTGAGGTTGTCAGAGAGTCGAGGGAGGTTTAGCATTGTTGATCACCATCATCCCCTTAGGGTAACCCCCCACTTGCCATACCCCCACTTGCCGTAGCACAAGTGCCACTTTATCTTTCTGCCAGGCAACTGACAAGTTGAACAGGGCTTTCAGTGGCATTCTGCCTGCTGGGCCACTAGAAGTTAGTAGCTACCTTTGCCTACGTTTGTCCCACTCTGCAACAGAAAGGCCTTTTGACATAGGGGTTACCATCAGCCTCCAGTGGCCACCTGGCTCAGGCTGTAGCTTGCCTTCTCAATAGACACCATATTTTAGAGGGGTTCTCCTTAGTCATGGCCTGCCAGCAAAGACCCATGAGAATGGCAAACTCCCTCTATCATTGACAGCATTTCACCCAATGTGGTCTCTCGCAAACAAGCAACTCTCGCACCTCAAGTGGGTCCTTTTGGTCAGAGACACTAACATCTTCACCTACCTCCTGCTTCTCTCCATCTCAAAGTGACATGAGCAGTAGGGTCAGATTACAGCTGCAGTTAAGGGCTTCAAAAGTGCATTAGCACACACGCTAGGGCTAACAGGCATATTGTGAGGAGGCGCATCAAAGGGGATCCCCGCAAATCCTGATGTAGGGATACTTTTTCCAGTGAGATCCAGTGTTGTGGTTACCAAGAGACCTTTGGGGGTGGTTGTTGAGTCTGGAGGTCCAGGCAAGCTGGGGATACCCTTTCCTAGTGAGGGTTGTGTGGACTATTGTGATATAGTGTGAAATAGTGGGTTACAGTGCATGCTGAAAAACAAGCTTGAAATTGTGGCATGTCCTTTATCGGCTGATGGTATGTCATCATGACATTTGTCAAAGATGCTCATGGCTGACGTGGCCATATCCTAGTGCAGGATGGCACAGTGGATGGGACATGAATGCTTCTTGAGTATTATAATTGCATTCTACTCCATGATAGCATATCTGTGCACTGAGCAGCATACACAAGTGGACGTCCACACGCTAAAAGCAGTGACTGTTGATGATGTGAGAGTGTTATCACTTGGCAAATTAATTGCGTTGTTTGTCTAAACTGTGTGAGGATTGGTGTGGCTGGTGTTGTAGGCAGACAGTGATTTACCTTTGCGTGGATACAGGTGGGTGTGGCTTGCGTATCGTTGCTCCTGGTGCCACTGACTGATTTTATTTGAGCGCTGTCTTAATGTTACTATTGTCTGTGTCTGAGTGATTGTGACTATTGGGCATAAGTTTGCAAGGATTTCCGCAGGTAGTTTGTAACGAGTCTACTGTTCTTTAGTCTGAGTACCAGTGCGGAAAGACTTCCATTTATGAGTGAAGAGTTTAAATTTCTATTAGGTGCATATGCCTGCATCATGGTGACATCACCTTTGTTTAGAGGGTGTGACATCTGTTTTCAGGTTCATGTTTTCTTGGGACTGTGCAATGATAATTGATTAATTACAGAGAAATATCTATCTACTACCTACCACCACGAAATCTGTGACAATAAACAGGCTGTTTTGAATGCGAACATTATTTTTTATTTAAAATAACAAATTAAGAATTTACAGGTGGTCCCCTAACTTTCAATGCTGGGGAAATCACCTACAATAATCCAAATGTATACAGGCAGCTTATCTATAGAATAGTGTCATGGAAAAACAACCACAGACTCTTTCTGGTGGACTGGTGAACGGTTTTACTAGCAATAGCATAGCCACAGGATAACAAAAAAACCACCGGCAGTACGAGACAATGCGTAAGCAACCCTCACTCTCCTCAATGCACTTGGTGATATACTGGATGGTGCACATGCATTTCAATGGACAGAGAGGTGTGGCCATGAGACTGAAACAATACTGCAGGTGGAGGACAGTCTCAGGACACACTTCTCAAGCAGTGGCTGCGTTCTCACAACCAGCACAATACATTCAGGCTGGAAGACATAGAATGATACAGTAATTCATGCAAGGTAAGCTACTTCCACAGTTCTCGCATGGTTCGGGTAGGCAAGCTCACTTACTATGTGATCATTCCTGTATGCTAAAGCTGCATTGCCTAGGAAAGCGGTAGCATAAAACACGCCTACTAATGCCAAAAGGGAAATATGTCAAAGTGGAGAGTTGTAAGGCGAGCACTGCCATACAGTAGGCGATTAAGCTCTTGAGGGTAAGACATGCATAATAGAACATAGGGCTCACCCAACTATGGCAATAAGGCACTTGTTAAACATGGCAGTTTGCATTTGCAGCACAGTATGACAATGCAACCGGGGTCATTTTATTAACATTTTCAAATCCCTGGCTTTCCCCCACAATAGAAAACACAACCTGCCTGCTGATGTCTTGCTAATGTATTATTTCAAATGTGTACAAATATCCATAGATATTTCAATCAATATACAATCAAATGTCCATGACTATGCTAGACAAAATGGCATCTGCTAATATCTCACAGTGTAGACACAAATGTAATCTGATTTTCATCAATGTTGATTTGCACAATCTGAAATATGGAAGATTAGTTTTCTTTCTTGAAAGTAATCTCCCATTGAAATCAAAAGGTGAATACGTTCTCAGAATAAGGTTGGAAACAAAATAATTCACTTTCTTTTCTCTGAAACCATTGACAAGTGTTGGAATCAGAGAAAGATATTGGCTTAACATTTGCTTCTATTGCCAAATGTAAAATGTAGGACATTATCTGTGACACGCTGTTGGTTCCTAGCTTGGCATAGATACACATTTTTTGTGGTATTAACTTGTCTACAACTATTTTAAAGGTTTGTGTTCAGGAATTCTATTTATTTTTACAGTGCTGCAACAGTAACACCCAGCTCCCTGCCTATTCTCTAGGAACCAAGACCACGCTCTCAAGGCCCCAGTTCAATGTGTTCATTAGAGAATAGATTTAAATGACTTTATTGACTGTGTCACAGTGACACGATGGTCGCTATGGCATCTTTTGAAATTAGCACAATTTTGTGTGCCATTAGGTTAGGCCGGCAACGCTTGGTAGTGGTCTAGTCTTTCCCAAGATGATGCCAGCTTTTTTCCTTTTCAATCTCCGGTGCTCACAGCCGCTCACATTGCAACCCTGTCACTCTGCTTGGGTCAGACGCTAGTGCTGGTTCCCTGCTGGTAATAGTCCTGCTTTTCTTTCTCTCCTTGTCTCCTCTTTTGCTGCCGCCTTCCTGTTGCTCCTTTTCCTACCCTTTGCCTCCTAACAGCTGCTTGCCTTTTCCCTTGGAATTCAATTGTCTCCTTTTTGTTTCTTTCTTTTACTCAGACCCTCTGACTTCACCCTGAATTACCTTCTCCGTTGCTCCAGCTGATAGTTATCTCTTGCCAGTTGCCTTTCTACTGTTTCAGCCTGAATTGAGCCTTCCACGTTGCTCCAACTGCTATTGTTCGCCTTGTCAGTTGCCTTCCAATGGCATACCATCTTTCGGGAAACATAATTCCTTGGGGTTTTTCTGCCTTTTGGCTTTTCCCCAGAAGGGTCGACCCCCTTGGCTATCCATCTGTTTTGCCTGTTCTCTTAGGCATACATTGCGGTTACAGGACGGGGCTGACTATATCACTACAAGGAACATACATATTTAAAATCTGAAAAAGCAAAACGAACAAGGCAACAAGGGCTTTCAGACCATCAAGAATTTGTAAAAAAGGCAAGACTGCATTGCAAGAGGATATTTATGAGACTATGGCATGTACCAATTGCAAAGGCTTGCAATTCCACATTGCAATTTATGTTTAAGGACCTCAGTGGTCCGAAATTGCTAGAGAAAAGCCTTATTATGGTGAAACCTCCAAAGGTTTCCATTTTAGATATCACTGACAAATGACATATGTCTTGCATTATATCCCACCTTTCAGCTTGCAAAGGGGGTTCCCTCAAAATACTTTTCATTGATATCAAGAATTTAATTAATTCTTGGGACATTTGTCTAAATGCTCTGACATTATCATACTCACTTTTGATTTGTCTTTGAAATGCCCAGGACAGGTAGGGATATCAACTAGCTTCAAACATCACTGTCTGACAGGCTCTTCCTTTCAGTCTGTCCAGCTGTTCCCAAAAGTCATCTCAGGTAATCTGGTTTTATCTGGGAAATTACCTCTGCATTCAGTCCCATCTGGAAAAGGCCCTCAAAAGGAGAATCTCTGGCAGCTACTTCCACTTGGAGCCTCAATTCACTTTTCTCCTGTCAAACATTCTCTCTTCCTTTTCTGCGTTCTGAAAACTGTAATTTCCTCCTATATGTTTGAGTTTAAATAACCAGGTAACTCCACCAAGACAGTATGATTTGACACAGCAATTTTGGATTGAACAGAGCTTCTTATCTGTTCCCATCACCAATTAACATTCATGGGGCTCCTCTTTTCTGCTTGGATAAGCCCATTGAATTATCTATGTCATAAATGGATATGTTAGCTATTAGTTAGCTCACCCCTAAAGTATGGAAATCAAATTTGGTCTTCAATATTTAATTACCTTTCAATTCCCTGTATGGAAATGTGATGTTAATAAGAATGATATATTGAGATTCGTCTGAATGTTAAGAATCTGGGGACATACTTTACAATTTTGGGACTGCATGCATAACAGAGGTATTATGTTTGACAAATGTATTCATATATTGTATATTTTAATACTTCCTTTTTATATTCATGTGATTCTCCTCGTTCTACTGAACTCAAATCTATTTTTATTTTTTCAAATCAGGGATACGGTTTCAAAGTTGTAGCCAAAACTCTGTTTCTCGTTTGTCACTTTAAATACATTGTTTTGTGAAGCACGCATTAGTGCACAATCCAACTGGAATTGCATTGGTTGCTCGCACCAGTTTTACCAGAACCATCTGCTGTCATTAAAAAATACCCCCTATAAATAGGCTCCTTTAGTGGAACAGGCACATTTTACATGAGGCCTAATTTCTCTGCCGAGGCCGAAGCTTCCTAAACCAATTGTCTTCTAATTACCCTCTCTTCGCTGCCCCCTTTGCTGAGAGCTATATTCCACTCAAACTGCAATGGCCCTAAATATGATAGGTTTTCATGTGCGCATGCAAAGGGCTATTGTGTACATGCATGTGAAAGGATGTGGAGTGCATGTATGTGAGAAGTTGAGTGTGCTTTTGTGAATATTTGGTGTGCATGCATGTGAAAGGCTATATAGTTTGTGTGCCTGAAAAGATATGGTGCATGCGAAGGCTAGGTGTACACATGTAAGACTGAGTTCTGTGTTCATGTGAAAGTCTGCATTGTTCATGCAAAACTGCGATGTCATGGTATGTTTTGGTGCATGTATTGTCCATGTTACCATTTGGACACCTTCTTAATTCAATGACTGCACCAAAAGCTAAGATTATGGTTAGCCCATCTCTTGCCAGGTTCTATAGTCCGGACCATCCGTCTGAGGCTTAGGCTTGTCTTTTTTAATGAATGCACATGCCACGTGATGGGATCTTGATGTGCATGCAGGGATCCAACTTTCATGCCAAACGTTAACTTTGCTTTTCATTGAAAGTTGCCCGCTTTATCATTTGTGTGGCTGTGCAAAACAATACATCACGCCTCCCCTAATTTGCATATGTTTTAACATTGCTGGAAGTAATACCATAGAAAATATGTAGTCTTAGATACTCAAACAGATGATGGTAAATTACATTACAAAAAGTTTCTAAAAGTAAGCCAAGAGACAAATAAATTTGATGTGCAGACTAAGGAGTGGCATTATCATTATTATATATGAAGCAGTCCCTTGAGTGAGCATTTTGGTGTAACACACACACGTCAACTGAATTACTTATAGGCACTTCTAATTTGGGCAGATAACACACAGTGAGAAAATATTACTTGCCAAGAATCACACACTTTAGTTCATTGTGAAGCCGCGAATTGAGAACAGTCTGCAACATAAGGCCCTTAACCTAATATCTTCCCAGCTTTAGTTGGTAGAAATAGTTTTTGGTTTTTAAGAATGCTTTGTTTCGTAGAGATGTTATCACCCAAGCTGAAAAATATATAAATCCATATAGAAATATGTTAAGAACAAATAGTATGGTTGTAGCTTTATGTTCCCTTTCTTGAATGGAAAAGTACAAGAATGCAAAGTAATGTGAAGCTAAAAATGTCCTATGAGTTTGGGAAATGTACGTTTAAGATTTAGACACACATTAAAAGGTATTGTATGATAGGAAACCTTCTTGAAGTCATTGTTTAACAGAATCTTGCTTGCTATTGCATATATGTGAAGGGAAAGTGAACCATTACTAATAAGGAGCTTCCCATTTAAATTGTCTGCGGATAACATAGTGTGTTAACTATTTGCGAGGCACTAGTGGGAAGCCCTGTTGAATTAACAAGGGTGGCTGGGTCCGGTTCCATGTTAAAAAAAAAAGGCATCCTCCTCATAGCACCAGTGGCAAAACAAGCCTGCGAGGTCCCTAGGCCCTCTGCTGCCATTCAGGGGCACATGCCTTGTACTGGTCCAAATTGTAAAGTAAGCATATACAAATTTGCCAATCATATACGTTGAATTGCTAAATGCTAAAATGCTAAAATAGAAGTATAGTTTATTCCATTTCCCTTTCACATGTCAGCATAAATACATAAACCGCTTTGAATTAGCAATTACATTTGTCAGTAAAAGATTTGGGTAATTCATAGAATTTCGCAGAAAAGTGTCGCAAGCGATTGTCTGCGCCAGGCGCGTGCGCTAAAACCGATTTCCGCGCACAGCGTATTCATGGATTTTAGGCTCCCAAACCAGCCGTGGCGCAGAGTATCGCAGCGACCCTGCAGCAGCGCCAGTAACGCCCCCAAGAACGCCCTCGCGCAAGGAAAAGCCATCAAAATCGCTAAATCATCGCAAAGGGCTGCGCTAACTCTGGACCAGTTTACAGGGCTGCCAAACAAGGAACGCAAAGCGGGTAACGTTTATATCAGGGGTACGCGGGAAGTTTTACACGCAATTAGCCAGGGTACGTGTATTACAGGGGTACGCGGGAAGTTTTACACGCGATTGGCCAGGGTACGTGTATTACAGGGGTACGCGTGAAGTTTTACACGCGATTAGCCAGGGTACGTGTATTACAGGGGTACGCGGGAATTATCACACGCGATTTGGCTGGGTACGTGTGTTACAGGGGTACGCGGGAAGTTTTACACGCGATTTGGCTGGGTACGTGTATTACAGGGGTGCGCAGGAATTATCACACGCGATTTGGCCAGGTACGTGTATTACAGGGGTGCGCGGGAATTATCACACGCGATTTGGCTGGGTACGTGTATTACAGGGGTGCGCGGGAAGTTACACACGAGATTAGGCTGGTTGGGTCCTCACAGGTGTTCCCTGTACACCCTCCACGGCCCCTGCAGGCAGCCCACAAAACAGGGGACTACCCTGCACACCTGCTCATGTCCCCCAGCACCAGCACCCCCCAGCACTGTGGGCCACCCTCCACCAGGCCCCCACTCATGTCCCCTTGCACCCCCACCCCCCAGCAGTCATGGGGCAGCCTCCACCAGGCCCCCACTCATGTCCCCTTGCACCCCACCCCCCAGCAGTCATGGGGCACCCTCCACCAGGCCCCCACTCATGTCCCCTATCACCCCCACCCCACAGCCACCAGGGGCAGCCTCCACCAGGCCCCCACTCATGTCCCCTATCACCACCACCCCCCAGCAGTGCAGGGGCACCCTCCACCAGGCCCCACTCATGTCTCCCACCCCCCACCACCTCCAGCACTGAGGGGCACCCTCCACCAGGCCCCCATTCATGTCTCCCACCCACCCCACCCCCCAGCACTGTGGGGAACCCTCCACCAGGCCCCCACCCATGTCTACCACCACCCCCACCCCCCAGCAGTACAGGGGCAGCCTCCACCAGGCCCCCACTCATGTCCCCTATCAACCCCACCCCCCAGCCACCATGGGCAGCCTCCACCAGGCCCCCACTCATGTCCCCTTGCACCCCCACCCCCCAGCAGTCATGGGGCACCCTCCACTAGGCCCCCACTCATGTCCCCTATCACCCCCAGCCCCCAGCCACCAGGGGCAGCCTCCACCAGGCACCCACTCATGTCCCCTATCACCCCCACCCCCCAGCAGTGCAGGGGCAGCCTCCACCAGGCCCCCACTCATGTCTCCCACCACCCCCACCCCCCAGCATCCAGGGGCAGCCTCCACCAGGCCCCCACTCATGTCTCCCACCACCCCCACACCCCAGCAGTGCAGGGGCAGCCTCCACCAGGCCCCCACTCATGTTTCCCACCACCCCCACACCCCAGCCACCAGGGGCAGCCTTCACCAGGCACCCACTCATGTCCCCCTGCACCCCCACCCCCCAGCAGTGCAGGGGCACCCTCCACCAGGCCCCCACTCATGTCCCCCTGCACACCCACCCCCCAGCAGTGCAGGGGCCCCCTCCACCAGGCCCCCACTCATGTCTCCCACCACCCCCATCCCCCAGCCACCAGGGGCAGCCTCCACCAGGCCCCCACTCATGTCTCCCACCACCCCCACCCCCCAGCAGTGCAGGGGCAGCCTCCACCAGGCCCCCACTCATGTCTCCCACCACCCCCACCCCCCAGCATCCAGGGGCACCCTCCACCAGGCCCCCACTCATGTCTCCCACCACCCCCACCCCCCCAGCAGTGTGGGGCAGCCTCCACCAGGCTCCCACCCATGTCTCCCACCACCCCCACCCCCCAGCCACCAGGGGCAGCCTCCACCAGGCCCCCACTCATGTCTCCCACCACCCCCACCCCCCAGCACTGTGGGGCACCCTCCATCAGGCCCCCACCCATGTCTACCACCACCCCCACCCCCCAGCAGTGCAGGGGCAGCCTCCACCAGGCCCCCACTCATGTCCCCTATCACCCCCACCCCCCAGCCACCATGGGCAGCCTCCACCAGGCCCCCACTCATGTCCCCTTGCACCCCCACCCCCCAGCAGACATGGGGCACCCTCCACCAGGCCCCCACTCATGTCCCCTATCACCCCCACCCCCCAGCCACCAGGGGCAGCCTCCACCAGGCCCCCACTCATGTCTCCCACCACCCCCACCCCCCAGCATCCAGGGGCAGCCTCCACCAGGCCCCCACTCATGTCTCCCACCACCCCCACCCCCCAGCAGTGCAGGGGCAGCCTCCACCAGGCCCCCACTCATGTCTCCCACCACCCCCACCCCCCAGCCACCAGGGGAAGCCTCCACCAGGCACCCACTCATGTCCCCCTGCACCCCCACCCCCCAGCAGTGCAGGGGCACCCTCCACCAGGCCCCCACTCATGTCCCCCTGCACCCCCACCCCCCAGCAGTGCAGGGGAACCCTCCACCAGGCCCCCACTCATGTCTCCCACCACCCCCACCCCCCAGCCACCAGGGGCAGCCTCCACCAGGCCCCCACTCATGTCTCCCACCACCCCCACCCCCCAGCAGTCCAGGGGCAGCCTCCACCAGGCCCCCACTCATGTCTCCCACCCCCCCACCCCCCAGCATCCAGGGGCACCCTCCACCAGGCCCCCACTCATGTCTCCCACCACCCCCACCCCCCCCAGCAGTGTGGGGCAGCCTCCACCAGGCTCCCACCCATGTCTCCCACCACCCCCACCCCCCAGCCACCAGGGGGAGCCTCCAACAGGCCCCATCTCATGTCTCCCACCACCCCCACCCCCCAGCACTGTGGGGCACCCTCCACCAGGCCCCCACCCATGTCTACCACCACCCCCACCCCCAGCAGTGCAGGGGCAGCCTCCACCAGGCCCCCACTCATGTCCCCTATCACCCCCACCCCCTAGCCACCATGGGCAGCCTCCACCAGGCCCCCACTCATGTCCCCTTGCACCCCTACCCCCCAGCAGTCATGGGGCACCCGCCACCAGGCCCCCACTCATGTCGCCCACCACCCCCACCCCCCAGCAGTGCAGGGGCAGCCTCCACCAGGCCCCCACTCATGTCTCCCACCACCCTCACCCCCCAGCCACCAGGGGCAGCCTCCACCAGGCACCCACTCATGTCCCCCTGCACCCCCATCCCCCAGCAGTGCAGGGGCACCCTCCACCAGGCCCCCACTCATGTCTCCCACCACCCCCACCCCCCAGCCACCAGGGGCAGCCTCCACCAGGCCCCCACTCATGTCTCCCATCACCCCCACCCCCACCCCCCAGCAGTGCAGGGGCAGCCTCCACCAAGCCCCCACTCATGTCTCCCACCACGCCCACCCCCCAGCATCCAGGGGCACCCTCCACCAGGCCCCCACTCATGTCTCCCACCACCCCCACCCCTCCAGCAGTGTGGGGCAGCCTCCACCAGGCTCCCACCCATGTCTCCCACCACCCCTACCCCCCAGCCACCAGGGGCAGCCTCCACCAGGCCCCATCTCATGTCTCCCACCACCCCCACCCCCCAGCACTGTGGGGCACCCTCCACCAGGCCCCCACCCATGTCTACCACCACCCCCACCCCCCAGCAGTGCAGGGGCAGCCTCCACCAGGCCCCCACTCATGTCCCCTATCACCCCCACCCCCAGCCACCATGGGCAGCCTCCACCAGGCACCCACTCATGTCCCCCTGCACCCCCACCCCCCAGCAGTGCAGGGGCACCCTCCACCAGGCTCCCACTCATGTCCCCCTGCACCCCCACCCCCCAGCAGTGCAGGGACACCCTCCACCAGGCCCCCACTCATGTCTCCCACCAACCCCACCCCCCAGCCACCAGGGGCAGCCTCCACCAGGCCCCCACTCATGTCTCTCACCACTCCCACCCCCCAGCAGTGCAGGGGCAGCCTCCACCAGGCCCCCACTCATGTCTCCCACCACCCCCACCCCCCAGCATCCAGGGGCACCCTCCACCAGGCCCCCACTCATGTCTCCCACCACCCCCACCCCCCAGCAGTGTGGGGCAGCCTCCACCAGGCTCCCACCCATGTCTCCCATCAACCCCACCCCCCAGCCACCAGGGGCAGCCTCCACCAGGCCCCCACTCATGTCTCCCACCACCCCCACCCCCCAGCACTGTGGGGCACCCTCCACCAGGCCCCCACCCATGTCTACCACCACCCCCACCCCCCAGCAGTGCAGGGGCAGCCTCCACCAGGCCCCCACTCATGTCCCCTATCACCCCCACCCCCCAGCCACCATGGGCAGCCTCCACCAGGCCCCCACTCATGTCCCCTTGCACCCCCACCCCCCAGCAGTCATGGGGCACCCTCCACCAGGCCCCCACTCATGTCTCCCACCACCCCCACCCCCCAGCAGTACAGGGGCAGCCTCCACCAGGCCCCCACTCATGTCTCCCACCACCCCCACCCCCCAGCCACCAGGGGCAGCCTCCACCAGGCACCCACTCATGTCCCCCTGCACCCCCACCCCCCAGCAGTGCAGGGGCACCCTCCACCAGGCCCCCACTCATGTCCCCCTGCACCCTCACCCCCCAGCAGTGCAGGGGCACCCTCCACCAGGCCCCCCTCATGTCTCCCACCACCCCCACCCCCCAGCCACCAGGGGCAGCCTCCACCAGGCCCCCACTCATGTCTCCCACCACCCCCACCCCCCAGCAGTGCAGGGGCAGCCTCCACCAGGCCCCCACTCATGTCTCCCACCACCCCCACCCCCCAGCATCCAGGGGCACCCTCCACCAGGCCCCCACTCATGTCTCAAACCACCCCCACCCCCCCAGCAGTGTGGGGCAGCCTCCACCAGGCTCCCACCCATGTCTCCCACCACCCCCACCCCCAGCCACCAGGGGCAGCCTCCACCAGGCCCCCACTCATGTCTCCCACCACCCCCACCCCCCAGCACTGTGGGGCACCCTCCACCAGGCCCCCACCCATGTCTACCACCACCCCCACCCCCCAGCAGTGCAGGGGCAGCCTCCACCAGGCCCCCACTCATGTCCCCTATCACCCCCCACCCCCCAGCCACCATGGGCAGCCTCCACCAGGCCCCCACTCATGTCCCCTTGCACCCCCACCCCCAGCAGTCATGGGGCACCCTCCACCAGGCCCCCACTCATGTCCCCTATCACCCCCACCCCCCAGCCACCAGGGGCAGCCTCCACCAGGCACCCACTCATGTCCCCTATCACCCCCACCCCCCAGCCACCAGGGGCAGCCTCCACCAGGCCCCCACTCATGTCTCCCACCACCCCCACCCCCCAGCATCCAGGGGCAGCCTCCACCAGGCCCCCACTCATGTCCCCCTGCCCACAGGCCCTGACAATCCTCAAGCATGTGCCTCATGGCCAGCCACCACAGCCCAAAGACACAACCAAGTATTACATGTGCCCATGATACTACTCCAATGGAAACAATGTAAATCAACACATGTGTCTCACACACACACAATGGTTGCAAGTGAACCTGAAAACCCATATCATGACATGCATGAAAACAATGAGATGAAACCACACATTGAAGAATGAAAAAGTCCAAATAATGTATTATATACAACAGCAATGGCAATCAAAATTAACCAAAATACACAAGTAAAAAAATAACAAAATTAAGCTGGCTGTCCCTTTTCAAATTAAAATCAATAAATGATAATCCAAAAAAATATCTTCCAAAGTTTAAGTCCATGAAAAGGAAATGAAGGGAAAAAAGAAATAGAAAACCATTGCTCCATGGGAAAAAATATTCATAGTAAAAAAAATATCCATATCCAAAGTCCAACTATGTACAAAGTATTCAGGGTCCATCATCCCAAGAGAAGAAATGAAACCTACCAAAAAACCTATCTAAAATGGAACTATATACAAAAGGTGGAGCAGTGTCCGTCGACTCCAAATAAAAATAAACTACAAAGGAAACCTATCACTAAATAACTATATACAATGACGGCAGGCCAGTCCAGCGGCTCACTTAGTGGTGTTCCGGGCCAGGGCATCACCGAACTCCTCGTCTATGTCCCGGAGGCGGTCCTGTTCCATGGCCCCGAGGGTCCGCAGGGACGCCGACATGTTCGCCTCCAACTCCCTGCGGATTGCCTCGAGGCACTCGGCCCGCCTCAGGGCCCTCCGCATGGAGTTCTCCGCCCTGACCATCGTGAGCCGCGCCTCTACCGTCTGCCGCCGCTCCGCATCTATGGCGTGGCCCAACCGCTGCTACACGGAAGACACTTCCCGTCCAGGGTCCTCCTGCCCTCCGGCCGATGCCTGCCCCTCCGATGTTGAAGGCCCCGAGCTATCGTGGCTCCCACCTACAGCCTCCTGCTGCTGCAGCTGCTGCTGTCCATGTGCCCTGTCCGATGGTGCCTGCACATCCTCCTCCAGCTGGGGTGCAGTCGTTGATGTGGCCACCCCTGCTGGACGTCCGACTCCCGACTGTGGCAGGGATCTGTTGTCCACCAGCCTGGCCGCACGGTCGGAGGCAGCTCCACAGGGCACCCAGGTGACACATGGGTGGGAAGATGGCATGGAGGACAACTGGGGCATAGGGGGTTCTGTGGAGAAGGGGGTCGGAACAAGGTCCAGGAAACGGAGGAATCCAGCCCTGGTGAGCTGTGCCAGTGGGTCAACGCGGTCAACGAGCCATGCGAGAAGACGTGCAGACTCATCATGAAAAGACTGCAGGTCAGCTCGCATGGCCCGTTGACGCAACGCCACCCCACCCTGGACAGGCTCAACCTGGTTCAGGATAGCCACATCCGCAGGGAGAGGAAGGCCAGGTGTTGTAAGCCAATCCTCTCCCTGAGAACGGGTCTGGAGGTAGGCATCCCCGCTGGTGCAAGATGATGCAGTGACAGGAGCAGGGACAGGATTGCACACAGGCACCTCCGCGGCGGCCTGTGCTGCCTCCTGTCCCTGATCCTGCACTGCACCACTAGCACCAGTGGAATCCCCACCTCCAGACCCCGCCACTGTCGCTTGCACGGCCTCCTCCTCCACCAAACCCCCCACCAATCTGGATGACTCCGTGCCATCTTCCTCCGTTGGGCCCTGTGGGGGTCCCAGCTGTCCCTTCTGCGGCCTGGGACGTGGCACCGGACTCCTCACTCCCCGATGAGATCACAACCTGGGAGGGGATCCTGGCCTTTCGTCTCCGGCTGGTGGTGCGACCCCTGCCGCTGTGCTCCATAGCACCTTCTCCGCCCTCTTCATCAGTTGATGCTGCAGACAGGGAGAAAGAAAACACAGGCATCAGGGCACTGTAAAATGGACTCATACACACATGACAGTTATACATGAGTGGCATTGGTAAACCTCAGACATGGCATCACAATCCCCAACACACATGTCATTTCAACTTGCACACATGAGCCATACCACAGCCATATTGCAACAGCCAGCACCATCCATTCACATACAATAGCATGAGCAGCCAAAGGTCATCCACACATCACATGCAACATAGGGAGTACACTACACATGCACACACAACACAAAACTTGCATGCATGTGTACACCTCCGCCAACTGTCGCAGTGTTTTGATCGACATCCATGTCACACCTGACAATCATTCCTCCACATCCTGTGCCATGCAAGCCCACACACACAAGCACCATCCATGTGTCACACATGAGACCCCTCGCATGTGTCACCCTCACGGCCCTGTACACTCCCCCTACTTGGCCACATAAAAATACATGTTCAACCTGAACACTCCTGGCACACCACCACACGCACAGCTTACAATCAATATGCATGTACACTTACCGCTCGACTCTAGACGGGTCTGCTTCTCAAGGACCTGGATGTGGAGCGCTGGGGGTATGCGTTCCAGGACCCTCATCTGATCTTCCGACAAGTGGCCCCGGCGCCATAGCATTCGCTGCATTCAGGAGGCGCCGGGCCTTGTTGAGGGTCCTGGACCTGAAGTCCTCCCAGCGCTTCCTGACACGTTCGTAGTCGCGGACTGCCACCTCCTCCACGTTGATGGCAGTCACGATGTCCATCCAGATCTGAGTCCGTCCTTCCTTGTCGGTGCGCAACCTTCCGAAGAGGGCATCATACTGCCCCAGGACATGCTCCACCAGGACACCAACTTCGGTGGCAGTGAAGCTGGTGCCCCTCTGCCTCCTTGGCCGGGGGTTGCCACTGGTGCCAGATGTTGCAGTGCCCGACATGGCAACCCCAGAGGCAGGAGTGGGTGGGCAACTGGGTCCTGGGGCTGGGCTGTGGGGCGATGGAAAAGCAGTCGGGAGTCTTCGGTTCCAGCAGGGGTGGTCAGAGCAACAGCACCCCTGGCTGATGTGCAGGCAGCAAATGGCAGGGCACGTGGGCAGCAGGCAGTCAGGCAGCAGCAGATGGCAGGTGGGAGCGTGCTCAGGGCTCTGGGGGGCAGTAATTTGGCCTTCTGGGCAGGAGCGTGGTCTTCCGTGTGTGAACGCGTGGCCAGCTTGATACAGAGTGATTTTGCACGTGAAAATCCAACACGTCTGCGTGTAATTCGAGGAAAGGCCCTTAGCGCGTAAACGTGTCACCAGCATATACGCGTCTATGAAGTCACGTGCACGTTGAATAGGGCACACATTGGAAATGTTGCGTGTTAAAAAAATGAAAGACACGTCCGAGTGTCAAAGCGTGTAATTGGTGGAAATGGCCTTAGCGCGTACACGCGGAAGTGACAAAGCGTGTAATTGGTGGAAATGGCCCTACACGCAGAAGTGACAAAGCGTGTAATTGGTGGAAATGGCCTTAGTGCGTACACGCGGAAGTGACAAAGCGTGTAATTGGTGGAAATGGCCCTACACGCAGAAGTGACAAAGCGTGTAATTGGTGGAAATGGCCTTAGCGCGTACCTGGGCAGTGACAAAGCGTGTAATTGTTGGAAATGGCCCTACACGCAGAAGTGACAAAGCGTGTAATTGGTGGAAATGGCCCTAGCGCGTACACGCCGCGTAAGTGACGCTGGATGTGTGGGCCTGCATAAAAGGTACGTGTAGAACACCATTTCCTTGTACGTGCTTTTCGTGGAGAGCGAGTGGGTGAATTCTGTACTTCTTGTCGTTTCACACGCGATTTACTTCACAGCGTTTCAAGTTCATACTCCCTGTTACCTCTGACAGTTTTTTCTCTTTTTTCTCTTTTTCTGGTTTTCCTGGGCCTGTTCCCTCAAACAGTGTTCCCTTCTACTGTTGTCCTGTCTCCTCAGACAGCGTACAAATCTTCTTTTGGCGGGGGTGTTGCCAACCAAACGCGCTTCTTTTTCACGCTCTTTTTCCTGGCAGACGGTGAGTCACGCACGTATCTAACATCTGTGCTTGCCCCGTGTGTAGCCTACCCCTTCAGAGGTCATTTTAGGCTGCGTGTGACACGCATACGTTCATTCTTGTGTTACTGGGTGCCACAGCGTAGTGCAGGTTTTTTTTCCGCACACGTGGTCTAGGAGGGATTGCGTGCACGTCATCGCCCTTTTTTGGGCTTCCTGTGCGTTGCGTGACCCGTCATCTTTCCCCAGGGGTCACATTAAGCCTTGCTAGAGCACTAGGGTACAATTACCATCTGGTACCCAACCCCTTTGACCCCCAATTGCCCAGGACAATAGTTTACAGCCACTCCCATACGCACATTAACATCAGTGCCATGGTTGGGAGGCGAGGAATCCGTAAGGGTGGCAAAGGTGGACGAGCCACAAGTGGTGGCCGTGGTGGATCCGGTAGGGGACGTGGTCGTTACTTGCAGGGTGACCCTGTCCCCCCATGTGTGGAGGACCAGTCAAGGGCACCCATAATCCCCCCCCCCCTGGTTGAGGCTGATGTGGCTGACACCATCCATGCTCAGCCCTTGTTGGAACAGCCCATTGTGGCACCAGACCTGGCTGACTCCATGGCTGACTTCCAGGTCAGCAGACCTATGACGCGTGCGCCGGTGCACATTGATGTCATCAGGCCACGTGGATCAGGGGCAGCAAGGTCATCTGCTGCCCCAAGTAGGCAGGGTGGAGAGGCTGTAGGGGCAGCTGCGGCTCCATCCACCCCAGCTCTCACACACCCAGCCAGGATAGTGTCGGTCCTAGTCCATCCTGCTGACATTCCCCTTGACACCATTACACTTGAGCCAATGCCTGCACCAACTCCCATGCTGAGTGTGCAATCCCACACTCCTGATACAGAGTCCACCACGGCTCCTGCCCCTAGTGTCCAGAGCGGTGTAGGACACTCAGGATCACCACCACCTTCCAAGCGGAAGAGGAAGAGTGCTCGTCTGGCACAGGCTGATGCCCCAGACACGGCTACACAGTCCGGCCCGTCGAGGAAGCCCAGCTTCACGGATGTCGAACTGAATGCACTTGTCGAGTATGTGTCCGCACATGATAACGAGATGGTCATTGTTGCAGGATCCAAGACCACACCTGCACAACGCCAGGCACACTGGCAGACCGTTGCGGACATTGCAATTGCCCTTGGAATCGTGAGGCGCACAGCCAATGATTGCTATAATCGCTGGAATGACCTAAAGCGCAGGGCAAAGAATAAGCTGCCCTCAAGTCATGCCGCAACTCTAGTGACTGGAGGTGGGTCTCCAGTAGAAGACATGGAACTCACTCCACATGAGTCAGTCGCTGGGACCTACGTCATGGAGGAACAGATCCAAGGTGTGGGAGATCTGCCTGATTATGAGGCATTGTCCGGTGAGTGCACATGCATGTGTGTGTCATCCATGTGCATGGTTTGTGTGTGAGGGCTTCTGTTTGTGTGCCAGGTGAGGGTGTGTACGCCTGAGTCGTTTGGGTCACCCATGTGCTTCATGCAATACATTCTGCGCAGCAGCATTTGGCCATAGCAGTATCCCTTCTGCCAACAGTAGACATATAGCCCAACAGCACGCCAGTTGCCCTTGAAGTGTCACCTTGCACCAACATTGTTGCTTATTTTTCACTGTTCATTCAGGCAGATTGTTTGCATTCCACCACTTTTACTAGGCATTTCTCAGTCCTCTAGTCACGTGTCTGACATGGCTATGGTAAAGTGGAGTGACTTTGTTACCTGGATATCATTTCTTTAGACATGTCCCTGTGCAATCGGACCATTTTGGACTGGCAGCTCCAGGTGAAAAATCAGACCTGTTTGAATTAGAAAAGCTATTACATGAGGGAACCTGACTGAATGAATAAGTGCTGCCCTCCTCTCCATCTTCACTCAATAGCAATGGTACATGCCATCGGTGTGATGGCATGTGTATTTCACCTGGCAATCACAGGCCAATGTGTGATGCCACTGCTAGGCAGCATGCAGCAAATGTGTTCATCTTCCATCTTGGTGTCATCAATGTGTGCCATTTGCCTCCCCTTCATACGCAGTGAGGGTGCATGCATGGGAGGGTTTTAGTCATGTGGGACATGTGTCAATCAAGTAATGGTTCTGTTGCTTCTCAGCCCTCATTGTGTGCCATGGTGCTAATGCCTGTTTCCATTTGTTTGCTTTTATGTCTTTGCAGGGGAAGACGCACCTGATACTGCTGGGGTTGTGGAGATGGTGCAGACCCAGGAGGGATCCGAGGGCCGACCGACCACCAGTGAGGGACGTGGTGTGGTGGTGGGTGAGAACCCACAACTGCTGCAGGTCGTGCTCTCAAGGGGTGTCTCTGGCTGCACCTCCCCCGAGCTGTACTCAGGTGTTGATTCGGATGATGAGACCTACGTGCCGTTGCAGGTGAGTGTTCCTGGGAGGGATTCTGTTCTGTCCCACCCACCTGCACCAGGGTCAGAACCCTCAATGGGGATGTCAGTGTTGGCAGCTACGCCTTTGGTGGTTACGGATGCAGGGTCACACTCCGTGACATCTGATCCTGTTCCTGGGCCAGCAGATCAGAGGGGGAATGCAGTCCTGCAGCCTCAGGCAGTGCCGTCACAGCAAGGCGCAGTTCACCTTGCCCCAGACAGGTGTGGTGCCCGCTGACGTGGTGGCCGTACGCCACCTGGCAATACCGCATGGGAGCAATCCATTTACGGTATGGCAACCCAACAGGCAGCATCATCAGAGATGATGGCTCAGGCCATGGATAGGGTGGCCACTTCCATTGTCCCCCCCGAAAGGCTGATGGAGCGACTACAGCAGGCAACCGACTCCATCTGCCAGTCACACAGGGAGGACATGTTGGCGTCCAACAGGGACAGGCGGGCGGCACTGGCGACTCTGCAGGAAGCCATCTCCATAGAGTCCCAGGGCCACAGGGAAGCCCTGAGGCTGGAACTCCTTCACCTCAGGACGACTCTTGTTGAGCTTGAGGCTTCAACAAACCGAAGGACAGAACAGCAGCTGGAGCGTCTCACCCGTACGCTCTCAGCTGAGATGCAGGAAACTAGGGCGGAGGTCCGGGCATCCCGTGAGTTGTTGCATGGGGACCTCCGCACACTCATCCTCCAGAACGAGACCTACCACACCTGCATGCTTGCAGCCATGGAGGAACAGACTAGGGCCTTGCGTGGGCTGCCTCCCATAGTGCAACCACCTCCGGATGCAGCTGCACAGGGTGATAATAGCGACAGCAGTGATACTCCCACAATAGGGTAGCCGTGTGGGCCATGAGCCCATCGAGGTGTTTTTTTTTCGCAAGATCCACACAGGTGGGTTTTGGTGTGCACCCTGTCCTCGGACCTCCTGGGTGGCCTCCCCAACCCCCCCCGGGCCCATTAATGGCCATTTCTGATTTTTTTTTTTTCATTTTTCTTTTTTTTTTGGGACAATGTGTTGCCTTGTGTGGCTCCCGTGGGCATACGCTGCATTGTGGCTGGGCACATGCAGGCTTGTCATGTATTTGGTTCAGATGCTTGGGTTTATGTCACACACACCCCTCCTGCTTCCCGTTTCCATGGGCTTGCAAAGGGTGTGCCCAAGTGACATTGACGTACATGGTGACATTGGACTCCCACTACATGTGTGGGCAGTCTAGTCAATACTGTGTATACATTCCTAGTGCATATTGCTGTTGTGTTGTACACTGCATGTTACATTGATGTGTAACTCATCATCCGTGTCTACCTCCTAATTTGCAGGTCCTTTCCTCATGTCTACACAAGGCCCTCTACTTTGGAGATGGGGTCCATGTTGGCAGCAGTGCACCTACAACTCTACATGGCAGCAACACCATACAGTTGGAAGTGGTGGGAGTGCAGGCATTTCCAGGTGGTGAGACTACTAATTCCTTACATTCGTAATGTCATGTTAATGGTAGTTTTGAGGGTCAGTAGATGATAAGTGTTTTTGCTAAATACCTGCTCAAGTGTGTTGTTGGTCCTGCATTACTGTGAACATTTCAGGTGTCGCGAGTTTTAATTAGGGACGCTGTACATTGTGACACTTGTATCATGTTGTGGGGATTACTTTGTTTACCTGCACATAGCATGACATGGCACGGTGTGTCGTGTGGCGGTGCTGGGGATGGGTTGGGTGACATGGCACTGTCCTCATGTTGCATTTTGCAAGTGGGTGTTCATTTTAGCTGCATGAATGTGTTTTTTCACGAAACTGCATTGGTGGTGTCTGTGTAGGTAGGGATGCACACATTGTAACACTTCCAGGTGAACAATCTCAGGCTGATATGGTTTTGACGGTTGATTCTCCAGACATTCAGGATCAGTGTCAGGCTGAGTCATCATTGATTGTCAGATGGTATGTGCCAGGGCAGTGTGTACTCCACAGGGGTGTGATTTCTATGTGAAGTAATTAGCCACTAGCTGTGTACGGGCTGCCTCCCCCCGTGCCCTTTCCCCTCCCACGCGCAGCGGGCGTGCATGTGGTTGGGGATGTGGGGGCACCACCATGTCCACAGGCAGGCCCCGGCGTGTTGCAACGTTGTGCAGGACACATGCTGCCACTATGATCCTGCACACTACTGGGGGAGTGTATAACAGCTGCCCACCAGAACGGACAAGGGAGTGAAAGCGTGACTTACGCACTCCGAATGTGCGCTCCACTATGCCCCGGGTTGCAATGTGGGCTGTGTTATATCTTACCTCGGGTGGCTTGGTGGGGTTCCGAATTGGCGTCATCATGTGGGGGCTGAGAGGGTAGGCACTGTCCCCTGTGGAGGTGGTGATTGATATCATTGGTGGGGTTGTGACCTTGCTCAGTATCTGACATGCATGCATGTGCAGTGGCATTCATACTCACCAAGCAGCCATGTATCGCCATGCCGCCCAGCTTCTAGGTCCCGGCTTAGGGTGGACATTCGGTAAATGAAGCTGTTGTGGGTGGACCCGGGATAGTTGGCATATACTGAGGTGATGATTCCCTTGGCATTACATACTACCTGCACGTTGATGGAATGCCGGTGCTTGTGGTTCCTATAGATGTGCTCAGATGCCCTGGGGGGACGTAGAGCCACATGGGTGCAGTCGATGGCACCTAGCACTTTGGGGAATCGTGCCACACCGTAAAAATCCAGGGCAGCAGCATGCCTTTCTGCATGTGTTCTGGGCAGGTATATGTGCCTGCGGACTGATGGGCGTGCAGTGATGATGTTCAAGACCTGGTGTAGGCAGCGTGACTGCGTGGCCTGTGACACCCCACCCACTATGGCACTTGTCCGCTGAAATGATCCAGTGGCTAAGAAGTGCAGTACATTGAGGACCTTCTCCAGGGGGCTGAGTGCTTGGGAGCACAGGGTGGGTGATGTGAGGTCATCCTCCCACTCACTCACCAGGTCCAGTATTATGTGTGGTGGAAACCTGTACCTCCCATACACCTGGTCATCAGGCATGCCGAAAAGGCTGGTTCTGGGTGTGAATATTCTGGCCCTGACTATCCTCCTCCTCCTCCTCTGGTAGCCCACGGCCACTGCTGCTAGGAACGGTATATTCATCCTGGCGTCTGAGCTTGTTTTTTTTTGCGCGCAAATTTATGCGTCGCGGGTCGACGTATGCCTGCTTCCTACTGGCGTACGTGTTTCTTTGCGCGTGTTGTAGGCGAGCGTGCAAAACTTCCCGCGCACCCCTGAAATCCAGTACCCAGGCCAATAGCGTGTGGAAATTCCCGCGCACCCCGGAATACATGTGCGCTGATGTACTCGCGTGTGAAACTTCCCGTGCACCCCTGAAATCCAGTACCCAGGCCAATAGCGTGTGGAAATTCCCGCGCACCCCGGAATACACGTGCGCTGATGTACTCGCGTGTGTAAGTGCCCGCGCACCCCTGAAATACACGTACATAGGCCAATCGCGTGTACGTGCACTTTTGTCCAATTACACGCGATGACACTCTGACGTGCAGTCTTTCCACGTGTGCTCCGTCATCACGTGCTATGAGGGAAACACCCGTGCGGGTCACGTCACAGATGCGCTTACGCGCTGAGGGCCTTTGGTCCAATAGAATCGCGTATGCGTGCTGACGCGCTTACGCGCTAAGGGCCTTTCCTCGAATTTCATACTGACGTGCAGGATTTTCACGTGCCAAATCACTCCGTATCAAGCTGGCCACGCGAAAACACACGGAAGACCACGCTCCTGCCCAGAAGGCCGAATTACTGCCCCCCAGTGCCCCGAGCAGCCTCCCACGTGCCATCTGCTGCTGCTGCCTGCCTGCCTGCTGCCACCGTGCCCTGCCATTTGGTGCCTGCACATCAGCCATCTGCAGGGGTCCAGTTGCTGTGTCCACCCCTGCTGGAACTGAAGACTCCCGACTGGGATAACATTGCTCCACAGCCCAGCCCCAGGACCCAGTTGCCCACCCACTCCTGCCTCTGGGGTTGCCATGTCGGGCACTTCCACATCTGGCACCAGTGGCAACCCCAGGCCAGAGGGGCAGAGGGGCACCAGCTTCACTGCCACCGAAGTTGGTGTCCTGGTGGAGCATGTCCTGGGGCAGTATGATGCCCTCTTTGGATCGTCCCGCGCCAGCAAGGAAGGACGGGAGAGGATCTGGGCCGACTGTGTGGTTGCCATCAACGCGGAGGGGGTGGCAACCCGCAACGTCCAGAAGATCAAGAAGCGCTGGGAGGACTTGAGGTCCAGGACCCTCGTGAAGGCCCGGCGCCTCGTGGAGGGGGGCCGGGGCCGCATGAGTTCCATCCAGATGAGGGTCCTGGAACGCGTACGCCCAGCGCTCCACGCCCAGATCCTTGAGAGGGAGACCCGTCTGGAGTTGAGCGGTAAGTGGCCAAGCATTGCCGTGTGAGACAGGGCATGTTGCGGTGTGCTGGTTGTCTGATACTTGCCTGTATGTGTGACATAGGCCATGTATGCATGTATGTGTGCAGGGACATCATGGTAATGCATGTGCGACCAGTGATGTGTGAACCACATGGTTGTTGCATGTGTTTAAATGCGACATGGGGAGCCCGATGCAGATTTTACACATGAGGGCATGCCAGTCTATGTTCCTGGACATGGGTGGGGGTGAGGGATGGGTGCTGATGCCAGGTACATATATGGTAGCCATGTCTGTGTGCCTGACCTGCGTGTCTGTGACTTGTGAATGCCATGGATGCATGACACATGTGTGTGACAATGCACAGATTCACTGATGCAGCCTAGTTATCCTTGTATCCGCTGTGTTTGGGGTGTATGAGGCCAGATGGATGTGACTGAGGTGTAGTGTGTGCATGTGATAGGCATGACCCATGATGCATGTGAGTTCCATATCATTGTATGTTTCAAGAGTCCATTGGACATGTATGGAAATGTCCATGGCATGCACCATGCCTGTTACTGTGTGTGTTTTGCCTGGACTGACCCATGTGTTGTGGAGTGACATGATGGAAGTGTACTTTGACAGTGGTACTCATCTGCTATTGCTTCCTGTCTAGGGGACCATTGAACAGTACCCTGATGCTTGTGTTCTATGTCTCCCTCTACGCAGCGGCTAGTGAAGAAGAGGGCGGAGACGGCGCTGTGTAGCAAGGCGGTGGGGATGCCCCCACGGCTGCAGCGGAAGGGGTGGGTGAGCCCTCACAGGGGCCTGCTACGGCGGAAGACGGTGAGGAGCCATCCAGGTTGGTGGTTTCCACAGAGGAGGAGGAGGCCGCCACTGAGGCACACATGGGGCCTGGTGGGGGCATCCCTGCTGGTGCAAGTGGTGCAGTCCAGGGGCAGGAGACAGCACAGGTCACCGTGGAGGGGCCTGTGCATGTTGCTGTCCCTGGCCCTGTGAGTGCACCACCATGCACCAGCAGGGATGCCCCGTCCGAGGCCCGTCCGCAGGTAGAGGGGATGTCCATGTCACCTGACTCCCCTCCACCTGCGGACGAGGGGACCCGTGGCCGTATGGAGAAGATCCTGATTGGGGTCGCGATGCGCGCGGGTGCAATTCGTGATGACGTGCGTGCTTCCCGGGAGGAGCACGCACGTCATCACGAAGAGCACCGTGCCGACGTGGCCCAATTGGGATCTTCCATGTTCGGGGGTTTCCTGCATGTGTCGGCCAATCTGGCGGCCCTCTCCTCCTCTGTGGAGGCTATACGCAGGTCGTTCCCCTTGCCGTCTTCCGGCCCAGATGCCACTAGGGCCCCCTGTGGACCTGCCCTGACCAATGCAGCCAGCTCGGTGGGGATCCCATCCCTGCCACAGTCGGGAGTCGGAGGTCCAGCAGGGGTGGACACCACAGCAACTGTACCCCAGCAGATGGAGGATGTGCCGGCATCATCAGGCAGGGCACGTGCACGAAGGCGTCGTTGATTCCATCAGCCTGGATGCCGTCGTGCTGGCAGAGGCAGTTGCGTCGGAGGCAGCAGCAGAGTCAACGTGGGAGGCATCATGGCTCGGGGCCATCAACATCGGAAGGGCAGGCATCGGCCGGAGGGCAGGAGGACCCAGGACAGGAAGTGTCTTCCGTGTGGCTGCGGTTGGGCCAGCAGATAGGTGCGGAGCGGCGGCGGGCGGAAGAGGCGCGGCTCACGATGGTCAGGGCGGAGAACTCCATGCAGAGGGCCCTGAGGCGGGCCGAGTGCCTCGAGGCAATCCGCAGGGGGTTGGAGGAGCAGATGGCGTCGTCCCTGCGGACCCTCGGGGCCATGGAACAGGACCGCCTCCGGGACATAGACGAGGAGTTTGATGATGCCCTGGCCCGGAACACCATGGAGTGAGCCGCTGGACTTGCCCGCCTCCTTTGTATATAGTTCTTTAGTTTTAGGTTTCCTTTGTTTCTTCTTATGATTTGGAGTCGACGGACACTGCTCCACTTTTTGTATATAGTTGCATTTTAGTTAGGGTTTCTTGTAGGTTTCCTTTGTTCAGTTGGGCTCATGGACCCTTGGATGTTTTGTACATAGTTCTTCATTGGATTGTTTGATTATTTTTTTTTTTTATTTATTCACCATGGAGCAATGGTCTTTGCATTTATTTTTCTCTCTCTGATTGATTTTATTTTTAATGTGACTTTGGACAACATTTTTTGGGATTTGGATTTGTATTTTTTATTTTTTTGGACGGACATGCAGCTTATCTTTTTTTCATTGCCATTGTAGTTTGTTTCATTTCATTTGCATTCAATTTTTTTTAATACAAATTTTTGTTTTCATACTTCACTGTGTGGTATCATCTCATTGGTTTCATGCATGTCATGTTGGGTGTTTTCCCATTCAATTGCAACCATTGTGTGTGACGGACATGGGTTCATTTGCTTTATGAACAATGGGGGTGTAACATGTAATTTCCATTTCCATGTGGGTGAATGGGTTACTTGGTAGGGCCTTTTGGCTGTGGAGGCTGACCATAACGCACATGATTGGGGATTGTGAGGACCTGGGTGCAGGGGGACATGAGTGGGTGCCTGGTGGAGGGTGCCCCTGCACTTCTGGGGGGTGGGGGTGCAGTGGGACATGAGTGGGGGCCTGGTGGAGGCTGCCCCTGGTGGCTGGGGGGGGTGGTGGGAGACATGAGTGGGGGCCTGGTGGAGGGTGCCCCACACTGCTGGGGGGGTAGGGGTGCAGGGGGACATGAGTGGGTGCCTGGTGGAGGGTGCCCCTGCACTGCTGGGGGGTGGGGGTGGTGGGAGACATGAGTGGGGGCCTGGTGGAGGGTGCCCCTGCACTGCTGGGGGGTGGGGGTGCAGGGGGACATGAGTGGGGGCCTGGTGGAGGGTGCCCCTGGTGGCTGGGGGGTCGGGGTGGTGGGAGACATGAGTGGGGGCCTGGTGGAGGGTGCCCCTGGATGCTGGGGGGTGGGGGTGGTGGGAGACATGAGTGGCGGCCTGGTGGAGGGTGCCCCTGCACTGCTGGGGGGTGGGGGTGCAGGGGGACATGAGTGGGGGCCTGGTGGAGGGTGCCCTTGGATGCTGGGGGGTGGGGGTGGTGGGAGACATGAGTGGGGGCCTGGTGGAGGCTGCCCCTGGATGCTGGGGGGTGGGGGTGGTGGGAGACATGAGTGGGGGCCTGGTGGAGGCTGCCCCTGCACTGCTGGGGGGTGGGGGTGGTGGGAGACATGAGTGGGGGCCTGGTGGAGGGTGCCCCTGGATGCTGGGGGGTGGGGGTGGTGGGAGACATGAGTGGGGGCCTGGTGGATGGAGGGTGCCCCACACTGCTGGGGGGGTGGGGGGAGACATGAGTGGGGGCCTGGTGGAGGGTGCCCCTGCACTGCTGGGGGGTGAGGGTGCAGGGGGACATGAGTGGGGGCCTGGTGGAGGGTGCCCCTGCACTGCTGGGGGGTGGGGGTGGTGGGAGACATGAGTTGGACATGAGTGGGGGCCTGGTGGAGGCTGCCCCTGCACTGCTGGGGGGTGGGGGTGGTGGGAGACATGAGTGGGTGCCTGGTGGAGGCTGCCCCTGGATGCTGGGGGGTGGGGGTGGTGGGAGACATGAGTGGGGGCCTGGTGGAGGGTGCTCCACACTGCTGGGGGGGTGGGGGTGCAGGGAGACATGAGTGGGGGCCTGGTGGAGGGTGCCCCACACTGCTGGGGGGTGGGGGTGCAGGGGGACATGAGTGGGGGCCTGGTGGAGGGTGCCCCTGGTGGCTGGGGGGTGGGGGTGGTGGGAGACATGAGTGGGGGCCTGGTGGAGGGTGCCCCTGGTGGCTGGGGGGTGGGGGTGGTGGGAGACATGAGTGGGGCCCTGGTGGAGGGTGCCCCTGGATGCTGGGGGGTGGGGGTGGTGGTAGACATGGGTGGGAGCCTGCTGGAGGGTGCCCCACACTGCTGGGGGGGTGGGGGTGGGTGGGAGACATGAGTGGGGGCCTGGCGGAGGCTGCCCATGGTGGGTGGGGGGTGGGGGTGGTGGGAGACATGGGTGGGGGCCTGATGGAGGGTGCCCCTGCACTGCTGGGGGGTGGGGGTGGTGGGAGACATGAGTGGGGGCCTGGTGGAGGGTGCCCCTGCACTGCTGGGGGGTGGGGGTGCAGGGGGACATGAGTGGGGGCCTGGTGGAGGGTGCCCCTGGATGCTGGGGGGTGGGGGTGGTGGGAGACATGAGTGGGGGCCTGGTGGAGGCTGCCCCTGCACTGCTGGGGGGTGGGGGTGGTGGGAGACATGAGTGGGGGCCTGGTGGAGGCTGCCCCTGGATGCTGGGGTGTGGGGGTGGTGGGAGACATGAGTGGGGGCCTGGTGGAGGGTGCCCCACACTGCTGGGGGGGTGGGGGTGGTGGGAGACATGAGTGGGGGCCTGGCGGAGGCTGCCCATGGTGGGTGGGGAGTGGTGGGAGACATGGGTGGGGGCCTGGTGGAGGCTGCCCCGCACTGCTGGGGGGTGGGGGTGGTGGGAGACATGAGTGAGGGCCTGGCGGAGGCTGCCCATGGTGGGTGGGGGGTGGGGGTGGTGGGAGACATGAGTGAGGCCCTGGTGGAGGGTGCCCCTGGATGCTGGTGGGTGGGGTGGTGGGAGACATGAGTGGGGGCCTGGTGGAGGGTGCCCCTGCACTGCTGGGGGTGGGGGTGGTGGGAGACATGAGTTGGACATGAGTGGGGCCCTGGTGGTGCTGCCCCTGCACTGCTGGGGGGTGGGGGTGCAAGGGCACATGAGTGGGTGCCTGTTGGAGGGTGCCCCTGGATGCTGGGGGGTGGGGGTGGTGGGAGACATGAGTGGGGGCCTGGTGGAGGCTGCCCCTGCACTGCTGGGGGGTGGGGGTGGTGGGAGACATGAGTGGGGGCCTGGTGGAGGGTGCCCCTGCACTGCTGGGGGGTGGGGGTGCAGAGGGAAATGAGTGGGGGCCTGGTGGAGGCTGCCCCTAGTGGCTGGGGGGCGGGGGTGGTGGGAGACATGAGTGGGGGCCTGGTGGAGGCTGCCCCTGGTGGCTGGGGGGTGGGGGTGGTGGGAGACATGAGCGGGGCCCTGGTGGAGGGTGCCCCTGGATGCTGGGGGGTGGGGGTGGTGGGAGACATGAGTGGGGTCCTGGTGGAGGGTGCACCTGCACTGCTGGGGGGTGGTGGGAGACATGAGTTGGACATGAGTGGGGCCAATGCTGTGGAGCAAGGCGGTGGGGATGCCCCCACGGCTGCAGCGGAAGGGGTGGGTGAGCCCTCACAGGGGCCTGCTACGGCGGAAGACGGTGAGGAGCCATCCAGGTTGGTGGTTTCCACAGAGGAGGAGGAGGCCGCCACTGAGGCACACATGGGGCCTGGTGGGGGCATCCCTGCTGGTGCAAGTGGTGCAGTCCAGGGGCAGGAGGCAGCACAGGTCACCGTGGAGGGGCCTGTGCATGTTGCTGTCCCTGGCCCTGTGAGTGCACCACCATGCACCAGCAGGGATGCCCCGTCCGAGGCCCGTCCGCAGGTAGAGGGGATGTCCATGTCACCTGACTCCCCTCCACCTGCGGACGAGGGGACCCGTGGCCGTATGGAGAAGGTCCTGATTGGGGTCGCGATGCGCGCGGGTGCAATTCGTGATGACGTGCGTGCTTCCCGGGAGGAGCACGCACGTCATCACGAAGAGCACCGTGCCGACGTGGCCCAATTGGGATCTTCCATGTTCGGGGGTTTCCTGCATGTGTCGGCCAATCTGGCGGCCCTCTCCTCCTCTGTGGAGGCTATACGCCGGTCGTTCCCCTTGCCGTCTTCCGGCCCAGATGCCACTAGGGCCCCCTGTGGACCTGCCCTGACCAATGCAGCCAGCTCGGTGGGGATCCCATCCCTGCCACAGTCGGGAGTCGGAGGTCCAGCAGGGGTGGACACCACAGCAACTGTACCCCAGCAGATGGAGGATGTGCCGGCATCATCAGGCAGGGCACGTGCACAAAGGCGTCGTGGATTCCATCAGCCTGGATGACGTCGTGCTGGCAGAGGCAGTTGCGTCGGAGGCAGCAGCAGAGTCAACGTGGGAGGCATCATGGCTCGGGGCCATCAACATCGGAAGGGCAGGCATCGGCCGGAGGGCAGGAGGACCCAGGACAGGAAGTGTCTTCCGTGTGGCTGCGGTTGGGCCAGCAGATAGGTGCGGAGCGGCGGCGGGCGGAAGAGGCGCGGCTCACGATGGTCAGGGCGGAGAACTCCATGCAGAGGGCCCTGAGGCGGGCCGAGTGCCTCGAGGCAATCCGCAGGGGGTTGGAGGAGCAGATGGCGTCGTCCCTGCGGACCCTCGGGGCCATGGAACAGGACCGCCTCCGGGACATAGACGAGGAGTTTGATGATGCCCTGGCCCGGAACACCATGGAGTGAGCCGCTGGACTTGCCCGCCTCCTTTGTATATAGTTCTTTAGTTTTAGGTTTCCTTTGTTTCTTCTTATGATTTGGAGTCGACGGACACTGCTCCACTTTTTGTATATAGTTGCATTTTAGTTAGGGTTTCTTGTAGGTTTCCTTTGTTCAGTTGGGCTCATGGACCCTTGGATGTTTTGTACATAGTTCTTCATTGGATTGTTTGATTATTTATTTTTTTTTTTTATTCACCATGGAGCAATGGTCTTTGCATTTATTTTTCTCTCTCTGATTGATTTTATTTTTAATGTGACTTTGGACAACATTTTTTGGGATTTGGATTTGTATTTTTTATTTTTTTGGACGGACATGCAGCTTATCTTTTTTTCATTGCCATTGTAGTTTGTTTCATTTCATTTGCATTCAATTTTTTTTAATACAAATTTTTGTTTTCATACTTCACTGTGTGGTATCATCTCATTGGTTTCATGCATGTCATGTTGGGTGTTTTCCCATTCAATTGCAACCATTGTGTGTGACGGACATGGGTTCATTTGCTTTATGAACAATGGGGGTGTAACATGTAATTTCCATTTCCATGTGGGTGAATGGGTTACTTGGTAGGGCCTTTTGGCTGTGGAGGCTGACCATAACGCACATGATTGGGGATTGTGAGGACCTGGGTCCAGGGGGACATGAGTGGGTGCCTGGTGGAGGGTGCCCCTGCACTTCTGGGGGGTGGGGGTGCAGTGGGACATGAGTGGGGGCCTGGTGGAGGCTGCCCCTGGTGGCTGGGGGGGGTGGTGGGAGACATGAGTGGGGGCCTGGTGGAGGGTGCCCCACACTGCTGGGGGGGTAGGGGTGCAGGGGGACATGAGTGGGTGCCTGGTGGAGGGTGCCCCTGCACTGCTGGGGGGTGGGGGTGGTGGGAGACATGAGTGGGGGCCTGGTGGAGGGTGCCCCTGCACTGCTGGGGGGTGGGGGTGCAGGGGGACATGAGTGGGGGCCTGGTGGAGGGTGCCCCTGGTGGCTGGGGGGTCGGGGTGGTGAGAGACATGAGTGGGGGCCTGGTGGAGGGTGCCCCTGGATGCTGGGGGGTGGGGGTGGTGGGAGACATGAGTGGGGGCCTGGTGGAGGGTGCCCCTGCACTGCTGGGGGGTGGGGGTGCAGGGGGACATGAGTGGGGGCCTGGTGGAGGGTGCCCCTGGATGCTGGGGGGTGGGGGTGGTGGGAGACATGAGTGGGGGCCTGGTGGAGGCTGCCCCTGGATGCTGGGGGGTGGGGGTGGTGGGAGACATGAGTGGGGGCCTGGTGGAGGCTGCCCCTGCACTGCTGGGGGTGGGGGTGGTGGGAGACATGAGTGGGGGCCTGGTGGAGGGTGCCCCTGGATGCTGGGGGGTGGGGGTGGTGGGAGACATGAGTGGGGGCCTGGTGGATGGAGGGTGCCCCACACTGCTGGGGGGGTGGGGGGAGACATGAGTGGGGGCCTGGTGGAGGGTGCCCCTGCACTGCTGGGGGGTGAGGGTGCAGGGGGACATGAGTGGGGGCCTGGTGGAGGGTGCCCCTGCACTGCTGGGGGGTGGGGGTGGTGGGAGACATGAGTTGGACATGAGTGGGGGCCTGGTGGAGGCTGCCCCTGCACTGCTGGGGGGTGGGGGTGGTGGGAGACATGAGTGGGTGCCTGGTGGAGGCTGCCCCTGGATGCTGGGGGGTGGGGGTGGTGGGAGACATGAGTGGGGGCCTGGTGGAGGGTGCTCCACACTGCTGGGGGGGTGGGGGTGCAGGGAGACATGAGTGGGGGCCTGGTGGAGGGTGCCCCACACTGCTGGGGGGTGGGGGTGCAGGGGGACATGAGTGGGGGCCTGGTGGAGGGTGCCCCACACTGCTGGGGGGTGGGGGTGCAGGGGGACATGAGTGGGGGCCTGGTGGAGGGTGCCCCTGGTGGCTGGGGGGTGGGGGTGGTGGGAGACATGAGTGGGGCCCTGGTGGAGGGTGCCCCTGGATGCTGGGGGGTGGGGGTGGTGGTAGACATGGGTGGGAGCCTGCTGGAGGGTGCCCCACACTGCTGGGGGGGTGGGGGTGGGTGGGAGACATGAGTGGGGGCCTGGCGGAGGCTGCCCATGGTGGGTGGGGGGTGGGGGTGGTGGGAGACATGGGTGGGGGCCTGATGGAGGGTGCCCCTGCACTGCTGGGGGGTGGGGGTGGTGGGAGACATGAGTGGGGGCCTGGTGGAGGGTGCCCCTGCACTGCTGGGGGGTGGGGGTGCAGGGGGACATGAGTGGGGGCCTGGTGGAGGGTGCCCCTGGTGGCTGGGGGGTGGGGGTGGTGGGAGACATGAGTGGGGGCCTGGTGGAGGGTGCCCCTGGATGCTGGGGGGTGGGGGTGGTGGGAGACATGAGTGGGGGCCTGGTGGAGGCTGCCCCTGCACTGCTGGGGGGTGGGGGTGGTGGGAGACATGAGTGGGGGCCTGGTGGAGGCTGCCCCTGGATGCTGGGGGGTGGGGGTGGTGGGAGACATGAGTGGGGGCCTGGTGGAGGGTGCCCCACACTGCTGGGGGGGTGGGGGTGGTGGGAGACATGAGTGGGGGCCTGGCGGAGGCTGCCCATGGTGGGTGGGGAGTGGTGGGAGACATGGGTGGGGGCCTGGTGGAGGGTGCCCCTGCACTGCTGGGGGTGGGGGTGGTGGGAGACATGAGTGGGGGCCTGGTGGAGGCTGCCCCTGGATGCTGGGGGGTGGGGCTGGTGGGAGACATGAGTGGGGGCCTGGTGGAGGCTGCCCCGCACTGCTGGGGGGTGGGGGTGGTGGGAGACATGAGTGAGGGCCTGGCGGAGGCTGCCCATGGTGGGTGGGGGGTGGGGGTGGTGGGAGACATGAGTGAGGCCCTGGTGGAGGGTGCCCCTGGATGCTGGGGGGTGGGGTGGTGGGAGACATGAGTGGGGGCCTGGTGGAGGGTGCCCCTGCACTGCTGGGGGTGGGGGTGGTGGGAGACATGAGTTGGACATGAGTGGAGCCCTGGTGGTGCTGCCCCTGCACTGCTGGGGGGTGGGGGTGCAAGGGCACATGAGTGGGTGCCTGTTGGAGGGTGCCCCTGGATGCTGGGGGGTGGGGGTGGTGGGAGACATGAGTGGGGGCCTGGTGGAGGCTGCCCCTGCACTGCTGGGGGGTGGGGGTGGTGGGAGACATGAGTGGGGGCCTGGTGGAGGGTGCCCCTGCACTGCTGGGGGGTGGGGGTGCAGAGGGAAATGAGTGGGGGCCTGGTGGAGGCTGCCCCTAGTGGCTGGGGGGCGGGGGTGGTGGGAGACATGAGTGGGGGCCTGGTGGAGGCTGCCCCTGGTGGCTGGGGGGTGGGGGTGGTGGGAGACATGAGCGGGGCCCTGGTGGAGGGTGCCCCTGGATGCTGGGGGGTGGGGGTGGTGGGAGACATGAGTGGGGTCCTGGTGGAGGGTGCACCTGCACTGCTGGAGGTGGTGGGAGACATGAGTTGGACATGAGTGGGGCCAATGCTGTGGAGCAAGGCGGTGGGGATGCCCCCACGGCTGCAGCGGAAGGGGTGGGTGAGCCCTCACAGGGGCCTGCTACGGCGGAAGACGGTGAGGAGCCATCCAGGTTGGTGGTTTCCACAGAGGAGGAGGAGGCCGCCACTGAGGCACACATGGGGCCTGGTGGGGGCATCCCTGCTGGTGCAAGTGGTGCAGTCCAGGGGCAGGAGGCAGCACAGGTCACCGTGGAGGGGCCTGTGCATGTTGCTGTCCCTGGCCCTGTGAGTGCACCACCATGCACCAGCAGGGATGCCCCGTCCGAGGCCCGTCCGCAGGTAGAGGGGATGTCCATGTCACCTGACTCCCCTCCACCTGCGGACGAGGGGACCCGTGGCCGTATGGAGAAGGTCCTGATTGGGGTCGCGATGCGCGCGGGTGCAATTCGTGATGACGTGCGTGCTTCCCGGGAGGAGCACGCACGTCATCACGAAGAGCACCGTGCCGACGTGGCCCAATTGGGATCTTCCATGTTCGGGGGTTTCCTGCATGTGTCGGCCAATCTGGCGGCCCTCTCCTCCTCTGTGGAGGCTATACGCCGGTCGTTCCCCTTGCCGTCTTCCGGCCCAGATGCCACTAGGGCCCCCTGTGGACCTGCCCTGACCAATGCAGCCAGCTCGGTGGGGATCCCATCCCTGCCACAGTCGGGAGTCGGAGGTCCAGCAGGGGTGGACACCACAGCAACTGTACCCCAGCAGATGGAGGATGTGCCGGCATCATCAGGCAGGGCACGTGCACAAAGGCGTCGTGGATTCCATCAGCCTGGATGCCGTCGTGCTGGCAGAGGCAGTTGCGTCGGAGGCAGCAGCAGAGTCAACGTGGGAGGCATCATGGCTCGGGGCCATCAACATCGGAAGGGCAGGCATCGGCCGGAGGGCAGGAGGACCCAGGACAGGAAGTGTCTTCCGTGTGGCTGCGGTTGGGCCAGCAGATAGGTGCGGAGCGGCGGCGGGCGGAAGAGGCGCGGCTCACGATGGTCAGGGCGGAGAACTCCATGCAGAGGGCCCTGAGGCGGGCCGAGTGCCTCGAGGCAATCCGCAGGGGGTTGGAGGAGCAGATGGCGTCGTCCCTGCGGACCCTCGGGGCCATGGAACAGGACCGCCTCCGGGACATAGACGAGGAGTTTGATGATGCCCTGGCCCGGAACACCATGGAGTGAGCCGCTGGACTTGCCCGCCTCCTTTGTATATAGTTCTTTAGTTTTAGGTTTCCTTTGTTTCTTCTTATGATTTGGAGTCGACGGACACTGCTCCACTTTTTGTATATAGTTGCATTTTAGTTAGGGTTTCTTGTAGGTTTCCTTTGTTCAGTTGGGCTCATGGACCCTTGGATGTTTTGTACATAGTTCTTCATTGGATTGTTTGATTATTTATTTTTTTTTTTTATTCACCATGGAGCAATGGTCTTTGCATTTATTTTTCTCTCTCTGATTGATTTTATTTTTAATGTGACTTTGGACAACATTTTTTGGGATTTGGATTTGTATTTTTTATTTTTTTGGACGGACATGCAGCTTATCTTTTTTTCATTGCCATTGTAGTTTGTTTCATTTCATTTGCATTCAATTTTTTTTAATACAAATTTTTGTTTTCATACTTCACTGTGTGGTATCATCTCATTGGTTTCATGCATGTCATGTTGGGTGTTTTCCCATTCAATTGCAACCATTGTGTGTGACGGACATGGGTTCATTTGCTTTATGAACAATGGGGGTGTAACATGTAATTTCCATTTCCATGTGGGTGAATGGGTTACTTGGTAGGGCCTTTTGGCTGTGGAGGCTGACCATAACGCACATGATTGGGGATTGTGAGGCCCTGGGTGCAGGGGGACATGAGTGGGTGCCTGGTGGAGGGTGCCCCTGCACTGCTGGGGGGTGGGGGTGCAGTGGGACATGAGTGGGGGCCTGGTGGAGGCTGCCCCTGGTGGCTGGGGGGGTGGTGGGAGACATGAGTGGGGGCCTGGTGGAGGGTGCCCCACACTGCTGGGGGGGTAGGGGTGCAGGGGGACATGAGTGGGTGCCTGGTGGAGGGTGCCCCTGCACTGCTGGGGGGTGGGGGTGGTGGGAGACATGAGTGGGGGCCTGGTGGAGGGTGCCCCTGCACTGCTGGGGGGTGGGGGTGCAGGGGGACATGAGTGGGGGCCTGGTGGAGGGTGCCCCTGGTGGCTGGGGGGTCGGGGTGGTGGGAGACATGAGTGGGGGCCTGGTGGAGGGTGCCCCTGGATGCTGGGGGGTGGGGGTGGTGGGAGACATGAGTGGGGGCCTGGTGGAGGGTGCCCCTGCACTGCTGGGGGGTGGGGGTGCAGGGGGACATGAGTGGGGGCCTGGTGGAGGGTGCCCCTGGATGCTGGGGGGTGGGGGTGGTGGGAGACATGAGTGGGGGCCTGGTGGAGGCTGCCCCTGGATGCTGGGGGGTGGGGGTGGTGGGAGACATGAGTGGGGGCCTGGTGGAGGCTGCCCCTGCACTGCTGGGGGGTGGGGGTGGTGGGAGACATGAGTGGGGGCCTGGTGGAGGGTGCCCCTGGATGCTGGGGGGTGGGGGTGGTGGGAGACATGAGTGGGGGCCTGGTGGATGGAGGGTGCCCCACACTGCTGGGGGGGTGGGGGGAGACATGAGTGGGGGCCTGGTGGAGGGTGCCCCTGCACTGCTGGGGGGTGAGGGTGCAGGGGGACATGAGTGGGGGCCTGGTGGAGGGTGCCCCTGCACTGCTGGGGGGTGGGGGTGGTGGGAGACATGAGTTGGACATGAGTGGGGGCCTGGTGGAGGCTGCCCCTGCACTGCTGGGGGGTGGGGGTGGTGGGAGACATGAGTGGGTGCCTGGTGGAGGCTGCCCCTGGATGCTGGGGGGTGGGGGTGGTGGGAGACATGAGTGGGGGCCTGGTGGAGGGTGCTCCACACTGCTGGGGGGGTGGGGGTGCAGGGAGACATGAGTGGGGGCCTGGTGGAGGGTGCCCCACACTGCTGGGGGGTGGGGGTGCAGGGGGACATGAGTGGGGGCCTGGTGGAGGGTGCCCCTGGTGGCTGGGGGGTGGGGGTGGTGGGAGACATGAGTGGGGGCCTGGTGGAGGGTGCCCCTGGTGGCTGGGGGGTGGGGGTGGTGCGAGACATGAGTGGGGCCCTGGTGGAGGGTGCCCCTGGATGCTGGGGGGTGGGGGTGGTGGTAGACATGGGTGGGAGCCTGCTGGAGGGTGCCCCACACTGCTGGGGGGGTGGGGGTGGGTGGGAGACATGAGTGGGGGCCTGGCGGAGGCTGCCCATGGTGGGGGGTGGGGGTGGGTGGGAGACATGGGTGGGGGCCTGATGGAGGGTGCCCCTTGCACTGCTGGGGGGGGGGGTGGGGGTGGTGGGAGACATGAGTGGGGGCCTGGTGGAGGGTGCCCCTGCACTGCTGGGGGGTGGGGGTGCAGGGGGACATGATTGGGGGCCTGGTGGAGGGTGCCCTGGTGGCTGGGGGGTGGGGGTGGTGGGAGACATGAGTGGGGGCCTGGTGGAGGGTGCCCCTGGATGCTGGGGGGTGGGGGTGGTGGGAGACATGAGTGGGGCCTGGTGGAGGCTGCCCCTGCACTGCTGGGGGGTGGGGGTGGTGGGAGACATGAGTGGGGGCCTGGTGGAGGCTGCCCCTGGATGCTGGGGGGTGGGGGTGGTGGGAGACATGAGTGGGGCCTGGTGGAGGGTGCCCCACACTGCTGGGGGGGTGGGTGGTGGGGAGACATGAGTGGGGGCCTGGCGGAGGCTGCCCATGGTGGGTGGGGAGTGGTGGGGAGACATGGGTGGGGGCCTGGTGGAGGGTGCCCCTGCACTGCTGGGGGTGGGGGTGGTGGGAGACATGAGTGGGGGCCTGGTGGAGGCTGCCCTGGATGCTGGGGGGTGGGGCTGGTGGGAGACATGAGTGGGGGCCTGGTGGAGGCTGCCCCGCACTGCTGGGGGGTGGGGTGGTAGGGAGACATGAGTGAGGGCCTGGCGGAGGCTGCCCATGGTGGGTGGGGGGTGGGGGTGGTGGGAGACATGAGTGAGGCCCTGGTGGAGGGTGCCCCTGGATGCTGGGGGGTGGGGTGGTGGGAGACATGAGTGGGGGCCTGGTGGAGGGTGCCCCTGCACTGCTGGGGGTGGGGGTGGTGGGAGACATGAGTTGGACATGAGTGGGGCCCTGGTGGTGCTGCCCCTGCACTGCTGGGGGGTGGGGGTGCAAGGGCACATGAGTGGGTGCCTGTTGGAGGGTGCCCCTGGATGCTGGGGGGTGGGGGTGGTGGGAGACATGAGTGGGGGCCTGGTGGAGGCTGCCCCTGCACTGCTGGGGGGTGGAGGTGGTGGGAGACATGAGTGGGGGCCTGGTGGAGGGTGCCCCTGCACTGCTGGGGGGTGGGGGTGCAGAGGGAAATGAGTGGGGGCCTGGTAGAGGCTGCCCCTAGTGGCTGGGGGGCGGGGGTGGTGGGAGACATGAGTGGGGGCCTGGTGGAGGCTGCCCCTGGTGGCTGGGGGGTGGGGGTGGTGGGAGACATGAGCGGGGCCCTGGTGGAGGGGTGCCCCTGGATGCTGGGGGGTGGGGGTGGTGGGAGACATGAGTGGGGTCCTGGTGGAGGGTGCACCTGCACTGCTGGGGGGTGGTGGGAGACATGAGTTGGACATGAGTGGGGCCAATGCTGTGGAGCAAGGCGGTGGGGATGCCCCCACGGCTGCAGCGGAAGGGGTGGGTGAGCCCTCACAGGGGCCTGCTATGGCGGAAGACGGTGAGGAGCCATCCAGGTTGGTGGTTTCCACAGAGGAGGAGGAGGCCGCCACTGAGGCACACATGGGGCCTGGTGGGGGCATCCCTGCTGGTGCAAGTGGTGCAGTCCAGGGGCAGGAGGCAGCACAGGTCACCGTGGAGGGGCCTGTGCATGTTGCTGTCCCTGGCCCTGTGAGTGCACCACCATGCACCAGCAGGGATGCCCCGTCCGAGGCCCGTCCGCAGGTAGAGGGGATGTCCATGTCACCTGACTCCCCTCCACCTGCGGACGAGGGGACCCGTGGCCGTATGGAGAAGGTCCTGATTGGGGTCGCGATGCGCGCGGGTGCAATTCGTGATGACGTGCGTGCTTCCCGGGAGGAGCACGCACGTCATCACGAAGAGCACCGTGCCGACGTGGCCCAATTGGGATCTTCCATGTTCGGGGGTTTCCTGCATGTGTCGGCCAATCTGGCGGCCCTCTCCTCCTCTGTGGAGGCTATACGCCGGTCGTTCCCCTTGCCGTCTTCCGGCCCAGATGCCACTAGGGCCCCTGTGGACCTGCCCTGACCAATGCAGCCAGCTCGGTGGGGATCCCATCCCTGCCACAGTCGGGAGTCGGAGGTCCAGCAGGGGTGGACACCACAGCAACTGTACCCCAGCAGATGGAGGATGTGCCGGCATCATCAGGCAGGGCACGTGCACAAAGGCGTCGTGGATTCCATCAGCCTGGATGCCGTCGTGCTGGCAGAGGCAGTTGCGTCGGAGGCAGCAGCAGAGTCAACGTGGGAGGCATCATGGCTCGGGGCCATCAACATCGGAAGGGCAGGCATCGGCCGGAGGGCAGGAGGACCCAGGACAGGAAGTGTCTTCCGTGTGGCTGCGGTTGGGCCAGCAGATAGGTGCGGAGCGGCGGCGGGCGGAAGAGGCGCGGCTCACGATGGTCAGGGCGGAGAACTCCATGCAGAGGGCCCTGAGGCGGGCCGAGTGCCTCGAGGCAATCCGCAGGGGGTTGGAGGAGCAGATGGCGTCGTCCCTGCGGACCCTCGGGGCCATGGAACACGACCGCCTCCGGGACATAGACGAGGAGTTTGATGATGCCCTGGCCCGGAACACCATGGAGTGAGCCGCTGGACTTGCCCGCCTCCTTTGTATATAGTTCTTTAGTTTTAGGTTTCCTTTGTTTCTTCTTATGATTTGGAGTCGACGGACACTGCTCCACTTTTTGTATATAGTTGCATTTTAGTTAGGGTTTCTTGTAGGTTTCCTTTGTTCAGTTGGGCTCATGGACCCTTGGATGTTTTGTACATAGTTCTTCATTGGATTGTTTGATTATTTATTTTTTTTTTTTATTCACCATGGAGCAATGGTCTTTGCATTTATTTTTCTCTCTCTGATTGATTTTATTTTTAATGTGACTTTGGACAACATTTTTTGGGATTTGGATTTGTATTTTTTATTTTTTTGGACGGACATGCAGCTTATCTTTTTTTCATTGCCATTGTAGTTTGTTTCATTTCATTTGCATTCAATTTTTTTTAATACAAATTTTTGTTTTCATACTTCACTGTGTGGTATCATCTCATTGGTTTCATGCATGTCATGTTGGGTGTTTTCCCATTCAATTGCAACCATTGTGTGTGACGGACATGGGTTCATTTGCTTTATGAACAATGGGGGTGTAACATGTAATTTCCATTTCCATGTGGGTGAATGGGTTACTTGGTAGGGCCTTTTGGCTGTGGAGGCTGACCATAACGCACATGATTGGGGATTGTGAGGCCCTGGGTGCAGGGGGACATGAGTGGGTGCCTGGTGGAGGGTGCCCCTGCACTGCTGGGGGGTGGGGGTGCAGTGGGACATGAGTGGGGGCCTGGTGGAGGCTGCCCCTGGTGGCTGGGGGGGGTGGTGGGAGACATGAGTGGGGGCCTGGTGGAGGGTGCCCCACACTGCTGGGGGGGTAGGGGTGCAGGGGGACATGAGTGGGTGCCTGGTGGAGGGTGCCCCTGCACTGCTGGGGGGTGGGGGTGGTGGGAGACATGAGTGGGGGCCTGGTGGAGGGTGCCCCTGCACTGCTGGGGGGTGGGGGTGCAGGGGGACATGAGTGGGGGCCTGGTGGAGGGTGCCCCTGGTGGCTGGGGGGTCGGGGTGGTGGGAGACATGAGTGGGGGCCTGGTGGAGGGTGCCCCTGGATGCTGGGGGGTGGGGGTGGTGGGAGACATGAGTGGGGGCCTGGTGGAGGGTGCCCCTGCACTGCTGGGGGGTGGGGGTGCAGGGGGACATGAGTGGGGGCCTGGTGGAGGGTGCCCCTGGATGCTGGGGGGTGGGGGTGGTGGGAGACATGAGTGGGGGCCTGGTGGAGGCTGCCCCTGGATGCTGGGGGGTGGGGGTGGTGGGAGACATGAGTGGGGGCCTGGTGGAGGCTGCCCCTGCACTGCTGGGGGGTGGGGGTGGTGGGAGACATGAGTGGGGGCCTGGTGGAGGGTGCCCCTGGATGCTGGGGGGTGGGGGTGGTGGGAGACATGAGTGGGGGCCTGGTGGATGGAGGGTGCCCCACACTGCTGGGGGGGTGGGGGGAGACATGAGTGGGGGCCTGGTGGAGGGTGCCCCTGCACTGCTGGGGGGTGAGGGTGCAGGGGGACATGAGTGGGGGCCTGGTGGAGGGTGCCCCTGCACTGCTGGGGGGTGGGGGTGGTGGGAGACATGAGTTGGACATGAGTGGGGGCCTGGTGGAGGCTGCCCCTGCACTGCTGGGGGGTGGGGGTGGTGGGAGACATGAGTGGGTGCCTGGTGGAGGCTGCCCCTGGATGCTGGGGGGTGGGGGTGGTGGGAGACATGAGTGGGGGCCTGGTGGAGGGTGCTCCACACTGCTGGGGGGGTGGGGGTGCAGGGAGACATGAGTGGGGGCCTGGTGGAGGGTGCCCCACACTGCTGGGGGGTGGGGGTGCAGGGGGACATGAGTGGGGGCCTGGTGGAGGGTGCCCCTGGTGGCTGGGGGGTGGGGGTGGTGGGAGACATGAGTGGGGGCCTGGTGGAGGGTGCCCCTGGTGGCTGGGGGGTGGGGGTGGTGGGAGACATGAGTGGGGCCCTGGTGGAGGGTGCCCCTGGATGCTGGGGGGTGGGGGTGGTGGTAGACATGGGTGGGAGCCTGCTGGAGGGTGCCCCACACTGCTGGGGGGGTGGGGGTGGGTGGGAGACATGAGTGGGGGCCTGGCGGAGGCTGCCCATGGTGGGTGGGGGGTGGGGGTGGTGGGAGACATGGGTGGGGGCCTGATGGAGGGTGCCCCTGCACTGCTGGGGGGTGGGGGTGGTGGGAGACATGAGTGGGGGCCTGGTGGAGGGTGCCCCTGCACTGCTGGGGGGTGGGGGTGCAGGGGGACATGAGTGGGGGCCTGGTGGAGGGTGCCCCTGGATGCTGGGGGGTGGGGGTGGTGGGAGACATGAGTGGGGGCCTGGTGGAGGCTGCCCCTGCACTGCTGGGGGGTGGGGGTGGTGGGAGACATGAGTGGGGGCCTGGTGGAGGCTGCCCCTGGATGCTGGGGTGTGGGGGTGGTGGGAGACATGAGTGGGGGCCTGGTGGAGGGTGCCCCACACTGCTGGGGGGGTGGGGGTGGTGGGAGACATGAGTGGGGGCCTGGCGGAGGCTGCCCATGGTGGGTGGGGAGTGGTGGGAGACATGGGTGGGGGCGTGGTGGAGGCTGCCCCGCACTGCTGGGGGGTGGGGGTGGTGGGAGACATGAGTGAGGGCCTGGCGGAGGCTGCCCATGGTGGGTGGGGGGTGGGGGTGGTGGGAGACATGAGTGAGGCCCTGGTGGAGGGTGCCCCTGGATGCTGGTGGGTGGGGTGGTGGGAGACATGAGTGGGGGCCTGGTGGAGGGTGCCCCTGCACTGCTGGGGGTGGGGGTGGTGGGAGACATGAGTTGGACATGAGTGGGGCCCTGGTGGTGCTGCCCCTGCACTGCTGGGGGGTGGGGGTGCAAGGGCACATGAGTGGGTGCCTGTTGGAGGGTGCCCCTGGATGCTGGGGGGTGGGGGTGGTGGGAGACATGAGTGGGGGCCTGGTGGAGGCTGCCCCTGCACTGCTGGGGGGTGGGGGTGGTGGGAGACATGAGTGGGGGCCTGGTGGAGGGTGCCCCTGCACTGCTGGGGGGTGGGGGTGCAGAGGGAAATGAGTGGGGGCCTGGTGGAGGCTGCCCCTAGTGGCTGGGGGGCGGGGGTGGTGGGAGACATGAGTGGGGGCCTGGTGGAGGCTGCCCCTGGTGGCTGGGGGGTGGGGGTGGTGGGAGACATGAGCGGGGCCCTGGTGGAGGGTGCCCCTGGATGCTGGGGGGTGGGGGTGGTGGGAGACATGAGTGGGGTCCTGGTGGAGGGTGCACCTGCACTGCTGGGGGGTGGTGGGAGACATGAGTTGGACATGAGTGGGGCCAATGCTGTGGAGCAAGGCGGTGGGGATGCCCCCACGGCTGCAGCGGAAGGGGTGGGTGAGCCCTCACAGGGGCCTGCTACGGCGGAAGACGGTGAGGAGCCATCCAGGTTGGTGGTTTCCACAGAGGAGGAGGAGGCCGCCACTGAGGCACACATGGGGCCTGGTGGGGGCATCCCTGCTGGTGCAAGTGGTGCAGTCCAGGGGCAGGAGGCAGCACAGGTCACCGTGGAGGGGCCTGTGCATGTTGCTGTCCCTGGCCCTGTGAGTGCACCACCATGCACCAGCAGGGATGCCCCGTCCGAGGCCCGTCCGCAGGTAGAGGGGATGTCCATGTCACCTGACTCCCCTCCACCTGCGGACGAGGGGACCCGTGGCCGTATGGAGAAGGTCCTGATTGGGGTCGCGATGCGCGCGGGTGCAATTCGTGATGACGTGCGTGCTTCCCGGGAGGAGCACGCACGTCATCACGAAGAGCACCGTGCCGACGTGGCCCAATTGGGATCTTCCATGTTCGGGGGTTTCCTGCATGTGTCGGCCAATCTGGCGGCCCTCTCCTCCTCTGTGGAGGCTATACGCCGGTCGTTCCCCTTGCCGTCTTCCGGCCCAGATGCCACTAGGGCCCCCTGTGGACCTGCCCTGACCAATGCAGCCAGCTCAGTGGGGATCCCATCCCTGCCACAGTCGGGAGTCGGAGGTCCAGCAGGGGTGGACACCACAGCAACTGTACCCCAGCAGATGGAGGATGTGCCGGCATCATCAGGCAGGGCACGTGCACAAAGGCGTCGTGGATTCCATCAGCCTGGATGACGTCGTGCTGGCAGAGGCAGTTGCGTCGGAGGCAGCAGCAGAGTCAACGTGGGAGGCATCATGGCTCGGGGCCATCAACATCGGAAGGGCAGGCATCGGCCGGAGGGCAGGAGGACCCAGGACAGGAAGTGTCTTCCGTGTGGCTGCGGTTGGGCCAGCAGATAGGTGCGGAGCGGCGGCGGGCGGAAGAGGCGCGGCTCACGATGGTCAGGGCGGAGAACTCCATGCAGAGGGCCCTGAGGCGGGCGGAGTGCCTCGAGGCAATCCGCAGGGGGTTGGAGGAGCAGATGGCGTCGTCCCTGCGGACCCTCGGGGCCATGGAACAGGACCGCCTCCGGGACATAGACGAGGAGTTTGATGATGCCCTGGCCCGGAACACCATGGAGTGAGCCGCTGGACTTGCCCGCCTCCTTTGTATATAGTTCTTTAGTTTTAGGTTTCCTTTGTTTCTTCTTATGATTTGGAGTCGACGGACACTGCTCCACTTTTTGTATATAGTTGCATTTTAGTTAGGGTTTCTTGTAGGTTTCCTTTGTTCAGTTGGGCTCATGGACCCTTGGATGTTTTGTACATAGTTCTTCATTGGATTGTTTGATTATTTATTTTTTTTTTTTATTCACCATGGAGCAATGGTCTTTGCATTTATTTTTCTCTCTCTGATTGATTTTATTTTTAATGTGACTTTGGACAACATTTTTTGGGATTTGGATTTGTATTTTTTATTTTTTTGGACGGACATGCAGCTTATCTTTTTTTCATTGCCATTGTAGTTTGTTTCATTTCATTTGCATTCAATTTTTTTTAATACAAATTTTTGTTTTCATACTTCACTGTGTGGTATCATCTCATTGGTTTCATGCATGTCATGTTGGGTGTTTTCCCATTCAATTGCAACCATTGTGTGTGACGGACATGGGTTCATTTGCTTTATGAACAATGGGGGTGTAACATGTAATTTCCATTTCCATGTGGGTGAATGGGTTACTTGGTAGGGCCTTTTGGCTGTGGAGGCTGACCATAACGCACATGATTGGGGATTGTGAGGACCTGGGTCCAGGGGGACATGAGTGGGTGCCTGGTGGAGGGTGCCCCTGCACTTCTGGGGGGTGGGGGTGCAGTGGGACATGAGTGGGGGCCTGGTGGAGGCTGCCCCTGGTGGCTGGGGGGGGTGGTGGGAGACATGAGTGGGGGCCTGGTGGAGGGTGCCCCACACTGCTGGGGGGGTAGGGGTGCAGGGGGACATGAGTGGGTGCCTGGTGGAGGGTGCCCCTGCACTGCTGGGGGGTGGGGGTGGTGGGAGACATGAGTGGGGGCCTGGTGGAGGGTGCCCCTGCACTGCTGGGGGGTGGGGGTGCAGGGGGACATGAGTGGGGGCCTGGTGGAGGGTGCCCCTGGTGGCTGGGGGGTCGGGGTGGTGAGAGACATGAGTGGGGGCCTGGTGGAGGGTGCCCCTGGATGCTGGGGGGTGGGGGTGGTGGGAGACATGAGTGGGGGCCTGGTGGAGGGTGCCCCTGCACTGCTGGGGGGTGGGGGTGCAGGGGGACATGAGTGGGGGCCTGGTGGAGGGTGCCCCTGGATGCTGGGGGGTGGGGGTGGTGGGAGACATGAGTGGGGGCCTGGTGGAGGCTGCCCCTGGATGCTGGGGGGTGGGGGTGGTGGGAGACATGAGTGGGGGCCTGGTGGAGGCTGCCCCTGCACTGCTGGGGGTGGGGGTGGTGGGAGACATGAGTGGGGGCCTGGTGGAGGGTGCCCCTGGATGCTGGGGGGTGGGGGTGGTGGGAGACATGAGTGGGGGCCTGGTGGATGGAGGGTGCCCCACACTGCTGGGGGGGTGGGGGGAGACATGAGTGGGGGCCTGGTGGAGGGTGCCCCTGCACTGCTGGGGGGTGAGGGTGCAGGGGGACATGAGTGGGGGCCTGGTGGAGGGTGCCCCTGCACTGCTGGGGGGTGGGGGTGGTGGGAGACATGAGTTGGACATGAGTGGGGGCCTGGTGGAGGCTGCCCCTGCACTGCTGGGGGGTGGGGGTGGTGGGAGACATGAGTGGGTGCCTGGTGGAGGCTGCCCCTGGATGCTGGGGGGTGGGGGTGGTGGGAGACATGAGTGGGGGCCTGGTGGAGGGTGCTCCACACTGCTGGGGGGGTGGGGGTGCAGGGAGACATGAGTGGGGGCCTGGTGGAGGGTTCCCCACACTGCTGGGGGGTGGGGGTGCAGGGGGACATGAGTGGGGGCCTGGTGGAGGGTGCCCCTGGTGGCTGGGGGGTGGGGGTGGTGGGAGACATGAGTGGGGGCCTGGTGGAGGGTGCCCCTGGTGGCTGGGGGGTGGGGGTGGTGGGAGACATGAGTGGGGCCCTGGTGGAGGGTGCCCCTGGATGCTGGGGGGTGGGGGTGGTGGTAGACATGGGTGGGAGCCTGCTGGAGGGTGCCCCACACTGCTGGGGGGGTGGGGGTGGGTGGGAGACATGAGTGGGGGCCTGGCGGAGGCTGCCCATGGTGGGTGGGGGGTGGGGGTGGTGGGAGACATGGGTGGGGGCCTGATGGAGGGTGCCCCTGCACTGCTGGGGGGTGGGGGTGGTGGGAGACATGAGTGGGGGCCTGGTGGAGGGTGCCCCTGCACTGCTGGGGGGTGGGGGTGCAGGGGGACATGAGTGGGGGCCTGGTGGAGGGTGCCCCTGGTGGCTGGGGGGTGGGGGTGGTGGGAGACATGAGTGGGGGCCTGGTGGAGGGTGCCCCTGGATGCTGGGGGGTGGGGGTGGTGGGAGACATGAGTGGGGGCCTGGTGGAGGCTGCCCCTGCACTGCTGGGGGGTGGGGGTGGTGGGAGACATGAGTGGGGGCCTGGTGGAGGCTGCCCCTGGATGCTGGGGGGTGGGGGTGGTGGGAGACATGAGTGGGGGCCTGGTGGAGGGTGCCCCACACTGCTGGGGGGGTGGGGGTGGTGGGAGACATGAGTGGGGGCCTGGCGGAGGCTGCCCATGGTGGGTGGGGAGTGGTGGGAGACATGGGTGGGGGCCTGGTGGAGGGTGCCCCTGCACTGCTGGGGGTGGGGGTGGTGGGAGACATGAGTGGGGGCCTGGTGGAGGCTGCCCCTGGATGCTGGGGGGTGGGGCTGGTGGGAGACATGAGTGGGGGCCTGGTGGAGGCTGCCCCGCACTGCTGGGGGGTGGGGGTGGTGGGAGACATGAGTGAGGGCCTGGCGGAGGCTGCCCATGGTGGGTGGGGGGTGGGGGTGGTGGGAGACATGAGTGAGGCCCTGGTGGAGGGTGCCCCTGGATGCTGGGGGGTGGGGTGGTGGGAGACATGAGTGGGGGCCTGGTGGAGGGTGCCCCTGCACTGCTGGGGGTGGGGGTGGTGGGAGACATGAGTTGGACATGAGTGGGGCCCTGGTGGTGCTGCCCCTGCACTGCTGGGGGGTGGGGGTGCAAGGGCACATGAGTGGGTGCCTGTTGGAGGGTGCCCCTGGATGCTGGGGGGTGGGGGTGGTGGGAGACATGAGTGGGGGCCTGGTGGAGGCTGCCCCTGCACTGCTGGGGGGTGGAGGTGGTGGGAGACATGAGTGGGGGCCTGGTGGAGGGTGCCCCTGCACTGCTGGGGGGTGGGGGTGCAGAGGGAAATGAGTGGGGGCCTGGTAGAGGCTGCCCCTAGTGGCTGGGGGGCGGGGGTGGTGGGAGACATGAGTGGGGGCCTGGTGGAGGCTGCCCCTGGTGGCTGGGGGGTGGGGGTGGTGGGAGACATGAGCGGGGCCCTGGTGGAGGGTGCCCCTGGATGCTGGGGGGTGGGGGTGGTGGGAGACATGAGTGGGGTCCTGGTGGAGGGTGCACCTGCACTGCTGGGGGGTGGTGGGAGACATGAGTTGGACATGAGTGGGGCCAATGCTGTGGAGCAAGGCGGTGGGGATGCCCCCACGGCTGCAGCGGAAGGGGTGGGTGAGCCCTCACAGGGGCCTGCTATGGCGGAAGACGGTGAGGAGCCATCCAGGTTGGTGGTTTCCACAGAGGAGGAGGAGGCCGCCACTGAGGCACACATGGGGCCTGGTGGGGGCATCCCTGCTGGTGCAAGTGGTGCAGTCCAGGGGCAGGAGGCAGCACAGGTCACCGTGGAGGGGCCTGTGCATGTTGCTGTCCCTGGCCCTGTGAGTGCACCACCATGCACCAGCAGGGATGCCCCGTCCGAGGCCCGTCCGCAGGTAGAGGGGATGTCCATGTCACCTGACTCCCCTCCACCTGCGGACGAGGGGACCCGTGGCCGTATGGAGAAGGTCCTGATTGGGGTCGCGATGCGCGCGGGTGCAATTCGTGATGACGTGCGTGCTTCCCGGGAGGAGCACGCACGTCATCACGAAGAGCACCGTGCCGACGTGGCCCAATTGGGATCTTCCATGTTCGGGGGTTTCCTGCATGTGTCGGCCAATCTGGCGGCCCTCTCCTCCTCTGTGGAGGCTATACGCCGGTCGTTCCCCTTGCCGTCTTCCGGCCCAGATGCCACTAGGGCCCCCTGTGGACCTGCCCTGACCAATGCAGCCAGCTCGGTGGGGATCCCATCCCTGCCACAGTCGGGAGTCGGAGGTCCAGCAGGGGTGGACACCACAGCAACTGTACCCCAGCAGATGGAGGATGTGCCGGCATCATCAGGCAGGGCACGTGCACAAAGGCGTCGTGGATTCCATCAGCCTGGATGCCGTCGTGCTGGCAGAGGCAGTTGCGTCGGAGGCAGCAGCAGAGTCAACGTGGGAGGCATCATGGCTCGGGGCCATCAACATCGGAAGGGCAGGCATCGGCCGGAGGGCAGGAGGACCCAGGACAGGAAGTGTCTTCCGTGTGGCTGCGGTTGGGCCAGCAGATAGGTGCGGAGCGGCGGCGGGCGGAAGAGGCGCGGCTCACGATGGTCAGGGCGGAGAACTCCATGCAGAGGGCCCTGAGGCGGGCCGAGTGCCTCGAGGCAATCCGCAGGGGGTTGGAGGAGCAGATGGCGTCGTCCCTGCGGACCCTCGGGGCCATGGAACACGACCGCCTCCGGGACATAGACGAGGAGTTTGATGATGCCCTGGCCCGGAACACCATGGAGTGAGCCGCTGGACTTGCCCGCCTCCTTTGTATATAGTTCTTTAGTTTTAGGTTTCCTTTGTTTCTTCTTATGATTTGGAGTCGACGGACACTGCTCCACTTTTTGTATATAGTTGCATTTTAGTTAGGGTTTCTTGTAGGTTTCCTTTGTTCAGTTGGGCTCATGGACCCTTGGATGTTTTGTACATAGTTCTTCATTGGATTGTTTGATTATTTATTTTTTTTTTTTATTCACCATGGAGCAATGGTCTTTGCATTTATTTTTCTCTCTCTGATTGATTTTATTTTTAATGTGACTTTGGACAACATTTTTTGGGATTTGGATTTGTATTTTTTATTTTTTTGGACGGACATGCAGCTTATCTTTTTTTCATTGCCATTGTAGTTTGTTTCATTTCATTTGCATTCAATTTTTTTTAATACAAATTTTTGTTTTCATACTTCACTGTGTGGTATCATCTCATTGGTTTCATGCATGTCATGTTGGGTGTTTTCCCATTCAATTGCAACCATTGTGTGTGACGGACATGGGTTCATTTGCTTTATGAACAATGGGGGTGTAACATGTAATTTCCATTTCCATGTGGGTGAATGGGTTACTTGGTAGGGCCTTTTGGCTGTGGAGGCTGACCATAACGCACATGATTGGGGATTGTGAGGCCCTGGGTGCAGGGGGACATGAGTGGGTGCCTGGTGGAGGGTGCCCCTGCACTGCTGGGGGGTGGGGGTGCAGTGGGACATGAGTGGGGGCCTGGTGGAGGCTGCCCCTGGTGGCTGGGGGGGGTGGTGGGAGACATGAGTGGGGGCCTGGTGGAGGGTGCCCCACACTGCTGGGGGGGTAGGGGTGCAGGGGGACATGAGTGGGTGCCTGGTGGAGGGTGCCCCTGCACTGCTGGGGGGTGGGGGTGGTGGGAGACATGAGTGGGGGCCTGGTGGAGGGTGCCCCTGCACTGCTGGGGGGTGGGGGTGCAGGGGGACATGAGTGGGGGCCTGGTGGAGGGTGCCCCTGGTGGCTGGGGGGTCGGGGTGGTGGGAGACATGAGTGGGGGCCTGGTGGAGGGTGCCCCTGGATGCTGGGGGGTGGGGGTGGTGGGAGACATGAGTGGGGGCCTGGTGGAGGGTGCCCCTGCACTGCTGGGGGGTGGGGGTGCAGGGGGACATGAGTGGGGGCCTGGTGGAGGGTGCCCCTGGATGCTGGGGGGTGGGGGTGGTGGGAGACATGAGTGGGGGCCTGGTGGAGGCTGCCCCTGGATGCTGGGGGGTGGGGGTGGTGGGAGACATGAGTGGGGGCCTGGTGGAGGCTGCCCCTGCACTGCTGGGGGGTGGGGGTGGTGGGAGACATGAGTGGGGGCCTGGTGGAGGGTGCCCCTGGATGCTGGGGGGTGGGGGTGGTGGGAGACATGAGTGGGGGCCTGGTGGATGGAGGGTGCCCCACACTGCTGGGGGGGTGGGGGTGGTGGGAGACATGAGTGGGGGCCTGGTGGAGGGTGCCCCTGCACTGCTGGGGGGTGAGGGTGCAGGGGGACATGAGTGGGGGCCTGGTGGAGGGTGCCCCTGCACTGCTGGGGGGTGGGGGTGGTGGGAGACATGAGTTGGACATGAGTGGGGGCCTGGTGGAGGCTGCCCCTGCACTGCTGGGGGGTGGGGGTGGTGGGAGACATGAGTGGGTGCCTGGTGGAGGCTGCCCCTGGATGCTGGGGGGTGGGGGTGGTGGGAGACATGAGTGGGGGCCTGGTGGAGGGTGCCCCACACTGCTGGGGGGGTGGGGGTGCAGGGAGACATGAGTGGGGGCCTGGTGGAGGGTGCCCCACACTGCTGGGGGGTGGGGGTGCAGGGGGACATGAGTGGGGGCCTGGTGGAGGGTGCCCCTGGTGGCTGGGGGGTGGGGGTGGTGGGAGACATGAGTGGGGGCCTGGTGGAGGGTGCCCCTGGTGGCTGGGGGGTGGGGGTGGTGGGAGACATGAGTGGGGCCCTGGTGGAGGGTGCCCCTGGATGCTGGGGGGTGGGGGTGGTGGTAGACATGGGTGGGAGCCTGCTGGAGGGTGCCCCACACTGCTGGGGGGGTGGGGGTGGGTGGGAGACATGAGTGGGGGCCTGGCGGAGGCTGCCCATGGTGGGTGGGGGGTGGGGGTGGTGGGAGACATGGGTGGGGGCCTGATGGAGGGTGCCCCTGCACTGCTGGGGGGTGGGGGTGGTGGGAGACATGAGTGGGGGCCTGGTGGAGGGTGCCCCTGCACTGCTGGGGGGTGGGGGTGCAGGGGGACATGAGTGGGGGCCTGGTGGAGGGTGCCCCTGGTGGCTGGGGGGTGGGGGTGGTGGGAGACATGAGTGGGGGCCTGGTGGAGGGTGCCCCTGGATGCTGGGGGGTGGGGGTGGTGGGAGACATGAGTGGGGGCCTGGTGGAGGCTGCCCCTGCACTGCTGGGGGGTGGGGGTGGTGCGAGACATGAGTGGGGGCCTGGTGGAGGCTGCCCCTGGATGCTGGGGGGTGGGGGTGGTGGGAGACATGAGTGGGGGCCTGGTGGAGGGTGCCCCACACTGCTGGGGGGGTGGGGGTGGTGGGAGACATGAGTGGGGGCCTGACGGAGGCTGCCCATGGTGGGTGGGGAGTGGTGGGAGACATGGGTGGGGGCCTGGTGGAGGGTGCCCCTGCACTGCTGGGGGTGGGGGTGGTGGGAGACATGAGTGGGGGCCTGGTGGAGGCTGCCCCTGGATGCTGGGGGGTGGGGCTGGTGGGAGACATGAGTGGGGGCCTGGTGGAGGCTGCCCCGCACTGCTGGGGGGTGGGGGTGGTGGGAGACATGAGTGAGGGCCTGGCGGAGGCTGCCCATGGTGGGTGGGGGGTGGGGGTGGTGGGAGACATGAGTGGGGGCCTGGTGGAGTGTGCCCCTGCACTGCTGGGGGGTGGGGTGGTGGGAGACATGAGTGGGGGCCTGGTGGAGGCTGCCCCTGCACTGCTGGGGGGTGGGGGTGGTGGGAGACATGAGTGAGGCCCTGGTGGAGGGTGCCCCTGGATGCTGGGGGGTGGGGTGGTGGGAGACATGAGTGGGGGCCTGGTGGAGGGTGCCCCTGCACTGCTGGGGGGTGGGGGTGGTGGGAGACATGAGTTGGACATGAGTGGGGCCCTGGTGGTGCTGCCCCTGCACTGCTGGGGGGTGGGGGTGCAGGGGCACATGAGTGGGTGCCTGTTGGAGGGTGCCCCTGGATGCTGGGGGGTGGGGGTGGTGGGAGACATGAGTGGGGGCCTGGTGGAGGCTGCCCCTGCACTGCTGGGGGGTGGGGGTGGTGGGAGACATGAGTGGGGGCCTGGTGGAGGGTGCCCCTGCACTGCTGGGGGGTGGGGGTGCAGAGGGAAATGAGTGGGGGCCTGGTGGAGGCTGCCCCTAGTGGCTGGGGGGCGGGGGTGGTGGGAGACATGAGTGGGGGCCTGGTGGAGGCTGCCCCTGGTGGCTGGGGGGTGGGGGTGGTGGGAGACATGAGCGGGGCCCTGGTGGAGGGTGCCCCTGGATGCTGGGGGGTGGGGGTGGTGGGAGACATGAGTGGGGTCCTGGTGGAGGGTGCACCTGCACTGCTGGGGGGTGGTGGGAGACATGAGTTGGACATGAGTGGGGCCCTGGTGGTGCTGCCCCTGCACTGCTGGGGGGTGGGGGTGCAGGGGGACATGAGTGGGTGCCTGGTGGAGGGTGCCCCGGATGCTGGGGGGTGGGGGTGGTGGGAGACATGAGTGGGGGCCTGGTGGAGGCTGCCCCTGGATGCTGGGGGCTGGGGGTGGTGGGAGACATGAGTGGGGGCCTGGTGGAGGCTGCCCCTGCACTGCTGGGGGGTGGGGGTGGTGGGAGACATGAGTGGGGGCCTGGTGGAGGGTGCCCCTGGATGCTGGGGGGTGGGGGTGGTGGGAGACATGAGTGGGGGCCTGGTGGAGGGTGCCCCACACTGCTGGGGGGGTGGGGGTGGTGGGCGACATGAGTGGGGGCCTGGTGGAGGGTGCCCCTGCACTGCTGGGGGGTGGGGGTGCAGAGGGACATGAGTAGGGGCCTGGTGGAGGGTGCCACTGGATGCTGGGGGGTGGGGGTGGTGGGAGACATGAGTTGGACATGAGTGGGGGCCTGGTGGAGGCTCCCCCTGCACTGCTGGGGGGTGGGGGTGGTGGGAGACATGAGTGGGGCCTGGTGGAGGCTGCCACTGGATGCTGGGGGCTGGGGGTGGTGGGAGACATGAGTGGGGGCCTGGTGGAGGGTGCCTCACACTGCTGGGGGGGTGGGGGTGGTGGGAGACATGAGTGGGGGCCTGGTGGAGGGTGCCCCACACTGCTGGGGGGGTGGTGGGAGACATGAGTGGGGGCCTGGTGGAGGGTGCACCTGCACTGCTGGGGGGTGGGGGTGCAGGGGGACATGAGTGGGGGCCTGGTGGAGGGTGCCCCTGCACTGCTGGGGGGTGGGTGTGGTGGGAGACATGAGTTGGACATGAGTGGGGGCCTGGTGGAGGGTGCCCCTGGATGCTGGGGGGTGGGGGTGCAGGGGGCCATGAGTGGGGGCCTGGTGGAGGGTGCCCCTGGATGCTGGGGGTGGGGGTGCTGGGTGACATGAGCAGGTGTGCAGGGTAGTCCCCTGTGGTGTCGGCTGCCTGCAGGGGCCGTGGAGGGTGTACAGGGAATACCTGGGAGCACACAGCCAAATTGCGTGTAGAATTTCCCGCGTACCCCTGTCATACACGTACCCAGCCCAATCGCGCGTGGAAATTCACGTGCACGTACCCTGCCAAATCGCGTGTGGGACTTCCGGCGCACCCCTGAGATCCACGTACTCAGCCAAGTCGCGTGTGGAAATTCCCGAGCACGTACCCGGCCAAATCGCGTGTGGTACTTCCCGCGCAGCCCTGAAATCCACGTACCCTGCCAAATTGCGTGTGAGACTTCCCGCGCACCCCTGAGATCCACGTACCCAGACAAATCGCGTGTGAAAATTCCCGCGCACGTACCCGGCCAAATTGCATGTGGAACTTCCCGCGCACCCCTGAAATTCACGTATCCTGCCAAATCGCGTGTGAGACTTCCCGCGCACCCCTGAGATCCACGTACCCAGACAAATCTCGTGTGGAAATTCCCGCGCACGTACCCGGCCAAATCGCGTGTGGAACTTCCCGCGCACCCCTGAAATCCACGTACCCTGCCAAATCGCGTGTGAGACTTCCCGCGCACCCCTGAGATCCACGTGCCCAGACAAACCGCGTGTGGAAATTCCCGCGCACGTACCCGGCAAAATCGCGTGTGAGACTTCCCGCGCACCCCTGAGATCCACGTACCCAGACAAATCTCGTGTGGAAATTCCCGCGCACGTACCCGGCCAAATCGCGTGTGGAACTTCCCGCGCACCCCTGAAATCCACATACCCTGCCAAATCGCGTGTGAGACTTCCCGCGCACCCCGGAATACACGCACACGTTATTTTTTAGTCTGCGGGTGTCCGTGTTTGTGGGTACCCCTTTGCACGTCATTTGTCCTGGAGGGCCACAGTATAGGACATTCATCATGGCTGTATATAGGTGCTATTTGTTGGCGCACCTTTTGGCACACATTTATTACAGGCGCAGAGACGCTACCGCCTGCTTTCTTGTGGCAGTCGTGTTTGTGCCTGTGCGCTGGTTTGACCGTGCGCTTTTTTTGCCCTATTCGATTCCATGAATACGGGTTGTAGGCGAGCGTGTGGGCGTTCCGCGCACTTGCACCCTGTACTTCCCCCGTGACGCCCACATTTTGGCAAGTTGTTCCCCATTCCGAGTGTTACGCCCTGTGTTCCGCCTACTTTTGTTGTGTGCGCTGTGCTATGTGCGATTTTCGCTGTGGCCTGTGCGATTTTCCCTGTGACCTGGCGCACGCCGTTAGATGGCCTGTGCGCCAACGTGCGCTGCGCACTTTTTTAGCACACATCCGATGTTTTTCTCGCGCACGGCCTTCCATGAATCGATGTGCGCTGCTTTTCGTGCGATTTTCGCACTTGCACTGCGATTTTCGCTATTCCACTGCGAATCGCACGTTTTTGGCCACTTGCACCGCGCTAATTATTCCATGAATCGGCCTGTTAGTTTGTTAATGCCAAGCTCTGTCTAGGCAAATTTGCCATTGGCGTATTATACTAGTAATTGGGGTGAGAGTCAATCATCTTCGTGACCGTGCTGTCTTGCTATGATCGAAGATGAAATGAACTGTCCTTGCCCTGTTTATGCAAGGGAGAGATTGCATTGGCTAAAGCCAACATAGCTATGACTAAAGTGAGATCTTCCCCCATTGCTCTTGAAACTGTGAAATGTTATTCCACCCCTGCAGATATAACAGCGGTTGTAGCCTTTTTTTAATGCTGCTTTTAGGAAGAGGACTCTTTTATATTAAATTGTATGATTATATTTGTGCTATGCATTTGGGGACTGTGCGAGGCCCTACCTGGATTCTGCAATTGTGTTGTTGATGGTATAGTTTGGCATTGTAAATATTCTGTTTTTATGATTGTAATAATGTTGTTTTATGATTGTATAATGTGTTTCTTTTATGGCAACATTGTGCCAAACTAAAGAACAACTGAATGAGTTTATTTCCCTTTCACATGTCAGCATAAATACAGAGCCCATTTGAGTTAGCAATTTAATTTTTCAGTAAAACCTGTGATCTGTTAGCTCCATTATATGTATGAGTCTAGATTATATAATGAAGAGCATTACATTCAATCAGATCATTTGGAACAGAATAGCAGTGCTGGGGCAGAGGAGAATATTTAACGAGTTCGTGTTTGGTTGGTAAGATGCTTATGTTATTGAATGGAGGGTGTGCATCATGAACAGTGTGTCCACAGATGGAGCCCCACTGAGCGATGTTAAGCTAATTGTGGGGATCGAACCTCTGTTGCTCCGCTTCGTTTCGCTTCCAAGTGTTGCCTCTGAGCTACACTCCCGAGGTACAATTGGGGTGGCTCACTGTGGGAATGGGTGTTGTTGTACAAAGGGTGCAACATGCCCCTTTTAACTTTGAAAAGAAATGGGACCTCCCTCGACTGTGCCAGACTGTGTTCTCTTAGAGGTATGGTTTGATTAAAGGGTATTCCTGGGTCAGGGCGAACAGACCCTTGATATAACAGTTTGAGGATGTGAAGATTCCTTGGCTGTATTGGTACGGTCTTGCTTTCTTTGCTTCATTGATTTGGTTTCTTGCAGATAGTTATCCAGGTGTGGCACACGTATACATTTGGTACATTTCCTGTGTGTTTATATAATGTTTTCCTGAGTTTTACGTTGTGTTCTTATCTTTATACTGGGTACATTTCTAATCCTTACCTACCCTTGTGAAGAACCATTTTGTTTTAGTGTTTTTCTGGAGCATTGGTTTTACAGGGATCAGATGTACATGGGCAGGGAGCGCCACAGTTCAGCCAACATACCAATGAAACAGGAGCACTTTGACGTTTCCGGTTTTATTGTTGCATCGGCAGTAAGGCAGCTCTAGTGGTCCTCAGGGTCTTCCTTCGTTTGTAATCCTAGATTTTCATCTGGCTATTAGGATGAGTTGGCCTATCCATAATGCCATGGAATGGATGCTGCCAGTCTAGAGAGTAAAAAGCTGGTGTGGGTGTTCCCTCCTTACCAGCCATAATAGTAGTCTCGCAGTCACATTTTGTACTCTCCGAGGACATCTAAATAGGCATTTGGGGAGAGTTATAAAGAGCAATAGCCATACATTTCCCGATGCATACTTCACATGGTTTGACTACCTATGTACAAAGGACGATTCAGTTACAAGTTTTTTCTTTTTTTTTATTTTTTTTTTATTATTAAGTTTATTGAATTTTATAGAAAACATACAAGCAACAAACTTATCAGCATTGTAATCGTAGAACTCATTGCATAGAATCCACACCCCATATCCATCCCCAACCTTCACAGAATCTAAAAAGCAAAACAGGCCAACTTATTAAATCACATGTCATCCAAAAACCCACCCCACATATCATCAAACAATTTCAACTTTTTGTTCCTGCGAAGGATAACCTTCCCAATTCTGGCCACTTGCCTCAAGTCCTCCACCCATTCTGAACAGGTCGGCCTCTCATCACATATCCATTTTCTCAAAACAATTTTTTTCGCAGAATTTGTAGCCCTAAAAAAAACAGCATTTCTGTGGATAAGTGAGATCTTCCACTTTATCATCCTCACCCAAGATGATAGTGTTATAATCAAAATCCTCTTGCAGTAATAGAACCTCATTAATCTTTTCAGTGACACTCCTCCAAAATGTCCTCAGTTCATAACAGTCCCAGATCAAGTGTTCAAAGGAGCCGACATCATGCTTACACCTCCAACAGGACTCTGAGTCAATCATCCCTCTCGCATAAAGTCTCTGGGGAGTCGAAAACACTCTATTAAGGATTTTGATTTGGCGGCATTGTTCTCCAAGATTAATGGATGTCAGAGTTACGTTTTAACAAAGAAACCTCCACCTCTCCACAGTCATATCAGAGCCAAGGACCTCAGACCACTTAGTTAACAACCCCTCTGCTGGCGTGTACTGTTGGCTCAGATTTCTATATACTTTGGACGCCATACCTCCTAATGTCTTATATTCAGGTAGCCATAACTGCCAACCACCGCCATCAACAGTTCTCTGGTTCCGCAGCAAACCTCTCAATTTTCTGTATTCACCCATTGTACAGTCTCTGAGATCTTTAATTTGTCAAAGTCTTCTATAGCTGATCCATTTGCCGTCTTCCATCAGATCACTCAACCATAGTACACCACTCAGGAGCCAGTCCAACCACAATAGCGGCCTCCCATTCAGCAAAATACCTGGATTCAACCAGATAGGGATGTAATCATTATCACATACCTTACGCTTACTTTTCTTCCATAGTTCCCTCCAACAAGTTTTCAGGAATCTTGTCGGCGGAAATGAGCGATAACCAGATCCATCCATCGTGGACAGTATGGCCCTAGGCGGCAACGGAGAAGAACTACTTGATTCCGCCAGCATCCAAACATCCTCCGAATCTTCAATAAATGGAACCAGATGCCTGGCTCCAAAGGCCAAATGATAATTCTCAAAGTCAGGACTCCATGGAATGGGATTTACCGCCATTGCCAACATCTGGGATATCCGCGAATAATGGAATATCAGACACTGGTAACCGTAGGGTCAGTTTCCCAGTATCCTGACACAATTACTGGTGGGATACCAGGAAACTCATAATGACCCCCCCCCATGTAATTTATTGCATATTGCACCCTTGTTGTTTACCATATGTGGGAATGACACTAGAAAAGTATCAGAACACAGATGAAGATTGAAAGTGGGACCCCCTTCCCAGTGAGCTAGTACTAAATTGGGTTACACAGAAACACTTGATATCAAAATTGAAAAGTATGAACAACATTGGATCAATATTAACTCAATCAGTAATTGCTTACATGAGATGAAAGATATCTCTTGCAATTTGGAATAAGGTACATGTATGAATTAACATATTGTCTAGTGTGACAAGGTCAGAATCCTAGCCTTGTCACAAGGGGATAGGAACACCTCTTAGCATGGGTTGGGAGTCCCACCAGTGTGGATAGCTAGGGCCAATAGTCCCGATAGGGTGACGGTGGAAGCTGAGAGGGCCTTAATTCTTGTCCTCTCCCCAAGTGTATGCTTATATATGAGTGATACCATATTGTACCACCCCATGTCTGGACTACCAAATTCTTGCCAGTTCTTTCCCTTTCATTGCAGCCTAACTCAGGCTTCAGAGAGCAATCAGAAGTACCTGCATGAATATAGCTCATCAAAGACTTCTAGCCATATACTCTAACCAGCAGAAATATATGCATCACCAGAAAGAGAAATAACCAAGCCAGGTAGCTTCCGGGACCGCAACACACCACCTGAAGGCTGCAGCGCATGCCAGGCTCCAACAGAAGAAAGTCAGCCCCCACTAAGCGTGAAATATAACTGAGTCGATGAGTGGCGTACAACAGGCCCGGACTCCCCCACACTTACACTTACACAGGAATCCACCACAGACAAGCATCCAAACATGAACTCTAACAAACACCGCTGTGGGCTGCTATTGATGCAGCTTGGCCTCTCCGCGGAGAGAAAATGGCGATCTTACCCACCTATTTATGCATTTGTCTAACTAACACCTCATGGGTGGGAAAGACAGGGCTAGATTGGGCAGGCAAGAGGACCAATGGGAGAACGAGGAGAAGTATAAGAAGGTAGACATGAAACTGGAGGGTGTGGGTTATTTGGGTGAGGTCAGAGGAGAAGGTGGTGGCAGGCCAAGAGACCAGAAGGAACAATGGCACACTGGAGTGTGGAGTCCATTTTTATTTAACAAGGTGAGGTATTGTTAGTTATTGCAAGTGGTACTGTGTAGTGAGTGTGTGTGTGAATGCTAGAAGGAGCTTAGGGGTGAAAAAAAGATGATTAAGTGTGAAAAGGAAAGTGACTAGGAAGAAGGTGGGATGGATTGGTAGTACTGTGGAGTGCTGGTAGTAGTGTGGAGGAGGGAGAAATAGTGTGGAGGAGGGAGTAATAGTGTGATGGAGGGAGTAGTAGTGTGGATGAGGGACTAGGTCTAGGAAGGGAGAGTAACAGACAGATACAGGGAGAAGAGAATAAGGGTGTGAAAGGGAGGAGATCCAGTGGGGCCTATGTTTTTGAAAGGCACCTCCACATCCACAGAATATATTGGGGCTAGAGTAATCCACAAAGGAAGTCCTTGAGGGAGCCTTAGTTAGATGAGGCAATGTGCCTTTAGGCCCTCATCAGTACACTCCTACGAGAGAGTGCGAGACAGCTCTTAACACACTGAAGAAACTTCAAACGCACAGTAAGTCAGGACACGGATACCTTTCTCTCACCTAGATGATGTACTTTGTATTAAACAGGGCTCAATAATAATGGAGATTTTCCAAACTTAGGTCCATAATTATATTTTACAAATACTTTAAATGACACGAGGATAAACTGGGTACATTGAACAGGAAATTTGCATACAAACTTGAACAATGAGCAGCACGCCACTAAATGCAAATAAATGGTTGTCCCTTAACCAGATATGTAAATAGTATTATATAATATATAAATCATATTTGGGAAAATATTGGAACCGCTACATATCATTTTATTTATTATCAAGTACTTAACACCCCAAATGCTGTTGAATGAATACTGTGACACATTGGCTGTATAGGGGTAGCAGGTCCTAACTAAGGATCAATAATAGCAAAGAAAAGATAAATTAGAGGCTAACTCCATTAGCACTGAGAATTTTGTCAACTCAGTGCTTTTTATTTGGGATAAAATGTGTTTAATCTTTAATCAAATGGTTTTCCAATTGACTGGTTCTTTTTAGATTCTGTTGTACTATAAATAAATACAAATATATTTGTTTGATTTTGGGACAATTAAAATAGCCACTTTTGAAATCAGCTTTTGTTTTGTTTCTGTTAAGGTAGGATCACTTGAGAATAACCGATGGAAAGGAGATTCGTTCTCTGGCAGAAACCAACAGGCAATAATAGCACTAAGATTAAATATGCAACATTCCATTTCCTAAACATGATTGAGAATCATTGTTAACATCAGAACTTGTCATAGGGAAAATAGGGGAAGGAGCCTGCCATGATCAAATATGTCTCTGTGGGTAAATCCGTATGCAGTACTATTAATGTGCATTCAAACATCTCTTAAATTCCATGGCTTAATTATGTTCAGTGCGGTATGAACTCCATCCAGTGCCATTCCCTATTCGTCAAACAAGATTTGATTGAAGATGGACAAAGAAAAAATGGTATCCAGTCAATATACCTCAAACATTACAGAGTGGTACATTTCAGAGTGGACCATAACAAGTAAAGGGGTAAAAATGGGTCGGGATTGGATGGGTTGGAGTTATTATGTGGCGTCACTCTGAAAATGTGGTCAGTAAGATCACATATAACCCAAAAAAAATCTCTGTGTAATGGGGAAATGACATGTTCACATGGAAAGTATCACATTGAACAAGATCATAAATCATGCTCACTTTATGATCACTTGTTATGGCCGCATGCAGGGTTACCTGATGTGGGTCATGGAGTCTGCCCCTAGACGTTGGCGTTGGCTAACAAAATGAAGGTGCTGCCTTTTGGAAAAACCTTTGATTTGAGGGGAGGGACTATAATGAATGACACCACTTTATGTCCATTCTGCCAAATACAAAAAGAGTCCAAAATAAATGTCTTCTTAATGTGCCCCAAGTATACTCAAATTAGAGCGGTAACCCTCCTCCCATAAATTAGTGCGCGAGCACTCCAATGAACTGTGACACTTAAGCAAATATTGGATCTTTCGGTCGCAAAGGCGCTCGGATGATATATCAACACTGCCTTAAATTTCAGAGTAAAGCAAATAGGCTAAAACATTTCTTTAAACATTGCATGGCTAAGGCTTACACTGAATGATGCTAATATTTCCCCTTTTTTATGATGTTCATCAAGATTGTATCATATTGCTTGTTTTTTATCTACTTTTATGGTATGTGTTACCGAAATAAAGTAAAGAAGAGAGTGCTATTAAAAAAAGTCCACTATTTGACCTCATACACATGACCATTGGAACATGTGTGAACGTGTGACTGTGTTAAATGTCAAATCCAATGAAGCAGAGTAACTATCCTACTATGAAATTGACATGATCTGTAATCAGTTGTTAAAAGACATTTGATAAGTAAGTAAGGTTTGTACGCTTAGAATGTGTTTTTTTGCTTGTTGTTTACGAATTAAATAAAATGTTATTTTAAATATTTACATGAGCAGGTGTGTGCAGTATTTAAGGTATACAGTGCAATTTGTTCTCGTTGTGAAGAAAACATCTTTGAATTAAATTTAAGTGGTAAAATTAATTCAATGGTTTCACGGGGTGTTCCAACTTTTTGTGACGGATGAGAAGAATTATAATTTGTGAGGCATAATTCTCTGTAAGCAGGAGAAGACTACATTCATTTGCTGCATATTTTTTGTTACGAGACAAAACGCTATTTGAAAGGAAAATAATTGTTTGGAGGCAAGAGAATATTTTATTCAGTGGTTGTAATTATATCTGCCATCTTTTTGTGCCAAGACAAATTAATAGCTGAAGAGAAAAAGGGTTAGCATTGTTTCGCAGCAGGCGGGTACATTCAACCTTTGTCTTAGGTATGTCACGTTTTGTGACTGAAGAGAAAATTAACAGTTGTAAGTAAAAGGCTTCAAATTCGTTGGAGATAGAGGGCTAATACATTTAATGGTTGTATCTGATTGTGCCATCATTTTGTGATGCGACAAAATAGTAGTTGGAAAGAATGTCTTATATTTCTGTGGCGATGGGAGGATATTACATTTGTTGGATGTACATGACTGTGCTATCGTTTTGTGCCAACATTTTATGATAGGGACAAAATACTTGTGGTGATGGAAAAGTCTCAGGATTCCTTGGAGGAAGGGGGAGATTACATTCAAAGTTGTTCTCCATGTGTGCCATGTTTTTGTGAAAAGACAAAATACGTTTTGCGGGGAAAATACCTTAGGGGCTCACACTGGTTTAGACTTTAATTCTTCCTGATGGAATTCAATTTTAGATAAATTATTACTTTGGAATCTCTACATGATTATAGGTTAATATTAGTACCCTCCTGAAACTCCACTTGAACTACATTGGGTAATGGAAGCAAGTGAGTGTGCCACCTTCTGTGACAGGACAAAATACTAGTTGTGAAGAAGACATTTTCAATATTTAATTTTCAAGTACAAGGCAAAATACTAGTTACCAAGACAACTTTTTTTGTTTTTTTTAAAACCTTTATTTAAGCTTGGCCGTCACAGAGTACACAATATCATAGAAACAACAATAGGTCGCATTGTATACATTATTGCAGACCAATGTATACATAGCACCCTCAACAGTAAGAGGAAGTAGACTGCGTGGCCATGCCCCAACCCCATATATCCTTCTCCTGGCCCAGGTATCCCCGACACCACAGAACTCACACCAGAGGGTGCTGAGACAAATACCCTCGAAATTCACTCCACACATCATTGGGCCTTGATGTGCCAGGTAACATTCTTACATAGCTACTCTCGCACGCACTGGTGATCACACTTCTTAAAACGGTCTTGCATGGTCCTTTATTTCCATCTAGCTATCGTCCAATTTCTCTGCTCTCCTACCTGATGAAGTTACTGGAATCTATAGTCACACCTATGCTTAGCTCTTTTCTGGAAAGCTCTTCTTTTTTCAACCTATTCCAGTCAGGCTTCAGGCCTGGCCCGGGCACTGAATTTGTTTTGGTATTGGTCATGGATGACCTTACCAGGCTAGCGAATATGGGTGGAAAAGGCATGCTGATGTTATTAGATCTGTCGGATGCCTTTCACACCATGGATCACACCATCTTGCTTCGCAGGCTGTCGGCGGCTGGCATCTCCGGCGCAGTGCTGGACTGGTTCTGGTCTTTTATGACCGATCGCTCACAAACTCTCTCTCTATACCCCTTGACTTCATTCACCTGTGCACTAAACTTGTGGTGTCCTTCTGTAGAGCAGCAGACGTTCACATCATCAATAGAGCCTGCCCTCTCACCTATGACATACTGTATGAAGGACAAGAAAGACACTATGCATGACACCAGGTAACATCCCAATACTGCATCGAGTATATGAAAGATGCTATGCACTCAGACAACCGTACCATTGTACACTAAAACTGCAGTGGCAGAAGGAAGTCTGTAGATACCACTGAATATCGAAGAGCTGTAAATGAAATCTGACAGGTGCAAAGTGATGTCATATAGAGAAGACATTATGACATACTGGAACAATAGAAGAAAACTTCAAGAATGAAGATGCAACTGACGAAGAAAAGTAAACATATATACAAATGTGAAGAAACCATATATAATGAAGATAAGTAACTAGAGATGCAGTAAATTTATATACGCAGAAACGCAAGGTAGATGAGCCATATAGAAGCTTGTTGCAGTAGAAAATATAACACAGGTTAAGCGGCCATGTTGGAAAGACAGACATCGGCTCTGAATAAAGATCTGACAGACGATGGAAATATAAATGTGTGCATGAACAAAGTATAGCTATTGGCCAGAGATCAAGGATGCCACAGCGAAAAGCAATTGCGAGGTACAAAGGATAAGCAATATATGCAGGACATGTTTGTTTTAGGTTAAGTCAATGAGCGAACATTTGTGAAATGCCAAGTATTGACAATTAAAGATGCAGAAAACATATGTGAGATGGAGCAACCAAGTCTCCAGAGGCTGAAAGGGGTAATGACACACAGTCCAATTGAAGTAAACAGCACTAAAAAAAAGGCAAGATAGACAAAATCATGGTCTCCTCACACGTGGTGGGAGACCAGAAAACAAGGCCTATTCATAAGCCTCAGACGAATATAGTGATGTACATTAACTCCCCGAAAAGTTCCAGAGAAGAGAACATCCAGCAAGGTCAAGTACAAAGAAGAAGCCTTGGCTGAAGGCCTAACTCATGAGAGATGGTAGGCTAATTGACCAAAGTGGGCAGTTGTCTGATGTTGTTCTCCGCACCTGGGTTTTATTTTGCTTATGTGCTGCTAATGAGCCGATTGTCCAAGGTTGGAAAGGGATGCCAACAAATCATGAGGGCCTATGCAATGGTGAATGTACATTGTTGCAGGGGCCAATCTGTTGCTGTTATTCTGCTATAATCTGTATTATACATAGTTAGAGGGAAGTTTGAGGCAGCCTACTAGATGAGGGACAGCCAATCATGTTACCTACACATATAGAAGTTATGAGTAGATATTTTCCCTTTACTAATCACTCCGCCCAATAGGATTTATTATTTGCCACATAGGATGATGTCATAGCTGACCTACATCGAGGTATAAAGCATTTGTGTAATCAAAAGTATCTGAGAGTGAGCAAGATACAGTTTGTTGTTCACCAGGTTTCCCTACTTTATTGAGCTGATAATAAAGTAGTATTTTGCCATATTCTTTGAATCTGTCCGGTTATTTGTGTTCAAGATAATTTCTTATGGTAATCCCATTCTACATGTAAAACGCCCAAGGTGCTACTCCACACCTCAGGGATCTGCACTTTCACCCATTCTTTTCATTGTATACGTTCATCCCCTTGCTCCCCTCATTCAATCCTTTTGGCCTGCGCTAAAATATGTATGCAGATGACACACAGATCATAGTTCCCCTCACACTGGATAACCTTCCGGGGCTGCCAATCTCAATAACTGCCTGAAATCTGTCAGGGATTGGATGTGCCAGAACTGGCTCAAAAAGAATGGCAATAAAACAAAGGTCTTGATTATCGGCTCACCATCTGCTGTCGCCCTCTGAATGCCTGATTTCTGGCCTCCTTCCCTAGGCCCATTTCTGCAGCCGGTGTCAGTAGCAAAGAATCTGGGTGTCAAAATAGCTGCCTCCCTTTCTACGGAGGCCCAAGTTAGTTCAGTCTGTTAGCAAGGCCACTTCAAACTCAGAGTCCTATGTCAAGTGCTCCTGTTCCTTCCAACCCCTTTACATGCACCACTGGTGGTTTCTATAATTTTGAGCACACTGGACTATTGTAATGAACTTTATTTTCTCAGCTGTCTTACCTTTTGGATCGACTGCAGGTACTGCAAAACACTGTGGCCCGGGACGTCTTTGGGCTTTCTTCCTATGACCATGATTCTTCAGGGCTGGATTGCCTTTATTGGCTCCCGGTGGCATGCCGCATTGAGTTTAAGGCATTATGTCTAGTTCATCGTGCCTTTAGTGACCAGAGAGCTGATTATTTGCAGCAAAAGTGTTGTCGCTATGTGCCTGCTCGGCCGCTCCATTCTTCCACGGACTTCTGGATTGCAGTTGCGAGTGTCCATCGAGCTAAAATAGGCAGCTGAGCATTTTCCATCGCAGCTGCACAACTATGGAACAAGCTTCCTTTCGATCTCTGAAAAAAATGCTGACCATTTGGCTTTTGAGAGCCATCTCAAAACCTTCTTATTTCATTAAACCATTGAATTTCTCTTCTTCCAGTTTCTCATTGGATCTCCCCAGTGCCATGATACCTACAGGTGTAAACTGTGCTATATGGCTGCTTAGCGTTGCTAAGTAACTGGCTGCATATTTGAGCCAATCCTCTGCACCGGCAGGCGGAAGCCGGCTCCGCAAGAAGGGCAGAGGAAAAAGGCCCTGTTCTACCCCTGTTTGCCCGCGGATGCGCGGGTCGACGCTGCCCATATTGATCTTTGCAATATCTCTGCCGTATGGCATCTTGGTCCACATCGTCCACTGCTGCATGACACATTTGGACAACGCTATCGTATGCTGGCAAGCCACCTTCCCACTGCTACACTGTACAAGACCTAGCTGACCAAGCTGACCTAGCGCCACCTGCACCAGGCGAGGACACTACGCCCTACTCCCGTGCTGCACCAATCTGAACCCTCGAAATTTTGCCAGAGGATTCGTCATTCCGTGGGTTAGCCTCCTTTGACATTGCCATCCAAAATCCGTTGCCTTGAAGCTAATGAATACGTCTGTGGCACTGTTGTCCACCCTCCCGTGGAATAGACTCACGATCACATTTTTCTCTGTCCATATATATATGCCTGCACTCTTGTTTAGCTTACGGTATCTGAAGAGAGAATGTAAGCACATCGCTCACCATCCTCCACCGTCGCTGCAAATATCCTCTCAATGCTCACATTGTCCCTTGCCTTGCCCACCGCAGCTCTAGCAGGTGCCTATGTTCATCGCTATCTCGTGCATTTACTGACTGATCTAACTGACCTGTGCTGCAAATATCCTCACGTGTTCACTCTGCCCTGCCTGTATGTGATTACCTTGCCACACTGTGCCACGCCCTCGGCGGCCCTAGCGATACTTATGCGTACACTTATTGCGTGCATTTACTGACTGTTCATACTGTTCGCTGCCTTTACCTAACGAGGCCATAGCACCTCTCATTGCGAGCACGTATTGCCATACAGATGCCTATGTTTACTTTGATTGCATAGCTCATTTAAGTGCTCATTATGCCCTCTGCCTATTGCTGCCTAAGTAAATGCCCATGTTTACTGCTATTGCAAAGTTCATTTAAGTGCTCACATTGCCCTCTACCTATTGCGACTTGCGCAGGTGCCTATATTCACTGTTATTGCTAACCTTAATTGACTGCATAAAGTGCCGTTCCACCCGCTAAACCTTTGCTGCCATCACTACCATTACCACTCAGTACCAAACCTCCCATGATGAACACACTTAGAGGTGCCACATTGACCATGGCAACGTTCTTCCCTTTGCTCCACAATATCTCACCTCAGAACTATACCAACTCAACTATGCCACTCTACCCAGACTCACTATCCCCAGTGGACTGGATAAACAGATTCGCTCATCCACCTACACCCTTCACACGCTGTCCCACACCTCTCAGAAACACAAGACTAGGCTCTCGCCTCCTTCTACCCACTATTACCTTCTTGAATGCAGCCCCACCAATTAAGATTAGAAACACAAGACTCAGCCACCACACTAGCCTCGACCTAAAACTCACTACAATGCTCGCCAACCAGACCAAGATCCATGTGTAGCAAACTGCGCACATCGACCCTTCACCCAGTCATAATCCCATAACACCCCACACTCAACTACCCACGAAAGTCAACCTCTCATCCACCTCCATCAAGGGTGCCCTTATCAATGCCCGCTCACTGGTAGCCCACGCCACTGATATTGCCGACATTATCTCTGCCAACCACTTCGACTTTATCGCTATCACTGAGACGTGGCTCCACTTAGCAGCTGGTCCCACATTAGCTCTAGCCATCCCGGACAACTACAACATCATCCGTGCTGACAGAAAAAATGGAATAGGAGGAGGTGTAGCAATTATTGCTAAATCCATCTTAAACATCAGAGATGTAACTAACACAACCCTACCCTCAGCCAAACTCCTATCCATTAAACTCCCATTATCTAACACCCAAACCATCCTCCTACACATTATATACAGACCCCCAGGTGCTCTGTCCACCTTTGAAGAGGATATCCCTCTCCTACTCACTACAAACACTAAACCTAAATCACAAATCATCATCATGGGTGATTTCAACCTGGGTCTCAATGTCCCTAATGACACTCACGCCACCTCTCTCAATGACACCATTACTCATTTAGGCCTCACGCAACACATCAATAAACCAACACACACAAAAGGAAGATCCCTTGATTGGCTTGCAGATGCCAACTGCAACCTTTCACTGACTGACATCATTCTTTGCGCGTGGTCTGACCATCACCTTATCACCTTCTCTCTACTCAGAACCATATCCACAACCACACCACCCTCTAGGACACCACAAATAATCTCCAGAAACAATCGCAACATCACTATAGAGAACCTAAGACGACTTCTCTTGCCTATCACCAAGGCTAACCTTCCCACTCATAATGACAACCCATCTACCCTTGTAGACCTATACAACAAAACTCTGGAACTAGCTCTCAACCAGATAGCTCCTCTTAAACAACGAAAAGCCAAACCCATTGCCCACTCCAACAAATGGTTCTCAGCAGAACTAAAAGCTCTCCGCAACATCAAAAGAACGGCGGAAACCAGCTGGAGAAAAGCCCCATCTCTTCCCACCAACGACAAATTCGTCTCAGCCGCCTCCACCTACAAATCTGCCATCTTAACCGCAAAAAAATAGATTTATAACACGAGAATACTCAACGCCAAATCTGGTACCAAAGAATTATTCTCTATATTAAGGGAACTCGAATTACCACTGCCACCTACAGAGGACTGCACCAAGGACAAGGCCTGGTGTAATAATATTCAGCTTGCCCTCGCCAACAAGATTGCCCTCCTTCAAGCAAAGATAGAAGCTAAAAAAGCTAACCTTGCCGCCAAAGATAACCTCAATAGTAAAAAAGACTATACTATCCCAAACTGCCCCCCCTTCCACTTCTCTCCAGTCACAGAGGAGGAAGTAGTCAAGATAATCGGCAGCCTCAAACCATCCAATTGCAAAGGCGATTTATGCCCTGCGTCCGTCATCAAAGATGGAGCTAATGAGCTAGCCTCTCTTATTACCTCATTGATCAACTCTTCCTTTAAAAACTCAGTGGTCCCCAATAACCTCAAAGAAGCGTGGGTCCTCCCCCTTCTCAAAAAACCCACCCTAGACCATAACATCCCCACGAACTATAGACCCATCACTACGGTCCCTTTTCTCCTTAAAATCTTAGACAGAGTAGCTTACCTCCAAATACAAAAACATTTGGAAGACAACAACATCCTAGGCTTGCGACAATCCGGCTTTAGACCCAGACATGAGACCGAAACTGCCCTCCTGGATCTAAAAATCCAAATGGATGATGCCACAGACAAGGGCAAACTGGCCATTTTGCTCCTGTTGGCCCTCTCCGCTGCCTTCGATCTGGTTGACCACCAGATCCTCACACAACACCTCTCTTCGACTGCCGCATTCTCACAGAATGCCACCAATTGGATTCAGTCATTTTTGTCTGACAGGTCGACTAGGGTCTTCGCCCACTCCGCGGCTGCTGACCCTATCCCAATCCAATGTGGAGTTCCTCAAGGCTCCTGCATTTCGCCCACACTTTACAACATCTTCACCAAGCTCCTCTTTGACCGTCTCCACGAACTGGGTGTCAGCTACGCTAATTACGCAGCGACACCCAGGTCCTCATCACTCTCACTGGTTGCTATGAAGAAGATGTTGCAAAGCTTAATGAAATCTACCTTGAAATTCAAGCCTGGATGGCCACACACAGTCTCTGTCTCAATGACGATAAGATGGAACTGCTTATCGTAGGATCCCAGGCCCGCCTCAATATATTGGACCCTAGGTACCATTCCTTTACCATTGACGGCAACATTATAAAAGTCTCCAAAGAGGTCAAAACACTAGGTGTGTACCTCGATTCCACCTAGTCGCTAAAAAAACAAATAAACACCACCATTTCAACCGCCACCTACACCAATAAACTGATCAATGCCTGTAGGCCTTTTCTTTCCCACTCCAGTTGCCTCACCCTAGCTAGAGCGTTGATATTGTCTAAATTAGACTACTGTAACACACTCTACCTAGGCACCACCACCAACAATTTGAACAGACTCCAGATTCTCCAAAATAACGCCTTAAGATGTGCCCTCAACCTCCCACGTAAGGCCCACATATCTACGGCCAGCAAAGAAGTCCAATGGCTCCCTATCCGGGACAGAATCAAGCTAAGAACCCTTGTCATCACACAAAAGTGCCTGTCCCTCACTGCCCCATGCTACCTTTCGGACAAATTCTCTAGACACTGCTCCATTAGACCCACCAGAACTCCCTACCTGCATCAACTAAAGGTTCCCTACTACAATCTAAAAACAGCAGGAGGATCCAGCTTCCCAGTGCTCGGAGCTCAATGCTGGAATTCTCTCCCTCTTACAATCAGATCGGAAGCCTCTTTCTGGCCATTCAGAGCCATGGTGAAATCCTGGCTCTCAGCCTAAACACCTTGCCATGTACTTACACTTATTCCTGGCCTCCTCTCGCCACTACCCAGAACTGTATGTCCTATTTAAATCATGAACTGGACCACCATGTAACTCGGTCCTTTCTTTCCGTTGTAATTATCTCATGCCACATTCTGTACCATTCCTTTTGTCCATTGAATGTATGTACCCTTTTTCTATACATGTGTTCGTGTAACGATATGTAACTATGCTCTGCACATGATTATGCGCCCAGCTACCTGAGAGTTCGGACGCGCTCTATAAATAAACAAACTAAACTAAACTAAACTAAACTAAACTATATAAAACAGTTTAACATAACATTTCCAAGGCCCAGGACTAACAAAAATGACACAATGATGGAAAGATGGTTGCACAGTCTTTTTTATTTATTTATTTATTTATTTATTTATTTATTTATAAGATTTACACAAAGATAAACAAGCAAATCAATTAATACAATTAAAACAAAGCAATTAAATACACGCAGAATATAATATACAAATAACCATCAAAGAACTAGTACAAACTCAGAAAATCATCCCAAATCGTTTCATGCAATCTCAACTTCCCTTGTCGCTGAACCAGTTTTTTGCCCAAACTAGCACCACGGAGCAGAAACTTTTTCCGTGAAACAGAGAGATCCTCTAGCAACTCACCTCCCCCCAAAATCATCGTCATGAAATCCAACTCAACATCCAATGGTTGCACATTCATTTTCTGTTGGGGACCGGACTTTGGAACTACTGCCCACCTCAGCAAGTAAGATGGTGTCTTGGTGGCATGGACCCTATAAAATCAGAGAATGTAATAGTCTCCTTAACTACCGGATATCACAGCCTGACCAAAGACAGAAAACTCAGAATGATCACCTCAAACTGTTAAAACCCTGGAAAACTGACACAGTAGAGCAGAACACAGTAACTATGGCTGCGTTCCTGGTGGAGGGAAAGATGAACCACAGCTTACTTCATGATAATCTTAGTAGGGAGCAACAGGCTGACCTCCAAGAATTACTGGGACAATTCCCTAAGGTCTTTTCGGAGGAATCTAGAAGAGTTCGGAATGTTTACCATTCCATTAGAATGCCTCCTGGGCAAGTGGTCAAAGTGAAGCCCTATCGGATCCCTGAGGTCAGGAGACAAATCATCACAGGAAATAGAAAAATGTTTAAAACTGGGAGTGATAGAACCTTCCGAAAGCCCCTGGTCTTCCTTGATTCTTCTATTAGCCAAACCGGATGAGTCATGGCAATTTTGCACAGATTTACAAAAACTAAAATCTATCTCAGTTATCAATAATTATCCTATTTCCAGAATCAATTAGTTGATAGAGCGTGTCGGGACTGCCCAGTTCATCACCACCTTGGACTTAACAAAATGTTTCTTCGCAAGTCCCTTTAACCCAGTAGACAGTGAAAAGACAGCCTTTAGCAATCCCCATGAGTTGTACCAACTTAACGTTCTCCCATTTGGGCTGTATGGAGCCTATGCCACATTCCAAAGGCTAATAGATAGAGTCTTGAGACATTACACTTCCTTTTCGGGGGTCTAGTCAGACGATATAGTAATCCATAGCTCGAGTTGGCAGGAACATCTACACCACTTATTTGAGATTATTAGAGCTTTAAAATGGGCAGGACTCACAGCTAACCGAATAAATTGTCACTTGGCCCAAAGTGCCATAGTATACCCAGGGTACTTTGTGGGCAATGAATTAGTACATCCCTTATCTGAAAAAGTAAAAGCTGTGACCCTCGCTTCAACCCCAAAGACCAAGAGGGAGCGTAGAGCCTTCCAAGGGCTGGCCGCCAATTACCGGTGGTTTATCCCAAGCTTTTCTGCCATTGCTGCCAGTCTCCCAGACAAGTTTAAATATTCATAACCTAAAAAACGAATCTGGACCCCCGGAAAACCGGGATAGCCTGGATTCTCTTGATTAGGCCCTTTGTTAAGAACCCGTACTCAAAATGCAGGACTTTAATAAGGAGTTCATACTTCAGACTGGCGACTGCAATGTAGGGTTAGACTGTCCTGCCTGAGTAGCATGAAATTCAAGAACGCCCTGCATTATACACAAGTCAGAAATTATTTCACAGGGAACACAATTATGCAACTGTAGAGTTAGAAGCCCTGGTCATTAAATGGGGCATAAACAGTTTACAGTTTTTTCGGACTGTTGGAAAGTTCAGACTCATCACAGAGCACTCTCCCCTTACCTGGATGTCCCTACATACAGAAAGCAAGACCGGGGTAATGAGCTGGTTTCTAGATCTCAAGCCTTATTATTTATTATCGAGCATAGGAAGGGTAAAGGCCAGCTTTTAGTGCATTACCTCAGCAGCTATCCTCTAAACCGTCTAGAGAAGAGCTGAAAATCAATGGTTCAGGATATTGGATGAATCCAGGGAGCTACACCCTTTGGTACTAGGAAGGTGAGCCTGCTATGCTTAACACCCCTTAGGGGACAAGGTAAGCAGGATTTCTCTAGAGGTGACTCCCCCTTAGAGTACAGATACCCCAATAGTAGTATAAGTCATCAGACCTCCCCCTTCTTACTAACACCTTTATAGGTTATGTGAGGTTTTGTAATAGCCATATACCCCCTTTGCTCATGGCTGACTTGGCTTCTGATGCTCAATCTTCCACAATTCTTTGTTGGATGGCAGATTAGTGAACCAGCCCACTGGAGGAGTGTGTGTGAGATGACCAATCATGGAGGAGCTTCAGGTGTCCCTGTGGGGATTAACTGCATGATACGGCCACATGAGGTGTGCCCAGGAACAGAGAGCAAACACCAGCATATGCGTTTCCGAGTTAGAACACTCTGCGGGAGAGTGTAGCGGGCACAGCAGGGAGAACAATGTGGCACCCAGTGGAAGAGTCATGTAAGTGGCTCCTTGTTGGCAGAAGAGGAGGAGAGACCTGAAGCCCCTCCTGAAGAGCACTGCCACGGAATGTCCTGTACGTGCCTGCTCAATGCCAGACAGCAGATGCCTTGTGGGAGCAGCACTGAAAGGATGCCACAATGCAAGAGAGAAGCCCAAGAAGAGCGGTGCATTGCCCAGTTGAAGAGCCAAATAAGCAGCTCTGTACTGGCAGAAAAGGAGGAGAAACTAAATGTCCCTACAGAGGATCTCTGCCACCGGAAGCCAGGTGAACCATTTCTCAGCAATAGGGGAAGACAGGCAATCTAGTGAGAGGCAGAGAGAGAAACCCGGGAGGGGGGAAGCATGAAGAAACAGGACCCAAGAGAATGGCGTGGAAATAAACAGTACCCCAGAGCAAGGAGTGAAGAGAAGGATTGAAGTCCCATAGTGTCGAGTGAGAAAGACTGAATCCCTCGAATATGGGCACAGAAGGAACAGAACTCCACATGGGGAGTGAAAAAGAAGTAACAGGATACCAGAGCATGGAAAGAGAATAATTGAAAAGTCAGAGTGGAGAGAGGGAAAGACTGAAACCCCAGAGTGGGGTGTGAGATGAAACAGAACCCAGAGCAGGGAGTCAGAAGAAACAGAGCCCCACAGAGTGGAGAGCCTGAGAACCCCAGAGAGGGGAGAAAGACTGAAAGAATCCCAGAGTGGGAAGGAAGGGAGCGAGACCTGGGCCGTAACCACAGGGGAACCTTCCAGCACACTAAACTGCCTTTTTTTAAAACTTGAACTATGGGCATAGGCCTATACTAAAGGGGGCAAGGTGGGGTCAGACACTCGCAGCCATCCCTGAAAAAGCCTCCCTTTCTTATTTTTCTTGTTTGGATTGGTTTGTTTTGGAGATAGGGAAAGTGAACAGGCTGGAATAGGATTCTGGACAGAGAACTTTATTATTATGTTACTGACGTCCTGACAAGCACCCTTTAAACTTTCTTTTATAGAATAGGGATTGAGCCTCTAGATCTAACAAAATATTATTTGAATTGAACCCAAATAAAATATCTAAACTATGTCTTGCTGTCCGAGTCCTAATTCTGATCTAATATTGGCTCTAAACACGTGCCTTCTTTTTGTGGAAAAGAAAAATACTGAATGCAATGGGAAAGCCTTACATTCGTTTAAAGCAGTAGGTTATTATTTTTAGTGGTTGCAACTAAAACGATCTTTCTGTTTGCAATGGAAAATATACAAGTTGCAAAGAAAAAGTGTCAGAGTACTTGGGAGACAGGAAGGGATTACAGTCAAAGGCTGACATATTTTTGTGATGAGATATAATAGTATTTGCAAAGAAAAAGTCTTAGAATTCTTTTGAGGACAGAATTTGAACAGTGAAGAAATATAATTCTTTGATGCAGGAATGTGCAGGAGCCAGGAGAATACATGCCGTAGCTTATGATGGATGAGAAAAAAATTGTAGTTACAACTAAAGATTGAAGCATTTTTTAGGGGCAGAAGGAGATTACATTTAGTCACTGCACCTGAGTTTGCCATCTTTATGTAATGAGAGAAACTACTAGTTGCAAACAAAAAGTCTTAGAATTATTTGGGTGCAGGATGAGATAACATCATTGGCTGTAACTGAGTGTGCCATCTTTTTGTGAGGAGACAAAATACTAGTTGCTAAGGATTAGTCCTCTAATTCGTGAAGGCATGTGAGTAAACTCAGCTGTTGAGCTATTTATGTCACTTTTCTCTGATAACCTAGAAAAATGACTAGTTATGTTGAAAAAGCCTTAGCATTCTTCGGGGGAAAGAAGAGAGAACATCCAGTGGCTGTAATGGGGTCTGCCACCTTTTTGGGACAATACAACCCCACTCATTATAGTTCGGCAGTGTAGTACATTTCTGGTGGTAATGACTTTATTTCTGCCTTCATTGGCAGTAATGGAATCACTGCCAGTTTTACTGCATTGCTAAATGGGGACAAAACCCACTGTATCACCACTCCTAATCCCAAAATTAATTTGCAGGACCGAGTGGCAGTAATGGTAGACGTGTTTTGTATTAATTCCACTAGAATTATCGCCAAACGTGTAATCATGGGGAATGGACCACATTACACATTTGGTGTTGAAGGAACAATGACAGTAACATGTCAGTAATGGAATTGGTTATACAAGCTTCGAATTCTGAGCCTGCACTTGAGGTGGAGGTTTTACCTACAGCATACTGCGACCGAAATACCAGTAAATCAGACAAAAACCCCATGCAGTTCTATGGACTCTAAACATTGGGACTAACAGTGCTGTTATCCCACACAAAATCCCATGGTAAAATCTTGGGACTGAGTGGTGGTGACAGTAAACGAGTTTGGCAGTGATTCCTGTGCAATTACTGCCAAAATTCGTAATAAGTCTCAATATACTAATTGTGAAGAAAACGTCTTTGAATAATTTGTAATCAGGAGAGTTATTTCAATGCTTGTACTGGTGTACCAGCTTTTTCTGATGGACAAACGAAAATACTAGTTACAAATAACTGGATTGTGAGTTCTCTGGGGCTAGAGGAGTTTACTTTCAGTGTATGGGCCCCCTTTTTGAAGAAAACTGTTAGAATTATTTAGAGACAGGGATATATTTATTGAGTGTTGTGGTGACAGAAAATTCTAGAAGCAAAGAAAAAGACTCAGAATTATTTGGGAGCACGAGGGTGGCCTATTTAGTGGCTGCAACTAAATCTTCCATCTTTTATTCCAGGAGTCAAGTTACTAATGGCCAAGACATAGTTTTAGACTGATTTGGCAGCAGGAGTAGTTTATCTTCTGTACCATCTTGTAGTAGTGAGACAAAATACTAGTTGCAAAGAAAATATCTTAGAGTTCTTCTGAGGTGGGAGGATGTTATATTCAGTGGCTGTAACTGAGTCTGCCAAGTTTGTGTTATGATACAAAATAGTCGTTTGGAAGAAAAAGTATTTGAATATCTTGGTGAGAGGAGAGTACATTCAGTGGTTGTACTGGGTGTGCTGACTTTTGTGGAGATTACATTAACTGGCTGTAAATTGTTGTGTGATCGTTTTGTGACATGACAATTTACTTGTTAAAAAGGGAGGTAGTATTGCTAGGCAGGAGGAGACTTCATTCAGTGATTGCACTGGTTATGCTTACTGTCTGTGACATAAGGGTGGAAGTACTAGTCCTGAAGAATAAGTCTGAGAATTCTCTGAGGGCAGGCATAAATTGCATTCAGTGGCTGTAACCGAGGTTGCCATTTTTTTGGGTGAGATCAAAACACTAGCTGTGAAAAAAAAGCTTTAGAATTCTTTGAAGGCAGGAGAGCCCATTCAGCAATTGTAATGCGGTGCCACATTTTGTGTGACTGATTTGTTAAATAATAGTTGCAAAGAAAAAGTGGTATATTTCTTAAGTGGCAAGAGGAGATTTTATTCAGTGGCTGTGCCATCTTTTCGTTCAATGTCAAAACACAAGTTATGAATGAAGGCTTTTAAAATTGTTTGACAGCATGGAAAACATTCAGTGGTTGTTCTACGGGTGTCCACTGTTATGATCATGAGACAGAAACACTAGTTTGAAGAAAAGATATTATACTTGTTTGGAAGAAAGTATAGATTATATTCAATGGCTGAATAACTAAGTGTGCCATCCTATTGTGAAAAGGCAAAGGAAGGAAGTTGGGTGTTGGTTGTTAGCGCTCTCCCCTATTGTTTAGCTCCGATCAAATGTACAATGTAAATTCAATGTTGATTGTTAGAAAAACAATTATAACTGTCATCAATAATATAATATGTCAATCATATTTTAATTGTCCATTTGGCAAAATTTCTCAGCCAACATGTGTTTCGACCTCATTTGGGTCATCCCCAAGACAGGTTAATCAATAATGAAAGCCCTATTCTCACTCGGCGAGGCGCCGACTTACATTGTTTCACATATACTAATTGCAGGGATTTAACCCGATTTTACTGATACTGCAATTTCTTCCTTACAACAATTGTTGAAGCTTAAAGATTACCTGGCCAGTAATTACCCCAACCTGGGGTGTATTGCTATCAGTATTCTGTCACGTTGTACTGGTATACTAGTCGTGGTTTCTTTCAAGTTGAGAAATGATGTGTTTACCATTTCTCAACTTGAAAGAAACTACAATCCAAAATATCCACTATGGAAGAGGAAGTAGGGAACTACACTCAGTCCCTTCTCCCTTTCCATGCCGGCTGCGACAGGGATGCACCAGGAACAGTAGTGTGGTGAGGGACCAGGGTGAGCCAGGTAAGTGGGATGGGGGGATTGAATATGCACAAAAGGGGAGTGGGGAAGCTGATGCACGGCAGCATGGGGGTGCATTTACCTGAGTCCCAGAGGGGAAGATGGGAGCCTCCCGCTTCCGAGGAGGCTTGGAGCAGAGCTTTACCATTTGGTGAAGCCCCTGTTCTGAGCCTCCTGATTGGCTGGGAGGCTGACCTCCCCACCGGGTACTAATATTTTATAGAGTGACATTAGCTGGTATGTTATGTTATCAAATATTTATACTGTGCTCACTGCCACCAGCGGTTTTATGGCACCTGAACCTTGTCCAAGAGGTAGTGTACACTGTGTCACCAGACCTTAGTTTGTTGATATTAAAGATAAGGGTTGGGGGTAGGATGGAGATTAGAAAGGGGCGCTATCCAGAAGATTAACAAATACAGAAATGCAAAGGTAAATTGGCTGAGGGGCAAGTAATAAGGTTGTTGTTGTAGGGATATGTGTTTTCTATCTGTGATTGTTTGGTATCAGGTAATATTATCCCCACCAAAAATATCGCTGAATATATAGTTGCCGGAACGGCCATAGGTGATATTTTTAGTGGGTATAATATTAGGGTTTTTTGGGAGCAGGGGTTGCCGGGGTGTCCCCTGCTCCTTTTAAAATAATACTGGGGTTGCGGGGGTTGGCCCCGCAAGTTCCATGCCTTAATATTGCCGCAAAAATAAGGCAATATTTTTGTATGCCGATATTTTTGCGGGGATATTAACACATGGAAGCGATTATTTTTCAGTAAGTGAACATTTCTGCAATGTAAGCCTTGGTTTAAAATGCAGGCTTTATTTTGATAGTCATGTCTAGACCACACAATGCATGGAACTAGAGGTACCTGGCAAGTGGCTGTGTGATGGACTTGAGTTGTGCTCAAGAGTGTCCTTTCAGTGTCTGTGTCTGCTGTCTTTCCGTGATGATGTAACAATATTGTCTATGCTTTCAATGGAAGTAGGAAAATTCATTCAGTGGTTGAACCAGATGTTCCAACTTCTTGTGACTGATATGGGGGCGTATGAGTGAGCATGGGTGAATAAATACAGCCAAACCACGAATCACCTCATTTTCACTGTAGAACAAAGGGTGTTGGGGTGTGCCAGGTGAATAGCGCTTGAGCAATTTGATATAAAGAAGAAACAAGTCAATTAAACCTCGAAGATTGGGGTGCAGCACCCTGTGGAAAAGAGCGGGCACCTCAAACCCACTTAGCAAGACAAGAAAAACATTTGATATTCCCACATTATGGATGCGCTCCCACCAAAACCCTTCGAAAAGTGGATAATCCTCTGGCGAATTTCCTTAACAGTAAATGTTCTGAAATGCCACTAAAGTGAAGGTTTCAAGAATTTAATCTTCATAGCATGTGCGGTATCAGAGTAAAATGCCAACACGTGTTTCGACCTATCTTGGTCTTTTTCAAGGCAAAGCTCATTATTTAGAAGCTATGAATATACATCTTGAATGTATTATTCAGCCCGAGAATTCTTCCTATTCCAAAATTTATGAATGTGAATCAATTAGCACATTCTCCTTCGAAACAACGTCCCGCCTGGATTGTTCCGCATAATCTCACGTCTGTGTGAGCCCTTCAGTCAGCCCGTACCATGCTAATTGATTCACATTCATAAATTTTGGAATGCTAAATTAATACATTCAAGATGTATATTCATAGCTTCTAAATAATGAGCTTTGCCTTGAAAAAGACCAAGATAGGTCGAAACACGTGTTGGCATTTTACTCTGATACCGCACATGCTATGAAGATTAAATTCTTGAAACCTTCACTTTAGTGGCATTTCAGAACATTTACTGTTAAGGAAATTCGCCAGAGGATTATCCACTTTTCGAAGGGTTTTGGTGGGAGCGCATCCATAATGTGGGAATATCAAATGTTTTTCATTTTCACTGTATTTGGCTCATTTGGGTTTGGCCGACCATTTAGGAGATTCAGATGACAGATTTGGGTGTAGATCATTGCAATTTAAGGTGATGTAACGCTGCAGTAAACATTGGGTTGAAGATGTCTAACCTTTTTCTTCCAGCACATGTTCAAAGCAAAATAAGTGTAAAGTTAATGTAGTAGAAAAGTTTATTTTGGGAATACAACACGTTCCCATAAAAACAACGATAATTGACAAGATAATTACACCTCACCCAATACAAAAAAATAAACATCACGCCGCCATCATAAAAACATTGCAAAATTTTAAAATAAAAGAACCTTCAATTCAAACAATTTTTGTTAGATATGTCCTCAAAGTTAACGCATTCATTAAAAATAATAGTAAACCCCAAACCTTAACAGGTAGCTCAGAGCTGGTCAAACTGAGGGAATCCCTGGCACCGCAAAGGTGGTTTAAGCGTGCGCTCTCTGATTAACAAGAAAGCTGGGCAAAACAGTAAAACATGGGCCAAGTCTTCCTTTGGCGCGTCACAAAAAAATACATGATTGATTTGAACTGATATTGGACCAAGCCACAACCACTGCTCTTAAATGAATACCATTAAAATGTGCTGTGGTAATAACAGGGCGCTGAGAAGGGTTCTGTCCCCGCACAAATATTTCTGCAGACCTGGGCTCGCAATAAATTAATTGAAAAGGTCATAACTCCAGAACCTTTTCTGCCACAGATGCTCAAAGAAAGAAATGTATTTAAATGACAAATGGTATGCACCTCGCCATGTTATTAGGAAATGAATCCAAATGAACAGTTTGTTTGCATCTGAAAAATATTGTAATCATTTTAGGAAAATAAAACTGTGGTGCCAAATTAAAAAAAAAATGCTAATAATAAATGTGTGTAGAGTATTTCTAAACCCTTGCATACATAAGTGTCAGAAACATGTATGCACTGCCTACACCGAAGTGCATCCCTGGAGTACATTTCATCATGATGGTCTTTTAAAGGGACCTGCCATTGTGAGATGTCTAACAAAATTATAAAGCATTTCTGTCACTTTTTAAGGGATGATAACAAAAGTGGGACAGCAGCAAGTCATGTTGTTTCTGTTCCATGCCAAACACGCATGAACGATTTAGAAATTACCTTCCTCTGTGCTGGTTCCATAGATGCACAGTGGAATGTGTTTATTTCCCACCCATTTTAACATATATACATTATCTGAATTTGGCATGCACATTAAAATGTACTGAAACACCCCTCTTAAAGGAATTTCGGGCAGAGTCGGTCTGGAGGAAAAATCCAAGGGAACCCACAGGACTACCCAGATCTCACTTGGAAATGTGTGGTAGCACATGGAACACTTTTAAGAATGTTCAACAAGATGTGTGTGCTAGTTGCAAAGACAAGGTTTTAGAGTTCTCTGGAGCCCGTATGATATTACATTTAGTGGATATACCTGAGCGTTAGAAGACAAATCAATTAGATGAAGAGAAACATTTTTAGAATAGTTTGGCGCAGGTGAAGATTGTATTCAATGTGGGTCATTACGACCCAGGCGGTAAGTACGCCAACTTTACCAGCATGGTGTAAACTATGTTTACACCATGGTGGATGGCGTATTTACCGCCCCATTCCAAGGTGAGTGGGGCGGTGAATCCCCATTTCCCATTTTACCCTTCCCCATTCCCATTTTTGCCCCATAGGGCATAATGGGAGAGGGGAAGGCGCTAATTACGCCACTGTAAATTACGGTGGCGTAATTAGCACCAAGGCGGTTTAGCGCCATGAATTTTAACGGCTGCTAAAAGCAGCCGTTAAAATCGGAATCAGGCGTTAAGGGTTAACGACGGCGTTAACCCTTAACGCCTGAGTTGTAATGTCTGCAAATGAGTGTGCAATCTTTTTTTTGATCAGTCAAAATACTAGTTGCAAAGAAATAGTCTTAGATGTCTTTGGAGGCTGGACGGCATATTCTGTGGTTGTACTGGGGATCCACACTTTTTTGATGGATAAGACAAAATATTTGTTTTTAAGAAAACGTGTTTGAAATGTTTGGGGACAAACACTATTTATATTCAGTTGCTCTAAATAAATATGCCATCCTTTTTGTGACAACCCAATATACTACTGGTAAACAAAAAGTCATAGAATTCTTTGGAGGCAGAAGAGTACAAATATTGGTTGTGCAGCTTGTCGCAGATGAGCGAAAATCCTACATTAAGTTACTGGATGTGAAGAAGAGGTTCAATACTGTTTTTGGAAGTCGGAGATTGCATTCAGTTGCTGTAACTTAGTGTTTTTTTTCTGTGATGAGACAATATTTTAGTTTTGGAGAACAGGTTTTAGAATTCTCTGGAGGGGTTTTACTGGAGTATACTCAGTGGCTGTAAATAAGTACTTCACAAATCTGCCATCATATAGGCCCGCTAGTACTTGGAAGCAGAGGAACTCAGAAATAAACCTGTGTGGCATACACATATGTAATATTTCTTATCAGAGAAAAGAGAGATAACCATGTATTGTATCAACAAGCCTGGCACACCTAAGCATGCCAGGGTGAGGCATGCAGAAAGACATTGTTTTACATCAGCTGCAACATCTGCTTTGTGCACTGGGGAATCCAGAAAAGTGCATGGAAAATTGGAGGAGTCAATGTCACATTCAACAGTACTAGCCATGCAAGTGGTAGTAGCATTTGCTCAGGTATCGCCATCAGATGAGTTTCAGTCCTCTGTCTCTGGGGCAGAAGGAGGAGAGCTGCAGGTTGTATCTACTGATAACCCGTGAGAAACAACGAATAGTAAAGGAGCAGGACAAACCAGAAGACATAACTCTCAGTGAAGAGAAGCAAGGTAAGGAAGCTCTTGTACACCATTACCCTCACCCTGTGAATCTGTAAATAGTGATGATGAGCTGGAGATCATGAGGCCTCCCAATCCAGGCTGCAGCATCACTGATAGTGAGGAGGAGAGGGAAGACAGTGACAATGTTACAGAGAGGGGGAGAGAAAGACAAAGACACCCCTCCAACTGTGTGCATTGTTTTTGTATACACAGTATATATATAAGATCTGAAAGTATAAATATCTGCATGCGGAAGCCAGACCACCAACCCCACCGCCACCGTCGCATGCCTGGGGCATAGTAGGACAGGTCTTAGACATCTGTGAAAGTCTGAAGTGCCAACCATTTTTAAACCCGGAACAAACATCTCACCCACATGTCTGCAAAAACTGGGACCCATTTGTATACCATATCTTCATGGTTGTGTATGATGAAACACCTTCTACAGGACAGTGATTAACACCCACAACCCCTACTGTCTGCAGCCCTTTTGTAAGTAGCCAATCACTATTCAAGCCCCATCCCATACTGGTATTCCAGAAGACATTGCTGGTTTGACAGCATTGTTCAGGACACTGAACCCCAGCTTTGCTTCAACATGTATACCCCTAAGCACCAGGGCATTGTGATGGAGGCATGTGTTCATGAACTACAATAACATAGACTGCATGACAGACTATGCTTGCATACTGCTTGCTTAGCGGTAATGTTGTTTATGGACTTATTCATATTTGTTTTAGTTAAAAACCTGTTTCCTCTGGATTATTTGTAAGGTCAGGCACTACTGGGAAGTTCCCAGTCTATGTTACTTTTCAGGCAAGTCTGTACACAATGAGGTACTTTTCACAGTGGGTCTGGCACTACATCACTCCTAAGGGCAGAATGTCTCCTTCAGAATGAACATGCGTACAGGTGGGCATGGCATTGAGAGGGTGTCTGTCAGTGCAGTAACCGCGACCTTCCATCCCCCTGCCATGTGGGTCTGATCAGGAAACAATCAGGAGGTGGCAAGTACATGCATTTTGGCACCAGACCGCTTTTTAGATTGCAAGGATTTTAAGCAGGGTCCACATCCTGGAGTAGGTAGGGGTGGTGATTGAACTGGGTTTATGTTTGTGACAGCTGGACTTAGTTGCTGCTGAAAAAGCCCAGCTGCATTTTTCTTGCTTCGCACATTCACTTGTGGTGCCATGTTTAACCAGCAATAGCACGCCGGGCAAGGAAGTGATTGGCCCGACCAAGAGGATCATCTCACATTTCAGTGGTCCCTAAAGTGCATGAAATATGCTACACAAATCCCAGCTATACCATCAAGTTGCCACATTGCAACTTGAAGGTAGCATTTCACACCATTTACAATTCCACACTGTGCATGTTTGATTGGCTAAGTGAAATCCAATACCATCACCATCATCATCACTGATGATTGCCCTAATCACTTCTGAATTTTAGATGGAACATCCTTTAAGCAATGCATTGAAAAATGCTATCTGATAGCTACTATACCCTTTTGAGGAGGTCACCAAGCATCACCCAGTGATAATGCTTGGTGCACTCCTCAAGAACACACTGCATCACCCAATGAGTTAATGCTGCTGGTGTACTTGCTACAACTATACCTGTCCAACATAATAAGTGTTCACGATTCGGTGGGCGATGGGGATACCGAACAGCTGGCAATGGTTGTGATCCCAGTCTTGTGTGGGGATACACACAGAGCTTGAACTATAGAGAACATATGTATTTGTAGAGCATATCTACAAAGAACATGTATCCCAAAGAACATCTTGGTGCTATTAACAGATGCTTATTGTTACCCAAATTAATGATACTCATTTTATTGACCGCAGAAGGATGAAGGGCTGAGTGGTCCTGCCGGGATTCAAACCTGTGACCATTAGATCAAACATAGACCCCTGTAGTGGATGCATTAGTCCACAGCCCGGATAATACTGAATACCTCCCGGCATCATCTCATGGTGCAAAATTCAAGATCATAGTGGCCGTTTTTCATAAACAGATCAAATGTGCAAAGATGCAGATATTAATCAGGAAGAAATTAAATGGCATGAAGAAAACACCTATGTTAAATGATAAAACGAATTTGTACCGCGCACTGTCACCAACGGAATTGGTCCCCAGGCGCTCTGGTGGATCTGTAAATGATAAGGTGGGATGGGTTAGTAAGGTGAAGAGGGAGTAGGATAGTGAGAGGAGTGGGGTTCTGTTGGCAGCTTCAACTGGTATACACCAGATGCTGAGCTTTGGTGCGGGTATTGGGTCGGTGTCAGTCCGCGTGTGCTGTTGCTCCGGTTTATGTGTTGTTGCAGTGTTGTGAAGTGTGTGCGGCTTGTTGTGTGAGAGATGGTTGTGTGAGTTTTTTTAGTGAGATAATTATGCAGTGTTCGAGCTTATATTGGTTAGTGGGTTACCTAACCTTTAGCATGCTAACATTCACAGTTCTGTCCAAGTGTGACACCTGTTGACCCTCACAACTCTATCTGGATGCGGTGCAGGCCACTGCTTAGAATTCCATCTAGGTGTAGGCATGCCAACATTCACAGTCCCGTCCGGATGTGGAGCAGGCCAATATCCACAACTCTAAGTGTGGCATTTGCCAACATTCAAGTTTCACCCACTTGCAGGCATGCCAACATTCAAAGTCCTATCTAGATGCAACACAGGCTAACATTAACAATTCTATCTAAGTGTGGACATACCAATATTCACAATTCTATCTAAGTGCGGGCATGCTAACATTCAGTTTTCACCTAAGTGCGGGTATGCTAATATTTAAAGGTCTATCTAGATGCGACGCAGGCCAACATTCACAACTCCATCCAAATGTGGACAGGCTAGCATTCACAATTCTGTCCAATTGTGGACATGCTAACATCAAAGTCCCATCTGGATGCAACGCAGGCCAATATTCACAATTCTAAGTGTGGACATGCCAATATTCACAATTCTATCTAAGTGTGGACATGCTAATATTCAAAGTGCTATCTAGATTTGACACAGGCTAACATTCACAATTCTATCTAAGTGTGGACATGCTAATATTCACAGTTCTATCTAAGTCTGGACATGCTAACATTCACAATTCTAAGTGTGGCCATACTAACATTCATGTTTCACCTAAGTGCTGGCATGCTAACATTCAAAGTCCTATCTAGATGTAACGCAGGCCAATGTTCACAATTCTATCTAAGTGTGGACATGCTAATATTCACAAATTCTATCTAATTCCGAACATGCCAATATTCACAATTCTATCTAAGTGTGGACATGCCAATATTCACAATTCTATCTAAGTGTGGACATGCTAATATTCAAGGTCCTATCTAGATTTGACGCAGGCTAACATTCACAATTCTATCTAAGTGTGGACATGCTAATATTCACAATTCTATCTAAGTCTGGACATGCCAGTATTCACAATTCTATCTAAGTGTGCATATGCTAATATTCACAATTCTATCTAAGTCTGGACATGCTAACATTCAAAGTCTTATCTAGATGTGACGCAGGCTAATATTCACAATTCTGAGTGTGGGCATGCTAATATTGAAGTTTCATCTAAGTGCAGCGCTTGTTGACCTTGACAAGTATGTTAGTATGTAATGCAAGGCAACTTCGACAATCTTGTCATGAATAAGTTCAGTCTGGTGGTCACAAATCTTTCTGAGTGTACCTGGTGTGAGGACAATGTGCTCAACACAACATTAGAGTTGTCAAGAATAACATCAAATTCACCATCAGGAAATACATTGCTCTTATGACCTACCACCTGAACTATCATTTATGAACACTAATGAGGAAAGCGATAGGTACAGGAAGGAAAGCCTGTGGACACACTCCTTATTAAAACAAGGGCATAACCCAAACTAAGGAGCTCAGATGATGGATGCAGATCTGTCTGGCTCATCTCACACGGGTAGGGATAATGATACACTACTCTACTGTTTGCATCTGAAAAATATTGTAATCATTTTAGGAAAATAAAACTGTGGTGCCAAATTCACAAACAAAAAAATGCTAATAATAAATGTGTGTAGAGTATTTCTAAACCCTTGCATACATAAGTGTCAGAAACATGTATGCACTGCCTACACCGAAGTGCATCCCTGGAGTACATTTCATCATGATGGTCTTTTAAAGGGACCTGCCATTGTGAGATGTCTAACAAAATTCTAAAGCATTTCTGTCACTTTTTAAGGGATGATAACAAAAGTGGGACAGCAGCAGGTCATGTTGTTTCTGTTCCATGCCAAACACGCATGAACGATTTAGAAATTACCTTCCTCTGTGCCGGTTCCATAGATGCACAGTGGAATGTGTTTATTTCCCACCCATTTTAACATATATACATTATCCGAATTTGGCATGCACATTAAAATGTACTGAAACACCCCTCTTAAAGGAGTTTCGGGCAGAGTCGGTCTGGAGGAAAAATCCAAAGGAACCCCCAAGACTATCCAGATCTCACTTGGAAATGTGTGGTAGCACTTTTAAGAATGTTCAACAAGATGTGTGTGCTAGTTGCAAAGACAAGGTTCTAGAGTTCTCTGGAGCCCGGATGACATTACATTTAGTGGATATACCTGAGCGTTAGAAGTCAAATCAATAAGATGAAGAGAAACATTTTTAGAATAGTTTGGCGCATGTGAAGATTGTATTCAATGTCTGCAAATGAGTGTGCAATCTTTGTTTTGATCAGTCAAAATACTAGTTGCAAAGAAATAGTCTTAGATTTCTTTGGAGGCTGGACGGCATATTCTGTGGTTGTACTGGGGATCCACACTTTTTTGATGGATAAGACAAAATATTTGTTTTTAAGAAAACGTGTTTGAAATGTTTGGGGACAAACACTATTTATATTCAGTTGCTTTAAATAAATATGCCATCATTTTTGTGACAACCCAATATACTACTGGTAAACAAAAAGTCACAGAATTCTTTGGAGGCAGAAGAGTACAAATATTGTTTGTGCAGCTTGTCGCAGATGAGCGAAAATCCTACATTAAGTTACTGGATGTGAAGAAGAGGTTCAATACTGTTTTTGGAAGTCGGAGATTGCATTCAGTTGCTGTAACTTAGTGTTTTTTTTTCTGTGATGAGACAATATTCTAGTTTTGGAGAACAGGTTTTAGAATTCTCTGGAGGGGTTTTACTGGATAATACTCAGTGGCTGTAAATAAGTACTTCACAAATCTGCCATCATATAGGCCCGCTAGTACTTGGAAGCAGAGGAACTCAGAAATAAACCTGTGTGGCACACACATATGTAATATTTCTTATCAGAGAAAAGAGAGATAACCATGTATTGTATCAACAAGCCTGGCACACCTAGGCATGCCAGGGTGAGGCATGCAGAAAGACATTGTTTTACATCAGCTGCAACATCTGCTTTGTGCACTGGGGAATCCAGAAAAGTGCATGGAAAATTGGAGGAGTCAATGTCACATTCAACAGTACTAGCCATGCAAGTGGTAGTAGCATTTGCTCAGGTATCGCCGTCAGATGAGTTTCAGTCCTCTGTCTCTGGGGCAGAAGGAGGAGAGCTGCAGGTTGTATCTACTGATAACCCGTGAGAAACAACGAATAATAAAGGAGCAGGACAAACCAGAAGACATAACTCTCAGTGAAGAGAAGCAAGGTAAGGAAGCTCTTGTACACCATTACCCTCACCCTGTGAATCTGTAAATAGTGATGATGAGCTGGAGATCATGAGGCCTCCCAATCCAGGCTGCAGCATCACTGATAGTGAGGAGGAGAGGGAAGACAGTGACAATGTTACAGAGAGGGGGAGAGAAAGACAAAGACACCCCTCCAACTGTGTGCATTGTTTTTGTATACACAGTATATATATAAGATCTGAAAGTATAAATATCTGCATGCGGAAGCCAGACCGCCAACCCCACCGCCACCGTCGCATGCCTGGGGCATAGTAGGACAGGTCTTAGACATCTGTGAAAGTCTGAAGTGCCAACCGTTTTTAAACCCGGAACAAACATCTCACCCACATGTCTGCAAAATCTGGGACCCATTTGTATAGCATATCTTCATGGTTGTGTATGATGAAACACCTTCTACAGGACAGTGATTAACACCCACAACCCCTACTGTCTGCAGCCCTTTTGTAAGTAGCCAATCACTATTCAAGCCCCATCCCATACTGGTATTCCAGAAGACATTGCTGGTTTGACAGCATTGTTCAGGACATTGAACCCCAGCTTTGCTTCAACATGTATACCCCTAAGCACCAGGGCATTGTGATGGAGGCATGTGTTCATGAACTACAATAACATAGACTGCATGACAGACTATGCTTGCATACTGCTTGCTTAGCGGTAATGTTGTTTATGGACTTATTCATATTTGTTTTAGTTAAAAACCTGTTTCCTCTGGATTATTTGTAAGGTCAGGCACTACTGGGAAGTTCCCAGTCTATGTTACTTTTCAGGCAAGTCTGTACACAATGAGGTACTTTTCACAGTGGGGCTGGCACTACATCACTCCTAAGGGCAGAATGTCTCCTTCAGAATGAACATGCGTACAGGTGGGCATGGCATTGAGAGGGTGTCTGTCAGTGCAGTAACCGCGACCTTCCATCCCCCTGCCATGTGGGTCTGATCAGGAAACAATCAGGAGGTGGCAAGTACATGCATTTTGGCACCAGACCGCTTTTTAGATTGCAAGGATTTTAAGCAGGGTCCACATCCTGGAGTAGGTAGGGGTGGTGATTGAACTGGGTTTATGTTTGTGACAGCTGGACTTAGTTGCTGCTGAAAAAGCCCAGCTGCATTTTTCTTGCTTCGCACATTGACTTGTGGTGCCATGTTTAACCAGCAATAGCACGCCGGGCAAGGAAGTGATTGGCACGACCAAGAGGATCATCTCACATTTCAGTGGTCCCTAAAGTGCATGAAATATGCTACACAAATCCCAGCTATACCATCAAGTTGCCACATTGCAACTTCAAGATAGCATTTCACACCATTTACAATTCCACACTGTACATGTTTGATTGGCTAAGTGAAATCCAATACCATCACCATCATCATCACTGATGATTGCCCTAATCACTTCTGAATTTTAGATGGGACATCCTTTAAGCAATGCATTGAAAAATGCTATCTGATGGCTACTATACCCTTTTGAGGAGGTCACCAAGCATCACCCAGTGATAATGCTTGGTGCACTCCTCAAGAACACACTGCATCACCCAATGAGTTAATGCTGCGGGTGTACTTGCTACAACTATACCTGTCCAACATAATAAGTGTTCACGATTCGGTGGGCGATGGGGATACCGAACAGCTGGCAATGGTTGTGATCCCAGTCTTGTGTGGGGATACACACAGAGCTTGAACTATAGATAACATGTGTATTTGTAGAGCATATGTTCATCCCCAAACAACATCTTGGTGCTATTAACAGATGCTTATTGTTACCCAAATTAATGATACTCATTTTATTGACCGCAGAAGGATGAAGGGCTGAGTGGTCCTGCTGGGATTCAAACCTGTGACCATGAGATCAAACATAGACCCCTGTAGTGGATGCATTAGTCCACAGCCCGGATAATACTGAATACCTCCCGGCATCATCTCATGGTGCAAAATTCAAGATCATAGTGGCTGTTTTTCATAAACAGATCAAATGTGCAAAGATGCAGATATTAATCAGGAAGAAATTAAATGGCATGAAGAAAACACCTATGTTAAATGATAAAACGAATTTGTACCGCGCACTGTCACCAACGGAATTGGTCCCCAGGCGCTCTGGTGGATCTGTAAATGATAAGGTGGGATGGGTTAGTAAGGTGAAGAGGGAGTAGGATAGTGAGAGGAGTGGGGTTCTGTTGGCAGCTTCAACTCGGTATACACCAGATGCTGAGCTTTAGTGCGGGTATTGGATCGGTGTCAGTCCGCGTGTGCTGTTGCTCCGGTTTATGTGTTGTTGCAGTGTTGTGAAGTGCGTGCGGCTTGTTGTGTGAGAGATGGTTGTGTGAGTTTTTTTAGTGAGATAATTATGCAGAGTTTGAGCTTATATTGGTTAGTGGGTTACCTAACCTTTAGCATTCTAACATTCACAGTTCTGTCCAAGTGTGACACCTGTTGACCCTCACAACTCTATCTGGATGCGGTGCAGGCCAATGCTTAGGATTCCATCTAGGTGTAGGCATGCCAACATTCACAGTCCCATCCGGATGCGGAGCAGGCCAATATCCACAACTCTAAGTGTGGCATTTGCCAACATTCAAGTTTCACCCACTTGCAGGCATGCCAACATTCAAAGTCCTATCTAGATGCAACACAGGCTAACATTAACAATTCTATCTAAGTGTGGACATGCCAATATTCACAATTCTATCTAAGTGCGGGCATGCTAACATTCAGTTTTCACCTAAGTGCGGGTATGCTAATATTTAAAGGCCTATCTAGATGCGACGCAGGCCAACATTCACAACTCCATCCAAGTGTGGACAGGCTAGCATTCACAATTCTGTCCAAGTGTGGACATGCTAACATCAAAGTCCCATCTGGATGCAACGCAGGCCAATATTCACAATTCTAAGTGTGGACATGCCAATATTCACAATTCTATCTAAGTGTGGACATGCTAATATTCAAAGTGCTATCTAGATTTGACACAGGCTAACATTCACAATTCTATCTAAGTGTGGACATGCTAATATTCACAGTTCTATCTAAGTCTGGACATGCTAACATTCACAATTCTAAGTGTGGACATACTAACATTCATGTTTCACCTAAGTGCTGGCATGCTAACATTCAAAGCCCTATCTAGATGTAACGCAGGCCAATGTTCACAATTCTATCTAAGTGTGGACATGCTAATATTCACAAATTCCATCTAATTCCGAACATGCCAATATTCACAATTCTATCTAAGTGTGGACATGCCAATATTCACAATTCTATCTAAGTGTGGACATGCTAATATTCAAGGTCCTATCTAGATGTGACGCAGGCTAACATTCACAATTCTATCTAAGTGTGGACATGCTAATATTCACAATTCTATCTAAGTCTGGACATGCCAGTATTCACAATTCTATCTAAGTGTGCATATGCTAATATTCACAATTCTATCTAAGTCTGGACATGCTAACATTCAAAGTCTTATCTAGATGTGACGCAGGCTAATATTCACAATTCTGAGTGTGGGCATGCTAATATTGAAGTTTCATCTAAGTGCAGCGCTTGTTGACCTTGACAAGTATGTTAGTATGTAATGCAAGGCAACTTCGACAATCTTGTCATGAATAAGTTCAGTCTGGTGGTCACAAATCTTTCTGATTGTACCTGGTGTGAGGACAATGTGCTCAACACAACATTAGAGTTGTCAAGAATAACATCAAATTCACCATCAGGAAATACATTGCTCTTATGACCTACCACCTGAACTATCATTTATGAACACTAATGAGGAAAGCGATAGGTACAGGAAGGAAAGCCTGTGGACACACTCCTTATTAAAACAAGGGCATACCCCGAACTAAGGAGCTCAGATGATGGATGCAGATCTGTCTGGCTCATCTCACACGGGTAGGGATAATGATACACTACTCTACTGTTTGCATCTGAAAAATATTGTAATCATTTTAGGAAAATAAAACTGTGGTGCCAAATTCACAAACAAAAAAATGCTAATAATAAATGTGTGTAGAGTATTTCTAAACCCTTGCATACCTAAGTGTCGGAAACATGTATGCACTGCCTACACCGAAGTGCATCCCTGGAGTACATTTCATCATGATGGTCTTGTAAAGGGACCTGCCATTGTGAGATGTCTAACAAAATTCTAAAGCATTTCTGTCACTTTTTAAGGGATGATAACAAAAGTGGGACAGCAGCAGGTCATGTTGTTTCTGTTCCATGCCAAACACGCATGAACGATTTAGAAATTACCTTCCTCTGTGCCGGTTCCATAGATGCACAGTGGAATGTGTTTATTTCCCACCCATTTTAACATATATACATTATCCGAATTTGGCATGCACATTAAAATGTACTGAAACACCCCTCTTAAAGGAGTTTCGGGCAGAGTCGGTCTGGAGGAAAAATCCAAGGGAACCCCCAAGACTACCCAGATCTCACTTGGAAATGTGTGGTAGCACATGGAACACTTTTAAGAATGTTCAACAAGATGTGTGTGCTAGTTGCAAAGACAAGGTTTTAGAGTTTTCTGGAGCCCGGATGATATTACATTTAGTGGATATACCTGAGCGTTAGAAGTCAAATCAATTAGATGAAGAGAAACATTTTTAGAATAGTTTGGCGCATGTGAAGATTGTATTCAATGTCTGCAAATGAGTGTGCAATCTTTGTTTTGATCAGTCAAAATACTAGTTGCAAAGAAATAGTCTTAGATTTCTTTGGAGGCTGGACGGCATATTCTGTGGTTGTACTGGGGATCCACACTTTTTTGATGGATAAGACAAAATATTTGTTTTTAAGAAAACGTGTTTGAAATGTTTGGGGACAAACACTATTTATATTCAGTTGCTTTAAATAAATATGCCATCATTTTTGTGACAACCCAATTTACCCTGGTAAACAAAAAGTCACAGAATTCTTTGGAGGCAGAAGAGTACAAATATTGTTTGTGCAGCTTGTCGCAGATGAGCGAAAATCCTACATTAAGTTGCTGGATGTGAAGAAGAGGTTCAATACTGTTTTTGGAAGTCGGAGATTGCATTCAGTTGCTGTAACTTAGTGTTTTTTTTTCTGTGATGAGACAATATTCTAGTTTTGGAGAACAGGTTTTAGAATTCTCTGGAGGGGTTTTACTGGATAATACTCAGTGGCTGTAAATAAGTACTTCACAAATCTGCCATCATATAGGCCCGCTAGTACTTGGAAGCAGAGGAACTCAGAAATAAACCTGTGTGGCACACACATATGTAATATTTCTTATCAGAGAAAAGAGAGATAACCATATTGTTTATCAACAAGCCTGGCACACCTAGGCATGCCAGGGTGAGGCATGCAGAAAGACATTGTTTTACATCAGCTGCAACATCTGCTTTGTGCACTGGGGAATCCAGAAAAGTGCATGGAAAATTGGAGGAGCCAATGTCACATTCAACAGTACTAGCCATGCAAGTGGTAGTAGCATTTGCTCAGGTATCGCCGTCAGATGAGTTTCAGTCCTCTGTCTCTGGGGCAGAAGGAGGAGAGCTGCAGGTTGTATCTTCTGATAACCCGTGAGAAACAACGAATAGTAAAGGAGCAGGACAAACCAGAAGACATAACTCTCAGTGAAGAGAAGCAAGGTAAGGAAGCTCTTGTACACCATTACCCTCACCCTGTGAATCTGTAAATAGTGATGATGAGCTGGAGATCATGAGGCCTCCCAATCCAGGCTGCAGCATCACTGATAGTGAGGAGGAGAGGGAAGACAGTGACAATGTTACAGAGAGGGGGTGAGAAAGACAAAGACACCCCTCCAACTGTGTGCATTGTTTTTGTATACACAGTATATATATAAGATCTGAAAGTATAAATATCTGCATGCGGAAGCCAGACCACCAACCCCACCGCCACCGTCGCATGCCTGGGGCATAGTAGGACAGGTCTTAGACATCTGTGAAAGTCTGAAGTGCCAACTGTTTTTAAACCCGGAACAAACATCTCACCCACATGTCTGCAAAATCTGGGACCCATTTGTATAGCATATCTTCATGGTTGTGTATGATGAAACACCTTCTACAGGACAGTGATTAACACCCACAACCCCTACTGTCTGCAGCCCTTTTGTAAGTAGCCAATCACTATTCAAGCCCCATCCCATACTGGTATTCCAGAAGACATTGCTGGTTTGACAGCATTGTTCAGGACACTGAACCCCAGCTTTGCTTCAACATGTATACCCCTAAGCACCAGGGCATTGTGATGGAGGCATGTGTTCATGAACTACAATAACATAGACTGCATGACAGACTATGCTTGCATACTGCTTGCTTAGCAGTAATGTTGTTTATGGACTTATTCATATTTGTTTTAGTTAAAAACCTGTTTCCTCTGGATTATTTGTAAGGTCAGGCACTACTGGGAAGTTCCCAGTCTATGTTACTTTTCAGGCAAGTCTGTACACAATGAGGTACTTTTCACAGTGGGGCTGGCACTACATCACTCCTAAGGGCAGAATGTCTCCTTCAGAATGAACATGCGTACAGGTGGGCATGGCATTGAGAGGGTGTCTGTGAGTGCACTAACAGTGACCTTCCATCCCCCTGCCATGTGGGTCTGATCAGGAAACAATCAGGAGGTGGCAAGTACATGCATTTTGGCACCAGACCGCTTTTTAGATTGCAAGGATTTTAAGCAGGGTCCACATCCTGGAGTAGGTAGGGGTGGTGATTGAACTGGGTTTATGTTTGTGACAGCTGGACTTAGTTGCTGCTGAAAAAGCCCAGCTGCATTTTTCTTGCTTCGCACATTCACTTGTGGTGCCATGTTTAACCAGCAATAGCACGCCGGGCAAGGAAGTGATTGGCACGACCAAGAGGATCATCTCACATTTCAGTGGTCCCTAAAGTGCATGAAATATGCTACACAAATCCCAGCTATACCATCAAGTTGCCACATTGCAACTTCAAGATAGCATTTCACACCATTTACAATTCCACACTGTACATGTTTGATTGGCTAAGTGAAATCCAATACCATCACCATCATCATCACTGATGATTGCCCTAATCCCTTCTGAATTTTAGATGGGACATCCTTTAAGCAATGCATTGAAAAATGCTATCTGATGGCTACTATACCCTTTTGAGGAGGTCACCAAGCATCACCCAGTGATAATGCTTGGTGCACTCCTCAAGAACACACTGCATCACCCAATGAGTTAATGCTGCGGGTGTACTTGCTACAACTATACCTGTCCAACATAATAAGTGTTCACGATTCGGTGGGCGATGGGGATACCGAACAGCTGGCAATGGTTGTGATCCCAGTCTTGTGTGGGGATACACACAGAGCTTGAACTATAGATAACATGTGTATTTGTAGAGCATATGTTCATCCCCAAACAACATCTTGGTGCTATTAACAGATGCTTATTGTTACCCAAATTAATGATACTCATTTTATTGACCGCAGAAGGATGAAGGGCTGAGTGGTCCTGCCGGGATTCAAACCTGTGACCATGAGATCAAACATAGACCCCTGTAGTGGATGCATTAGTCCACAGCCCAGATAATACTGAATACCTCCCGGCATCATCTCATGGTGCAAAATTCAAGATCATAGTGGCTGTTTTTCATAAACAGATCAAATGTGCAAAGATGCAGATATTAATCAGGAAGAAATTAAATGGCATGAAGAAAACACCTATGTTAAATGATAAAACGAATTTGTACCGCGCACTGTCACCAACGGAATTGGTCCCCAGGCGCTCTGGTGGATCTGTAAATGATAAGGTGGGATGGGTTAGTAAGGTGAAGAGGGAGTAGGATAGTGAGAGGAGTGGGGTTCTGTTGGCAGCTTCAACTCGGTATACACCAGATGCTGAGCTTTGGTGCGGGTATTGGATCGGTGTCAGTCCGCGTGTGCTGTTGCTCCGGTTTATGTGTTGTTGCAGTGTTGTGAAGTGCGTGCGGCTTGTTGTGTGAGAGATGGTTGTGTGAGTTTTTTTAGTGAGATAATTATGCAGAGTTTGAGCTTATATTGGTTAGTGGGTTACCTAACCTTTAGCATTCTAACATTCACAGTTCTGTCCAAGTGTGACACCTGTTGACCCTCACAACTCTATCTGGATGCGGTGCAGGCCAATGCTTAGGATTCCATCTAGGTGTAGGCATGCCAACATTCACAGTCCCATCCGGATGCGGAGCAGGCCAATATCCACAACTCTAAGTGTGGCATTTGCCAACATTCAAGTTTCACCCACTTGCAGGCATGCCAACATTCAAAGTCCTATCTAGATGCAACACAGGCTAACATTAACAATTCTATCTAAGTGTGGACATGCCAATATTCACAATTCTATCTAAGTGCGGGCATGCTAACATTCACAGGCCGATTCATGGAATAATTAGCGCGGCGCAAGTGGGCATAAACGTGCGAATCGCAGTGGAATAGCGAAAATCGCAGTGAACGTGCGAAAATCGCACGAAAAGCAGCGCACGTCGATTCATGGAAGGCCGTGCGCGAGAAAACCAGCGGATGTGCGATAAAAAGTGCGCGGCGCACGTTAGCGCACAGGCCATCTAACAGCGTGCGCCAGGTCACAGCGAAAATCGCACAGGCCACAGCGAAAATCGCACATAGCGCGGCGCACGCAATAAAAGTAGGCGGAACACGGGCGTAACACTCGGAATGGGGAACAACTTGCCAAAACGTGGGCGTCACGGGGGAAGTACAGGGCACAAGTGCGCGGAACGCCCACACGCTCGCCTACAACACGTATTCATGGAATAGAATAGGGGAAAAAAGCGCACGCTCAAACCAGCGCACAGGCACAAACACGACCGCCACAAGAAAGGAGGCGGTAGCGTCTCTGCGGCTGTAAGAAATGTGCGCCAAAAGGTGCGCCAACAAATAGCACCTATATACTGCCATGATGAATGTCCCATACTGTGGCCCTCCAGGAAAAATGACGTGCAAAGGGGTACCCACAAACACGGACACCCGCTGACAAAAAATACGTGTGCATGTATACCGGGGTGCGCGGGAAGTGTCACACGCGATTTGCAGGGTACGTGCATCACAGGGGTTCGCGTGAAGTTATTCACGCGATCGGGCCTGGGGGAGCGGGCTACGTGTATTACAGGGGTTCGCGTGAAGTTCCACACGCGATCGGGCCTGGGGGAGCGGGCTTCATGTATTACAGGGGTTCGCGTGAAGTTCCTCACGCGATCGGGCCTGGGGGAGCGGGCTACGTGTATAACAGGGGTTCGCGTGAAGTTCCTCACGCGATCGGGCCTGGGGGAGCGGGCTACGTGTATTACAGGGGTTCGTGTGAAGTTCCTCACGCGATCGGGCCTGGGGGAGCGGGCTTCGTGTATTACAGGGGTTCGCGTGAAGTTCCACACGCGATCGGGCCTGGGGGAGCGTGCTACGTATATTTCAGGGGTTCGCGTGAAGTTTCACACGCGAATAGCCTGGGCGCGTGAATTTGAGGGGTGCGCGGGAAGTTCCTCACGCGATCGGGTCTGGGGGAGCGGGCTACGTGTATTACAGGGGTTCCCGGGAAGTTCCACACGCGAATAGCCTGGGCGCGTGTATTTCAGGGGTGCGCGGGAAGTCCCACACGCGAACAGCCTGGGCGCGTGAATTTGAGGGGTGCGCGGGAAGTTCCACACGCGAATAGCCTGGGCGCGTGTATTTCAGGGGTTCGCGGGAAGTTCCACACGCGAATAGCCTGGGCGCGTGTATTTCAGGGGTGCGCGGGAAGTTCCACACGCGAATAGCCTGGGCGCGTGAATTTGAGGGGTGCGCGGGAAGTTCCTCACGCGATCGGGCCTGGGGGAGCGGGCTTCGTGTATTACAGGGGTTCGCGTGAACTTCCACACGCGATCGGGCCTGGGGGAGCGTGCTACGTATATTTCAGGGGTTCGCGTGAAGTTTCACACACGAATAGCCTGGGCGCGTGAATTTGAGGGGTGCGCGGGAAGTTCCTCACGCGATCGGGCCTGGGGGAGCGGGCTACGTGTATTACAGGGGTTCGCGGGAAGTTCCACACGCGAATAGCCTGGGCGCGTGTATTTCAGGGGTGCGCGGGAAGTTCCACACGCGAACAGCCTGGGCGCGTGTATTTCAGGGGTGCGCGGGAAGTTCCACACGCGAATAGCCTGGGCGCGTGTATTTCAGGGGTTCGCGGGAAGTTCCACACGCGAATAGCCTGGGCGCGTGTATTTCAGGGGTGCGCGGGAAGTTCCACACGCGAATAGCCTGGGCGCGTGAATTTGAGGGGTGCGCGGGAAGTTCCTCACGCGATCGGGCCTGGGGGAGCGGGCTACGTGTATTACAGGGGTTCGCGGGAAGTTCCACACGCGAATAGCCTGGGCGCGTGTATTTCAGGGGTGCGCGGGAAGTTCCACACGCGAACAGCCTGGGCGCGTGAATTTGAGGGGTGCGCGGGAAGTTCCACACGCGAATAGCCTGGGCGCGTGTATTTCAGGGGTTCGCGGGAAGTTCCACACGCGAATAGCCTGGGCGCGTGTATTTCAGGGGTTCGCGGGAAGTTCCACACGCGAATAGCCTGGGCGCGTGTATTTCAGGGGTGCGCGGGAAGTTCCACACGCGAATAGCCTGGGCGCGTGTATTTCAGGGGTGCGCGGGAAGTTCCACACGCGAATAGCCTGGGCGCGTGTATTTCAGGGGTGCGCGGGAAGTTCCACACGCGAATAGCCTGGGCGCGTGAATTTGAGGGGTGCGCGGGAAGTTCCACACGCGAATAGCCTGGGCGCGTGTATTTCAGGGGTTCGCGGGAAGTTCCACACGCGAATAGCCTGGGCGCGTGTATTTCAGGGGTTCGCGGGAAGTTCCACACGCGAATAGCCTGGGCGCGTGTATTTCAGGGGTGCGCGGGAAGTTCCACACGCGAATAGCCTGGGCGCGTGTATTTCAGGGGTGCGCGGGAAGTTCCACACGCGAATAGCCTGGGCGCGTGTATTTCAGGGGTGCGCGGGAAGTTCCACACGCGAATAGCCTGGGCGCGTGAATTTGAGGGGTGCGCGGGAAGTTCCACACGCGAATAGCCTGGGCGCGTGTATTTCAGGGGTGCGCGGGAAGTTCCACATGTGATTTGACAGTGTGGCTCCTCCCAGGTGTACCCTGTACACCCTCCATGGCCCCTGCAGGCAGCCCACACCACAGGGGACTACCCTGCATCCCTGGTCATGTCCCGCAGGCAGCCCACCCAACATGGACATGCCCCCCAGCAAAGGCACATGTCTCCTTGAACTAATGAACACCAACACATGTCCCCTTGCACCCCCACCCCCCAGCACTGTGGGGCACCTGCCAGCAGGCCCCCACCCATGTCCAACTCATGTCTCCCACCACCCCCAAACCCCAGCCACCAGGGTCACCCTCCACCAGGGCCCCACTCATGTCTCCCACCACCCCCACCCCCCAGCACTGTGGGGCACCTGCCAGCAGGCCCCCACCCATGTCCAACTCATGTCTCCCACCACCCCCAAACCCCAGCCACCAGGGTCACCCTCCACCAGGGCCCCACTCATGTCTCCCACCACCCCCACCCCCCAGCACTGTGGGGCACCTGCCAGCAGGCCCCCACCCATGTCCAACTCATGTCTCCCACCACCCCCAAACCCCAGCCACCAGGGTCACCCTCCACCAGGGCCCCACTCATGTCTCCCACCACCCCCACCCCCCAGCACTGTGGGGCACCTGCCAGCAGGCCCCCACCCATGTTCCCCACCCCCCCACCCCCCAGCACTGTGGGGCACCTGCTAGCAGGCCCCCACCCATGTCTCCCACCCCCCCACCCCCCAGCACTGTGGGGCACCTGCCAGCAGGCTCCCACCCATGTCCAACTCATGTTCCCCACCCCCCCAACCCCCCAGCACTGTGGGGCACCTGCCAGCAGGCCCCCACCCATGTCTCCCACCCCCCACCCCCCAGCAGTGCAGGGGCACCCACCACCAGGCCCCCACCCATGTCCAACTCATGTTCCCCACCCCTCCCACCCCCCAGCACTGTGGGGCACCTGCCAGCAGGCCCCCACCCATGTCTCCCACCCCCCCACCCCCCAGCAGTGCAGGGGCACCCACCACCAGGCCCCCACCCATGTCCAACTCATGTTCCTCACCCCCCCACCCCCCAGCACTGTGGGGCACCTGCCAGCAGGCCCCCACCCATGTCCAACTCATGTTCCCCACCCCCCACACCCCCCAGCACTGTGGGGCACCTGCCAGCAGGCCCCCACCCATGTCCAACTCATGTTCCCCACCCCCCACACCCCCCAGCACTGTGGGGCACCTGCCAGCAGGCCCCCACCCATGTCTCCCACCCCCGACTCCCCAGCACTCTGGGGCACCTGCCAGCAGGCCCCCACCCATGTTTCCCACCCCCCCACCCCCCAGCAGTGCAGGGGCACCCTCCCCCAGGCCCCCATCCATGTCTCCCACCCCCCAACCCCCCAGCAGTGCAGGGGCACCCTCCACCAGGCTCCCACCCATGTCTCCCACCCCCCCTCACCCCTCAGCACTGTGGGGCACCTGCCAGCAGGCCCCCACCCATGTCCAACTCATGTTCCCCACCCCCCCACCCCCCAGCAGTGCAGGGGCACCCTCCACCAGGCCCCCACCCATGTCTCCCACCCCACAGCAGTGCAGGGGCACCCTCCACCAGGCCCCCACCCATGTCTGCCACCCTCCCACCCCCCAGCAGTGCAGGGGCACCCTCCACCAGGCCCCACCCATGTCTCCCACCACCCCCACCCCCCAGCAGTGCAGGGGCACCTGCCAGCAGGCCCCCACCCATGTTCCCCACCCCCCCACCCCCCAGCACTGTGGGGCACCTGCTAGCAGGCCCCCACCCATGTCTCCCACCCCCCCACCCCCCAGCACTGTGGGGCACCTGCCAGCAGGCCCCCACCCATGTCCAATCCATGCCCCCCTGCACCTGGGTCCCAACATTCCCCAATCATGTCCGTAATGCCCATCCTCCCCTGCCAAAAGGCCCAACCAACTATCACACCCACCCACATATCAAAGCCAATTACATGTTACACCCCCAATGTAAATAATGCAATTTAACACATGTCTGTCACACACAATGGCTGCAAGTGAATGACAAAACACCCAACATGACATGCCTGAAAGCAATGAGATGATACGACACATTGAAGATTAAAAAAATAATATGTATTGAACAGCAAATAAGAAAAAACACAAAGCAAATCAAACAAAACAAGATGAATGTCCAAGAAAAAATTATGAAAAATTAAAATAAGCCAATCAAGAAGATAATCCTGGGTCCATGAGCCCTACCAAATTAAACCTAACTGACTACTAACTAAAAATGGAACTATATACAAAAAAGTGGTGCATTGTCCAATCGCAACCCAAAAAAAATTCAAAAAAACAAAGGAAACCTAACCCTAACTATACAACTATATACAAAGGCAGCGGGCTATTCGGACGGCTCACTGGTTGTCGTCATGGGCCAGGGCATCCTCGAACTCCTGGTCAATGGCTTGGAGGCGGGCATGTTCCCTGGCCCCGAGGTCCCGCAGGGATAACGCAGTGTCAAGCTCAAACTCCCTGCGAAGACCCTCGAGGCACTCAGCCCGCCTCAGCGCCCTCCGCATGGAGTCCTCCGCCCTGACCATCGTGAGCCGTTCCTCCTCTGCCCGCTGCCGCTCCGCACCTATCCGCTGGCACAACCTCTCCCACACGGAAGCCACTCCCATTCCAGGGTTCTCCTGCCCTCCGGCCGATGCCTGCACCCCTGATGTTGATGGCCCCGAGCCATGATGCCTCCCACGTTGAGCCTGCTGCTGCCTCCGACGCAACTGCCTGTGCCAGCACGACGGCATCCAGGCTGATGGAAACCACCAACGCCGTCGTGCACGTGCCCTGCCCGATGATGCCGTCACATCCTCCATCTGCTGGGGTCCAGTTGCTCTGGTGTCCACCCCTGCTGGATCTCTGACTCCCGACTGTGGCAGGGATGGGATCCCCACCGAGCTGGCTGCATTGGTCGGGGCAGGTCCACAGGGGGCCCTGGTGGCATCTGGGCTGGAAGACGGCAAGGAGAACGACTGGTGGATAGCCTGCACAGAGGAGGAGAGGGCCGCCACATTGGCCAACACATGCAGGAAACCCCCGAACATGGCCGATCCCAATTGGGCCACGTCGGCACGGTGCACTTCGTGATGACGTGCGTGCTCCTCCCGGGAAGCACGCACGGCATCACGAATCGCAGCCGTGCGCAACGCGACCCCAATCAGGACCTTCTCCGCACGGCCAGGGGTTCCCACGTCCGCAGGTGGAGGGGAGTCAGGTGACATGGACATCCCCTCTACCTGCGGACAGGCCTGGGACGGGGCATCCCTGCTGGTGCATGGTGGTGCACTCACAGGGTCAGGGACAGCGACATGCACAGGCCTCTCCACGGTGACCTGTGCTGCCTCCTGCCCCTGGCCCTGGACTGCACCACTTGCACCAGCAGGGATGCCCCCACCAGGCCCCATGTGTGCCCCAGTGGCGGCCTCCTCCTCCTCTGTGCAAACCACCAACCTGGATGGCTCCTCACCGTCTCCCACCGTAGCAGGCCCCTGTGGGGGCTCACCCACCCCTTCCGCTGCAGCCGTGGGGGCATCCCCGCCGCCTTGCTCCACAGCGCCGTCTCCGCCCTCTTCTTCACTAGCCGCTGCGTAGAGGGAGACAAAGAACACAAGCATCAGGGCACTGTACAATGGTCCCCTAGACAGGAAGCAATAGCAGATGAGCACCACTGTCAAAGTACACTTCCATCATGTCCCTCCACAACACATGGGCCAGTCCAGGCAAAACACACACAGTAACAGGCATGGTGCATGCCATGGACATTTCCATGCATGTCCAATGGACTCTTGAAACATTCAATGATATGTAACTCACATGCATCATGCCTCATGCCCATCACATGCACACACATCACCTCAGTCACATCCATCTGGCCCCAAACACACCAAACACAGCGGATACAAGGGTAATTTTGCTGCTTTACTGAATCTCTGCATTGTCACACACATGTGTCATGCATCCATGGCATGCACAAGTCACAGACACGCAGGTCAGGCACACAGACATGGCTACCATATATGTACCTGGCATCAGCACCCATCCCTCACCCCCACCCATGTTCAGGTACAGAGACTGGCATGCTCTCATGTTCATAATCTGATTAGGGCTCCCCATGCGGCATATCAACACATGCAACAACCATGTGCATCACACATCACTGGTCGCACATGCATTACCATGATGTCCCTGCACACATACATGCATACATGGGCTATGGCACACATACAGGCAAGTATCATAGAACCAGCACACCGCAACATGCCCTGTCTCACACAGTAATGCATGGACACTTACCGCTCAACTCCAGACGGGCCTCCCTCTCAAGGATCTGGGCGTGGAGCGCTGGGCGTACGCGTTCCAGGACCCTCATCTGGATGGTACTCATGCGGCCCCGGCCCCCCTCCACGAGGCGCCGGGCCTTCACAAGGGTCCTGGACCTCAAGTCCTCCCAGCGCTTCTTGATCTTCAGGACGTCGCGGGTTGCCACCCCCTCCGCGTTGATGGCAACCACACAGTCGGCCCAGATCCTCTGCCGTCCTTCCTTGCTGGCGCGGGACGATCCAAAGAGGGCATCATACTGCCCCAGGACATGCTCCACCAGGACACCAACTTCGGTGACAGTGAAGCTGGTGCCCCTCTGCCCCTCTGGCCTGGGGTTGCCACTGGTGCCAGATGTGGAAGTGCCCGACATGGCAACCCCAGAGGCAGGTGTGGGTGGGCAACTGGGTCCTGGGGCTGGGCTGTGGAGCGATGTAATACCAGTCGGGAGTCTTCAGTTCCAGCAGGGGTGGACACAGCAACTGGACCCCTGCAGATGGCTGATGTGCAGGCACCAAATGGCAGGGCACGGTGGCAGCAGGCAGGCAGGCAGCAGCAGATGGCACGTGGGAGGCTGCTCGGGGCACTGGGGGGCAGTAACTCGGCCTTCTGGGCAGGAGCGTGGGCTTCCGTGTGTTTTCGCGTGGCCAGCTTGATACGGAGTGATTTGGCACGTGAAAATCCTGCACGTCAGCGTGAAATCCGAGGAAAGGCCCTTAGCGCGTAAGCGCGTCAGCACGCATACGCGATTCTATTGGACCAGAGTCCCTCAGCGCGTAAGCGCGTCTGTGACGTGACCCGCACGGGTGTTCCCCACTCAGGACGTGATGACGGGGCACACGTGGAGATACTGCACGTCAGAGTGTCATCGCGTGTAATTGGACAAAAGTGCGCGTACACGCGATTGGCCTATGTACGTGTATTTAATGGGTGCGCGGCCACTTACACACGCAAGTACGTCAGCGAACCTGTATCCCGTGGTGCGTGTGAATTTCCACACGCTATTGGACTGGGAACAGGATTCCAGGGCTGCGCGGGTCACACGCTGTATCCCGTGGTGCGTGTGAATTTCCACACGCTATTGGACTGGGAACAGGATTCCAGGGCTGCGCGGGTCACACGCTGTATCCCGTGGTGCGTGTGAATTTCCACACGCTATTGGACTGGGAACAGGATTCCAGGGCTGCGCGGGTCACACGCTGTATCCCGTGGTGCGTGTGAATTTCCACACGCTATTGGACTGGGAACAGGATTCCAGGGCTGCGCGGGTCACACGCTGTATCCCGTGGTGCGTGTGAATTTCCACACGCTATTGGACTGGGAACAGGATTCCAGGGCTGCGCGGGTCACACGCTCGCCTAGAACACGCGCTAAGCATAAATTGCGGACTTTAACAATAACAAGCTCAGACGCCAGGATGAACATACCGTTCCTAGCAGCAGTGGCAGTGGGCTACCAAAGGAGGAGGAGGAGGATAGTCAGGGCCAGAATATTCACACCCAGAACCAGCCTTTTCGGGATGCCTGATGACCAGGTGTATGGGAGGTACAGGTTTCCACCACACATCATACTGGACCTGGTGACTGAGTGGGAGGATGACCTCACATCACCCACCCTGTGCTCCCAAGCACTCAGCCCCCTGGAGAAGGTCCTCAATGTACTGCACTTCTTAGCCACTGGATCATTTCAGCGGACAAGTGCCATAGTGGGTGGGGTGTCACAGGCCACCCAGTCACGCTGCCTACACCAGGTCTTGAACATCATGACTGCACGCCCATCAGTCCGCAGGCACATATACCTGCCCAGAACACCTGCAGAAAGGCATGCTGCCGCCCTGGATTTTTACGCAGTGGCACGATTCCCCAAAGTGCTAGGTGCCATCGACTGCACCCATGTGGCTCTACGTCCCCCCAGGGCATCTGAGCACATCTATAGGAACCGCAAGCACTGGCATTCCATCAACGTGCAGGTAGCATGTAATGCCAAGGGAATCATCACCTCAGTATATGCAAACTATCCCGGCTCCACCCACGACAGCTTCATTTACCGAATGTCCACCCTAAGCCGGGACCTAGAAGCTGGGCGGCATGGCGATACATGGCTGCTTGGTGAGTATGTATGCCACTGCACATGCATGCATGTTGGATACTGAGCAAGGTCACAACCTCACCAATGATACCAATCCCCACCTCCACAGGGGACAGTGCCTACCCTCTCAGCCCCCACATGATGACGCCAATTCGGAACCCCACCACGCCACCCCAGGTAAGATTTAACACAGCCCACATTACAACCAGGGGCATAGTGGAGCGCACATTCGGAGTGCTGAAGTCACGCTTTCGCTCCCTTGACCGTTCTGGCGGGCAGCTGTTATACGCTCCCCCAGTAGTGTGCAGGATCATAGTGGCAGCATGTGTCCTGCACAACGTTGCAACACGCCGGGGCCTGGCCGTGGACATGGTGGTGGCCCCACATCCCCAACCACATGCACAGCCGCTGCGCATGGGAGGGGAAAGGGCACGGGGGGAGGCAGCCCGTACACAGCTAGTGGCTAATTACTTCACATAGAAATCACACCCCTGTGGAGTGCACACTGCCCTGGCACATTCCATCTGACAATCAATGATGACTCAACCTGACACTGATCCTGAATGTGTGGAGAATGAACCGGGAATTCCATGTCAGCCTGAGATTGTTCACCTGGAAGTGTCACAATGTGTGCATCCCTACCCACACAGACACCACCAATGCAGTTTTGTGAAGTTACACATTGAAGCAGCTAAAATGAATACCCACTTGCAAAATGCAACAAGAGGACAGTGCCATGTCAGCCAACCCAACCCCAGCACTGCCACACGACACACCGTGCCATGTCATGCTAATTGCAGGTAAACAAAGTAATCCCCACAACATGACATCACTCTCACTATGTACAGTGGCACTATTAGAAACCTGCAACACCTGAAATGCTCACAGCAATGCCGGACCAACAACATACTTGAGCACGTAGTACCATTAACATGACATCAAAAATGTAACATATTAGTAGTCTCACCACCTGGAAATGCCTGCACTCCCACCACTACCAACTGTGCAGTGTTGGCGCCATGTAGAGTTGTAGGTGCACTGCTGCCAACATGGTCCCCATCGCCAGACTAGAGGTCCTTGTGTGGACTTGAGGAAGGGACCTGCAAATTGGGAGGTAGACACAGAAGAAGAGTTACACATCAATGCAACATGCAGTGTACAACACAACAGCAATATGCACTAGGAATGTATACACAGTATTGACTACAGACTGGCCACACAGCTCATGGGAGTCCAACGTCACTGTGTAATTCACTGTCACTTGGGCACACCCTTTGCAAGCCCATGGAAACGGGAAGCAGGAGGGGTGTGTGTGACTCAAACCCAAGCATCTGAACCAAATACATTACAAGCCTGCATGTGCCCAGCCACAATGCAGCGTATGCCCACAGGAACCACGGAAGCCAACAGATCGGAGCCAACAGATCGGAGCCAACAGATCGGAGCCAACAGATCGGAGCCAACAGATCGGAGCCAACAGATCGGAGCCAACAGATCCTCCCAAAAAAATTGGGAATAAAAGAAATCAAAATCAAAATAAAAATAAGAAACAATCAAAAATGGCCATTGATGGGCCCGGGGGGGTTGGGGAGGCCACCCAGGAGGTCCGAGGACAGGATGCACACCAGAACCCACCTGCGTGGATCCTGGGAAAATAAAACACCTCCATGGGCTCATGGCCCACACGGCTACCCTATTGTGGGAGTGTCACTGCTGTCGCTATTATCACCCTGTGCAGCTGCATCCGGAGGTGGTTGCACTATGGGAGGCAGCCCACGCAAGGCCCTAGTCTGCTCCTCCATGGCTGCAAGCATGCGGGTGTGGTAGGTCTGGTTCTGGAGGATGAGTGTGCGGAGGTCCCCATGCAACAACTCACGGGATGCCCGGACCTCCGCCCTCGTTGCCTGCATCTCAGCTGAGAGCGTACGGGTGAGACGCTCCAGCTGCTGTTCTGTCCTTTGGTGTGTTGAAGCCTCAAGCTCAACAAGAGTCGTCCTGAGGTGTAGGAGCTCCTGCCTCAGGGCTTCCCTGTGGCCCTGGGACTCAATGGAGATGGCCTCCTGCAGAGTCGCCAGTGCCGCCCGCCTGTCCCTGTTGGACCCCAACATGTCCTCCCTGTGTGACTGGCAGATGGAGTCAGTTGCCTGCTCTAGTCGCTCCATCAGCCTTTCTGGGGGGACAATGGAAGTGGCCACCCTATCCATGGCCTGAGCCATCATCTCGGATGATGCAGCCTGTTGGGTAGCCATACCGTAAATGGATTGCTCCCATGCGGTATTGCCAGGTGGCGTACGGCCACCACGTCGGCGGGCACCACACCTGTCTGGGGCAAGGCGAACTGCGCCTTGCTGTGCCGGCACTGCCTGAGGCTGCAGGACTGCATTCCCCCTCTGATCTGCTGGCCCAGGAACAGGATCAGATGTCGCGGAGTGTGACCCTGCATCCGTAACCACCGAAGGCGTAGCTGCCAACACTGACATCCCCATGGAGGGTACTGACCCTGGTGCAGGTGGGTGAGACAGAACAGAATCCCTCCCTGGAACACTCACCTGCGACGGCACGTAGGTCTCATCCGAATCAACACCTGAGTACAGCTTGGGGGAGGTGCAGCCAGAGACACCCCTTGAGAGCACGACCTGCAGCACTTGTGGGTTCTCCCCCACCACCACACCACGTCCCTCACTGGTGGTTGGTCGGCCCTGGGACACCTCCTGGGTCTGCACCATCTCCACAACCCCAGCAGTATCAGGTGCGTCTTCCCCTGCAAAGACATGAAAACAAAGTAATGGAAACAGGCATTAGCACCATGGCACACATTGAGGGCTGAGAAGCAAGAGAACCAGTACTTGATTGACATGTCCCACATGACTAAAACCCTCCCATGCATGCACCCACACTGCGTATGAAGTGCAGGCAAACGGCACACACTGATGACACCAAGATGGAAGATGAACAAATTTTCTGCATGCTGCCTGGCAGTGGCATCACACATTGGCCTGTGATTGGCAGGTGAAACACACATGCCATCACACAGATGGCATGTACCATTGCTATTGAGTGAAGATGGAGAGGAGGGCAGCACCTATTCATTCAGTCCAGTTCCCGCATGTAATAGCTTTTCTGATTCTAACAGGTCAGATTTTTCACCTGGAGCTGCCAGTCTGTAATGGTCAAATTGCACAGGGACATGTGTGTACAAATGATATCCAGGTAACAAAGTCACTCCCCTTTACCATACCCATGTCAGACATGTGACTAGTGGACAGCGACATGCCTAGTGAAAGTGGTGGAATGCAAACAAACTGACTGAATGAACAGTGAAAAATAAGCAAATCTGTTGTGTCAAGGTGACACTTCAAGGGCAACTGGCGTGCAGTTGTGCTAGATGTCTACTGTTGGCAGAAGGGATACTGCTATGGCCAAATGCAGCTGCGCAGGAAGTATTGCATGAAGCACATGGCTGACCCATACGACTGAGGCGCACACACTCTCTCCTGCCACCCAAACAGAAGCCCTCACACACACACCATGCACATGTATGACACACACATGCATGTGCACTCACCGGACAATGCCTCGTAATCAGCCAGATCTCCCACGCCTTGGATCTGTTCCTCCGTGACGTAGGTCCCAGCGACTGACTCATGTGGAGTGAGTTCCATGTCTACTACTGGAGACCCACCTCCAGTCACTAGAGTTGCGGCATGACTTGAGGCCAGCTTACTCTTTGCCCTGCGCTTTAGGTCATTCCAGCGCTTATAGCAATCATTGGCTGTGCGCCTCACGATTCCAAGGGCACTTACGATGTCCGCAACGGTCTGCCAGTGTGCCTGGCGTTGTGCAGGTGTGGTCTTGGATCCTGCAACAATGACCATCTCGTTGTCATGTCCGGACACATACTCGACAAGTGCATTCAGTTCGTCATCCGTGAAGCTGGGCTTCCTGGACGGGCCGGACTGTGTAGCCGTGTCTGGGGCATCAGCCTGTGCCGGACGAGCACTCTTCCTCTTCCGCTTGGAAGGTGGTGGTGATCCTGAGTGTCCTGCGCCGCTCTGGACACTAGGGGCAGGAGCCCTGGTGGACTCTGTATCAGGAGTGTGGGATTGCACACTCAGCATGGGAGTTGGTGCAGGCATTGGCTCTAGTGTGATGGTGTCAGGGGGAATGTCAGCAGCATGGACTAGGACCGACACTGTCCTGGCTGGGTGTGTGAGGGCTGGGGTGGATGGAGCCGCAGCTGCCCCTGCAGCCACTCCGCCCTGCCTCCTTGGTGCAGCAGATGACCTTGCTGCCCCAGATCCACGTGGCATGATGGCATCAACGTGCACCAGCGCACGTGTCGTAGCCCTGCTGACCTGGAAGTCAGCCATGGAGTCAGCCAGGTCTGGTGCCACAATGGGCTGGTCCAACAAGGGCTGAGCATGGATGGTGTCAGCCACTTCAGCCTCAACGGGAGGGGGGGAGGGGGGGAAGGGGGGGGGATGATGGGTGCCCTTGACTGGTCCTCCACACATGGGGGGACAGGCTCACCCTGCAAGTTACGACCACGTCCCCTACCGGATCCACCACGGCCACCACTTGTGGCTCTTCCACCTTTGCCACCCTTACGGAATCCTCGCCTCCCAGCCATGGCACTGATATTAATGTGCGTATGGGAGTGGCTGTAGACAATTGTCCTGGGCAATTGGGGGTCAAAGGGGTTGGGTACCAGATGGTAATTGTACCCTAGTGCTCTAGCACGGCTGATTGTAACCCCTGGGGAAAGATGACGGGTCACGCAACGCACAGGAGGCCCAAAAAAGGGAGATGACGTGCACGCAACCCCTCCTAGACCACGTGTGCAGAAAGAAAAACCTGCACTACGCTGTGGCACCCAGTAACACAAGAATGAACGTATGCGTGTCACACGCAGCCTAGAATGACCTCTGAAGGGGTAGGCAACACACGGGGCAAGCACAGAAGTTGGATACGTGCGTGACTCACCGTCTGCCAGGTAAAAGAGCGTGAAGAATGAGCGCGTTTGGCTGGCTAAACCCCCGCCAAAAGAAGATGTGTACGCTGTCTGAGAAGACAGGACAACAGTAGAAGGGGGCACTGTTTGAGGGAACAGGCCCAGGTAAACCAGTAATAGAGAAAAAAGAGAAAAAGCTGTCAGAGGTAACAGGGAATACGAACTGGAAACGCCGTGAAGTAAATCGCGTGTGAAACGACAAGAAGTACAGATTTCACCCACTCGCTCTCCACGAAAAGCACGTACAAGGAAATGGTGTTCTACATGTACCTTATATACAGGCCCACACGTACAGCGTCACTTACGCGGCGTGTACGTTCACCAATCACACGCTTTGTCACTCCTGCGTGTAGATCCATTTTCACCAATCACACGCTTTGTCACTTCTACGTGTACATCCATTTTCACCAATCACACGCTTTGACACTGGGACGTGTCACGCAACAATTTCCTGCACGTGCAGGTGACTATAGGCGCGCATATGCTGTTGACGGGTTTACGCGCTAAGGGCCTTTGCTGACGTGTGGGATTTCACTACCTATCAGGCTGTCCACGCGTTCACACACGAGAGACCACGCTCCTGGCCAGGAGGCGAAATTACTGCCCCCCCAGAGCCCTGAGCACGCTCCCACCTGCCATCTGCTGCTGCCTGACTGCCTGCTGGCCACGTGCCCCACAGTGCTGGTGGGTGGGGGTGTTGGGAGACATGGGTGGGGGCCTGGTGGAGGGTGCCCCTGCACTGGTGGGGGTGGTGGGAGACATGGGTGGGGGCTTGGTGGAGAGTGGGAGACATGGGTGGGGGCCTGGTGGAGGCTGCCCCTGGTGGCGGGAGGGTGGGGGTGGTGGGAGACATGAGTGGGGGCCTGGTGGAGGCTGCCCCTGCACTGCTGGGGGGGTGGGGGTGCAGGGGGACATGAGCAGGTGTGCAGGGTAGTCCCCTGTTTTGTAGGCTGCCTGCAGGGGCCGTGGAGGGTGTACAGGGAACACCTGTGAGGACCCACCCAGCCTAATCGCGTGTTAAACTTCCCGCGTACCCCTGTAATACACGTACCCTGGCTAATCGCGTGTATAACTTCCCGCGTACCCCTGTAATACACGTACCCTGGCTAATCGCGTGTATAACTTCCCGCGTACCCCTGTAATACACGTACCCTGGCCAATCGCGTGTTAAACTTCCCGCGTACCCCTGTAATACACGTACCCTGGCTAATCGCGTGTATAACTTCCCGCGTACCCCTGTAATACACGTACCCTGGCCAATCGCGTGTTAAACTTCCCGCGTACCCCTGTAATACACGTACCCTGGCTAATCGCGTGTATAACTTCCCGCGTACCCCTGTAATACACGTACCCTGGCCAATCGCGTGTTAAACTTCCCGCGTACCCCTGTAATACACGTACCCTGGCTAATCGCGTGTATAACTTTCCGCGTACCCCTGTAATACACGTACCCTGGCCAATCGCGTGTTAAACTTCCCGCGTACCCCTGTAATACACGTACCCTGGCCAATCGCGTGTTAAACTTCCCGCGTACCCCTGTAATACACGTACCCTGGCTAATTGCGTGTTGAACTTCCCGCGTACCCCTGTAATACACTTACCCTGGCTAATCGCGTGTTAAACTTCCCGCGTACCCCTGTAATACACGTACCCTGGCTAATTGCGTGTTGAACTTCCCGCGTACCCCTGTAATACACTTACCCTGGCTAATCGCGTGTTAAACTTCCCGCGTACCCCTGTAATACACGTACCCTGGCCAATCGCGTGTTAAACTTCCCGCGTACCCATGTAATACACGTACCCTGGCTAATCGCGTGTATGACTTCACGTGTACCCCTGTAATACACTTACCCTGGCTAATCGCGTGTTAAACTTCCCGCGTATCCCTGTAATACACGTACCCTGGATAATCGCGTGTATAACTTCCCGCGTACCCCTGTAATACACGTACCCTGGCCAATCGCGTGTTAAACTTCCCGCGTACCCCTGTAATACACGTACCCTGGCCAATCGCGTGTTAAACTTCCCGCGTACCCCTGTAATACACGTACCCTGGCTAATTGCGTGTTGAACTTCCCGCGTACCCCTGTAATACACTTACCCTGGCTAATCGCGTGTTAAACTTCCCGCGTACCCCTGTAATACACGTACCCTGGCCAATCGCGTGTTAAACTTCCCGCGTACCCCTGTAATGCACGTACCCTGGCTAATCGCGTGTTAAACTTCCCGCGTACCCCTGTAATACACGTACCCTGGCTGTTTGGCTGCCCTGTAAACTGGTCCAGAGTTAGCGCAGCCCTTTGCGATGATTTCGCGATTTTGCTGGCTTTTCCTTGCGCGAGGGCGTTCTTGGGGGCGTTACTGGCGCTGCTGCAGGGTCGCTGCGATACTCTGCGCCACGGCTGGTTTGGGAGCATGAAATCCATGAATACGCTGTGCGCAGAAATCGGTTTTATCGCACGTGCCTGGCGCAGTCAATCGCACGCGGACACTCTGCGCCAGCCGCTTGCGACACTTTTCTGCGAAATTCTATGAATTACCCTGTCAGTTTTCACCTAAGTGCGGGTATGCTAATATTTAAAGGCCTATCTAGATGCGACGCAGGCCAACATTCACAACTCCATCCAAGTGTGGACAGGCTAGCATTCACAATTCTGTCCAAGTGTGGACATGCTAACATCAAAGTCCCATCTGGATGCAACGCAGGCCAATATTCACAATTCTAAGTGTGGACATGCCAATATTCACAATTCTATCTAAGTGTGGACATGCTAATATTCAAAGTGCTATCTAGATTTGACACAGGCTAACATTCACAATTCTATCTAAGTGTGGACATGCTAATATTCACAGTTCTATCTAAGTCTGGACATGCTAACATTCACAATTCTAAGTGTGGACATACTAACATTCATGTTTCACCTAAGTGCTGGCATGCTAACATTCAAAGTCCTATCTAGATGTAACGCAGGCCAATGTTCACAATTCTATCTAAGTGTGGACATGCTAATATTCACAAATTCCATCTAATTCCGAACATGCCAATATTCACAATTCTATCTAAGTGTGGACATGCCAATATTCACAATTCTATCTAAGTGTGGACATGCTAATATTCAAGGTCCTATCTAGATGTGACGCAGGCTAACATTCACAATTCTATCTAAGTGTGGACATGCTAATATTCACAATTCTATCTAAGTCTGGACATGCCAGTATTCACAATTCTATCTAAGTGTGCATATGCTAATATTCACAATTCTATCTAAGTCTGGACATGCTAACATTCAAAGTCTTATCTAGATGTGACGCAGGCTAATATTCACAATTCTGAGTGTGGGCATGCTAATATTGAAGTTTCATCTAAGTGCAGCGCTTGTTGACCTTGACAAGTATGTTAGTATGTAATGCAAGGCAACTTCGACAATCTTGTCATGGATAAGTTCAGTCTGGTGGTCACAAATCTTTCTGAGTGTACCTGGTGTGAGGACAATGTGCTCAACACAACATTAGAGTTGTCAAGAATAACATCAAATTCACCATCAGGAAATACATTGCTCTTATGACCTACCACCTGAACTATCATTTATGAACACTAATGAGGAAAGCGATAGATACAGGAAGGAAAGCCTGTGGACACACTCCTTATTAAAACAAGGGCATACCCCAAACTAAGGAGCTCAGATGATGGATGCAGATCTGTCTGGCTCATCTCACACGGGTAGGGATAATGATACACTACTCTACTGTTTGCATCTGAAAAATATTGTAATCATTTTAGGAAAATAAAACTGTGGTGCCAAATTCACAAACAAAAAATGCTAATAATAAATGTGTGTAGAGTATTTCTAAACCCTTGCATACATAAGTGTCAGAAACATGTATGCACTGCCTACACCGAAGTGCATCCCTGGAGTACATTTCATCATGATGGTCTTTTAAAGGGACCTGCCATTGTGAGATGTCTAACAAAATTCTAAAGCATTTCTGTCACTTTTTAAGGGATGATAACAAAAGTGGGACAGCAGCAGGTCATGTTGTTTCTGTTCCATGCCAAACACGCATGAACGATTTAGAAATTACCTTCCTCTGTGGCGGTTCCATAGATGCACAGTGGAATGTGTTTATTTTCCACACATTTAAAAATATATATACATATCTGAATTTGGCATGCACATTAAAATGTACTGAAACACCCCTCTTAAAGGAGTTTCGGGCAGAGTCGGTCTGGAGGAAAAATCCAAGGGAACCCACAGGACTACCCAGATCTCACTTGGAAATGTGTGGTAGCACATGGAACACTTTTAAGAATGTTCAACAAGATGTGTGTGCTAGTTGCAAAGACAAGGTTTTAGAGTTCTCTGGAGCCCGGATGATATTACATTTAGTGGATATACCTGAGCGTTAGAAGACAAATCAATTAGATGAAGAGAAACATTTTTAGAATAGTTTGGCGCAGGTGAAGATTGTATTCAATGTCTGCAAATGAGTGTGCAATCTTTTTTTTGATCAGTCAAAATACTAGTTGCAAAGAAATAGTCTTAGATTTCTTTGGAGGCTGGACGGCATATTCTGTGGTTGTACCGGGGATCCACACTTTTTTGATGGATAAGACAAAATATTTGTTTTTAAGAAAACGTGTTTGAAATGTTTGGGGACAAACACTATTTATATTCAGTTGCTCTAAATAAATATGCCATCATTTTTGTGACAACCCAATATACTACTGGTAAACAAAAAGTCATAGAATTCTTTGGAGGCAGAAGAGTACAAATATTGGTTGTGCAGCTTGTCGCAGATGAGCGAAAATCCTACATTAAGTTACTGGATGTGAAGAAGAGGTTCAATACTGTTTTTGGAAGTCGGAGATTGCATTCAGTTGCTGTAACTTAGTGTTTTTTTTTCTGTGATGAGACAATATTCTAGTTTTGGAGAACAGGTTTTAGAATTCTCTGGAGGGGTTTTACTGGATAATACTCAGTGGCTGTAAATAAGTACTTCACAAATCTGCCATCATATAGGCCCGCTAGTACTTGGAAGCAGAGGAACTCAGAAATAAACCTGTGTGGCATACACATATGTAATATTTCTTATCAGAGAAAAGAGAGATAACCATGTATTGTATCAACAAGCCTGGCACACCTAAGCATGCCAGGGTGAGGCATGCAGAAAGACATTGTTTTACATCAGCTGCAACATCTGGTTTGTGCACTGGGGAATCCAGAAAAGTGCATGGAAAATTGGAGGAGCCAATGTCACATTCAACAGTAATAGCCATGCAAGTGGTAGTAGCATTTGCTCAGGTATCGCCGTCAGATGAGTTTCAGTCCTCTGTCTCTGGGGCAGAAGGAGGAGAGCTGCAGGTTGTATCTACTGATAACCCGTGAGAAACAACGAATAGTAAAGGAGCAGGACAAACCAGAAGACATAACTCTCAGTGAAGAGAAGCAAGGTAAGGAAGCTCTTGTACACCATTACCCTCACCCTGTGAATCTGTAAATAGTGATGATGAGCTGGAGATCATGAGGCCTCCCAATCCAGGCTGCAGCATCACGGATAGTGAGGAGGAGAGGGAAGACAGTGACAATGTTACAGAGAGGGGGAGAGAAAGACAAAGACACCCCTCCAACTGTGTGCATTGTTTTTGTATACACAGTATATATATAAGATCTGAAAGTATAAATATCTGCATGCGGAAGCCAGACCACCAACCCCACCGCCACCGTCGCATGCCTGGGGCATAGTAGGACAGGTCTTAGACATCTGTGAAAGTCTGAAGTGCCAACTGTTTTTAAACCCGGAACAAACATCTCACCCACATGTCTGCAAAATCTGGGACCCATTTGTATAGCATATCTTCATGGTTGTGTATGATGAAACACCTTCTACAGGACAGTGATTAACACCCACAACCCCTACTGTCTGCAGCCCTTTTGTAAGTAGCCAATCACTATTCAAGCCCCATCCCATACTGGTATTCCAGAAGACATTGCTGGTTTGACAGCATTGTTCAGGACACTGAACCCCAGCTTTGCTTCAACATGTATACCCCTAAGCACCAGGGCATTGTGATGGAGGCATGTGTTCATGAACTACAATAACATAGACTGCATGACAGACTATGCTTGCATACTGCTTGCTTAGCAGTAATGTTGTTTATGGACTTATTCATATTTGTTTTAGTTAAAAACCTGTTTCCTCTGGATTATTTGTAAGGTCAGGCACTACTGGGAAGTTCCCACTCTATGTTACTTTTCAGGCAAGTCTGTACACAATGAGGTACTTTTCACAGTGGGGCTGGCACTACATCACTCCTAAGGGCAGAATGTCTCCTTCAGAATGAACATGCGTACAGGTGGGCATGGCATTGAGAGGGTGTCTGTGAGTGCACTAACAGCAACCTTCCATCCCCCTGCCATGTGGGTCTGATCAGGAAACAATCAGGAGGTGGCAAGTACATGCATTTTGGCACCAGACCGCTTTTTAGATTGCAAGGATTTTAAGCAGGGTCCACATCCTGGAGTAGGTAGGGGTGGTGATTGAACTGGGTTTATGTTTGTGACAGCTGGACTTAGTTGCTGCTGAAAAAGCCCAGCTGCATTTTTCTTGCTTCGCACATTCACTTGTGGTGCCATGTTTAACCAGCAATAGCACGCCGGGCAAGGAAGTGATTGGCACGACCAAGAGGATCATCTCACATTTCAATGGTCCCTAAAGTGCATGAAATATGCTACACAAATTCCAGCTACACCATGAAGTTGCCACATTGCAACTTGAAGGTAGCATTTCGCACCATTTACAATTCCACACTGTGCATGTTTGATTGGCTAAGTGAAATCCAATACCATCACCATCATCATCACTGATGATTGCCCTAATCACTTCTGAATTTTAGATGGGACATCCTTTAAGCAATGCATTGAAAAATGCTATCTGATGGCTACTATGCCCTTTTGAAGAGGTCACCAAGCATCACCCAGTGGTGATGCTTGGTGGACTCCTCAAGAACACACTGCATCACCCATTGAGTTAATGGTGGTGGTGTACTTGTTACAACTATACCTCTCCAACATAATAACTGTTCACGATTCGGTGGGCGATGGGGATACCGAACAGCTGCCGATGGTTGTGATCCCAGTCTTGTGTGGGGATCCACACACAGCTTGAACTATAGATAACATGTGTATTTGTAGAGTGTACGTTCATCCCCAAAGAGCATCTTGGCCCTATTGACAGATAAGAGAGAATGACAGTCTGTTTCGAGTGGGGAAGCGTGAGTCGAGGGACTGTGTGGTGTGTGGGGTTCCTGAGACTGTGGGACATTTTCTGCTTGCGTTTGAGAGGCATGTTGAGGAGAGAGAGTTGATGAAGTTTCGGATGTCTGCGCTGGGAGTGGCTGAACTGAGTGGGAAGGCTTTGCTGGGAGGAGTCGGGGTGAGAGGCAGAGAAAGGAGCAGTGTGCTGTTAGATTGTGTGGGGCAGACGGGCGGTGGGAGGAGTTATGAGAAAGTGAGGGTTGTGTGTAAGATTGGTGGGGCGGTGCACATCATCCTTTTGGACGGGGAAGTACCTGCCTGGGTCCGCCCACGCTGTCGATAATTACAAGAAGACAGATAAGAGATGTTTATTGTTACCCAAACTAATGGTACTCATTTTATTGACATCAGAAGGATAAAGGGCTGAGTAGACCTGCTGGGATTCGAGCCTGTGACCACGAGGTCAAATATAGGCCCTGTAGTGGATGCATTAGTCCACGGCCCGAATAATACTGAATACCTCCCGGTATCATCTCATAGTGCACAATTCAAGATCGAAGTGGCTGCTTTTCATGACCAGATACATTGTGCAAAGATGCAGTTATTAATCAGGAAGAAATTAAATTTCATGAACAAAATGCAAGGACGATGTGCTCAACACATCACTAGAATTGTCAAGAATAACATATAATTCACCATCAGGAATTACAATGCTCTTGTAACCTACCACCTGACTTATCATTTATGAACACTAATGAGGAAAGTGATTGGCATAGGAAGGAAAGCCTGGTGATACATTCCTCATTAAAACGGAATCCTCAATGCAGTTGGGTCCACAAGGCCATACCCAACTGAGGAGCTCAGATGTTGGATGCATATCTATCTGACTCATCTCACACAGGTAGGGATAATGATACACTACACTACAGTTCAGTATGCAGTCTGTCGGGACTGCAGCACTTGTCAAAGTTGCCATAAAATCCATAAGCCGCCCCCTGTGATCTGGCCACAGGAGAAGTCATGTGTTGGTGCATGGTGAACAATCACACACTCGCAAATGATTAAGAACTGTTGTTGTCTTCATATCACACTCAAAGAAGTTGAGCAGGGCTGGTAAGTGGGACTTGCTGTTGTGAAATATATGGCTCCAATAGATTACAACAGGCCCATGGATGGTGCCTACCTCAATCCAACAACACCCTATTCATGAGAACCTGCACCCCAGTTGTACATGAAATTAGTTTCAGGGATTTCATTTCATGACAATGAGAAACAGAACTCTATGGCTCATGGAGCCTGGGGCCATTGTGGAAATGGAATGAACAAAATCGGCCATACACAGCAGCCACAGCCACCTTTCCAAGGGGTCTTAAGGCAATTAGGGTCCCAGGAAGACATAACAGCAGAAAAGTTCCTGTAAGTTCCCGTACGGTCCCTGTGGCTGGTGTCTTTATCATGTTGCTTTGATTTGGTGCGGAACAACCTACATCTCCAGACAAGATGGCTTCCTCTGGTTCCCCTGGGTAATGGAGGCCATGTGGGCCTTAATAGAATTTTAATTCCACCACTAAAAGTTGATGCACATTGCAGTCACACTAAATGGGTGCATCCACAAAATCACACTCCGCCTCCAACATAATTCCAGGCACCACGTACAATGACTGCATGCACCCTTTTCACCTCCTTTTATGGCTGATCTTTCCCAACATTTGCTGGCTCCCCATCTATATCATTCCCCAGGGCTTTTATCTCTATGTCCTTGGATCTGATGTCACCCTCAATCTCAATGGTGTGTGCCTCTATAACCAAACATACCCCAAAATCCACTACCTTCGCCTGATATGAAGATAGTATGCTCCAAATGAAACCCGCTTGTTTCTTTTCTTATTCCATGTTAACAGTTGTGAACATCACTAAGGGAAAGGCGTTCACAAGGGTTTCGACAAAGAGTTTCACAGAATGTATCTAATTCTTTCAAGAGAAGTTTAAAGGAACGAGAAGCAAAAAGAGAATGACAAAGTTTTCCACAACGAGTTTTCACAAAGAGTAATTCTTTTCTTGTTATCATTTTGTTTTGGAAGGAGAAATGGTAAACGAAATAGTTTCAAAAACCAAAACATCACAAGGGGTTTCTTTATTATTTTCTTTTTTTTGGAGTCGGAAAGGTAAGAGGAATGGATTCAAAAAGCAAGCAATCGCAGAGGGTTTCTCGAACGAGAAGTCAAACTTTAAGAACTTGTGCTAAACAAACAAGAACAATACAAAATAAAATGCACAAACAGGCAAAGAAATAGAGCAGTTGTGTGCATCCTTGTTTCAAGTGGCTACATCACAAGCCCTCCTGTTCTGGCCTTGTTTTACTCATCCCTGTTCCTACCTTCAACTGCCAACCCCAACTGACAGAGAACTAGGAATTGTGCTGGCCTTTTATCAGAAGGTGAGTCTTTGTCGGCAGGGTAACGACCTGGCGAGGGCCAATCAGATCGTTTGATACAATCCGATCGTCCTTCGCCAGGTACTAATCAAGCAACAACCAATTAGGGCAATTTTTCTCTGTTTGTTTCTAATGGAGGGCAACACTTAGTCTAATGATTCATTCTCACCTCATGCATGCAGCACACTGGGCAGGCAGTTTTTGTAAAATGAGATTGCATCGAAATTAGTTAAAATTGTTCTATGCATAGACCATAAGCGCATGCTAGAATATAATGTGACCACTGGGAGCAGCTGTCCATGGCTTTCATCATAATTGAATACAATTCTGACTATGGATATTTCGCTAATAAAACAATTGTTGTGTATACTCGGCATCAAATGAGAGCAACATTTCAGAGCTTATCCTTTGAGCAGGACCTTATGAAAGTATCTTAGCATGTTTATATGCGTATCTGAACTTGAATTAAAATATTGGAAATGTGTAAATGGTAATCAATATCCAGGTTGTTCAAACATTTATGGGTGGGGAGGATAGCTCAGGGGCCAAGACGACACAGAGCAGCACAGGTACATATCCCAGGTCTGCACTTAGAAACCTCTTTGGTATTAAGTGCGTTATAAAAAACAATTACAATCATTTTAAACCAAGCACAACCTCAGGGGGATTCCGCTACACATTTCCATATGAAGGAAGTCCGCCTGGGACTTCTGACAATAAAGTAAGAAAATTGTGATTTTTTTTTGGCGTATGGTTTATTACAAACCTTCACCAATTCATACAAAATATTATTTACAATAAAAATACAGTCTATTGGAATAAAATATTAACGTTTAAGTTATTGACTAGTTCTCAGGTTTCGCTAAGTTCTTTGTCTGCACTGTATTAAGCAGTTCACGTACAAATGATGTTAGTGCAAGACTCCATTTAAGGTCGGCCCCTTTAAACACAACAGAACCGGCCGGGCATCAACATCAGGGATTTTTAGCTCGTTTGCAAGGGGCCCAAGGAAGCTGGTTCTTTGGTCTTTGAGCATAGGGCAGCAGAGAACTAGATGCATTAATGTCTCTTTCTGAAGTATACTTTGAGCCTGATTCACAGAGTGTTTCCCTATGGGATTGCACCATTATAGAACACCTCTGTGAATTAGGCCAATAATCTACGAGCATCAGTTTTGGCATGTAATTGGATTGGTTGATTTTCCATGATCAACTTTCTGAGCAAGGACAAAGATTTCCAGACTACTGCTGCATAGATAGAGGTGAGGCCCTGTTCCTATTTTATAATGGACGAAGACACGCAGGATGGAAGTTTGAGTATTTGCTGACAAAATAGGCCTCCCAAGAAACTCCATATCTTCCTGTAGGCATAGGGAAGCTTCTGCGCCGTATGTCAGTACAGGAATTACTTTTTGTCTGTAGAATTTCACAGTTGGCAGTAGTGAGATTTTTTCCACATGTTTTGTGTATTATGGAGCCCTGGGTAGCATTTTTTACTTTAGGTTTTAATTCCTCAGTACATCATTCACACTTAGATTAATGTCAACACAGAGATATCTCATGTTGGTAACTTGGGTTAGTCTTTGAGTTCCAATCTGCCACTGGAAGCTTTGTTGTTTTCGTATCCCATTTAGTTTTTGGAAAATCAGGATAGCAGATTTGGAGACATTAATCTTTATAAAATTGGTTTGGATATAAGTATTTAATTTCTTTTTTTCTCTGTAAACCAATATGGGTTTGATCCAAGATGATAAGGTCATCTCTGTATAACATCCACCCCAATGCAGACTTTTAAAATTTAGGTGGGAATGATCCATCAGATGACATTGGATCTTTTATATCCGAGATAAAAAGATTGAATAAATCGGCTGCTAAGGGACATCCCTGTTTTAATCCTCAGAGTTTAGGAATTTGTTTTGTTAGGAGCCCTGCTTGAGTTAGCCTCACGCAAACTGTGGTATTCGAGTAGAGGGCTTTTATTGGTTCTAAAATGTCGGTGGGGCAGCCCCATGTCGTCCTTTTCAGCCACACAATTCTCCATCAATGCTATGCACTGGGGGGACAAGTTCTCCTTGGAAAAAGAAATCCTCTGTGGAGTTCCCCAAGGGGCGAGCATGTCACCACTGCTATTTAACCTCTACTTGAGGTACTTATTCCTTGTTCTCGATCATATCAACACCTATTTTACAAGCTACGCTGACGACACGCAGCTGGTGTTTGAATTAAGTGGCAACTATCAGAAAGATAGTGAGTAACTTACCATGATACAACCATACCGGTCCTAGTTAAGGTTAAAACCCTTGGTATGCTGCTGGAAACTTCTCTGGGGGCGGACGCCCAAGTACAGTATATAAAAAAAAACTGTGCTTACCACCTTCGACTAATAAAAGCTATCAGACCTTTCATATCAGAGGACAACTGCGCGACCATAGCAAGAGCCACCATCATGTCGTGCCTTGATTATGGCAACGCCCTTGTCCTGGGTGCCTCCAAGCAGTGTCTACAAAGCTACCAAGTTGTACAGAACAACGCAGTAAGAATTGTCAAGCACAAAACTAGAACAGAGCATATCAGCAACTCCAGAAGGGAGCTCCACTGGCTCAAAATCGAAGACCGGGTACACTTCAAGTCCTTAACCATCCCTCACAGATGTATCTACGGAAAAGCACCAATCTACCTAAAAACAAAGATTAAACCATATGTTCCAAATAGAACACTGAGATCGTCCCAACTTGGTAAAATCGCAGCGGCTCCACACAAACTCAAAAGCGGCTTAGGCAGAGCCTTTCCAACCCTTGCAGCCAGTCTCTGGAACAGTCTTCTGGATCATCTAAGACTGGAAACCAACTATACCCGTTTTCGCAAACTGGTAAAAACGCACATCTTCAAATAAAATTCCCCCAGTCTATTCCTAGCCAGAGTAAACTTATATGGTCGTCCCGTCCTCACTGTCTAATGTCCTATGGTCTGTCCTTCGTGTCCTTGTTTCTGCGCCCGAGGCTTGCAAGCTACCGGCACAATATAAATATTAAAATAAATAAATTAAATAAATAAATAAAAATCAAACGTGTGTGCCAAAATTGCGATGTTATGAATAGTCAGCACCGTAAAATTATGAATACGTAAATTTACAGAGACTGATATTTCCGCATTGCCACAAGCCTATATGGGAATTAGACAATCTTGGCTAACATGTATCTACTGGGTCAGAGTGATTACGCCGGTGACACTTGCCATGGCTTTTCAGTAGACATGCCTCATGGTCTTGCCATATTTGCTGCTATGACTGGCCATCCACGTTATTGGTATGGAAACAAATGCAGATGACCCATAGAAAGCCAGAGAGCCTTTTCAAAGTGTGAAGAGGAGACAATGGCTTTAGGTGAGTTTCAATAGTTTCCCCTACATATAGAGAGAATGGAAAACATAGAGGGTTGCCAAGTGGAGCAGGGGTATCCCTCACACATAATTATTAACTCCACTGGGATCAATTGTGAAACTGTGCAGGAATAGGATTTGGGAAACACAAGAGAATTGGGAGCCTCGGTACAATTCATAACCAAAGGTAAGTGGGTGTATGTAAACATCAGAACCAGAAACATGGTCCAGGGAAACAGTGGCCCTCATTACAAGTTATGCCGGTAGCCATGCCGCAATTTGCGGCATGGCTGCCGGCAAAACCGCATCCGTGTCCGTGTCCTCGGAATGAGGACTTACCGGACCATTCCGAGTTCGGATGGCCCGTAATTCCTCACTCGAGGACACGGACACGGTTCATCCCCATTCCCATTTCAACCCCCATAGGGCTGAATGGGAATGGGAGAGGGAGTAAACAACGGGCCATTACGAGATAGCCCGTTTTTTGCTCCCTCTTCCCCTCGCGGGACCCGGTATGCACGCCTGGTTTTCCCAGGCGTGCTTAACGTGTCCCGCGAGGGGACCTCGTAATGTGGCGGAACGGGTTGAACGGCGCCGCAGTCTTTTACGGCGCCGTTTAACCCGTTCCGCCAGGGTCGTAATGAGGCCCAGTGTGTTGGAATTCAGTCATATAAACTCCTACACTTTCGCTGGTGGAGAGTTTGCAAATTCTTCTCAATGGGAGGTCTTATTAATCCTGGACCCTCCTTCCATTCATTAGAGAATAGCAATGCCATCAGGTAGGGTATCCTCGCTCACCCACCATTGTATTGTGATATCACAGCCTAAGATTTTAGATAAGATATGCTTCCCTGACTTTGTTATTATATGTATTGTCTGTAATTGCAGCTTTTTTACTTCATAGTGACTCAACTCTCTGTGGAGGACGGTTAGCGTATTCTAAGCAAAAACACAAAACGTACTCCCTGATTCATGGAATTATTTGCGCGCCATTCTGCCCGATAATCCCCGTTTGAGGTTTGGGGATTTTCGGGAAGAATGGCGCACAAATGAGCGTTTTACGCTCAAATAATTCCATGAATCAGCGTGCAAGTCGCATCGCCTCAATGAAATTCTTAGTGAATAGCTCTAAACAATTTGTGTGGCCAATATGTATGAAAATGCTCCTAAAATCAATAGTTTGTAAAATATGACAGTTAAGCATGGTGTTTCCAGATGTGTAATATATTTGATTCCCCTTTGTTGAGTTCATATTCATTATAAACTACACAATCAGACAACTCTCATTGACATGCCGTGTACATATGCACATTCCTTTCCTTTAGTATATTCTGTGCAAATGTAAGCTCAGCATTCAATCTGAGAGCTAGTTCTCATTGTAAAATATGCAGCCAATGTTATCATAGTGCTCCATGCCTTTTGCTGTTTAAATGTTACTTTGCCATATATGGACATAGAGGTTTTCAGTTCACCACTGAACAGTGTCTTTTATGGCACTACGGTGCAAATCTGGAATCACCGGACATGAGCCATGGTCTCAGAGTTCAGGAACACAACTCTGTTCTCCCACCGGATTCATCACTGGCCTAGGCCTTCCTTGTTATTGTTGAGTGCATGAGTTCAGGCGTCAATGAAATTACAACTAATTTGTTGGAAACCATTCTTTAGACAAAACCACTTTCTAAATCATTTTGAGAAACTCTGCCTCATTATGCGTTTGGTGGTAATTCCGTGGTAAATCTGCAAGTGTTACCTCCACTTGGTCTCGGGGGTTTACGACGGGATTACAAGTTGTGGAAGGGTGGTGTTCATCCCCATTTTGGGAGCCCATCATACTCCATGAGGATTTCAGTGGAATTACAGCAAGCAGAATTCCGCTGTGGTAATTACGCCAATATTTGTCCTTCAAGCAGCAGATTTACCTCCAGCATAATGCTGGAGGTAAACCCGCCACTTCATGGAATTAATTGCGTGGGAAATGGGGACTTTACATGCCAAACCACACGTGAAACCCCCTTCGTCGCTTCATGGAATCGACTGCGCAGGACATTTCTGTACTTTGCGCGGACTTCACGCAAGTTCGGTACGTCTCTGTGAGCAGCCGAGTGCCTTCGCGATACACCATGCAGAGCGAGGGTGTTGCCTGCAAAGAGGGCAGAGTAGGGGACGGAACTCGCAAAATGAGGAAGAACAAGGGAAAATGTGGGAATTACAAGGGACAGCCCACAGGCAGTCCATCACACACCCACAAATGGGCGGAACAAGACATATTCATGGATCCGACCGTGCAGCCTCTCGTCAAGGAAATGGACATGCAAAGCCCTCATCCTACATCCCACCCGAATGCAGGCATACAGACACTTGCACATAGGATTTACCGTGCAGAGGTGAGATTGCATGTTGGATTTAGGCGTGCGTGTATGCAGCCGGGATTCTGAACTAACTTATGGGTGCGCGCGTACACAGTTTAGCGGGGTGCAAGAATGGTTTACATGGATTCACATGCACATTTTTCTGAGTTTCATCTGAGTTGCGGAAATTCGTACACATGTTGGTGTGCACAGTTACGGGGAACCCCGCACAGTGTCCCTGAGGTGCAGACCTGGTTGCGGGGGACCCCATGCACTGTTTCAAGGTGGTAAGTGTTCACGCCCAAGGAGCACACAAAGGTAGCTGTTTCTGGCTGTTTTATCTTTGCGTTGGGAGGGTCTGGGGCGTTCCGGACGCGACTTGCGCATACGGTTACTTTGCCCAGACAATTCCATGAATATGCGGAGCGCGCCAGTCGTTCTCAGCAGCAGGCTTTGTGGGATCTCTTTTCCATGAATCAGGCCCAATAAAGTTTTTTTCTTAAGATTCTTCACTGGCAAAACTGTTATTTGGGTCAGACCTATGCTGCCTCATTGGGAGTAAGGGCAGGTGTAGCGCTTAGATTAGGCAATGCGCAATAAATATATAGAGCTTATAAAATAACATAGCATGCTTCTAATTTCAGGTTTTATTGTGGTCACGCAGCTAACTCACTTCTGAAACATTCACATACAGGCTTTGCACATAATTAACTGGACTGTATCGTATTAAAAAAATGATTTTGGATGTTTCTTTAAGTAGGTGCTGTACACAATTTCTGTATGCGCTGCGCTTTGTGTGATGCAAACATGTACCTATACCTTCCGTTCATCTGCTTCTACTTGTCATAACACCTGTATGTTCAAGGCCCCTGCATCAACATTCAAACTGTGGCCCAGATGTTTACGGCTGGAGATGGCCCAGATACATATCTAGATTTACACATGTCTCCATAAATGCATGGCTTTCAATGTCTGTTACTATGCAAGAGTGTCATTTTAAATTAGTCCGTTTGAAAACATTCTGACATTCTCCTGTATTTAAAGCGATGGGGCTATTCTTTGTCTTTTAATTCCCAGTCATGTTCCATTGTGAATATCTAAACTAATCTGCACATTTTACTGTTAGAATGACTGAATGGAGATTACAACACTTCCTGGTGAAATATAATTATACACATACCTGCAAATGTCTGACAAAAACTAAGGATAAACTAATGAACTACTCACTCAGAATACCATTTGAGGTTTAAAACTCCCCCTTTGTATTCCAGTGCTGCAACTCAAATGGGCATTAGCCAATGGAAACTGGTGCTGCAATAGTTGATATTCTCTGGAGGCTTATTGAAGACGTAAGAGACGCTTCATATTGAATGGGTGTAGGGGCTTAGCCCTCAAGAATGGAAGGCATATGGACAGGGACGTACTTCACCAAAATGCCAGGGGTAGTGGAAGTGACATCACACGACCCTTGACCCCCTGATGACATCACAGGAAGTGATGTAATTTGACCCCACCCCAAAGTGATATCGTGGGAAGCAGTGGAACACGACCTTCCATCCGTTGACAAAATAGGAAGTGGCATCAAATAGCATTGTACACTATGAAAAATATGGCTACGATATCACGATAATGTGATGTCATTTCATACAGAATGGATCACCATATGTATCGTTAAGATCAGTGTGTATAGGCCCATATTACCAAATTACTGTGAATGCAAGCAGACGTCCATGACCAAATGATAATGATGTGTTATTATATAGCACTTACGCTTAAGCGCTTTATATAGAAAAAATATACACCCAATATCACCCAACCTCTGTTGATACTCATTTATCGACAAAAGAAGGATGAAAGGCTGAGCTGAGGCTTTAAGAAGAACAGACTAAATCAGTGACTCACCCCCTGAAGTGTGCCTGAAATAAACCTTTAATGAGTCTAGCAATTATTGCATAGAATTCCAGAAAGACACATTATTTGGTTTCCTATTCTTTCTTATTTAGGGTCAGTGCTGAAAGTGTTAGACTTGCGGCACTCCTGTTCTTATTTTTCTTATTTTTTTTAAGGGGCCTGAACAAGAAAGCCAGCCACTCCAAAAGTAAAGAGCCACATGTTGCTGGCCACAGCCCAGGAGCTTGCATTACAAAAAAAAGGAGAACCCCCCCCCCTTTTTTTTTTTTTTTAGAGGTCACAAGGGAGACCCCAGAGGTCGCAAGCGAGACCTCAGAGGTCGCAGTTGCCTCCTCTGGCGACCCCCAAATTACGTCCCTGCATATGGAATGTGTATTGGGCCTCATGTCGTCCCTTATCTCAAGTGCTAAAGAGCAGGAAAGAATCGAGTAATGCCACATCAACTGACATGCTGGCAATGGGCACAGAGATTGTGTTTGAATGCCCACTGTAACCTATTGCACTGGACTATAAGGAGCTTTGAACTGGCCTACAATTCCATTGATACCATGGGCAGCTGGCTATAGCGAACCCTGCACCTAGTGCTACCCCATGAGCCTTGGTGTTCTCTTCTGCCACATGAACATAGAGTGGAAAGTTCCTTCTCCCAAGAGAGTCGCTGAAAATGCTGGTGAGCTTCCTGGCCAGCCCTGCTCGGCGGAAGTTGGGACGGGTACTTCCCATCCGGATCTCACATGACTGCTCCATGACAGACCAGGAGATGGGCTGCCCATCCGGTCCCAACATGCAGATGCTGGGGAAGTGCTGTATGCAGCGCTGGATGTATCTTACGCTCCTCGCGTTACCTCCAAACGCCCAGCTTCCATCCACCAATTCTGCATGGGAGACATGCAAAGGGGAGACTGCAAAGGGCGACTGCGCGCCGCTGAAATACAAGAAACAGTAGTTTGCTAAATTATTAACAATGGCCTGTAACATGTTAGGATCGTTTTAGCCCCCTTAGTGCATTCATATGTGTATGTCTGGAGTTACCCAGCACTGACCTGTCATGAACATAATTTCCTATTTCGACAATGTGACGGTTATTACTTTATTACTGAAGCATGTATTTGAGAAGCAATAGTCATGGCTGAAAGAAAATGCAGGCAAAAGGGGAAAGGTAGCGTCTATTCGCAAAGGACGCAGGATACATAGCGCAGAATCTCTGCTATTTTCTGAAGGAAAAACGGTAAATAGTGCAGAATCTTTGCTGTTTACAAGGACAAACGGTAAATAGTGCATAATCCCTGCTGTGTGCAAGGACAAATAGTAAATCTAGCAGAATATCTGTTATTGACCAGCGCAAAGGGTAAATGGTGCAGAATGTTTATTATTTGTAGGATTTCTACAATTTGCAAGCACAAAGTATTAATACATTAAATACATTAGAATCTCTACTATTTCCCAAGACAAAGGCTAAATAGTGCAGAACCTCTACTGTTTACAAGGATGAAAGGTAAATAGTGCAGAATCTCTACTATTTCCCAGGACAAAGGCTAAATAGTGCAGAACCTCTACTGTTTACAAGGATGAAAGGTAAATAGTGCAGAATCTCTTCTATTTACAAGGACAAAGGGTAAATAGTGCTTAATCTCTATTATTTACAAGGATGAAGAGTAAATCGTGCAGAACCTCTGCTATTGACCAGAGCAAAGGGTAAAAGATGCAGAATATTTATTATTTGTAGGATTTCTTCCATTTACAAGCACAATGTGTAAATAGTGGAGAATCTCTACTATTTCCCAGGACAAAGGCTAAATGGTGCAGAACCACCCTTCATGAGGTGAAGATGGCCGCCTGTGTACACGTTGACTACTCCTCTACATCAGTAAGCTCCTTTCTCTCTTAGATTTCCTACCCTCAACCCCCCCCTTCCTTACAGCACTTGTGTGCCAACCAGCCTCCACCCATCCCTGCGTCCCCTCTGACAGCATTTGTCCATATTGATGATTGTCACTCCTTCTCCTACTCTCTTTGACTTAATAAAAAAAAAGAGTTGTGTTGGTCTAATTACCAGCAGGGCACAACAGCAGCCTCCCTCTTCCCCACTCTGACTGTACCTGTTATGCCTTTGAATGCCTCTCCGTCCAACTACTTGCCCCCACCCCTCATCTACTGCCCTACTGGCATGCTAGATCTCTTCTTCTTTGAACTGGTCCTGTTAATTGAAAAGATCTGGTTGAAATCCCAGCTGTCATAAGGGACAACCTCAACCACTCCAATATGAGTAAGGCCCATCAATGATAGGTAGACTCCACTATCTCCCTGACCATTCCCAGGTCACTCATGAGCTCATCGTCCAATCCTCCAGTCTACACTCTGCTTTAGCAACCCCCTCTCTCTCTGACCTCCCACGAATCTACCTCACCATCTCCGTTCCCCAATGACTTCCTCCCCCTTCATTTTCTTTATCCAAAACACATTATTAAGGCTTCCTTTCATACCAACTGTGTCTTGTAAAAACACTTCATTTATAGCATATCCTCTCAATCAGATTGGAATGTTCCCAGACCCCCCCCCTCCATTGCCCCACTCTTGATCTGCTGTCACACGCCCATTCTGGCGCTTGTGGAAGAGGTGGGGTTTATTCCGCCATAACGGGCCGCTACATTCCGTCAGCATGGATCGTAGCGATCTAGTCTTTTCTTTCTCTTTCATGGCTGCCGAAACCATTTAGTCCTTCTCTTCTAGCAGCCCTTCACGTTGCAACCCAGTTAGCCTGTTTGGGTCTGCGCTTCGCGAGTGTTTCTTGATTTCCGTTTGGCTTTCCGAACACCTTTCTTGCCTCGCACTCTGCCCAGGCTTCTCCCCGTTTTCCGCCTCTCAGCTGCCCTCTCCCGCGGAGCGGCCTCCCGCTTCAGTCCGTTCTCTCTAAAACGCCTACCTCTCATGGTCTCCCTCCGTCTTCTCCCTCCTGGCTCTCTCCGCGTCTCTCTCTTTCAGAGGCTCCCTCTTCTTTGGCTCACCCCCTGGATTTCTTTGCATTCCTCTTGGCTCTCAATCCTCTCTGCCTTTCAGTGGTTTAGCCTGCTTACCTGGAATAACTCAAGTCCTCCGTACACCCATTGTGCTTCCTCTTTCATCTGTGCACTTGCTGCTGGATCCCCCGTGGAATTCCACCTTCAAATATTGAATCTACACAACATACCTGCACCCGCCTACAATCCTGAGAAGCACGGACACATGCCACTCTACGGTTGTTTTTTTTATGCCAAGCCTGGCTTTTCCTCGTTTTTGGCTGCTCCGGTCAGGAAGCCACTCGCCTCTCAATTCGTATCTCAGGCATAGTGGCTTCTCTCCGAGGCAGGCCCTATCTCCATAAAAAAAGGGGTATAACAAACGATGAAGTTGAAAGGAACCAGCCAGCAGCTGCAGTTCTTCAGGTAAGGGGGAGGTTTCTGCAATAGAATCTGAGGAAGAACTTGAAAGGGCTGACATCTACATAAACTAATCGACATCTTTTGACCGTTCACTCCCAGTCCTTCCAATAATAAAATGTTAATGTTAAAGGTATTTGTACTGCGCACCGTCACCACTGGAGTGGTCCACAGGCGCTCTGGCAGATCTGACAAGGATATTGTGAAATAATTATGTGTGGTAGGGGGTTAGTAGGGTGTAGTTGGGAATAGGAACGAGAGAAATTGTGATGTGTTGGCAGCTGCGGTTCGGTTTGCATCGTTCGCTGAACTTAAGCGTGGTTTACGGGTCTGTGCGAGCTCCCATGTGCTGATGTGCTTTGTTATGTGTTGTAAGTCTGTTGTTTCAATGTGGTGAAGTGAGTGTGGATTGCTGTGCAGAGAGGTGGTTGTCTGGATTTGTGTATGAAAGGTGTATGAGGAATCTCTCTCTCTCCCTCTTTTACTTCTATATCCTTGCGTTTTTGTGCTCCCTTATCCTGGGTCCGAGATGTTTCGGTTAGAGGACTCTGGTCCCTGCCTGCCCGTCCTGTGTGGGGGTTTAACATAACCAGGTTTTTCTGTGGGTTAGCGTTATGTGGGGTTGATTTAGGGTTATGATTTCATCCCTGGGTATCTTGTTCCAGAAGGGTTCTAATCTTTTACAGTAGTTTAATCCTGTTTCTGCCGCAAAAAGCCAAGTTTTGAGCAATTTTCTGAATTTCGGATGATCATTTGTGTTGCGTATCTTTTGGGTAGGTGATTCCAGGATATCGCTGCCAGGTGAGAGAACAAAGTTCCCCTATGTTCTCTTTTGTTGTAAGATTTTGGTTCTAGTCGTATGTCGTTGCTTGATCGCTGGAGTTTTTTAAATAGTCAGTCTGGCATTCCTAGGTACAGGCTGTTGGTGTCGTCTGCTCTGGACGTGGTGAATGCGATGTTGGTGAGTGTTTTGTGGGTGATATAGAGGAATGGTAAAATCCTTTTTAGTGTGTGTAAGAGGAAGAAACATTTCTTGATTATAGTGTTTACTTGTGGCTCCAGTGTTAGTGAAGAACCTGGGAGTCTTAATGGACAACAAACTATCGTTGTAGGAATCAGTGCTGTTCCCATTTCCGTCAGCCGTGGGATGTAGTGATTGTTTTCCCCGTTTTTGGGTATGATCATTATTTCTGTTTTGCCCGGGTTGAGTTTGAGGCTGTCACTGTTCCTGTTCCTCTAGCTGTAGAGTTCTTGTAGGCGTCCTTCTAGTGTTGTGTTTCCTTCCTGTTGGTCTTGTATTTTGTAGGCAATATGTGTGTCATCAGCGTAGTTATAGCAAGTGAGGCCGTGTTTTTTAATGACCTTAATTAGAGGCATCAGGTATATGTTGAGGAGCAGTGGCGAGAAGGAGGACCCTTGAAGTACTCCACAGGTGGATTCCCTTGTGGTGGATTTGTAAGGCTTGATCCATACGGTTTCTGTTCTGTTTGTTAAGAAGGATTACATCCATAGTAGGGCCAGGTCGGTGATTCCTATTTCTTCCAATCTCCTGATGAGGATTTCATGGTTGACTGTGTCAAAATGGTTGAGCAACTCTTATAAAGAGAGATGACATATGGCGAATACATTTCTGGGCCTGTAACACTTAATGGATTAAATACAGGTCTCATTTCCAATTTTATCCTTCGTCCTGGTAAACAGCAAAGATTCTGCATGATTTATCCTTCATCCTTGTAAATAGTAGAGATTCTTCACTATTTACCCTTCAACCCAGTAAACAGCACAGATTCTGCACGATTTATCCTCTGTTCTTGTAAATAGTAGAGATTGTCACTTTTGTTACTGTATTGTCATCCTGTTTTAGGAGTAGATGAGCAGTTAATGAAGAGTGAAAGCATCTTTTTCCTTTCTGGGGGCATCTGTAGAAGAAATTGTTACTGGGTAATTGCGAATATCACACCTTGAACACCTTCTTTGTAATGAGCCTAAACAATCCATGGGCAAGCATCTGTGCTCACTAAGACAGGAGGCACTTGTGACACGCTGGGATTTTAAACAGGGTGTCTAAACAGGTGCCATGTTTGAAAGTCGGATAAGCATTTTCTTCTGAATTAATTACATCTACGTTTGTGGGTGTGCCAGGGATCTGAACCCACCCTCAATGGGTTGCAGATATTGACTTATGATCACATTCCAATGCTACAACGGCTGCAGTATAGACATGATACAGCACAACTACATGACAACAGTTCTGTGTGTTTTTTTCTTTTATCAGCAAGCCAATCAGCTGCATACCTTCCATGAATGGTGTTGTTTAGGTGATCCCCGCTATCCATCGTAGGCTTGAATGTACTTACACAGCCAGTCGACATAAGGATACAATAGCAACACACATGTAAAGTGCTTCAGTTCTGGTGTTTTTATGGTTTCATGGCATGGATTAGAATAAAATATTCCCTCTGAAATTGAAGAATGTACCTTTTGCTTTGTAGAGTTGCTGTCGCCACTCCGGTTCCCATGCCCCTCTCATGCGCCATAGGATTCCCAGTAATACTTTCGGGGGCCTCTGGTCCTCGTGTGTCCTTCACATATAGAATTGTGCGAGTGGTATTAAGGCTGAATGCCTTGGAAGTTGAGATACTGGTCAGAACCTTCCCTATGGTCCCCTGGAGCCCTGTAAAGGAGTAGAGAGAGAGTGCATCAGAGCAGGATGCAACGATATCCATGGAATGTTGCAGACAGTGCATGCGTGCACATCACATGACCTACTGATCTGTTTAACTTCCATAAAACATCTCTACCAATGAGGGGATAATCACTGAGGCAGTGGTTCTACCCTGCTGATAACAGCCCGCCACCCATGTTAAGGGCATGAGCGAAGTGAGGGTCACTTAACGCAGTGACAGTGCCGTTAAGGGCAGGGACTGCCCACGACCGAAGTGAATACTGCCATTGGCACACAGGGGTGCTATAAGGGCTCTTTTGAAAAATAAACCGAAAACAAATCTTACGCAGTGATCCCTCAAGCTGTGCTGCACCATGATGTCATCAACAAGGAAAAGGGACTGCAGTACTTAGCTGCAGCTTGAGGGATCACTGCATACTTTTGTAAAATTCTAAAGAGCACTTGGACTCACAGGTGATGTTTGTGAGTGCTGGGATGGTTCGTGGTGCCAGGCGAGAGGGCAAGGAGAGAGATGGTAGTGATTCAGGCGAATCAGAACCCAGGCTAGTACCTGCGAAAAGATCCTCGTGGGCCAGCTCCCCACGCTCCCCGCCAGAGTTCTAATATGAGATAATGCTCTTGTTAGTACATGCCCACCTTTCATTGTCTTATGGTACAGCCGGGAGCCAGCTCCAGCCCATAGTCCTCTTGCAACACCCGCCCCATTTGTCTTCCTCAGATTTGCAAGCTAGCTCTCTATCATCTATATTTGGCTGTATCTGGGTCTTACACACTTTAGTTTCATGACGAAGCACAGGTGTATAACTGAGAGTTTAAATCTCACTGATAAACGTGACATCAACTATAGTACCATGGTTGCACTAAAATGCAGAAGGAAATAAATAGTCTGGACAAAGTCTTTAACCGATTCAGCAGTTGATTAAAAAAAGGTTAGGGTTCACAGGGGAGACAGGATGAAAACACACACATATTATCATTATTAGGGTATTTATTAACAGCGGCCTCGCTTCGAGAATCAACAGAGCGCTTTACAGTCATAGGGGGAAGTACACATTGGGGAACGCAGATATACAAGGGATTGGAGAGCTAACAACAGGGGAGGCCAGGCAATTTGGTAGTGAGGGATCTACGAGCAACCGGGGAACGAAACAGTGGGAGCAGATCTCCCAGTCTCAGGTTGGGTGGGGAGTGGAGGGTCTATTGACATAGGTGTCAGACCCACAATTCCTCCACACACAACAGAGACAAAAAAGAGTGAGAGCATGAGAGAGGGTCGGAGATGGGTACAAAAAGAGAGAGAAAGAGATAGAGGCAGAGCGGAAGATAGCATAGCTCTCAACCTTTTGTGCCACTACTGTGGGGGAAATCACCCAATTTTATTTTTGGCGGTGGAGAGTCCATTGATGTCTCTAGGCAGGAAGGGGGCTTTGTGGGTAAATCAGCTGCTTACAAGGCGAGTGACACCGGCCAAAGACATGTGAGTTGAGAGGCAGAGAGAATGCAACATTAGGCTAATAACATTAGTTGACGTTGACAGGTTGCAACTGCTGATCTGCATTGCTGCATTTTCAAAAGAGTCACTTTAGGCCATGGCAGTCATTTGTATGGTTACATTGTGGAAAACAATGTCTATGTGTTGTGTCTCTGAAATCTATGCTAGATTATGTTAGAGACTTTTTTTTATCAAAGCAACATGCCTGAAAAGTGGCTCCAGGAGAGAACATTTCAAAATAGAATGAAGACAAGGTATCCAGTTATATTTTCGAAAAATTAGTTTCAACATACAAATGTCGAATGCATTTTTTTTAATGTTACAGGTTTTAAAAAGAAAACAGGGGTTGGGGGGGAACCCCCCATTAAAAAAAATTAAAAAAAATGCATTCGAAACTTTTTTTTTTTCAATGCCTTTGTGTCGATACTTTTGGATGCAGAAACTTTGACTGTCGAAAAATCACTATAACTTGAATTGGCTGACAAAATATTGTCTTCAGGTTTAGAGTAACAACAGGTAGATTTCGTCAATGAGTAACACAATTTCACATTTCGTTGCCATAATCAAATTTACGAGGGAATAGGTTTTTGTACCCGAATCGTAAATTATGATGGCGGGAAAGTGTGGGGTGAGTGTAGCAGGGAAGAGGGCAATAAGGTGCCGGAGCTCCATGTTGAATTCTACGTTAAAAATATATACATTTTTTTCATTATATGTCTGGCTTGTTTTGTAGTTTATATCTGGGTATGTTTTAGAGGGTGGATGAAAGTGTGTATGTGCATAGGTGTGTGTTTCAAATTGTTTGTATTAACTGTGTTCATTTTTAGTGAATAATCCTGTTTAGGTCGGAGTGATCTTTGTAATTGTGTCTGCAAGTACTCACAGGGTGAGCAGAATCAGGGTTGCCTCTAAACCCTGCATGCTGTGTATAGCAGGAACTACACTAACCAGAATGAGTAGCGATTCCCGGACGTTCTTTTTGCCCAAAACCCTCCGCGAACACGCCGGCACGGACGGGCTTAGCCAGTCAGCGCCAGTCCACGCAGGAGGGCGTTTCCGGTCACTAGTCCCCATGGGTTTGGCAGAAGTCCTTGCTGCCATTATCGCAGAGAGAAACAAATCTCTTTCCCGCTCATCCGATATTTCTTCAGTATTAAAGGTAGGCGCCCCTCAGCTTACTAGCATGCTGTGTAGTAATTCTTCTGTAATTATACGTACATCACCACCTTTCCAATGGACGGTTGAGGATGTTGACGTAGCCATTGAGTAGATAGTGTCCTCCACTGCTATTGAGGACCTGGCTGAGGCTTGTTCTGACCTTGTTAAAACCGCACTATCCCTGAATGTTTGTAAGACTCGGCCCCGAATTGTTACATTGGATGTGCACGATTCTTTGCCTATAGGTATAGGTGAAAAACAGGGAATTACCGTCCTGCAAGTATTACATAGGCAGGAAGCTAAGCCAGCTAAGCGTGCTATTGAGCTTTGTGTATGCTACCCAACACTCAAACTCTTGTCAAGCACGCTATTGAGATCTCCAATTATATAGAACATCACAACCTAGATCTATGCGCTTTGACGGAGACCTGGGGATCTAGCGCTGCTGGTCCCACATTTAACTTAGCGATCCCGACAGGTTATGTAATGATCCGAAAGGATAGAGTTGAGGGTAGAGGTGGGGGTGTGGCTTTTATCTTGGAAGAGTCACTATCAGTATTGGAATCCCCAGGACATATCTTAGAGGGAATTGACTCCCTCCATATAAAAGTAGGATTGAATGCGGAATCTACCATAAATATTCTTCTCTTATATCGCCCCCCCCTCTCTGAAGGTAAATTTGGCAGAAGCCATTAGTAGCTTTGTATTACCCCTCATGATATCTACTTCTCGTTTCATTATCCTATGCGATATTAATCATTGGCTGGGTGACGGTGACGATCAGCCTGCTAGAGAGTTACAACAGTCCCTATCAGACTTACGCTTCGCAAAGCAAGTGGCAACACCTTCTCATGTGCTGGGCCATATATTGGACTGGCTTGCGGTCTTTAATATCATCTGTGACAATGTGCATACCACGCCTTGTCCGTGGTCTGACCATTTTTTTTGTGCACTTCACTCTTTCTGTCTCGTTCCCTGTGAAATCTAGGAATTTGGCATCTATGTCACGCAATTTAAAACGCCTCCCAGTAAATAACACTGAACCTTTATTAGATCGTTTTCTCAATTTCTCGACAGAGTCTTCTCTTCAGGTTATGTCTACATGCCTAGCATCAAATATGCCAAATATTTCAAATATCCTAGCTCCAATGAAGCATAAAAAACAAAATGAAGAGGAAAATAGAAGCAAACCTTGTTTTTCAATAGAGCTTTGAAAACAAAAAACTCTGACAATGAAGGCGTTTTACTCTTGGAAATTATCCCCGAGCTCAGCCTCTGTAACAGTCTATAAAAACCTAGTAAAGGTGTACAAATCTGCTATTCTGGATGCAAAAAAGAATTTCCACAATATCAGAATTGCCAATGCCCAGTCGGACGCGAAAGGAATCTTCAAAAACCTGAAAGAACAGGAGATAGTTCCTCCCCCGCTGACCAACTAGTGATAAGGGATACAACTATCCCGCCGAGATCATGTCTCGGAAGCTAGGCTTTCCCTTCACTGGCTACCAAAGGAGGCTCGGGTCAAGTTTAGGGTATTGGTTATCACCTTTAAGTGTAGACTCAGCCAGATGCCACCCTACCTACAGAGGTATATCATTGACAAAGTTAATGGTAGGGCTTTGAGGTCTTGCAATCAGAACTATTTGTTCCTCCCCGGTGCAGAACATTGAAAGCAGAGAATGGTGCATACTTTTTGATAGTGTCTAAGCTCTAGAATCAGTTACCGGTGACAATGAGAAGCCAAAGCTCACTGCAAGTTTTTAAGGGAGATTTGAAAACGCTGCTATTCTCCTAAATCTTGTTGTGGACTCTCACCTTTGGCTCTGCGATAGACTTTAGGCACCGTAGTCTATCTATATGTTTCTCTCTGTGTTGTATGTCCAATTGTCTGCGCCTTCATGCCTCAGGGTCCATAGTGTGCATTACAAATGTTGTAATGTAATGTAAAGTATGTATGATGTGTACATGTGTGGCTGCATGAGTGAATATTTGTATGGCTGGGGTGTTATATGAAGGAGTGCATCAGTGTTGTGGTGTAGCAATGCCACTGCATGCCCAGGCAAGTGGCATCATAGTGGCAAATTCCACTGCGTGTTCAGGTGCCAGCTTTGGCATAACGCACCGATGCCCTATTCGTACTCCTACCATATGCCATGCATTGTCATCTTATGTCTAAATGCAGCAATTATATAATAGATTTTGGAATAATAAGCCCATAGTACCATAAAATGCCCAGGGTTATACGATCATGGTCCAAGTACTGGCTTGATATTGCCAAGCACTCCTACTGTAAGGCAGGTATTGCCAACATATACCCAGGTCGAAGCAGTACATAATGCCATAATATACCCAGGCACCTTCACCTATTTTGCACCTTCCTATGCCCTGCTATGGAATGGCCAAACAGTAACCTCACGTGCTCAAGCAGTCAACTGATATGCTTCATTTATCTCTGAGTTCCAACATGAGTAAAGATACTCTTTCACACCAACACACAACCTTTCACAGAGAAATAGGGACATGCGCATGTCCACACATGCCCATATACACTCTCACTCATGCACTCTGTTCCAAAGTCCCCAACCTGTCCTTGCTGATGGATTGGTGGGTCACCCATATGGCCAGTTGCCTCCAGAAGCCAGATGATGCTGGGCATAGGGGTGGCATGGGAGGATACCCTGGATACCACCACCATGCCTTTCAGAGGAGTCAGGATCTTGTTATATCTCCACCTTAGATGCTCTTTGCCCTTCCAGGGAATCAAGTGGGACTGACGATCTGGCTATGACAGTACGCCTGGCCGCTGTTGTGTCAGGATTGGAGCTGTATATAAAACTGCAGAGAGAAAGAGTCGAGCATGTAGCTGGAGCTAGAACTCAAACCAACCATTAGTCACCATGCAGGAGCTCCACAGACACAGGCTAAAAAAGTGCACCTCAAGGGTAAGGCCACTGTTTGGCAGGCAGCAAGAAAAACACTCAAGGGGACAGGCAATGCAATATTAAGTCCCTTTTCAGGGCTTCAAGTCATTACCAGGGGTACAGTGTATAGTCAATCTCCATCCTGGATACCTGAGGAAACACACTGGAGTTCCCCTACACCAGAGGGAGGCTGAAAGGTAGGGCCAAAGCCTTAAAAAGAGACTTTGTCATAAGGTGGTGGGAGTTAGAAAGAAGACTGCATTTGGGTCTGGGTGGAGTGATAATCAGGAGCTGGAGAAGGAGTTGGAGATGGAGTAGGAGCCGGCGACAGGAGTGCCCGTAAATTGAGGCAAGGAAAGGAAGATCCAAGAGCCTGGGAAGATAACGACTCTGAAGGGGGGAAGTAAGGGACCCGGAGGTCTGGGAAAAGGGATCAGAGGTCTGGTATGGCATAGGGCTGGGGCAGTAAAAGGCCAAACATTTTGGAAGACAGCAACATAGATGACTGTGGAGAACATCTCATAAGTAACCCATAAAGCTGGGAGCAGTGGCATCGAGTATTTTGGGAAGGGAGGGATCCAGAAGGAGGGGAGAGTAGAAACTCAGTAGGAGGTTTGGAAGAGGAGGATGAACTTCTGGATGAGGATCTGGCAAACAGTGAAAAGAGATGGAGTAGGGATAGGGCAATAGAGGAAAGGAAACCGCTCTGGAAGAATAGTTATTGAGAGAAGCAGATTGGTGGAGAAACATCTGAAGGGGATGTAGGAGGTGATAAAGAAAGTGAATGAGAAACTTGGAGGAAAATCAAGGAGGGGGTAGAAGGAAGTGAAGATGAGGAGTGAAAGAAGATAATGTGTACAATAGCCTAAAACAATACCACGTTTATATAGTATAATCACGGTACAAAAGTTAGGGTAGATACCACTGCCACCAGCCAAGTCTTAGGGCCTCATTACACGGACGGCGGTAAGGGTTAACGGTCACCGTTAATGGCAACGGTGACCGTTAACCCTTACCGCCGTACTACGAGGTCCCTTAGCGGGTTGGTGCTTTAACGCCTGCTTTTTGCAGGCGTTAAAAACCAACCCGCTAAGGGACCTCGGAGCTAATTACGGCACCGCAAAATTGCGGTGCCGTAATTAGCGCCTTCCCCATTCCCATAGAGCCCTATGGGGCAGAAATGGGAATGGGGAAGGGCAATGGCGGAAGGGGGATTTACCGCCCCACCGACCTTGGAATGGGGCGGTAAATCCCCTTACCGCCAAGGCGGTGCCGGTAATTTACCGGCATGGTCCAGGGTGCTAATAGCACCCTGGATCACCGCCTTCCGTGTAATGAGGCCCTTAGTCTTAAGAGAGCAAAATAAACCTCAGCGAGGCACAGACAAAAAGGGGTAGGAATTAACCCTTTCCAATACTCCATTAAGATGGGGTGTATTGGGTCTGCAGTTTAAATGACTACATAAAGTAAATGGCAACTTTACCTGTTTCTGGGGGACAGTAGTCAGCCCCAGAAAAATGGAGTCAGTGGGAAGTCGCATAGATAACCCTGTGTCACTGCACTGAAGGTGCTGTGTAACACACACAAAAAGTGGGGCTCGTGGAGTGGTGTAGCTCCAGAGCCCAAGATCACACAGACAGTAGAAATACACATTGGAAAACACATGTAAGAGTGGAAAAAAGACTCACACTCTTACCAGGTGGAAAAAATAAACCCCAGAAATCCAGCAAAGCTGCTGAGGGACTCACTAGGTGAGGGAAATTAGCCATAAATGAGAATTCTCCCTAACAGAGGGCACAACAAACCTAACGGGGGACCAGGGAAGGGGGGCACAACAACATCACGGGGGACCGGGGAGGGGGTGGAGGGCACAAGGAACATCACGGGGGTCCAGGGGGGGTGTGGGGGCACAACGACAACAAGGGAGACCAGGAAGAGGTGTGGGGGGCCGAAGAAACATCCCAGGAGACATGGGATGGTTGGGGGCACAATGAAATCCCAGGGGACCAGAGGGGGGGGGGTAAGCACAAGGAACATCACAGGGGACCAGAGAGGGGAGTGGGGGGCACAAGGACATCACAGGGTCCAGGGAGCTGGAGGGAGGCACACCGAACATCACAGGAGATCAGGGAGAGGGGCACAACGACATCATGTGGGACCAGGGAGGGGGTGGGGGCACAAAAAACATCACGGGGGACCAGGAAGGGGAGGGGGAACAACGATATCAGGGAGGGCGTGGAGGGCACAACAAACCTAATGGGGGACCAGGGAAGGGAGGCACAAGGAACATCACAGGGGACCAGGGAGGGGGTGGAGGGCACAAGGAACATCACAGGGGACCAGGGAGGGGTTGGGGGTGCATTGACATCATGGGGGTCGAGGGAGCGGGGTGGGGGGCACGAGGAACATCACAGGGGACCAGGGAGGGGGGTGCTGGGCACAACAACATCAAGGGGGGACCAAGGAGGGGGTGGGGGCACAAAGAACATCAAAGGGGACCACGGAGGGGGGTGTGGGACACAGCAGCATCACATGGGACCAAGGACGGGGGGTGGGGGCACAAAGATCATCAAAGCGGACCGGCAATGGGGTTGGGGGGCACAAGAAACATCACTGGGGACCAGGGAGGGGGTGAGAGGGCACAACAAAATTATGGGGAACCAGGGAGGGGGTTGGGGGCACAAGGAACATCACAGGGAACCAGGGAGGGGGTGGGGCACAAGGAACATCACAGGGAGGGGTGTGGGGGCACAATGAACAACAACGGGGAACAGGGAGAGGTGTGGGGTGCACAAGGAACATCACAGGGGAACAGGGAGGGGGGTGGGGGCACAACAACATCACAGGGGACCAGGGAGGGGGGCACAACAACATCATGGGGGACACGGGAGTGGGGGGCACAACGACATCATGGGGGGACAGGGGGGAAATGACATCACAGGGGACCAGGGAGGGGGGTTGAGGGCACAACGACATCACAGGGGACCTGGGGAGGGGGGCACAACGACATCATGGGGGACCAGAGGGGCACAACGACATCACAGGGACCAGGAAGGGATGTGGGGCACAACAACATCACAGGGAACCAGGGAGGGGGAGCACAACAACATCACCGGGGACCAGGGAGGGGGGCAGCGGTCCGGTGGCAGCCAGGGGGCCGACAGGGGTCTTCGTTGCAGGTCTTCTGTGTCTCAGGCCGGCTCCCACTGGGATTGGTGGAAGAAGACCAGCCAGCCAATCGGGAGGGTGAGCAGACTCAATATGCAACAGGGGCCTGACCAGTGCTGAAAGGCGGGCATTCTTTCAGGGCCTCAATGGCAAAACACGTGTGGGGCATGGGGTCTGAGACCTTTGTCAAGCAGCATACCACTTTGTTCGAGAGATGCACCTGTCTGGGTTAATTTCAACTCCACTATTTATTATTTGTATTCACTGAGCTCACTCACCACTCAACCAAGTCGGGATAACAGTAGGGGTGCCCCGGGATGTAGTGTAGAAGCCTAAGCAAGCAGATGTCCGCCTGGCCCTCCATGGCTCCAAGAGGCGTCTGTAATTATTGTCGATTAAAATATTTGGAGTTAAAGTGCTGCAACTGTCGCCTTGTAGTTGTTATACACATTATTGCATGGGTGGGACGAGCATTGTGTCAGGTGAGGGGAAGATAGAAAATGCTGGATTTAGCCTGTTGGCCTTTCTCCATTTTTCAGAACAGATACTAATTCATATACTCTGTAAACTAATGTGTAAACTCTAGTTCAATGGTTGAATATTTGGTTTGTCGTTCAAATGGTCTTCATCATTCTAACCCATCCACAGAGACAGTAATCAAAATGGCTACTGAGATACAAGTGGTGTTCGTGTGTGCGCATGTGTCCGTGCGTGCATTTAACAATGTTATTTTGTTCACAAATGTGGTTTCGCCGACTTTCAGCAAAAACTAAAAAGAAAGGAGATGTTGATTGCTTGCAGGCAAATTGGGTTGCCATCTTATAAGGTTCTATGTTTAGCCTCACTCCCTCACACCTGACTCTCACCCAGGGGAGTTGCTAGGTCTGGAAAAGACCCGGGGCTAAGCTGATGTCGGAACTGTTGGGACTGGGGGCTAGCTAGTCTTTTGGCTGTAGATCCTGAGATTCTATCCGGGGCTACAACCAAAAGATCAGGGGCTATAGCCCCCTTAGCCCCCCCCTAGCAACGCCCCTGCTCTCACCCCTCCACTACATCTCAGCATCTTTGTGCCTGACGGTGTACATTAGCATGTTGAAGTTGCATAACTTTAGTGCTGCTAAAGACCCCCCTTAACCACCCTGCTCTCCTCTAGAATATGCAGCATTCTTGCGTCTGCCTCTTATAGGTGGAGTCTCATAAGCTACAAGCTTGAACTTACATTTATGTTCAGATGTCAGGCAGGGACATCATTTCACCAAAATGCCAGAGGTAGCGGAAGTGACATCACACGACCCTTGACCTCTGATGACATCGCAGGAAATGATGTAATTTGACCCATCCCTGAAGTGACATCACGGGAAGCGAAGGAACACGACCTTTCGCTCCTTGACAAAAGAGGAAGAGGCATCACACAGCATTGTTCCTGAGTACACAACGAAAATTATGGTTAGAATATTAATATAATGTGATATACATTTCATACAGGAACGGATCACCATATGTATCGTTAATATCAGTGTGTATAGGCCCATATTACCAAATTACTGTGAATGCAAGCAGCCATCCAAGGCCAAATGATAATGATGAGTTATTATAAAGCACTTAGGCTTAAGCACTTTATATAGAACAAATATACATACAACCTGTGTTGGAACCCATTTATCAACCTCAGAAGGATGAAAGGCTGAGTTGAGGTGTTTAAGAACAGACTAAATCAGTGACTCACCCCTGAAGTGTGCCTGAAATAAACCTTTCATGAGTCTAGCAATTATTGTATAGAATTCCAGAAAGACAAAGACAAAGTATTTGTTATGCCTATTGTTTCTTATTTAGGGTCACTGCTCAAAGTGCAACCCATTATTAGTATTTTGTTTATTTTGTTTAAGGGGCCTGAACAAGAAATACAGTCACTCCGTAAACAAAGAGCCACAAGGCTTACATTTCAAAAAAATATATATATTTTTTTTAGGGGTAGCAAGAGAGACCACGGGGGTAGCAAGGGAAACCTCGGGGGTCACAGTTGCGACCCCTGCCGAACCCCAAATGATGTCCCTGTCAGCCAGTTCTCTGTGAACGGGAAGGGGCTGAAGGGGTTGTTTGGGGTTTGTATCTGTGTGTCGTATTGGCTCTAGTTTCCCCAAGCCTCCTGGATCCAGGGTAATGCTCACAGGCTCCTAGGCCAAGCCTCGGCTTGCAGAGTGCCAGGGTTCAAAACAGTTGGTTTTGCTTCGGCGAGAGATCATGGAGTGAATCTGTGACCTCTTCTGTGCAGTGGTGCAGGCTATGAGCCCAACACTGGCAACGCGTGAGGAACTGCACCTTTATTGCCTGCTACTCTGATTTTGTGTCAGAATGAAAGAGACCATTTACCCTGTTGCAAGCCAGGAATGATTAGAAATGTCTCCATTTGCATCCGCAAATCTGTGTTTGACAACAGCCAGATAATCATGAATGTGATTCCTATTCATTCTAGTTCTCATTTTATTTAAATATTAACAATAAAAAATAAAAAAATATATCACGGTTGCTGTTTTTAATGCAGGCACCATTCCAGTTACCGTACATGATGATTGAGCCACACCCCCTTCATAAGATGGCAGCATCATGGTGTGCACTAGTACCAGCTTAAACCATGTCTGGTTGTACAATCTTACATCTAAGTGGTAGCCCCGGCTACAACCTCCAGTAATGATTGGATGACAGTGGTACAGACAGAAAACAGCAAGTCAACATACTTTTTCCTTACATGAATACATCAAGTAACACATTATTTTTGCGTCCAAGGTGGCATTCGCCACATTTCTGACAAACTAAAGCACATTGATTGCATTAATATAAACTTCCATAGCTATAGAAAAAGAACACAAGTCTTAATCGTAATCACTGAATCTTATCTTTTCTAAACTTTCTCTCTGTTACTCTGAATCTTTCCTCTTCTATCTTAGTGCCATGATGACTTTTGGGTGATTGTCTTTGCTTTACAAATACATAACATAACATAAAGAGTAACCATGATATAGCCAAGTTAGGATTCATGGGCAGCTTCAAGGCACTGTTAAAATGCAGAGTTAAAATTAGCATGGCACTCACATCTGCTTCAATAGAAATCTCCAGCAAATTTCCAGTCTGGTGTGGCGATTTTATCAAGCAGTGACTGTCCTTGGCACGGGAAGTATGACAAAGGAGATGGTCTAGAATGAAGGAGTAGGAAGAAAGAGGGGAACACGGATGATAAAGGATCAGGAAGATGGATCACTAGAATCATAGTGAATGACTTGGATGAAGGAGAAGGGAAAGGAAAAAGCAGAAAGACTGGGAAGAAAGACTGTAATAAAGGCCTGGGACAAAGGACTAGGACAAAGAATGACGGATCAGGATAAGGATGAAGGACTAGGACAAAGTCTGACAGGACAAAGGACTAGAATGAAGGGGAATGACAAGGAAGAAGGTGAAGGACTAGATTGAATGGGAAGGGAACAAAGACTAGTTTGAGAATAAACGCGCATGAAGGAAAAGACTAGGACAAAAAGATGGTTTAAAATGGAGTAAAAGGATGAGGACAAAGGATTAGGATGAAGGATTAGAATGAAGGATGAATGACTAGTATGAATGACTAGTATGAATGGCTATGGCCAAAGAGAAGGGCAAAAAGAACAAACAAAGACTAGACCGAAGGTCAATTAATATGATGAGAGAGAAAGACTATGACAAAGTAATAGGATAAAGTAGAAGGCCTGTGACAAAAGACTATGATGAAGTATACTAGGACTAGGACAATGTATGTAGGTCTAGGACAAGGTGGAAGGGTTATACTGAAGGAGAAGGACTATAATTAAAGAGAAGTACTAGGATGAAGAACTATAGTAAAGTGGAAGTACTATGATGAAGGACTATGACAAAGGAGAAACCCTGATGAAAGACTATGATGAGGGAGAAGGACCAAAGAAAAAGAGAAGGATTATTGTGAAGCACTATGCTGAAGGATTATGACAAAGGAGAAGGACTAGGTTGAAAGGTTTTGAAAAATGAGAAGGACTAGGATAAAGCACTATGATGAAGGAGAAGGACTAGGTGAAGCACTATCATGAAAAGAGAAGAACTAGGATAAAGGACTATGATGACGGAGAAGGACTAGGTGAAGCACTATCATGAAAAGAAGGACTACAATGAAGGACTATGATGGAGAAGAACCAGGACAAAGGAAAAGGAATGATAGGAAAGGAACTGGACAAAGGAGAATGGATAGAATACACAACTATGAGAAAGGTCTATGAAGAAGGTGAAGCACTAGTATGAAGTACTAGGATGAAGGAGTAATTTAATTTATTTATGTATTGATATTGATATTGATATTTTATTTCTATCGCGCTCGTACACAAGTGTTTCAGAGCGCGACAAGGCAAGGGAGGGGAACAGGGGAGAACAAAACAGCGATCTTACTAGGCACAGTGACATTGAGAACGCTCAAGTGCATGGAGACAGGGAGGGGAAAAGTGCATGGAAGGGGGGAGAAGTGGAAAGTGTGAAGCAGAGGAGAAACAGATAAATAATAATAAATAAATAAATAATAACGGCAACAAACAGTGGTAGTGCAGCCAGCAATTTGCAAATGCTAGGTTTAAGGTAGCAGACAGGGAAGGTCTGATAAGTGCAGGAAGAAAAAGGGGGGCTATATGGGTACAGATACAAACCCCAGTGCAAGGGGTGGCCCAGAGGCAGTGCGGGAGGGTGCCAGGGTGAGCAGGTACCTGGTCCCGGAGGACAGAGGGTGGCCAGGTGCATGGTGCCAAGAGAGAACAGATCAGCAGGGGAGAGGGGGAGCGAAGGCAGAAGAAAAGAGGAAGGTCTTGAGGTGCTTCTGGAACCGGAGATGGTTTTCCTCAAGTTTTAGAGTGGCAGGGAGGCTGTTCCAGAGGGAGGCCCCAGCCAAAGACAGAGATCTACTCCCAGCTAATTTCTTTGGAAAACAACTGATCCTGAGGGCGTTAGAGGTAGAGGAGCAAAGAGCTCGAGAGGGGGGGGGGGTATTTGCAGAGGGATAGCTGAAGGTATTTTGGACCCAGGCCCCAGAAAGCCTTGTGGACAATGCTGAAGGGTTTGAATTTAATCCTTGCATCCACTGGGAGCCGATGGAGAGATTTCAGAGCTGTAGAGATACGATCCCAGGGCTTGCGGCCAAGGACAAGTCTCACAGTCCTGTTCTGGATGAGTTGCAGAGGGGCGGAGAGTAGAGGCAGGCAGATTTAGAAAGAGGCTGTTACAATAGTCCAACCAAGAGAGAACCAGAGCTTGGGATAGCATGAGCTTCTGGGGGAAGGAGAAGAAAGGCAGAGTACCTCTGAGGAGGTGCAGTAGGAAGTTTGACTTTTTAGAGACCTCAGAGATGTGGGCGGAGAAGGAAAGGGTGGAGTCAAAGATGACCCCGAGGTTCATAGCCTCACAGGTGGGGGTAGGAGGAGGGCCAAGGGAAGCCGGCCAGAGAGTGAGGGGAAAGGATGGTGAAAGTGTGCCGATGAGGAGGATCTCCGTCTTGCTAGCATTCAGACCAAGATCATTTGCTGCACACCAATCTTGAATGGCAGTTAGGCAATCAGAGATGAGAGAGAGAGAGAGAGAGAGAGAGAGAAAGAGAGAGAGAGAGAGAGAGAGAGAGAGAGAGAGGAGGAGGCCGAGGGCAGCCTGAAAATGAGTTGAGTGTTGTCAGCGTAGCACTGACAATTTGAGCAGAAAATGGCAATGCAGTGGGCGAGAGTTGCCAGGTATTGGTTGAAAAGCCAGGGCGAGAGGTTAGACGCCTGGGGAACACCACAGGTAGAGAGGATGATAGGAAGGAGCCAAGTTGGACCTGCTAGGGTAGATCAGAAAGGAAAGTATGATTAAGGAGATGGACTAAGATGAAGGAGTATGAGGAAAGACTATGACAAAGGACCTTCTAGAAGGACTATGATAAAAGTGAAGTTCTAGGACAAGCGATTATGATGGAGAAGGAGTGAGACAAAGGACTATGAGGAAGAAGACGGGCTGACAAAGGACTGTCATGAAGGAGACAGATCAGGATAAAGGATAGTGTATCACATTAATATGATGAATGGCTATGAAGAAGGAGGCAGATTAGGAAGAAGTATTTGATGAAAGAGAATGAAGGATTATGAGAAGGGAAAGGAATGCGATAAAGGTGGAGGATCAGGACAAAGGAAAAGGACTATGATGAAGGACTATGATGAGGGAGGAAAACTATGTTGAAATATTGTAATGAAGCACAATGACAAAGGACTGTGAAAAAGCAATATGATGAAGGAGAAGGACTAGGAGACATGTGAAGGAATAGAATGATAACTATGAAGAAGGAGAAAGGCTATGACGAATGAAGAAGGATTAATGCTATGTTTTAGTAGGAGAGCTCTGACAAATCACTCCGATTAAGACTATAATGAAGAAGGAATTTAAATACTGACTACAATGAAAGAGAAAGACTGGATGAACAATGATAATGAAGGAGAAGGACAATGATGCAGGATGAAGGAGAAAGACTATGGCAAAAAGACTATAATGAACAAGAAGACCTGTGATGAAGGAGAGGGACTAGAATGAAGAACTATGAAGGAGGACAATGACTAGCATGAATGTCTATATTGAAGCATAAGATTGTTGACAAAGAAAAATGATTAAGGATTAAGATGGGCTATGATGAAGGAGAACGGCTAGATGAAGGACTATGATGAAGGAGAAAAACTATGATAAAGGCATAGGAACAAGGACAAAGACTATGGTGATGGTAAAATACTAGGGCTATGGAGAAGGTCTATGACAAAGGACTTTAATGAACTAGAAGGACTATGTCAAAAGACAATGATCTAAGAGAAACGGCTAGTTTGAAAAAGGACTGGTGCAAATGACTATGATGATGGATAAAGACTAGATTTAAGGACTTTAACAAAAGAGAAGCATGAATGTGAAGAATTGTAATAAAGAAGAAGGACCATGCTGCGGAACTACAATGGACTTTGATGAAATAGGACTTTATGAAGGACTATGATGAAAGAGAAGGGCTATGATGAAAGGCTATGGGAAAAGAAAATAGCTATGATAAAGTAGAAGCACTAGGACAATGGCGAAGGACTGTGACTAAGGACTATGACAAAGTACTATGACAAAGGAGAAGGACTAGAATGAATAATTATGATGGAGAAGTACTATGAGAAGGAGAAGGACTTTAATGAAGGATAATAATGAACGTGAAGGACTATGACAAAGAACTATGATGTCAGAGATATGCTAGCATGAAGCACTATGCTGGGAAATAAGGATATGGATAAAGGACTATGATCGGAAACTATGATGAGATGCGTTTTCTTGAAAAGCATCAAGTCAGATTTATGATGCTTCAGGTACTGCAAGACCATACTCCTTTTTACTTTATCGTTCAGTCCATTAACATTCCAGGAAGCACACTACTACCCAATCTGATGGGGTTGCAAACCGTGTTGCTTCCCACACCCATTCCCTTACTGTTCCCTCTTTCACCTGTCCATCATCTGCTGGCCTTCACTCTGCTCTACCTATCCTACCTCAACTCCCTACCCTAACTAACTTCTTCCCCTTCCCCACTCTATCCACCCTCCCTCTACCCATACATTCTAAGTTTCTGTCGCCCTCAAAGAAACCCCACTCCTGCCCTCTACTGTCCCCTTCCTAACCGTCCTACTTTCTCCACTGTTCCCCCTTCCACCCAGGAACTCCCTTCATTCCTTCCTATTATCTCTCAACCCTCTTCTGCGCTTGGCAGTGCTACACCCCTTCTCCACCCTCTTTTCCTGCTTCCTTTGCTACATCGGGTACCCATGCACAGGTGCACCGCCAATTCCTGTCAGTTTCACTGCCTACCTGTGCGGTAGGATGACCGTCTATCGCTGGAGAGTCTTGACCTTCAATCTGCTCCATCGCCTACCAATTTCATCGTCTGGGGGGCCTTCGGCTCAGCCACCTCCTCGGCCAGACCTAATTGAATCCTGTTAAGTGAGCCATCGGGGCGCACTGTAATACTGTAGTCCATGCCAGGGTGCTTCTTCACCTCTTTCCATCTTTCTTCTCACCCCCTTCGACAGCTGCAACACCCACCTCTGCCTGCCCCTGGGTCCGGGCGCCTTCTTGCCAATGATCCTGTTGGCTGTATCCCTCTGCTCTCCAGCCAATCCCAGACTTCTCCGCGGCATTCCCCCACTGTCACTCTCAGCTTAGCCGGGAACATTAGCATGTATTTGAGCTGTTTGCTTCTCAATTGTCTTTTAACTTCCTCAAAGGACCTCCTTGCGCATTGCAACTGCAGAGTGTAATCCGGAAAGGTCATGACGTTAGTGTTGCCCCCTCTAGTAGGTCCCTTCGTCCTCACCGCCTAGAGTATATTTTCTCTGTCTAGGAAATTAAACCGTTTTGCTACCACTACTCTCAGCGGGGAAGTCAATTATTAATGTAACTGACTCAATATATACACTGACATTTATTTTTAGAGGTCATTGTGGAAAACCCTATAAAATCTCTGCAGTTTCTGTGGTAGGGGGCCACAATTTTGAGAAGGGGCTACTCTGCCAGTTGTGCACCAAGTTTGACAAGGCTTTATGCAAATAAAACTGTTATCTACCTTTAGTGCCGGATTTCTCTACTGGATTATATGGTGATGGGTTTTCAAGACTCTTTAAAGACTATGACGAAGGTAAAGATCAATGAGGAAGAAGAAAGACTATGAGGAAGGAAAAGGACTATGAGGAAGGAGAAGGACAAGGACGAAGAAAATTGACTACGCTGAAGAACTATAATGAAGCAGAAATGGCTAGGGGGGAAGAAGGATTAAGATGGAGGATGCTAGTGAACTAGAAAAACTAGGATGGAAGACTATGAAGAAGGAGAAGTACTACGATGAAAGGCTTTAATGAAGGAATAGGACTTTGATAAAGTATGATAATGAAAGAAAAACACTATGACAAAGCGCTATGTTGTCAGAGAAGGACTGGATCGAACCACTATGATCAGAGAGAAGAACTAGGATGAAGGACTATGATGACAGACTATTGTTATTATTATTGTTAATATTATTCTTTTGTTTATACTGTACCAGCTCACTACCATACTGGTCTCAAAGCACGTAAACCTTGTTCGACTTTAGGAGCATTAAGTCGGTCCCAGGGAACGCAGGCCACAATTTTGTTGTAAGGCATTGAGAGTAAAATAGTGTGATATCAGAGGTAGTAGAGTTTGATCTGGCTGGAATAGTTTGTAATTAAAACAGGGCAGAGGTGTGTAAACCAGTATGGAGACGAGTTTGTGAGTGTATATGTAAGGTTTTGGTGTATGAGAGGCTTGAGCGATGCTTGGTCAATCCTAAGTATGGTGTGGGCAAGGTTTGAGAAAGCCATGAAAGGTGGGCTACCCAAAGACCTGGGGTGCCAATCCCAAATGTATGTGGTAATTGTGTTCAGAAAATTGAAATAGATAGATAAGAGCAAGGGGAAGAAGGATGCTGTAAGGAAGTGGGAAGATGTTATCAGATATGGAAATAGTTGAAGTGTTATGTATATATTGTAAGAGGCATGAAGGTAGATAATATTAGAAGACTTCAAAAATGTTCTCCAGCCACTAGACAGCAACAACCAGCTCCGAGAGAGCAAAGAACTGTGCGTCCCGTGCACACGGAGAACAGAGTAAAGGCAATTGTCCATGTCTGGCTACTGGCATGCAGGTTGAACCTTTTACCCCCTGATAATAGTGACCCTTCACGTACTGCACACAACTAAAACATGTGTTTCCTTGCTCACTAATGGCAAAACACTTGAAAAACATGTCTCTCCTTACTTTCTGTGTGCTGCTGTGGGCTCTAGCACACAAATACACTAGAGGAGTGGGACCCTTAGAGGCCCTCAGCACCTCCGACAATGAGAAACAACATAATATTAAACAAACAAACAGTACGGACTGGGTCCAGGTGCACTGGGTGAATTAAACTGCATCCCGTTGGAGGGAACTTCGTCCAGGACTTCCGAGCACTGAGTGTGCTTTTGCTACCCGTCGAGGAAAGGCAGCCCATCCAACAATATTGTATCTTATTATGAAATAGAATGAGGTCCAAAGACATCTCTAAATGAACTTCTGACCAGCTTCCATGCTCCAAAGTTTCTTTGCCCTGAAGAAGGCTGTATATGACCCAGACAATCATTCTCACAATGTTGGCCGAAACTCGAGTTGGTGGAGGGAACTACGTCCAGGACGTCCGAGACCTGAGTGTGCTTTTCCTACCTGTCGAGGAAAGGCAGCCCATCCAACAAGATGGTATTTTATTATGAAATAGAATGAGGTCCAAAGACATCTCTAAATGAACTCCTGACCAGCTTCCATGCTCCAAATGTTTCGTTGCCCTGAAGAAGGCTGTATATGACCCAGTCAATCATTCTCACACTGTTGGCTGAAACTCGAGTTGGCCCTAGTCAACAAGATATATGTGATTAGGCTTCGTTAATTGTATGAGACACAATTGTAGCAATCTGTAGTGACGTAGGTGTAAAAACCACTCATCTGCCACATGGCACAGAGAAATGCACTGAGTGTTCACTATTGACAGCGCCTGCTGGAAATGTAAACCAGATAGGGGAGTTGGTCACACTGTTCAGCTACCAATTTAGCCATTGTTTTGTATTTGTTTCAGTTGTTGTTTTAACTTCTGCATGTGGGTTAATGTTTAACACATGTGTTAGTATGAATTTGAATGTCGATATGTGAATGGTGGTTGTTTGTACTACCACTCACAAGACAAATTGTATATCATTTGGGGGAGGGGTAACTTTAATTGTTCTGACCATTTGAAGACTGTTCGTGTACCCCAATTATGTGGAATTATCTTAGGTTGTGTTTTTTTTTATTTTGAATAAGCTTTCAATGAATTCATTTTTTCTAAGGCAATGCAGCGCTCTGTGTTTTACTAAAATAAGCCTTCACCAAGTTGGTTTTGTGTAAAAGTATAGGGGTCCACCTTCTTTTTGTGTTGACTTCACACTATTGGCAGACTCTCTGTTCCTCCCGCTCTGCTGCTTGCTGCAGATCCTTCATTTCTAGGTCCAGCCAGCCTTCATTTTGGGCTCCTGGCCTCCCAGGGTTAGCTTCCTGAATCCACAGTAACCAAATACTGATGTCCCCTCTCTCTGTGAGTGCCACTGGCAGCACACTATGAATACTACATTTTTTAAAAACAAAATATTTCATTTGTGTTTTGATCAATACAATTATCTTTCACAAACAGATACAAAGAATTACATTATGAAATATAAAATATTACTCTAAAAGGATCCAACAATATTACGTTAAAAGCATATTCATTCCATATTAAATACATACGTAGAAAAGACACAGGATATACAATAACAATTACATTAATCTAAAAACAACCAGTTCACCTGTCTTTAATAATCCTAATTCATCCAACATTCTTATAACTTCTGCAGTTAATAATCATTCATTACCAGTGTTCAGTCGGTTCCAAATATCATCAGTTGAACACTCGTCTCTTAGCATAAAAAACGACTCAGATATTTTGACCTAATTTACCTAGGCATTGTACATTCGACCACTAATTTCTTAGCGTTTGTACAATCCCATGTTCCTTACAATAGCTACAGACAGCCGTCAGTGGATTGCGCTCATGGATATAACATTTTCCTAGTGTAGAAGAGATTAAGGCGGAACCGCAGAAATTGGAGTGTACCTTTAAAATCCTAATCCTCGATATTGTATAAATCCAATCTGGTTCCTTCATCCTTTTTTAACCCCAAGAGGATTGGACATCATATCGTCTTGTTGTTTGTAATTTTTGTATAGATTGTTCTCTAAATTGTTATCTACATATCTCTGCATTATTCCTAACATATTCTGGGGATCAACGAGAATGTCCTTACAGAAATCACTATACAGCGAGAACTTGTTTGCTGACCAGATTTTCCCCATGAGAGTTACCACTCTACATTGAAACCAAAATTGTAAAGAGAGCATAACCAGTTCATAGCGCACAGATGCAATAGGTGCTGAAGAGGGAAGATTAAGCACTTTTTTCCATATACGACCTTGTTATGCTATGTTAGCATTACTTCTAAAGCGCACGGTCGCCCGGGGGCATCTTGGCACTTAGAGAGGGGGAGACTGTCATTGCAACTACCGCCAGCTCAGCCTAAAATAAATGGCTTTTAATGGCCTTTCTGAAGGCTAAATAGTTGGTAATTTTCTTGATAGTAAGTGGGATGTCATTCCACAGAGTAGCTGCAGCTATGGAAAACGCCCGACCACCGACCCGGACCCGCTTAAAGATCGGGATAACCAGCCGATTAGTCGAGGCAGAACGCAGACTACGGCTGGGAAGATATCAAATTAACTTAGCTTGGAGATATTCAGCACCCTGGCCGTGAAGTGCACAGTGAACTATACAAAGTGCTTTAAAGTTGACCCGCTGGTTCACCGGAAGCCAATGAAGGGCTCTGAGCACAAGAGAAATATGGGCACCAAAAGATGTGCCAGTGGCCACACAGGCCGCTAGATTCTGCAAGCGTTGCAGCCGCTGGATCAAACCCTTCGGTTGAGCTAGGTACAGGGAGTTGCAGTATTCAAGCCGGGATAACACCATGGCTGCCACCAGTGGGGCAGGACTGAAGTGACTTGCTTGTCCATTGATAGGGACGCAGACAAAGTAACTCTGTGGTTTTTAACCTTATCTACCGGAAACGGAAGAGGACCCCCAGATGGTGGGATCAGGACCATATGCGCCCCAAATATAAATCAGGCCAACGTCCTTAGAGAAGTAATGCTAAAGTTGGAAAAATGTGTGGTTTGCAGTGGGGGAGATTATCCTCACAGGAGATTTCAATCTGGCATGGGACCCCATAAGAGATAGAAGTTCAGGGAGTGGACAAGGAAGCTAGCCTCCGCCAAAGATTCTGAGATATTTCTTTGACAACCTGGCCCTTAAAGATGTGCGGCGCACATTGAAAGGGGAAGAGAACGGTCATAACTGTTTCTCACACATGCACCAGGTATTTTCTAGAATTGACTACATCTGGGTTTTCGGCAGCTCTCCTGGGAGAGATAGAAGATGTAAGCTTGGGCGTAATCTCTCTATCAGACCACGCACCACTAAAACTTACAGTGCAGAGGTGGGAGCCGCCCAGAGGCTTGTGGGCCTGGACACTCCCTCGAGAGATCATGTATGATGAATCGGCGGTAAGAGCACTGGGATACAGGATAGAGGTCTTTTTTTGCGGAGAACGAGAGTGAAAATGCGACACAAGAAGGGATCTGGGAGGCATTTAAAGTGGTACTTTGGGAAATTATAGCGTTACAGTCCCAAAAAAGGAAGACGAGAGAGGCTATAGAATTAGAAATAGAATCCCAGATAAGAGTAACCTTGCAAACATTAGCAAAAAAGAAAAGTCGGGCTTCATATAAAGTGTTAAAAGACCTTAGAGTTCAAATGGTGCTACTCCGTTTTTGCAGGGCGGAAAGATCCTTATTGTGTACCAGACAGCAGTCCTATATTAACGCAAAGAGAGCTCACAGACTCTTGGCCAGACAACTGAGAAGGGAAGAGGCAAACCGCACCATTACAGCCCTGAAACAGTGGGATGGGAGATTGCAACGGATATGGGGAAGATACCGCGCTCCTTCAAGGAATTCAATGGGTCCCTGTACAAATCTGATATCCCTGATCAACAGACAGTAAAACACTATTTTGGGCAGACCTCAATTGGTAAACTGCTAGATACTGGTAGGGAGCGCCTGGAAGAAGAAATCACTAGCGAGGAAGTGGAGGCTGTGATCAAAGGTCTACCGCAGAACAAAACTCCTGGCCCAGATGGTTACCCAGCCTGCTTCTACAAAAAATTCTGCACCAAATTGAGACCGAAGTTGGCAAGGCTCTTTAACTCATTCGCTCAGAGAGGTATGGTAACCCCCTCAATGGCAGAGGCCAGGTTAGTAGCACTCCCTAAACCCAATAAGGACCCAGAGCTCTGTGGTTCCTATCGCCCCATTGCCCTTTTAAAACTGGACGCTAAGACATGCCCAGGGGTCTTAGCGGCCCGATTATCGCCTCTCCTACCAGACCTAATAGGTACAGACCAATCAGGGTTTTTTCGAGACAGACACACGTGGGACAACACCAGAAGGGTATCCCATTTAATAGAAAAAGTGGAACGCTGCAGGATTCCGGCAGTATTAATATCGCTTGATGCCGAAAAAGTGCTTCACCAAGTCGAGTGGTCATTTTTATTGGAAGCTCTGGAACAAATGGGAGTGCGTCCACAATTTCTACAGATGGTTAAGGCCGCTTATAGCATACCCACGATGAGACTCTCAATCAACTCATGCTTAGTGGAAACAGTGCAAATCTCTTAAGGGACGAGACAGGGATGCCCTCTGTCCCCACTCCTATACGCAGTGTACATAGAACCGCTACTAATGTGCATAAGGCAAAACCCGACAACACAAGGGATAGGATTTGGGGAGGGGGAGAACATAAAATAATAGCTTTCGCAGATAATATGTTGTTGACCCTGATGCACCCAGCCACCTCAATACCAGTGTTGCAAGAACTCTCCACAGTGGGCTAAAAATCAATATGACCAAATCAGAACTGTTAAACTTAGGGCTTACAAAAGAACAACTGTAAGTCTTACATAAAATTTCCCCATTTAAGATAGCAACAGACACGTAATATACATCGGAGTGAAATGACCTAACTATTTCGACCATATATGGGGCTAATTTCGCAGAAATCCTCTTGAAAATCAAGCCAGACGTACACAGATGGAACCCACTACGGATTTCCTGGTTAGGGAGGATAGCCTCAATAAAAATGGTGGTTCTCCCTAAATTACTTTGGGCTTCATCATGAGTTGGGCGGGATCCTAACTGGGATCCCGCCCAACTGTATTAGCATTACTGCCCATCCCTCTGGTAGTATTACCGCCGGATCACGGGTTGGGCGGTAACTGTAATTTCCCATTCCCCACTGGGTCCATTGGACCCAATGTGGAATTTTCGGCACAATTATCACGTGCTAATAGGGCTGCGCTAATTGAGCCCAAAAACGTGCTTTAAATCGGCGCACTTACCCCTAGCTTCGAGCTGTCTCCACTAATGCAGTTACTCTGTTTATCCACTTGCAATTACTTAGGTTATTTATCAATGACCAAAAGTTACATTTATCTTTTCAGAGCAGTATATTTAGCATGTGTTCACCATCCATTTCAACTGTCAAAGCTCTATGGTAACTGATCCAATGTCTGTAGGTTTGGAGTAGAGCTTGTTTCTTCTTTTTATATACTGCATTATTTGTCTGATTTACCCTCAGTATCAGCAATTGTTGGCGTAATATTTTCTTCTTTACCCACACCTCTTTATCAAAAATATGACATGTGATGCCCTATTAAATTTAAGGTTTTTGGGCAATTCTCTTTCCCACAGAAAAGCCTTAAATCCACTAAAAGAGCACAATGTTTTAATTCTTCCAATGAAGCCTTAGTGACATAGTCCTCAATTTTTGCCACTCATAGGATTCCACCCTGTGCAAATTCCTGAATTTGGTTGCCCCCAGGGTTTATCACCAGATCTCTATGGTTTATCGAGATGTGTTGTACGATAGTAAATTCAAACATACAGCTCTGTATATTGTGATCACTCAGCACAGAATCTTTGATATCAAATTTACTACAAGTTTCCAGCATAGATTTTGACAAAACGACATACTCAATACTGGAAGATTGGGTACCTCTTTACCAAGTTGTCAATGTGTTAGAATCCCTGCTTACGCTCTCATTTGTTATTGCCAAATCCCACTCTTTAAACATTGACGTATATTTAGTCCCATCTGAATAGGTTTTGGTATTTGTTTTTTTCTTAATATTCAGGCAACTCAAATTCAAATCACCTGCCATAATCACGTGCTCATTTCCCTCCATTAACCATGACCCTGGTATCTCAGCAATATGTTTCAGAAAAAGTTCTAATTCAGTTATCATTTGGTTCCAATACAGATTGATTATCAGGACATGCCAGATTTGATTCTTAAAGCTGATGTCTAGGATTACACGTAGAATGTAGCCATTCATAGTATTGATTTAATTTCCTTCCTCTCAAAGTAAAATAAACATCCACATTTCAATATCTAATTTCTCTCTTCAAATATTGTTCTTGTGATGAATGAGGGCCTCCAATGGACAATTCAGTGCGGGCAACAAATGAAAAGCTCACACACTCGATATCCTGAGTAGTGATTTTTTCCAAAGTTAGGATTTGCCTAAGTAATTTTAGAATATTTGCCCGATTTAAGTCGACATCCGCTCGTAAATGCCCAAGGGTGAAGGGTTTACCTTCCAGGGTGTCCGTGCCTCGTGTGCACCTGGGAAACCTAGGTCCACACCTAGGTCCACACACCCTCCACTCACCACACTACCTGAGACTGAGTGATCTGAGCCCCACCGTTTCCTGCCCTGGTTGCTAATAAATCCCTTGCTGACGAATTGGCTGCTCTCCTCCATCATTAGCTCCTCACTCCCTTGTTTCTCTGCTTCCCTCACTATATACCTCCCCCTATGATTGTAAAGAGCTCTATTGCTTCCTGAAGCTAGTTCACCACTCTATAAATACCAGAACAATAATAATAATAATAATAATAAAATAATAATAATAATAATAATAATAGTTAACATTTTGGAACCCCTAGAAGTACCATTGGCACATCAGTGTTTTTCAAATCACAATTTAACCACCCCCTATCTAATTCGGAACTCACTTGTAACATACCCACCTGAACTTTGTGTTCAGTCAAAAGTTAATAATATCAATAATCATAATAATATTAATAATACAAATTATAGGTTTTAATATAGTACTTCATGCTATATTACACCTTTTTATAAATGTTATAATAATAGCTGTTATCATTAATCATTCTCAGAGGATGAAAGGCTGTGATTCTATCTTTCAAAGGTACAGCCTTGCTCCATGTGAGAGACTAAGGGCTTGATTTTCAATAAAGGGCGCAAATGAAGAAAGCGCAGAGGATGCACTTTTTTCATTAGAGCTCATGCTGAAGTGTGCAGGTCACCAAGGTGACCTGCACATTTTAGGAGTGGCTGAACAGTAGCGCAAAGATGTGCTTTCCAGCCCCCTTGCAATCATTTGTTTTGGGAGCATGCTTATAAATCAGGTGACCATTGCTTTGCCTCAGGCTAAACCAGCTTATTCGGTGACACCTTAATGGTTAAGACATCTTTACTGATTAAGGACTATAACAAAGTACTATGATGGGCTACAAGGTCTAGGACAAAGGACTATGATGAAGAGGGACTATGACAATGGACTATGAAGGAGAAATACAATGACAAATGGTTATACAAATTTAGAAGATATATGATGTTGGAGAGGGACTTGGCTCGAGCTGAAAAACTAGGGCAAAGAACTATGAAGAAATAGAAAGATTAATATGAAGGAATATAATGAAAGAGAAGCGCTGTGACAAAGTGTTATGAGGACGGAAAGGGACTAGAACTGAGGGTAAGGACTGTGATGGCGAAGGATGAGGGCTTTGAGGAACGAGAAGGATTATCACATGGAATGATAATATAAGAGAAGGATTTTGAATAAGGTCTTCAGTGTCAGTGAAGGATTATGATAAAACACTATGATGAGGGAAAGGGACTAGAGTGAAAGACTATGATGAAGGACCATGACAAATAAGAACTATCATGAAGGAGAAGGACTAGGACAATGGAGAAGGGCATGGACAAATAAGATGAACTATAATAAAGGAGGACTATATCAAAGGATTATGATTAAGGAGAAGGACTATGACAAAGGAGAAGGACTTTGGCAAAAGAAAAGGACAAAGAACTAGAAGAAATAATGGTGACCAGAAGTACACAAAATAAAATCTGTGATGTAGCAGATGCATGCTAAAAGATTTTTAAGTTGCTATGCTAACCACATATTCTGTTTCCCAGCATCCTTTATCTTCTTAATCATCTCTGTAGCAATGCTTAAGCAATTAAATATGCCAAAAACAAAACCTGTTAACCTACAAAATAGATACAGGACTTACAATTGACAATTCTAGATGTACAGCTATGTGGGAAGCCATCCCTATGTTGCTGTTTGTACTCAAACAAGTGAAGCGAAAGAGAGACAGGGGCCTTGATATATCTTTCCCCGCGTCTGTCCTGAATGTGGAAGAGCATGATTAAGTGGTGCCCGCCACATTTTAAGAAAGTGGGTGAATGACACTCATCTCAGTGCACTGTTCATGCTGCAAAACTTACCACATTCTGCCACCTTCTGGGACAGGAATAGTGCCATATGGCTGAAGGTGGAGGGGACGGCAAGTGATAGGCTTGCTTGTGATAAAAAACAAAACAGGTGACACATCACATTATACACCTCACAATCTATATAGTAGGAACATACTGAGCATAGAGTATGACTGTGGGCCTCATTACAAGTGAGGTGGTAAGGGGTTAACGGCGCCGGTAAAGGTGCCGGTGCTGTTAAACCAGTACCGCCTCATTACGAGGATCCCTCGCGGGACCCGCTCTGGACGTCTGGTCAGACCAGACGTCCTTTGCGTGTCTCGCGAGTGGACCAGCATGCTAACAACGGGCCCGTCATTAACAAGCCCGTTAGCATGCTCCCCATTCCCATTGAGTCCTATGGGGGCTCAAATGGGAATGTGGCTAGTCCGGGTCCAGGTTCCCAGAATGGGGAAATACCGGGCCCTCCAAAGTCAGAATGGCCCGGTATTTCCCCATTCAGGGACCACGGACCTGGAGCCGAGTTTGGAGGCAGCCATGCCCTTAATAAGGGCATGGCTGCCTACAAATTCGTAATGAGGCCCTGTATCTTTATTATCCTAATCCCGAATTGAAACCTACCATTACCAGCATGTAAAGCTGTCTCTTGAGGTCACAGTGATGATTACCCTCCTTACAATAATGGTGATTTCCCCATTGTCTGCGCAGCCAAGGTCCTGCCGACTCCAACTCAAAATCGGGCACAGTGGAAGGCCACACACGCAGGCAGAAAAGCACAGACTCGGACTGTGCTGCTTAGGGAGCCACTGCACCCAACTCAAAATGAGTGCCAGACTTGATCTGGGTTAAGAAAGAATTAGTGGAAGCAACTCTATGAGGAAGATACACTTGGAAGAAAAGTGACTACAGCCATAGGAAATTAAGTTAGCATTACAATGAAACAGGTGAGTGTACACAACTCTTAAAAGAAGGTGGAAGGGTTGGCGACTAATGCAATGCAATTATCCTAACCTGGAGAAACTGTTTACAGTGACGACAAAGGGTGCTCTTATTTAGTGTGCCTGCAACTTCCATATCATTAGTTTCACTTCAACTGGCTGTTAGGATTTTCCAAGTGGTGAACCCATCCTTACCGACCTTGAATCTGGAGAGTTTGCCTCCAGTTAATGGCCTCTGACGTCTCCAGGGCTTCTCTGAGATTTGACGGGTCCCTGGTGAAGATGAAGTAGGAGTTGGTGTAGTGATCAGAATCATCCACCATTTCCTAAGAGTGCATTGTAGAAACAAGATAATAAAAAAGACATAAGAATATTAGCAACCAGTGACATACCAGCAGTGGCATAAGACGGAGAAGGAAGAAGACGTCCAGGGACCTCATTATGAGTCCTGCAGTCATGGCAGAAACCGTTTTTTAGTTTTTCTTTGCAATACTGCCTGCCTATTACACTGGCCAGATTATGACTCATGAAGCATTTACATTGCTGGGTATTCATTGTATTGTGTTCTACATGAAACTTTGTGGACCGTGGGTTAACCATGGATATGGTCACTTTGCTACAATGGCAACAATGCTGTGTAAGTGGGCACAGTTTCAAGGGTCGTATTCTAATGTATTGTATTTGTGTATTTATTGTTCACTTGTTAGACACTTATACAGGACGCAACTACTGTTCCAAAGCGCCAATAGGGCAACAGCGAGGGGACAGGGGATGAGAGACAATGTAATTAAACAATGTTAATAGTTAAATACAGAGATATAAGAAGAGACAATGGGGAGGGGGAGGACGAACCCACTCTGTCCTGTGAGTGTCCAGAAAGCCTGTGAGTGTCCAGAATGTGCAAGTGCAGAGGGGACAGGGGTATAGGATAGGTGCTGTGGTACTCAAGAAGAACATCAGGTGAAGTTCTATGAAGCAAGGTAAGTGCAACCACCAGTAGAGGAGGGTGAGCCGAGGCAAGTGCAGAGAATAGCCAGCAGCTGGGATGAAATGTGGGGGGTCAGGGACCCGAGGATGCATAAGGGCCCTGCACATCAATCAAACTACTTTGTGATCAAAGGTTAAGCAGCAACTGTAGAAACAGAGGGAGAGGGGAATGGTTGATGCTGTGTTGTCTTCATATCTTGTGTAATTTGAGGGGTCGCAGGGTTTGGTGTTGTTCTGTCCCGTTCGCAAGCGTGTCACAGGTTTCCCCCCTTCTCACCTGTCTTTGTTGTTTGTTGGAGTTCTTCGATGGAGTCTTCTTTCATAGAGTTCGGGTCTTGTATAACCCAAAGTGCAGGTCCTTGGGTTCCAGCATGCATTCAGCGTTCCGAGTCCTGGGAACGTTCAGATGTCCGGGAAGTCTGAGAAAATCCAGGAAACAGCAAAGAGTGCACACGGAAGACGAGTGCACGGAGATCCGGGATGCAAGGAGGACAAAAAGTAGGGGGAATGAAGGAGGAGGAATATAGGGGTACCGGGAACCAAGAATCAAAGGAAAAACACAAGCGAACTATGGCAGCACACGTCTAGCCATGGCAAGCGGTAGCGTTGAGACGCGCAGGGCTGCGGGGGCGTGTCTGCTTTATAGAACGTAATGCGTACGGCGTGGAAATTGGTAAACAGTATTCCGCATTCGGTGGCCATGTTGGGAGTACTGCTGAGTGCAAGCCCCTATGGCTCAGGGACCAGGAAGTCCAGAAAGGACGCGTCTGATGGTTCATGACAGCATGCCTCCTCCAAAGGCCTGTTCCTCCGAGTTTGCCTGGGTGTATAAGGTGGTACCTTTGAAGTAGCCTGGGGGCGTTTAGGTTTCAGACCAGTTCCCAGGTGCGGTCACTGGGTGGATAGCCTTTCCACTCCACCAGATACTGTAGCTGACCACATCTGTACCTGGAGTCACATATTCGGGACACTTCGTATTCTAGCTGGTCGTCGACAAGCACAGGGCTAGATCTTGGAGCAGACCGGGAGGTCTGGACGTATGGTTTCATTAGAGATGTGTGAAACTCTGGGTGGATCCTCTTCCAGGAGTCTAGTAATTTGAGTCGGAAGACCACTGGGTTAATGATTTCCTTTATGAAAAAAGGGCCATAGTACCCGGGAGCCAACTTATTAGGTTGTAAGTGTTGAGGCAGTAGTTTCGTGGATAGCCAGACTTTATCACCCACTGCATAGGAAGGTCCTGGTCTTCTTTTGGAGTCTGCATAGTGCTTGGTGTTAGCTTGGGCCCTTTCGAGGTGTTCTTTGGCTTCCTTGTGTACGTTGATGAGCATTTCAATCCAGTAGTCGACTGTAGGAACTGGTGTAGGATGTGGGAGAAAGGATGCTAGAACTGAAGGGTGGAATCCTTGGCTGCAGAAGAAGGGGCTGGTCTTGACAGCCGAGTGATCCGAATTGTTGTAGGCGAATTCAGCCACAGGTATTAAAAGAGACCAATCGTCCTGGACCTTGGTGGTGAAACAACAAAGATACTGCTCCAGGGTTTGGTTTACACGTTCTGTAGCTCTGTTGGTCTGTGGATGATAACCTGAGGAGAGGGCACGTTGGATTCCTAGTATACCGCATAAGTGTTTCCAGAATTGAGATATGTATTGAGGACCCCTATCTGATATGATCTTGGAAGGGGGTCCATGAAGTCGGAATATGTGTTCCAGGAAGATTCCGGCAAGTTCTGAGGAAGATGGTAATTTATAGAAGGGTGTAAAATGAGCCATGTGAGTGAATAAATCAATGGTAACCATGATAGTTGTGTATCCCCTGGAAGGTGGTAGTTCCACAAGAAAGTCTGTAGCAATAAATTCCCAGGGCCTTGTTGGTAGCGTTGGTTGGAGTAGGAGACCCGCCGGCCTCTTGTTATCATGCTTGTTTTGATTGCAAACTGCACAGGCTTGGATATACTGCTGGACGTCACGTTTCATTTTTGGCCACCAAAACTGTCTTTGCATTAAACGGAGAGTGTTGGTAATGCCACGATGTCCTGAATGAAGGGTATCAGGACAGAGGCTTGTAATCCTTTGTCGCAGTCCCTGTGTGGGAATGACCAGGCCATTGTCCTTGAACAAATACTCGGCCTTGGTTTTAAGATTCCATCGATTCTTCCCAGTAAATTCCTTCCAGATCTCAGAGAACTGGGTTTGAATCTGAATATCTTCCAGGAGAGTGATTGCTTGAGCTACGAAAATTGTATGGGGAAACATCTTTGGGAAGGATCGATCTTCAAGAGTTTCATAGTCGGGACGTCGGGATAAGGCGTCTGCAATTATGTTGTGTGTTCCAGGTACATGATGGATTTGGAACTGGTACTGGGCAAAGAAGAAGGCCCAACGGGCTTGACGACTATTCCAACATTCCATGGATTGTAGGACTTGGAGATTCCGATGATCCGTATGGACCTGAACAGGATGTTTAGCTCCCAGGTGTAGATGACGCCACTCTGTGAAGGCTTGACGGATGGCCAACAGTTCCTTTTCCAGAACAGAATAATGGGTCTTGCTAGGAGTTAGGGTTCGCGAGAGATAAGCGATGGGGTGTTCTAATTTGTCTTCGAATTCCCGCTTTAAGACTGCTCTGATGGCGTAGTTAGAGGCATCAGTCTCCACTAGGAAAGGTCGATCAATGTCAGGTTGAGCCAAGATGGGGGCTTGTGTAAACTCCGACTTCAAACGATGGAACGATTCATCTTGGGCTGTGGTCCAGAGGAAGGGAGTATCTTTCTTCAACAATGTAATGATCGGTTGAACTATCTCCGAAAAGGAAGGTATGAATTTCCGGTAGAAGTTGACAAGCCCCAGGAAGGATTGAATCTGTTTCACAGAAGTTGGAACAGGCCAGGATAGTATGGAATTTACTTTTGAGTGGCCCATTCCAATTCCTTCTGGACTAAGGACAAATCCGAGATAGTGAACAGTAGAGACATGAAAAAGGCATTTCTCGGGTTTGGCCAGGAGTTTATGTTCACGTAGCCGTTGTAAGACTGCCTTGACATGTTCTTCATGCTTAAGATGGTCCTTGGAGTATATCAGTATGTCGTCCAGGTAAACTATGACGAAGAGGAACAGCATATCGTAGAACACCCGGTCCATAAAACGTTGGAAGACCGCTGGGGCATTGGCGAGTCCGAAGGGCATGACCAAGTATTCAAAGTGACCAAAGGGTGTTCTAAAGGCCGTTTTCCAATATTCCCCTTCCTTTATACGGATCAGATGGTAGGCACCGCTGAGATACAATTTCGTGAAGATTACGGCTCCTCTCACCGCTTCCAGGATATCCAAGATTAAGAGCAATGGGTAGCGGTCCTTGAGGGTGCATTGATTAAGACCATGATAATCAAGGCCTAAGCTCCTTAGTATCTTTCTTGGGAACAAAAAACAACGAAGCTCCCGCTGGGGATTTGGATGGTCGTATGGTGCCATTTTCTAGGTTGGTATCCAAGTATTCTCGGAGGGCCCTTTTCTCTGGTTCTAATAGGATGAACATCCTTCCAAAGGGAATAACTGCCGAAGGTTCAGTATCAATAGCGCAGTGTTCAGTTCTGTGAGGGGGTAGGGCTTGAACTATGGCAGTTGAAAACACATCAGTGTAGTCCTGATAGGCTCTGGGGACCTGGATAATATTTGAGACCGTGAGTGGGCCTTGCTGGTCTGTCAGCGTACCTTCAGAGGATCTTGAGGCAGTGAGACATGCAATGTTCGGAGCCAAGAAACAAGGATCCTGCTGCCCAGTTGATGTATGGGCTGTGCTTCTGTAACCAGGGGATACCCAGTACCATTGGATAATAGGCAGACTTTATGATGTCAAACTTGATCATCTCTTGATGATGGTTTATCGAGAGCTGGATCTCTTTGGTTTGCAGGGTGATTGGTCCTGAAGAGAGAGGTCGTCCATCGATGGCCTCTACAGGTTGCATGATGTCTCGAGTTTCATATGGAATGTGGTGGGTAGTGACCCAATCCTGATCTATAAAAATCCCCAATGGCTCCACAATCCACTAATGCCAGAATGGGGTAAGTTTCTTTCTTGGACGGCGATAGAAAGGCCTGCAAGATTGAAAGGTTGTTTTTTCCAGGAGAGTTCAAGTATGGAATAGATGTGGAGCAAACATCTCTCTCCTGAAGCTGTGCTCCATCTAGGATCGGGAGCTGGCGTTTCCCGAATGCCGTGGAGGGGCCAAAGGACATTCTCTCACAAGATGTTTATCTGAGGCACAGCACATACACAGCCCGGTGTGGATCCGTCGCAATCTTTCTTGCGGGGATATGGGTCCGCAGAAGGCCCCCAGTTGCATGGGTTCAGGGTCTGTGGTCGGGGCAGGAGTGGGCTTGGGTTTAGAGGGAGATTCTATAGAGGTCTTTTGGTAAGGCATCTTTATTTTCTTCTTTTCTGCCTTCCTTTCCTGTATTCTAAAGTCTATTTGTAAAGAGAAGTCCATAAGGGCCTGGAAGGAACTTGGGCGAGCTACCCTGGCTAGCCGTCTTTTATTTTTTCGATTAGTCCTCTCCGGAATAGAGTAAAACAGGCCTCCGGGGACCAATCTGCTTCCTTGGCCAGTTGCTTAAAGCGTGTTACATAGGTAAGCATGTCCTGAGACCCTTGTTAGAAATCTAATAGATGTTCTTGGGCACTGTAAACCTGTCCTGGGTGGTCAAACATGGTTTTTAGAGCCCGTACGAACCCATCATAATCAACTAGGATGGCATCTCCAGAATTAACTAAGGGCGTAGCCCAGGTTAACGCATTCCTGGAGAGATGCAAAATCATAAAGCCCAACTTTGGCCTGGGGGTGGAAAAGTAGTAGGGCTTAAAGGTAAAGTGCACTAAACATGAACCAAGGAAGCCACAAAGGTTCTTTGAGGAGCCATCATATTTATCCACTACTCCGCCCAGCAATACACTTTCCTTGCTCGCGAATCACGTGACAGGACTAGTTGTTTTAATGCAGCATTCTCAGCTTTGAGATTCTGAACTTCTTGCATGCCGCGCATGAGGTCTTGAACTGCAGCCTCCATGTCCGTATCAGTTTGTTGGCGTCTCAATCTGTCACAGGTTTCCCCCCTTCTCACCTGTCTTTGTTTTTTGTTGGAGTTCTTCGATGGAGTCTTCTTTAGTAGAGTTTGGGTCTTGTATAACTCAACGTGCAGGTTCTCGGGTTTCAGCGTGCGTGCAGCGTTCCGAGTCCTGGGAACGTTCAGATGTCCGGGAAGTCTGAGGAAATCCAGGAAAAAGCGAAGAGTGCACACGGAAGACGAGTGCACGGAGATCCGGGATGCAAGGAGGAGGAATGAAGGAGGAGGAATATAGGGGTACCGGGAACCAAGACTCAAAGGAAAAACACAAGCGAAACTACGGCAGCACACGTCTAGCCACGGCAAGCGGTAGCGTTGAGACGCGCAGGGCTGCGGGGTCGTGTCTGCTTTATAGAACGTAATGCGTACAGCGTGGAAACTGGTAAACAGTATTCCGCGTTCGGTGGCCATGGTGGGAGTACTGCTGAGTGCAAGCCCCTATGGGTCAGGGACCAAGAAGTCCAGAAGGGACGCGTCCGATGGTCCATGACAAAGCGGGCATGTGTTTCTTTGACATGCAAGGACGGTTTTAGGAAGTTGGTGTCTGGATGGTGCAAAGCACAAGGGTTGGAAGTGGTGGAATTGGAATGGTAATTTTAAGATATTACAGTTATCCTTGGTGCTACTTTTGAAGTGTATGCTTATTTCATTGTGTTCACATTCTAATTTCACACGCGGGGAGATGTGTTGTGGCGTACCTTCTTCCTATCTACTCCGCTCAGTATGGATGTGATGCCATGAGTGCTCTGAGCGTGGAATGTGGTGTGAATGTTCCCTGCTGAATGTTCCATGGATGACATGAGACTCCGTTTATCTCTGCACAAGGCCACTTTGCTACAGTATTCCAGAGAGGAAATGCATTTGGTGAACAGCCCATGTTTATAAAGTGAAAAGTTTCAAAACACTCCTATTTTTTCCTCCACACAAAAGGTGAGGGCAAACATGTCAACACCTTCCCGCAAGATAAAACCTATTTATCTTTTAACTTTGTCTTCAAACTTATCTGACAAACATCTGCCAAGGACCCCGACTTTAGGTGAAAATGTGAACATTGGATATGCCTCCCTTCCCACCACCTTTGTTGTATAATGCAAAGAAGGGGCGTTATAAACCCTTCTGTGCATTATTCTACATGGACCAATGGCTGCATGATCCAAAGCAGGGGTTGAGATGAATTATTTTTATAAAACTACAAAACATCACATGCTCATTTTCTGAAATATTATTTGTATTTCAGAAAATGCTCGTAATTTACTGGTTTAATGGCACCGAAGGCAAAATGATGCAGAGGGTCTTGAATTTCCACTTGTGGTAATGGTAATTACTGCATGCAGAAATCAGCGGTTAAACTATGCATGCATCTTAATGAACCAGTAAGTGGGAAGCAAGAGACACCCCAATCTTTATGAGACCCGACTGAGCAGACGGAATGCATTATGCGTAGGATAACTTACATCGCTCCGTGGTCGAGTGATTACAGTCTTGAATTCTGGCCAGGAATCAACCAGCACCTCCAGGTTAAAGGGGTTGCCTCGGTTAATATGAAAAATGGTCCCATAGACCTGCAGAACAAGGATTAAGAAGATGTTGCACACGTGAATCACTTGATGCGGTATACTAACGAAGATTACTATGCATTGTTGGACCCCTTGTTCTATGAAGTCTGACTGAACACGCGTTTCTAATAGAATTCTGTTGGATTGTGTGGGTCATGTTATGATATGATATATGTCATTTATAACACGCCTGTGGACAAGTGTTTCTAGGCTGACAAGACAACGGAGGGAAGACAGAGGGAGGACAAGACAAATGATCTTACTAGGCCTTTGTCATTTAGATCGTGCAAGTGCAACAGCGCAAAGGGCAGTGGGAAGGGACGGGGGGAAGTGCCAGGGGAGGGAGGAGGAAGTGCAATCAGGGCAGCATTGCTCTGAGTAAGTGCAGCCAGGGCAGCGCGGCTCTGGGTAAGTGCAGGGAGGCAGGGGACTGTAGATGTTACAGTTACAGCCCCTAAGTGTGCAGTAGGCACTGAGGCAATGCAGGGGAGGCTGATCATGTAGGAGTCTGGTATACACTGAGACTCTGAGGGTACCGAGCAACCAGTCGGCACAGCAGACAAGAAGGTCAGCAGTGGAGGGAGAGAAAGAAAGCAGAGGAGAAAAGGAAGGTATTCAGCTGCTTATGGAACTTCAGGTGGTCCGACTCAAGTTTGAGAGGGCAAGGAGGCCATTCCAGAGGGAGGCACCTGCAGAAGAGAGAGATCTACCCCCCCCCCACTCTCTGCTGCTTGGAGAATCGTCTGACCCTCAGGGAGTTGGAGGTAGCTGAGCGAAGGGCTCGAGAAGGAAGGTATTTTGAAAGAGAAAGTTGGATGTAGTATGTGCCCCCAGCCCCAGAAAGCCTTGTGGACAATGCAGAGGGTCTTGAACTTGAGAGATATGATCCCTGGGCCAAGGCTAAGCCTTGCAGTCCTGTTCATGATTAGTTGCAGAGGACGGAGAGTAGAGGAGGGCAGGTTGAGAAAGAGCTGTTGCAGTAGTCCAGCCTAGACAGAACCAGGGCTGCAGAGACAGTGAGCTTCTGGGGGAAAGTGAGAAAAGGAACAACACCTGAGTAGGTGCAGCTGGTAGTAGGCCTTCTTGGCAAGGTCTGTGATGTGAGGAGAGAAGGAGAGAGTGGTGCCAAAGATGACACCAAATATTTTGCCTCAAAGGAAGGCGAATGAAGAGGGCCCAAGCAGGGCGGCCAGAGTGAGAGGGGGAAAGCAGGAGCAGGGGTTCCCAATGAGAAGGATCTCCATCTTACTGGCATTAAGGAAGAGATCATTGGAGGCGCACCAATCCTGAATTGTGGATATACAGTCAGGAATGAACGAGAGACGAGAGGAGGCTGAGGGGAGCCTGAAAGAGAACTGATTGTCATCCGCATAGCACTGGATGTTAGAGAAGGTAGAGATCAGGTGGATCAAAGGTAGACATTGAAGAGCCATTGTGAGAGGAGCCCTGGGGAACACCACATGTGGAGAGAGAGATGGTGGAGTGAACGGACCCAAGTTGGACCTGGAAGGGTCGGTCCAAGAGGAACGAGGTAAACCACTCCAGGGCCTGATACCTGATGCACAGTTTCTCACAGTGTTGATTGCTTTTGATGCCGTCAATCACACCATCCTAATTAGAGGACATGTCAAGGAGGATGAGGAGAGAAGGAAGGCTGGAGTCTAGAGTAGAGAGCAGATTTTCACGGGTGTTCAGGAGAGCAATTTCCGCGCCCCTGGCTGCTCTGAAGCCAGACTGATGGTCATGGAGACAACCAACAGATTCAGTGTGGAGACTAAGCTGGGAGATGGCCAGCTGTTCAAGGAGTTTGCCCAGGAAAGGAGTGATAGAGATTGGGTGATACTTTGCCAGACAGGTGGGATCGGACAAAGGCTTTTTAAGGAGCGGGTGCATGAGTAAGTGATGAGGGCAGAGGGGAAAGATCCAGTGGCGAAAGAGTGATTGCAGAAATCGCCCAAGGCTGGAGTGAGGGTGTCAATGTGGTCTTTGATGGTTCTGGAGGAGCAGGGGAGCACCTGTTTGGATGACATTTTCCTAGATCAGACTTGTCTAGACACATTGTCAGGTGTTGTCTGAGAGTAGAAAGGAGGAGGTGAGGGAGAGGCGGCCAGAGGGGGGCCGAGAGAGGTAGAGCAAGAGGAAGAGGACAGCAAGGACAGGATGTCCTGAGTTTTAGTGGTGAAGTGCGAAGCCAGAGTTGTGCAGAGGACCTGGGTGGGAACAGGAGAGGCACAGTCTGCAGAAGGATTGGCCAGCTCCTTGCAGATTTTAAAGAGTTTGTCAGTGTTGTGAGAGGCTGCAGAGATACAGGCTGGGATGTGGACTCTCTTCTTGGATAGGACAGAGAGTTGCATTGCCTTTGGAGCAGGCGGCAGGCCAGTTTGTCAGAGGATGCGCCTGAAGCCCTCCACTTCCTCTCAGCCACCCTGCACTTGTGTTTCAGGGTGGCGAGGTTGGAGTCATACCAAGAGTTGAAGTAAGGACTTGCTGTACACAGCTGGTACAGGAACACTTCTTTATTTAAAGTAGTAATGATAACTGGCCCCACCAGATCAATGCTACTTCTCTCCTCTGATACCTCTTATAACTGCCCCTCGTAGAACCCTTCTACAGAATTCTACACCTCAATTCCACATTCCACTCTGTACTATACATTCTGCTATCCACATTAGTTCTAACCTGAAGCGATGAACACTACAAGTTGCACTTGGAGGTAGGTTTCAGACGGATTCTCATGAAAGGGGCAAGGATGTCCAGAGTGTTGGAGATAGAAAGATGCAGGTTGGAGAGGGCTGTGTCAGAGTGTGAGTCAGCTGCAGGAGTAGGAGGAGCAGAGAAAGTAGAGGCAAAGGCATTTACTGACATACGTTTCATGGGCCAAATGACCAAGAAGGTAGGTGGCAGTGCTTGGGTGGGCTTTGCCAGTTGGACAAAGAGTTTCATGTGAGTGGAAAGAAGAAAGTGGTCAGTCCAAGAGAGAGTGGTGAGAGGGTTAGAGAGGGGGATGTCTGAGGTGATGAGAACATCCAAGGGGTGTCTGGCATAGGGTAGAATAGACGGGGAGAGAGTGTTGCAGAGTTTGCGGAAGAGCCCAAAGGAGGGATTTGAAGCATCCAGGTGGATGTTGAGGTCTCTGAGGAGGAGAAGTTGAGAGGTAGAGGCAAGGAGAGAAGAGAAGAGGAGAGGTCAGAGGAGAGGTCAGCCCACTTTGAGAGGAAGAGGGCAACCTAGCCAGGTGGCCTGTAGATGGTGGCCACAGTCTGAGAGAGGCCAAGAGAGCCTGCAGAGCGGGCATTCAAAGGAGGTGCAGGCCTGCGTAGGAATGACAGAAGCAGGGACCCACTCCAGAAAGATCAGGGTTACTCCACCTCCGGTTGGTTGGTTCTGGGCTCGGTGAGGATCTTGTAGCCATCAGGGAGGAGAGTGTCAAAACTCGTGACAGAACTGGTTGTGAACCATGTCTTGGACTCTCTTCTTGGATGTTCAATTGAAGAATACATTGCATAGTGGGGACCACCTATATTTCCCCTTAGTGTAACATTCCCCCTTTGAAATCAGCTTCAGTCTTTGTTTCAGGTCTCTGTTTTGAAAAAATATAAATGCAGCATTTACGGTAATTTGTTAAAAGGGGTAATTGCTTGCAGGAGGCCACTGGCAATTGGATGTATGTGCCCATGGGTGCCCTGAATGCATTTCTTCACACTGACAAAACGGAGCCCATATTAAAACCAAGCAAAATCTAATGTATTCGTCCATTTTACTCTCCATTTTGTAAAAAGTATAAGTGCTGCTTGCAAATGATGCTTTGCAGGCAGCATTTGCAATGGATTGCTATGGAACCTTCCGGCTTTCTGCAGGTGCCCGTTATAATCGAATTCCGTAGGAATCCATTCGTTTTGTGCATGTATCAAAGTCTCATGCAGGTGGAAAACAAATTGTACTTTGAAGACAGACGGGAACATTGTTCTACTTCCTGCCTCTTCCCCGCCTTCAAAGGGTAGGACATGCATGAACACTTTACGTTGTGCTTTTATGTCTTGCTTTACCGCTGTGGCCCATGTCATATGGCCTGATATGGCTTGCTCTAACGTATGCTTCTTTGCAGAGTGTAGTGTTTAGAAAGAGTATTGCTTTCGGCACTATTTAGCTACAGGGGAAATGGCAGTCTAGTAGGACCGAGAAATGTTAAATATATATGTATTCCTGACCACGTCATTTATATCCAAGCATGCATTTAACCTTTATCAAAATGTACGTAATGAAGAGTCAGACTTGGAGATTCTCGAGTTCATACAAAGAGTAATTCTGTTAACCTGTGATTATAACAATTGGCGACGTTGCTAAATTGCTGTGCAGTATCGGATTCAATTGTGACCTAAGACTGCACTGAGAGGGACAGTATATTAAACGGCAATCCGCTGTACTCACTCTGTAAGAAAGCAATCTTAAAACGCACATATCATGTCACTCTCTATGTACGCAGGTAATGTAGGCTCGCCTCGCCCTTATATTGCAGCTCGCAGTCAGAGCTCAGTCACACAGCCACCCTGCAGACTGGGCTAAGTGTTTGCACTGTCAAGACAACTCCAGCTGATGGACACTTCTCAATGACGCCTAGGACTTCATGCCGTCGAAAGATGGTCTTTCCGCTATGTTGATCTTGATACTGTCGGGTCGTTGGTGAGGGCTCTGCAGCCCGCCCACATCGTTGTGTGGGCAGACCGCCGTTGCGGTCTTAGCTCCCCGGACAAGGGGAAGTGACGTTGGGCTAGGGAGGGGGCGGGGAAAAGTTCGGGGGAAGCAGTTCCTTTAAAGGCACGGAATAAAGAGGTTGCACTGTATCCCGGCTCCCGTGTGACTTTGTACCAGACGGTTTACGGGACCCGCGTAAAAACCCAACAGATACTTCTACAAAATAACCAATAAACATTGATTCCATTGAAAGCACCTGTTATTTTTTGAGTTGATTGCATTAGACCTGTGGACCAATGCATACTTGGAGCCAGTTGACAGACAGACACCAGGCAAATAAAGCCGTCAGATATCGATAAAAGAAAGGCACCCTCACGCCCTTAGAAAATGGAGTCAGCTTCTTTTCTAGAAATTTCAAGAGAACTGTAACAGCAATCAATACCCAGCAGGGCTCTGTGAAAGAAATGAGGGACTTAGCTCCAGAAATGATCACATCTACCCCTGTTGCCATGGAAACGCAGGGTCGTGGGACTTCTTTTTTGCCATGCAATTTACAAGTACCTCACATAATGTCAGCATCTGTAACTCTCAGTTTCCCACTGAGCATGGTCTTGTGGCATTACTATTTCTCTGCACAGAGACAGTCATATCATAAACAAAGCACATCCAACTTAGAAATGTGCAGTTGTTTGCGGCCATAACAAGCAACACCAATCAAATTATCTTTTAGGAAGATCTAAGTGCCAAATAATGAGGCCATCTGCCTGGTAAGAACCCCTTGGTGACATGAAGCTCTTCTAAATCTGAATCTATTGCAAAGGGTCTATTTCAGCCATCCCTTAACCGTGCCCTTTTTCGCCTTAAAAACCCATTTCACATGTTGACTTCAGGGTTTCCACTGTAATCAGTGTACATCTAATTCAGCCTTTTAATCAACGGTTTTGATCCATACTCCATCCAACCTGGTGGATAGTTTAGGGGTACCACTATTATCCTAGCATCATAAGTATCTTGGACCCAAACCTCAGCAGTGCTATCTTTTACCAGCTAACATGGCACCATAACAGACAGACAATAGAAACACTCCAGCAGGTGTCAAGAGGGAAACGTGAAATGCAAGATCAACTCTGCAATGCTGAGGTTTCTCCCGTGTCAGGACCATGCAATTAGCAATGTTTACAATACCAGAGAGTTTACGCAAATGTGGCCACAAACAAATTCCAGTCGACCAAATGTACCACTTTAAAATGTGTATCAACAAAACCACCCTATACCTTCCCATCATATGTACATTTCTAGTGCTTATCTATACTTTATAAAATTGATAAAACGTTCTTATATATGCATGCTTCTTGTAGATTTTGTAGGCATCTTCTCCTGTATTTATTACACCTGTTGCTTCATGTTATTCCCAATTGGAACTAGACAATCTGGAGCATTAAACAGAAGGAGATTGTGGAATCGACATTTATTTCAATTGCACTAAATTGCTGTGCTACTTCGCACATATTGGCCTTAGCTCCCTGCTTGCTAATTAGAACTACAATTCCCATCGGGATTGTAGTTCTGACTAGTTCTTATTCGCACAACAGGCGCGAGAGCGCCGGCGCGAGAGGGACAAGCCAGTCTGTGGCGGTCCTTTGCGCTCTGGGGTGCAAGACAGACTCCACACAGCAAAGTAAGTCGATATGTGCGCTGCTAACATTACTTGATTAATTGAAAAAGGCCAAAGCTAAGTCAGAGATGAGGACTGCACAAGGGGAAGAGTTGGCCTCCCTTGCCGCACCCACTCTGTCGCTAGGCGTGAGTTCCTCTTTATGTGGAAACAGTTGCACTGACGTCACATATTAGCAAGGGAAACACGGCTAGGGATGATAGTTCATTGCCACATTCAAAACCGTTAGAGGGAGAGTTGTTTAGCAACCAGTCACCGGTGGTGCAAGTAAAGACAGATAATGATGGCTCTTTACACCACGGCGACGGATACCTAGACTGTAGAGACATGTTAACAATAAATAAGTTAAATAACGATCAGGTAGGAAAAAAGAAGAATGGGGATATACCCACTCAGCACCGACACCGTGGAGTAAGTTACATCCCTCCCAGCGACTAGAATCATGATGGGCTTAAAAGTGTTGTTACTTAACGCCAGCTCCCTACTTAAACATGCTCTGGACATTGCAACATATATAGTCCTCCATGACATTGACATATGTGCACTTACAGAGACTTGGGGCTGCGTGGCAGGCGGCCCCTCACTCGTACTGGCTATACCCTTTGGATACAACATCCTTTTTCATGATAGATTAGATGGTGAAGTTGGTGGAGCCACCTTTATCTTTAAAACCATGCTGGACATTTGAAGAATTGATTCCCTAAATCTTGATGGATGTGATATATTACAAATACAAATTAGAACAGACACAGAAACCACTCTTAATGCAGTTCTTGTGTATCGGCCTCCGTCCACCATGAATGACTTGACTAATCAGCTATGTAACCTACTGCTTTCTTTATAAAAACCCAATATGAAAGTTATTCTGTTAGGGTACTTTAATTACTGGTTGCATGATACTAGTGACACACAAGTTAAGTCTCTCGAGGATGCCTTAGTGGACATTTGATTTGAACAATGTATAAAAATGTCTACCGACGACAAAGGTAATATATTGGACTGCATAGCGGGTCATAATATATCCTTAGCTAGCTAAGAGATATCTCTAGTCAGACCATTTTTTCATTCATTTTGGGCTTGTGTGTGATAGGGTGACTATGCAGAGGAAAGAATTTAAAGTCACTGTGGCATGTAGAAACTTTAAAAATGTTAGCCATGACTCCTAACCCCATATGCCCATGGCTAACATCCCTGTCTCAGGATACGAATGACTCTCTATCAGTGGATGATCTATCAGAGAAATATAAGTGCATCGTTCGGAAGGCCATAAATGCCTTAGCCCCTTGGAGAACAAAAAAAGTTATCCAGAGGCAGGCTAATGTATGGTTTCCTCCTGACCTACAAACTCTTAAGAGTGCAAAGATCAAAAGCCTATACAGTTGGAAAGATTCCCTCACTGAGTCGTGTAAGGAGGCTTATAGAACCGCAGCAAATAAAATGCAAGGTAGCTGTTGTCCTTGCAAAAAAATCATGTCTTCATGATAGAATTAATAAGGCACAATCTCAGCCAAAGGAATTATTCAAAATACTGAATGAATGGAAAATCTGAGTCAGGCTAAAACAGATGGCATTACCAGGGATACTGAATGGTGTACTTCGAATCAGGATGCCATGTTTGGTCGACTAAACACAATTAAAGCTAATATCGTACATGCAAAGAAGGTGATGGTCCCCAGTTTTGAGGAAATTGCTGATGTTACTCAAAAGCTAAGGGAACCAGAAGAGCGGTTTGTTTTCAAATCAGTGACTGAATTGGAACTGGCACTGATAGTAGAAATTCTGAAGCCGATCAATTGTAAAGGGGATGTGTGCCCAGCCATGATTGTTAAAACGTGTTCTCCTCTATTGATTAGTACCTTATGTAAATTTGTAAATTCCTCATTCGGTGAAAGTCGTGTTCCAGATGGTATTAAGGTTACATGGATCACACCGATCCTGAAAAAGATAGGTCTATGCCCATTTAATCCATTGAATTGTCGGCCTATCTCTAACTCCCCATTCCTGCTCAAGATCCTTGATCACGTGGCATACACTCAAGTTATGGCATATCTCAAACTTAATAATATATTGAACAAATGGCAGTCGGTTTTTAGGGAGAACCATGGCACGGAGACTTAAAGTCTAGACTAGTTCAATTTATGGACAATGGACAGACAGCCATGCTTATGCTGCTTTACCTCTCTCCCGCCTTTGACCTGTAGATCATGGACATATTTGTGTCTCCTGTAATTGACCAATGGAGGCCGTATTGGTTGTCATATGCAGACAACGTTCTCATCTTTGATGTCACCCGGTAAGATTACAAAGGTTGCTGAATTCATTTGCTGCCTGTACTTACTCTCATTTTCTGAACATAAACCTCTCTAAAACACAGATCCTCCAGTGCTCTAGGTGCAGGAGTAGAGTTAACTATAAATGGTGTATTGGGAGTGAGGTCATTCCGAGTGTGGACTCCCGGGTATATTTGGGCTTTATCATCCAAGCTACCCCAGGTCGAACAAAGCTGGAAGTTTGGGTAAGAGATGATATCCTCCCTCTAATAAATCAACTGGTGAAAGTGGATAGCCAATATGGTAGTTACACCTTAAAATCTGCCCTTTAATATTGTGAAGGGAAATCAGTTCCCAAAATCACATACGGGATGGAAGTATGTTCATTGGCCTTTTAGATATCCTGCCCAGCTTGGAAGCTTTGGTTTGGTGTAGGGTGCTGGGGGTGCCTAATGCAGTTCCTATTGCTGCAATTCCGTACAAATTAGGCATAACCTCCTTGACAGCACATGTAGAGTGGACATTGTTGTCACTCTTGAGGAAAATATTGACACCTGGGAGGGACTCTTTGTTTGAAGATCTAAAAATCCTCTTGGAGAAGAGAACATGCTCTTGGGTTAATGAGATAGACAACCACTGTGCCTTGGTACTGGGGAATGTGACTAGATCACTGAGGGACTTGTGCGAGAATCTAGAGCTTGTTAAGAAACACTTATTTTAAATAGACTGGTCTCGCACTTTGGAAAAATTGCATGCATACCCTTCCCTCTCGCACCTAAAGCATGATCACAAGTAACTGGGAATTTTGGCCCCATGTTTGGCTGTATATCCTGCAAATGGGTCCATTGTTCATTTTTAAGTTTTAGATGGGACCTGTGTACAACTAAGGACATTCTGTTCAGAAGGGGTTATTCGAGTGTTGATCAGTTGGGGTGTCGCTTCTGTAAAAACGAAAATTATGTCTGAAACCCTGGAACACGTATTTGGTGCTTTTCCAGCATTGGGCCATGAAAGAATGATCTTTTTACACACGTTTCTGGTCTCCTGGACTGTAGAGGACAGTGAGGGGATGTGGGAATCCTGTTTATCTAGTCACACAACCTCCACTGCAATAGCTCTGGTTACCTATCTAAAAGCCCTTAGGTTGGCAGAAAATGAAGAGGGGAATTAACTAGATGACGTTTCTGTGGGCTTACCCTCTTTGTTGTTGTCTGGGTTATCTTTTATCTGATTCAATTGGAGTGGGCCCTGAGTTATATAAAGAGTCTTTTTTACTTTGTCTTCTTTGTGCCTATGATAATCCTCTTAATATTGTGTTTTACATTGTATTTGATGTATCATGCATTTTGATGTATTGTGCTCTATATTCTACTTTAGCTTTTTCTTTTTAACCTGGTGTGTTTGTTAAAGGTTAACTTCGTTTAGCCATAAAAACAATACAAAAATAAATTTGAAAAAAGAGTGCATTCATGACGTTTGGGAATGGTGCATAGATACCTGTGACCACCCCACCATGATTTCTTCTGCTCAGAAAATAATGTTGTCAACCTGCTGGCAGTGAGGGGAATTAAGTAATGAATGGCCACGACTGCTTACGACTGTAAAGACAACTTTGAAAACACTCGTTTTATTTTGAATTGCATCTGTACATGGTATTGTGAAGTGTATGCAACTTTCAACATTACAGGAAATGGGACACCTCTATTTCAGATGGCTCATCAAGCCTATCCTTTCAAAAGACTGCCAGCATTTGAAGAAGTTGGGCAGGCTGAGAGGATAGGAGCAGCAGGTAGGGATCCTCAGGCCCAGGAAGAGGTAGACCAACTAGGGGGTCAGAGGGAAGAAGATGGAACAGTGAGGAGGACCACCATCCCCCACCACTTTTTAAATAGGAATTGGCTATCTTTGCTTCCTGCAGGTCCAGGATTCATCCAGTTCTGAGGGTAATATCACTGCAACTGCATTACCATATAGAAAATTCTTTCTAGAGGAAAGGAAGCTAACATTAGAAGAGCAAAAGTGTAGAGATCCTGTGCCTTAAGAGGTGTAGAGCTTTGACCTGAGCATGTTACAGTTCTAGGATCCGAATCAGATGGAGGCATGTAGGATCACACCACCACCAGGCATCCCTTTGCAGAGATCAGCCCCCTCTCCCTCTCGTTTTCTTTTTTAATGCTGGCACCAACACCTACCAGGCATCCCTTTGCACCCCTTTGCACCCCAAGCTGCACGGATGATGATCCCTGCATCTGTTATATAAAAGAGATGCATGCGGGGGACAAAACACCATATTTCCAGCCTTAATGGTGATTGCTGCATCTCTTAATGAAAGGGATGCCTAACGAGGGGCCCATCCAACCATTAAGGATGAAAAGGATGAAAAGGATGAAAAGGTGAGGTCGCTGGAAGCCATTGCCTTTTTTCCTAAACCCTGAGGCTCCCCTGAAGCTCCCATGAATGAGCGAGAGCTTTAGGCTTTAGAAAAAAGGCCTCAGCTTCCAGCAGGCTCACCTTCTATTTCATAATGGTGGTGCCGGCCCACAGGCATCTCTTGGTTAAAGGGATGCCTCGCAGGTGCCAGTGCCAACATTATGGAGCAAGGGACTTTTTTTCTAAAAACTGAAGCTCTCACACATGAGCGAGCGCTTCAGGCTTTAGAAAAAAGGCCTTGGCCTCTAGCGGTTGGGCTGCCAGGGGACTTTAGGGAGACCCGGCAGTTTCCTGTCTCAGAATCATTTTTCTGAGCCTGCCGGGGCTCTGCTCCAGCTAGCCCCAGCCCACTTAGAGCCATGGGAGAAGGACAATGTCAAGTGTTTTGAATAACTTGAACAATCCTTCCAGCTCCAAGAGATGAATGAATTATTTTGAGAAGTAGCCCTCGTTGGGCACTTAGACCTTGCAACAAGAATTTGTTGTCAAATGGAGGCTGGTAACCAAAGTTTTGTGCTCTGTTTTGTAACAGCCTCTGCAATATTTGAGGAGTTTTAGAGAACTCATGAAGAGGCGAAAGCTGACATGTGAAGCCTTTTGTAAGTCAGGAGACGCACCAAAGAAAGGACCCCATAATTACACTTTCACTGGCACGAGGAGTGATGAAATCCCCTACCTGTACCTTGAGGACGTGGAGGAGTGGTCATGGGAGACCATGTGCCACAACCACTCTTTGTTGCTGGACCTGGAGTGAGTATGCAGGGGATAGCCTCGACCACGCCATCTTTCCTCAGGACTAAGGTAGAGTACTGCCAACCACATCAGACATTTAATGTTGCTGGTCCTTTAAGGAACCGTTAGAAGCTTAGATTGAGCCAATATTCTAATGGTCCATTGTACTGTGACCCTCCTTTATGGCAGCTCAGAGTGATGAAAACATTTGAATACCTTACACAAACGGATGTGCACAGTGACAGTCTATCGGTGGGTTCTGGTGGGAAGTGATCGTGAAGGCTATCTGCTAGTAGCGTCCAGGAGATGAGAACAACAGTTCAGATGGTGGCTGCACCTGGAATTATCTTGCCCCACATTGCTGTGCACAACTTCTTCAGCTGAATTTAATGCTCAATAGCCTCTGCTGTAATCCTTTTCCAACCCCAATAAATACTTGCAGGTGCCCCCAATCCCTAATAGAATGGCACAATGGATGGGACTAAGACCCAACAAGAGTAGTGGGCAGTTTGACAGTGGTGCTGGGGGAGTGAGTTGGTGAAAGAGGTGGAGGGGTGGCTGGAGTTCGCAGGAGGGTAGCGGAAGAAAATCAGAGAGAGGAGGTGGTTAGGTGGAGCTGGAGGAGAGGAGACTGAAGAGAGGTCGAGAGAGGTGGTTGAGGCAGTGAGAAGGAGATTACAGGGTGAGAGAAGGTGGAGAGGAGAGCAAAGAAAGGCAAGTAGGATCAAATAACGTGAAGAAATAAAGACAAAGGAGGGTGAGACGAAAGGGTGAAAGGAGAAGAGGTGGAGAAAGACAATAAAGAGGATGGAAGAGTAAATAAAGGAGGTGGAGAGAACATCAAAGTAGAGCAAAGAGGAGGAGGCAAAAAAAAAACTGTAGGAAAAACACCATATAGGAGGTAGACAAGAAAGAGAAAGGAATGAGTTTTGGAAATGAGGCTTGAAAGAGAGATAACGAGGAGGCAGAGAGAGGTGGGTTGTGTGCAGAGGGAGGCTGTTGGGATGTTATACAGAACGGAACACTATTTCCTAAGTCTGCTGGAACATCAAGTAGGAAGTAGAAATGTGGCCAGCCATGTGAAGAAGTGGAAAAGAGGTTGGAACTGGGAGAAACATCAAAGAGAGATTGGAGAGGATATTCAGTATTCCGCTGGAAAGGAGCCTGTAAAGGAGGAGAGAGGTGAAGATAAGAGAAGCTTGAAACCTGGTTCTTGACAAGGGCATGCCTGGGAGGGGTGTAGATGAACATGTAGCAAACATTGAGGAGATATAGACAGAGAACAATTGGAGAGGAAAGGACAGGAGGTGTGTGAGAGGTTCCCATCATAACATAGTCATTGTGACCCATTGAGGAGACAGGTGAGGACAGGATGTGAGGGCTACTCAGTTTGCCAGGCTCTTTGAGAAAGCTCTGGAGTTATGTCTAGGACTAACCTGCTCCAGCTCCTACTCTTGTTTGGGATTAGGATGGGGTTGTACATGGGCCTAGAGACCCAGGAACATGTCTTTCCCCAGAATTGAGGACAGGAAGCAGGGTATCAGAGACTACCAACATGAAGTCACGAAAAAAGTGCAGGGAACACTTAAAAGCCATAGGACTGTAAGCGACTGAAAGCATCACCTCTCCTAGGGAGGGAACCTGGATTGAGAATTGACAAATAGGAGAAAAAGGATTAATGTTGTTGGTCAATTGGATACCCAAACAGGGTCAGTAAACTAGTGCATCTTGCTGGTTGGGGACCAGCAACAAGAAGTTGTTCTCTTAAGGTGCACAAAGGACCATGCATTGGCATATGCCCTGGTTGGTTTTCTCTGATACAGGGACCCACTTGCTTCGCCATAGAGGAAGGGAATGATGGATGCATGTGGAGTATACTATAAGTAGAGCTCCTAGTTTCCATTTTGTTACTGATTTCTACACATAAATAGAGATGGAAGTCAGTTATTTCCATCTATGAGTGATTTCCTTGGCTGTTTCCTTTCAGTTTTCCTGAATAGACAAATAGAAATATATGTGTTTTGGTTAGCTCTCCATGTTGAATATTAGCATTTATGTAGCCCCTGGCCCAATTGGGGCCTGACTCGGAGGGCTGTGTTGTTCATGCCCTGAAGGAAGGTTGAAAAAAAAGGATACAGACACCAGGGTGTAAACATATTTTATTTAAATGTTCTATCCTAAGTTTACTTCGACACACCTCTTGTCCTGGTGACACCAAAGTCCCCTTCCCATTCGGGACCCGTGGAATGTTGATAATGAATGAACAATCAACATGTCTCCCATTTCCAGGCACATGGCACTGCACAGAACTCTGGAGGAGGGCCGGGCTGTTGGGAATACAAGTAATGATGTGGAGAGTTTCAGAAGAGGGAAGGGAGGAAGAGTGAGAGAGGGAGCAGGACAAGGAGCTAGAGGCCTCCTGGTGTGCCATGGCCTTGAGCCCCTGTGGAGTAAATAGCCCTGTGGCCTGTGCCACATATGCCAGGAGCAGCCTAGCTTGCACTGTGAGCCACAGGCTTCCTCCTGGTCACCCACAAGGTCCAGGTTGCATGGGGATGGTGTCCCGGTGAACACAGAGCCACTCAGCCGAGGCAGCCTGGACCAGTCAGAGAGCCCTTAGAGGCTTACTGGCCAGCCTAGGGCCAGCCGGGTGGGGCTCGAAGGTCCACGCTTCATAACCACATGAGCAGGAGCAAGGAGAGAACCACTAGTGCTACCGTCCCACCATAATTCAGGCAAGGTGGGCCAATTGACGGAGCAAGACCCAGCACACATCCTTACGTCAGTGGGGTAAAGAAGGAGGCTCTGCCGGCTTTCCCAGACTAAGGTGGGATGAACCTGAGAAGAAGAAAGTCCCAGGCCACGTCCTCATGGCAGCCCAGGTGAAGACCCTGGTGTGGAATGCAAAGTCCATGCCGGAGCGTGGACAGTGAAAGGGGCAGGTCACCCTCCCGCACTGCAGAGGTGCAGTGAATGGAGGGGATTCCCCCTGCCCCTGAAGAGTGAGTGGGTGAGCTGAGCCCCCAGCGTTGATTGTGTGGCACCCTCCAAGGGCACGGTTTACTGCAGAACAAACATTAACATTTCTGGGTTGCAGTGGTCATTATGCAGTACCCAACAAGGCCATTGGGCTCCATCAGAATGAAAGCCCCCCTCTGTACAGAGCTGGACTGGCCTATAGGGTGCGCTGGAGAGTTCCCAGTAGACCTTGGCACACTGGGCCTCTTTTGTGGTGCATTTCCAAAAGTTCCCATAGGTAAAGGGATTGGGCTTGTTGAAAATGTGTGATATGGGTCCACTTTGGAAATTATTTGCAGGGCCTCTTTTGTTTCCCAGTCCAACCCTGCATGTGTATGGTGGTTATTGCTGTGCACCACATGGGATGGGGCACCACAGTAAAGATGAGGACTCAGGCCCTCATAGGGGTGACAGCGGCACCCCACAGAGCAAAGGGTGCTACATTAGGAATGGACAGCACCTAAATTGCATCATCATCAAATCAAAGGTGTTGTGTGTGGGAAGGGGCCGCTAGAGCCCCTCGAGAAAGAAACCCAGCCAGCCTCCCATTTTAGGGTGGCTGACTGCAGCAGTCACCCTAATGAAATTATGTAATTCATGATGTATGTGTGGGTATATTTAAAGTATAAATGTGCATGTTAATATGAGTAGAGTGTTGATATGGTACATTGGTTTAAGGAACAGTATATATTAAGATACGTGAGAGAGATAGTTATGTTTGGGCATATAGCTTAGGGTGCATTGGGATTGGGTGGTTAGGTAGTTAATGACCTGTCACAGGTTATCATGGGAAAGGGGTCAACTACAGGGAACCTCCTCTGGTCCCACGTCTAGGTGGGTGGCTTGGAGAGGAAGCAGGATACTGTTCTGTTATTTCACCCTGGTGGTCCAGCCATGATTCCTTTAGGTGAGGGTAAGCTTATGGACCAGGGCCCAGGAACACTACAGTGGGTGTCAGAGGTCCTTCCTGAACTCAATCCTTCACGTACGCTAGCAGATGTTTCCTTAGACCTATCGGGGCATGGGAAAGAGCCCCATAACCAATGCCCCAAGAAGTCAGATGAAAACGTGGGGGGGGGGGAGAAACAACTCCTGCCCATGCTGCAAGAAAAGAGAGATCACAATGTATTTAACAGTAGTCCTTTAGTATGAGGATGACACAATCGAGTTTGGATCTAGAATATATAACACCTATGTGGGATCCAGGAAAAGAAAAACGCAAATCACTGCACAGGATCAGGATGACCCCCACAGGCATGAAACCAAACATAGAGTGCACATGTCAAAAGAAAGTTACCCAAATAAGCGGGATAGAAACAAAATACAGAAACATGCACACGGTAAGATGTTCTGCTTTCTCATAAGATCTCCAGTTCGCCCAAATTCTGTCTTAGGGTCTCGAGGTAATGTTTACCTAGAAAGCCGATAATCCCAATGATCCAGAAAAGGTTCCTAATCAACAAACCTTAGCAGTAATCCATTGAGCCAAAAACCAGAATTCAAGTCCAAATGATCTCTGGGTGCTGGGAAATCTGAAAAGTGGGGAAAGCCAACAAACAAACCAAACACATGTATAAAATAAACAGCTAATCAATTGATGGGAAAGCAGATCCACATTGAGAAGCGTGTGAAGGTGCAAGAATGCTCTCTATATTTCTGCGTTCTGTACTCCATGTATCAGACTCCCTGGGTGCTGTGGCTGATGAGAACTGTAGTTCACATGAATCCCTTGCTGCCCTAGTCTCCTTGGCAGCTTCCACTGCAGGGTCCGGTAGCGAAAACAGATGTGAACTGCCCTCAAGAAGGGAAGACCCACGGGAGCCTGACAGTGTGGTACTAATGAAGACATGTAGTCATGGAAAGGGAATAGAAGTTACTGCTATTGGCGTAATAAAGCAAAGGTGCCATTTGTATAGGAAACCATAACAACATAGTATAACATGTATAGGAAATCAGGTGGTAGCCCATTTCCTGCTTGTCTAGTAGCTATGTAAAATCGTTCTTGTAGAGGTTGCCCTGTGCCCATTTCTCTGCATCTGGACTGTGGGGAGAGGGCTGCAGAGTGGTCCTATCCTGGCCTAGGAGCAATGGCCACAGAGGTGGGGCACGTTCCAAACAAGACCAGGACTACAATTGCATGCCAATGGTTGTGCAAGTAGCACAATGGAAAGGCTAACAAATAGATTTATTTCAATTTGAAATTATTTAAAGGGCTACAAAGATGGTTATCATGTCAGCATAAGGAGATGCTGTTTGGTTTTAAGACAACAATGGGCCATAGCTTCATCTGCAAGTAACCAGCTATAGGAGCTTCCCATTAAACGCATCAAAGCACTGCATATCTAACTTGAATACATGCATGAAAGCACCAGTGTACAATTTTGTTTTTTGTAACAGAGCAACAATAAATATGGAAAAATACAATTAAAATGACTAAAAAAATAAATATAGATAAAAACATAAATGTCGAAAAGATAAAAATGATAGGTTAACCAAATCCTTCCACACACATAACAATGGACTAGTTTAGAGATTCAAAAAGATCCTTAAATTCACGATAGGTGCCTTGGAAGAGTCCGTAGGTAGAACATGGGGTGTTCTGTTGTCATGTCTTTTGTTCACCAACATATATGTCCCACAGAACCAAGTAGGGTTTAGTATCTTGGAGCTTCTTATTATCCTGCTGTAGGTTCCCAGTCTGGTAAGATAAGGACTGTTGGATAAGCACCAAACCCCTTCTTCTGGCAGTGGACTGTGTACTAGGGCTTAGATGCAAAATAGTCCAGTACATTGACAACTCCCAGAAATATGTGAGAGGAACTTAGGAGTTGGTGCACAAACATCCCTGAACAAACTCCAGTATGGAATAGTACAGGCCATGGATAGGACTGCTGAACCTGCCATATCCAGTGCCCTTCAAGATTAGTGGACTTGATGCCACCCTGTGCCCTGGAGGGTCAGTGGGGTACGTTACCTGATTTAGACAGATTCTCATAGGCCAGCAGAATCTTTCTCGTCAGCAATCTGAGATCACATTGCAGCTGATGTTTCATGCAGCCGATGATGCTGCTGAAGCGCAACGTGATACCCTCCCAGACCTGCTACACACAGAAGTCACAGATGGATGAGTGGGAGGGATACATATCTTTTCTGATCTGATTGAAGGAGAAATGTGGTATTTTGCGGCCTGAGCCTGCAGCAGTTTGCAGTATTGTCCTGACATAGTGCAGCTTTAACAGACTTGTGTGCACTTGATATAGACACAGTGGACAGGGAGCTGCTGTCAGAAAGGGTGATGGAAAGCACAGAGGAGGAGGTTTCCGAGATTTAAACCCTGTGAGCAATTGAGCCTTCCCACAGTCCATGGGATAGTCCTGTGATGCAGTTACTAAAGAAAGGGAGCAAGAAAGTAACTGCTGGAGCGTGTTCTTGTGTAGAATACTCTGGTCTCAAATCTCTCACTAGGAAAAATGTACATCCCCCACCCAGAGCCAAAAAGCTCATTCATATGCTCGATGCTGCAGTTACCAGTATCTTGAAGCCATGGCCAGGTTTTGGCAAGTTGACCTAGCAGCTGGCGCCAAGGAAAAGCCAGCATTTTCATCACCATCAAGGTACTTCCAGGTTATTTTGATATCTTCTGGATTACAAAAGCAAAGCAAAACATAGCAAAGTGCAGGAAGTGGCTGTGGTGTATGGAAGACTACGCTGTATGTATGGGTTGGAGAATACAGGCTGAAGAAAGTGGATGTCCTGTTGCAAAGAATACTATACACGTTTGCTGGCTGCTTGGATACAACACCACACACAATGCACTTGCTTGCCAGTGCTTGGGATTTAAACCTTCCAAATAGCAAAGTGCAACAAGTGTCACTAAGGAAAAACAGAGAAGCCAAATGAAAGCGGCATGAATCTGACCGCTCCTTGAAAGGTAAGAGTTGTTACACTGCACTACTACTACTACCTGAATTAATCTACCTCTGCACTTTGACCACTTTTATTCAATTAATTTGTATTGATACAATTTTTAAAAGAGATCATTTGGTGTCCCGCGTTGCATTATGTTCACAAAACGGAAGACATGACTAGCTCAGATAAAACTGAAGGATATCCAATGCAGCATTATGACTCTCAATCAATTAGCTATGAAATTAAGAACTTGGTGCATATCCTACAACCTTGTTCAAACTTTGCTCCGTATGTGAGATGGGAAGGGCCAGGTTAAAACATTTTTGGTGCTCGTAGCATGGACACCTTTGGGGCCCTCCTCCGCCGGACCAAAGGAATGAAGGGATCCAGAATATCTGGTTGTGCCCCCCCTTGTCGCAATCACAACACATACATTGATATGTTGCATCGCAGCGATCAAAATAAGCATCAGTACTTCCTTTCAGTCTCCTTACCCGCTTCATTCTTGCTGTAATCATAATGATAAACAAGTAGCATTTCAAGGGCAACATTGGCAGTCCATGTTAGGGAGAATTCACAAGAATGGGCTAATATCCCTTACCTTTTGAGACCCCCAACAACTTTGCTGGATTTCTAGGATTTACATTTTTACCTGTGAGCCTTTTTTTCCCAACTCTTTCATGTATTTTGATGTGTGTTTTACTTTTGTTTTCTTTGGATATGGAGTTTTAAAACAACTCCATAGGCATAATCTTTTTATTATGTGTCACACAGCACCTTCAGTGCAGTGGCACAGGGGTGTCTTTCAGACTCCCCAAGGTTTAAATACCTTCTCTGTGCTAGGCAGAATTATATGCAGTACCCTTTGGGAACACCACACACAATTAAGGCTACAAGTGAAAATTCACCTTTGGTACACGTCTGTACTACATAGTAAAGTGCTAGCGAAGGCTGAGCAGCCAGACTTATCTCAAGAGTAAGTGAGCAGTATCAATAGTTAAACACAGGAGAGCAATTACTACGATTCAAACAAGGTTTCTGAGTAAAAGAATATACATTTATTTACACATCAGTTGTAAAACATTTCACTAAAGTAAAGCAGTTGGAAAATCACACTCTTAATACACTACACCACTCCCAATAGATTCTGGACAAGTAAGGCTCAAAATGAAGTGTGAGCAAAATGGCACTCCAACAATTTAAAAGGGAGGGAAAGACAAAGTTAGGCAAGGATTGAGCAGCACCAACAAGTAAGTAAGCAGGGCAATCTAGAAAAAGGAACTACAGTGAAAAAATCAGATTAAAGGGGCCTGGCCCAAAGTCAATGGGCCAAAGTATTTGCTCAAGATCACACAGTTCAGGGTAGTTTGCGGTTAAGTCTTTGCCAAGAGTTCGAGACGAAGCTGGTCGCCAGAAAAGTTAGTTTAAAGAATGGAGAAGGACAAGCCCTTGGATTGGCAAAAGGTTTCACAGACCTTCACCGCTGCTGGACTTAACGAACAACCGGATTTGAACAGTACCGTAAATGGAGAAGAAGGCTGTAGCTGAGGCGGACGTTCCTGGCAGGTCCTGCAGGCTCACGGTTCCTGAAGCGACTGTCGCACTGACATGAAGTAGGAAGACTGGAGGGTCCTGCACTGCCCAGGGAAGAAACCAGCAGCAGAGAAAAGCAACGAAATAAAAGGTGCGCTCCTTAAAACGCAAGCAGGGTCCGTTCCTCCTGGCTATCCGGTTCACTGTAGCTCTGTACAGCAAATTCGACCAGAGAAGGGAGACGCTGTCATGATGCCCGCTCCCGGGGAGCCGGTTCAAGCCCTGCGTCCCCGAAAGCGGACATCCAGTCCCCAAGGAAGGACCCAGCAACCCCATATAGGGGCCCTTTGGACAGTGTCCTGGCGCCTATGGCGCCAGGCTCATAAAAGACATCAGTCCTGGCGCCATAGGCGCCAGGCTCATTATGGAAGTGCTTGGGTGCACTTACCTGATGCAGACCATGCTGCAGGATCCCGGCCTCCTTGAGGCCTGAAAGGAACTACTTTACCTGTGGGACTAATTTACCATCTGGGCGTGTTTGGGGAAGGATACATACCTGATTGGAGGAAGGATACATACCTGGAACTTCTTCCAAGGCTATTTAAACCCCACCCGAACAGCCACACGAGCTTCGCGTTGTTCTGCATCTAGCAGCTGGATGCTCACCATGTCTGCTCCTGCATCCTGACTTCTGCCACGCCTGCCAGCATCCTGGATCACCTACAAAGGAAGAGAAGAAGAGAACAGAAGAAGGAAAAGTCCTTACCTGCTAAAACCGCATCCCGGAGACATCTCGCCGACAATCCTGAAAAGGAAGACTTTTATTTAAAAGCTCATCGCGTCGATCGCTGCAGCACCGCATTCCACTCACCTTTACAGGGCGCCTCCATGTTCAGCAGCGATCATCCGGATTCGCAGTCACGCCCCAGCGCCTAGGGAGAAAAAGACCAGAACAAAAGGTGAGAGAGAGAAGGGAATAAGGAAAGCTAAATCTCCATGTTAAGACTTACCTGTTGATGCATTCCCTCTTCATTTCGGGTCCGCGCCGCCTCCTGGCATTTCCGGACCCCGGCCCCTAAGGGGAAAAAGAGACATCAGCGTTAATGAGCGAATGAAAAGACATTACCAAAAAACGCTCATTAAAGACTTACCTGATTTCTACAAGGATTTCACCTCTCATCTCGGGTCGGTGCCTGTTCCCCGGCAGTCTGTACCCCGGCCCCTATGGGGAAAAAGACACTAGCATTAGTACATTAATGCATGGACACAAGGGGAACCTCTTATCAAAAAACTTACCTGGAAGCCAAGCAAGTTTGGTTCTCACCAATCCGAAAATCCAGTGAAGTAACTGGATACCAACGCGCCCCTGCATCAGAAGCAGGATGGAGAGCTCGTCCTTCCAGACCCTAAGGTGAGACGCTACGAGGAATCACAGAAGGGTTTCTAGGAGGGTGAGAGGGGAAAGTGGGAGGCTGATTGCATTACCCCGCAGACAGTTAATCCCCTATTTTCGCCTACAGAAGGATACTTCTGCGAGTCAGACAAGCCAGATTTGGGGGCCCGGTCCAGTCCGTCTTCCGAACCCTGCGCATCACCTTAGAAGAGGTCACAGCAGCGCGAACCAGGCCAGCGCCTCCGTGGGAGTCAGGTGAGCGTTACAGAACGCAAAGCCTTCCTACAAATTCCCACCCAGGCGCTATGGAAAGTTCTGAGACTGATCAGTTGGCCCAATTACTGGGGGAATTACGGGCCGAAGTACATGCCGCTCGTCAAGAGACTAATGCCCTCAGGAGGGAATTAATAATATCAAAGGAAAGAACTGATGACCTGGCCAGACAGCTTTTGCAACGTCAAGCTGGGCAAACTCCTCTACCCGGTTCCGGAGGGAACCCCGCTCCTGTGGTTTCCAGTAACCTTGTGCAGATTAATCTACCTGGAAACATGCCGCTGGCCCCACCTGAACGCTTTGCTGGGGACCCCAAACGATTCGCCGTATTCATGAATCAGTGTCGTTTGCACTTCCTATGCAGACCTGGGGCCTTCCCTAATGATCAGACCAAGGTAGCCTTTGTATTGTCATATCTCAGCGGCTGCGCTGCCGATTGGTCAGTTCCACTGGTTACTCAAGATGACCCAATTCTCCGTGATTTTCAAAGGTTTCAAGCAAGCATGGAAAGGTTATTTGCTCGACACTCTCAGGCGCAGGCTCTGGATGACGAACTTCTATCCCTGCGACAGGGCAATCAGGACCTCCTTTCCTATATTGCAACCTTTAATAGACTAATTGTGGAAACGGGATGGCCAGAGGATAAAAGAGTCACGTTGTTTTATCGAGGCCTACGTGGAGAACTTAAAGATGTCTTGGCCCAAGTTGTAAATCCGCCCCAAAAATGCACAGAGTATATAGACTTAGTGGTCCAATTGGTTCACAGACTTCAAAACAGAAAAGCAGATCGATCCAGGTTTGGGACCCGGGTGTTGGTCAAGACCCATGCTAATCCCAAGGGAGTTGATGTCTCTGAGCCTATGCAAATTGGAGGGGTTAAAGGACCCTTAACTTAAAAGGAACGTGAAAGGAGGCGGCATTTAAAATTATGTCTTTATTGTGGGAATTCTGGACACTTTCTACGAGATTGCCCGGCAAAACTGCCCCGAAAGGCGGTAGGAGCCGCTGATAAAAACCATGAAGACTCTGTTTCGGGAAACGACTCCGCCCGACAAGTGTAGGGGTCCGCTTGCCGAGCTTGAAAACTAACTCTCAGACCTCGCATTTCATTGTGCCAATGGTTCTCGTAGATCCAGAACAGCCTAAGCGGTTGCATGCAATAAAGGCATACATCGATAGTGGGGCTATTGGAAACTATGTGGATCGTGAATTGGTCTCTAGGATTAACCTCCCTCTCCGTCCTAAAACTAGCAAAGATGTCATCACCACAGTCGATGGAACTGAAATTGCCTCTGGACCGGTAACACATTCCACTACTGAGGTGACTCTTATTGGTCCCGACGGCCATCGGGAGGGTGTTGTGTTTGATGTAATCAAGGCTCCACAGTTTCAGGTTATTCTTGGAATCCCTTGGTTAGAGACACATAATCCTCGAATTGATTGGCGAGCTAAGAGAATAACCTTCCTGGATTGTACACAAACCTGCTACCCAGAAAACCTGAAGATTAATCTAGCATCTGTAACCTCTGCCTCCATGCAACTACCTCCGGAATACCAAGACTTTCAGGACGTCTTCCAAAAGGAACAGGCCAACACGTTACCTCCTCACAGATCGTACGATTGCCAAATCGATCTGGTGCCCGGTGCACAACCCCCTTGTAGCAGGATTTATGCCCTTACCGAACCTGAGAATCTGCATTTGAGACAATATTTGGATCAATACCTAGCTAATGGTTTTATTCGCCCGTCAAAGTCCCCGGCATCCTCGGCTTTGTTCTCCGTGCCCAAAAAAGAAGGCGACCTTAGAACTTGTATCGATTACCGCTCATTGTACCAGATAACGGTTAAAAACCGTTATCCTCTGCCTCTGATCCCTGAACTCCTTGACCAGGTGAAGGACGCTTGCATATACACCAAGTTAGATCTCCGGGGGGCTTATCATCTGGTACGAGTTAAAGAAGGCGACAAATGGAAAACTGCCTTCCGTACTAAATACGGATTATTCGAGTACCAGGTGATGCCTTTCGGATTGTGTAACGCGCCTGCTGCCTTCCAATACTTCATGAATGATGTCCTTCGGGAACTCTTTGATGTTTGTGTTGTCGTATATATCGATGACATTCTGGTGTACTCCTCTTCGGAATCTGATCACAGAAAACACGTCAGGGTAGTACTTGAAAAACTGCGCCAACACAAACTATTTGCTAAATTGGAGAAATGTGTTTTCCATACCACAGAAGTCGAGCTTCTAGGTTTCATCCTGACACCGAAAGGAGTCCGAATGGACTCAAGAAAAGTGGATGCCATCCTCAAATGGCCATCACCTAGCTCTGTAAAAGGGGTTCAAAGCATGCTCGGCTTTGCCAATTTCTATCGCAGGTTTATCCCGGAATTTTCACGCGTGGTACAACCCATTACTGCACTCTTGAGGAAAAATAAACATTTTGAATGGTCTGAAGAAGCCGAGCAGGCCTTTCAGGATTTAAAAGCTAAGTTTACCTCTGCACCTATATTGAAACAACCGCGTCCAGATCTCCCTTATGTCGTCGAGACTGACGCATCCAGCCTAACCATGGGAGCTGTCCTGTCCCAAAGAGATCCCGAAACCAACCAACTGCATCCCGTAGCATTTTGGTCCAGAAAATTCTCGGCACCCGAGGTTAATTATGCAATCACGGACAAAACTGTTAGCCATTAAGTCCGCTTTTAAAGCCTGGCGGCATTATCTGCTTGGCGCTTGACATACCATCACAGTGATCACTGATCACCGGCATTTACAGTATTTGAAAACCGCCAAGGCTCAGTCATCACGGCAGCTCCGATGGGCTTTGTTTTTCGCTGAATTTGATTTCGTGATTACCTATTGACCTGGCTGCAAGAATGGCAAAGCAGACGCCTTATCCCGAATTGGAATGGGAGAATCTGATACAAACTCAGAACCATACCAATAATTCCCAAAAAGAGGATTCTAGGCATGACTTTGTTACAGACGCTTGAAGACATTCAAGCCAGAGTGAAACAACTCCTGGACCCTACAACCCTACAGGATTGGATACAAAAGGGATCAGACTTTACCATAGATAATGGTTTACCTTATTTCCAAGGACGCTTATTCCTGCCACATAAGGAATTACACGAACTAGTTATTTACGGTTATCATGATGCATTAATAGAGGGACACCCCGGTATTGCCAAGACAGAGGAAAAGGTGAAACGACAATTTTGGTGGCCCTCTTGGCGAAAAGATGTTAAATCTTTTGTGATGTCCTGTGGTGTTTGCGCCCAAAATAAAAGTCAAAAGAAAAGACCAGCCGGTCTCCTTCAACCTCTAGACATACCGCCAGCACCCTGGCACACCCTATCAATGGATTTTATTACGGACCTGCCTCCTTGTTCGGGGTACAATACTATTCTGGTAATTGTGGATTTGTTTTCCAAAATTGCCCACTTTATTCCTTTGAAAGGTTTACCTTCAGCTTCTGTCCTAGCCAAAGAATTCCTCAAAAATATTGTTCGGCTACATGGATTCCCATCTATACTAATCTCTGACCGGGGAAGCCAATTCATTTCCCACTTCTGGCGCAAATGTTGTCAAATGGCGCAGATCGACATAAGATTATCGACCAGTCACCACCCTCAGACCGATGGTCAGACCGAGAGGACAAATCAGACCCTTGACAATACTTACGGTGTATGTTACAGCAATCTGAAAGCAACTGGAAAGACATTCTTTGGATAGCCGAATACGCATTTAATAATTCGGTACACTCTGGAACTGCCCACAGTCCTTTTCATACTTTGTTTGGGCATCACCCTCGAACCTCAAACCTTGACTCACCTCAGAACCTTGGAATGCCTGCAGTAGAACATCTGCATTCTACAATTACCCAAGCCTTCAAAGAGGCAACTATGCATTTACAACAAGCCAAGAGAAAATACAAGGAGAATGCTGATCTACATCGGAGTGAAGCACCTCCGTATCAGATTGGGGATCAAGTGTGGTTAGCTACCAGACATTTACCACTCAAAGGGCCTCGAACCTTTAACCCAAAATATCTGGGACCTTATTCTATTACAGCAATAATTAACCCAGTGGCTGTTAAACTTGATTTACTAGCTAGTATGCGAATTCACCCTGTTTTTCATGTGTCACTTCTGAAACCAGTGGTACCCGGAACCCGACTACTCAAACCTCCAGAACCTATTCTAATAGATGGGGAGCCCGAATTCGAAGTGAAGAACATTTTAGACTCAAAAATGTTTAGGTCAAAACTGTTCTACCTAATTGATTGGAAGGGGTACGGACCTCAGGAGAGGTCGTGGGAACCCAGCGACCATGTGCATGCACCTCGATTAGTCAGGAAATTCCACCGACTCTTCCCAGACAAACCAAAACCCCCGGAGGGAACAACCTTGGGAGGGGCCTTGGGGGGGAGTGCTGTCATGATGCCCGCTGCCGGGGAGCCGGTTCAAGCCCTGCGTCCCCGAAAGCGGACATCCAGTCCCCAAGGAAGGACCCAGCAACCCCATATAGGGGCCCTTTGGACAGTGTCCTGGCGCCTATGGCGCCAGGCTCATAAAAGACATTAGTCCTGGCGCCATAGGCGCCAGGCTCATTATGGAAGTGCTTGGGTGCACTTACCTGATGCAGACCATGCTGCAGGATCCCGGCCTCCTTGAAGCCTGAAAGGAACTACTTTACCTGTGGGACTAATTTACCATCCGGGCGTGGTTGGGGAAGGATACATACCTGATTGGAGGAAGGATACATACCTGGAACTTCTTCCAAGGCTATTTAAACCCCACCCGAACAGCCACACGAGCTTCGCGTTGTTCTGCATCCAGCAGCTGGACGCTCACCGTGTCTGCTCCTGCATCCTGACTTCTGCCACGCCTGCCAGCATCCTGGATCACCTGCAAAGGAAGAGAAGAAGAGAACAGAAGAAGGAAAAGTCCTTACCTGCTAAATGCGCATCCCGGAGACATCTCGCCGACAACCCTGAAAAGGAAGACTTTTATTTAAAAGCTCATTGCGTCGATCGCTGCAGCGCCGCATTCAACTCACCTTTACAGGGCGCCTCCTTGTTCAGCAGCAACATCCGGATTCGCAGTCACGCCCCAGCGCCTAGGGAGAAAAAGACCAGAACAAAAGGTGAGAGAGAGAAGGGAATAAGGAAAGCTAAATCTCCATGTTAAGACTTACCTGTTGATGCATTCCCTCTTCATTTCGGGTCCGCGCCGCATCCTGGCATTTCCGGACCCCGGCCCCTAAGGGGAAAAAGAGATATCAGCGTTAATGAGCGAATGAAAAGACATTACCAAAAAACGCCTATTAAAGACTTACCTGATTTCTACAAGGATTTCACCTCTCATCTCGGGTCGGTGCCTGTTCCCCGGCATTCCGTACCCCGGCCCCTATGGGGAAAAAGACACTAGCATTAGTACATTAATGCATGGACACAAGGGGAACCTCTTATCAAAAAACTTACCTGGAAGCCAAGCAAGTTTGGTTCTCACCAATCCGAAAATCCAGTGAAGTAACTGGATACCAACGCGCCCCTGCATCAGAAGCAGGATGGAGAGCTCGTCCTTCCAGACCCTAAGGTGAGACGCTACGAGGAATAACAGAAGGGTTTCTAGGAGGGTGAGAGGGGAAAGTGGGAGGCTGATTGCATTACCCCGCAGACAGTTAATCCCCTATTTTCGTCTACAGAAGGATACTTCTGCGAGCCAGACAAGCCAGATTTGGGGGCCCGGTCCAGTCCGTCTTCCGAACCCTGTGCATCACCTTAGAAGAGGTCACAGCAGCGCGAACCAGGCCAGCGCCTCTGTGGGAGTCAGGTGAGCGTTACAGACCGGGCGAGCAGTTTGGTGAACTGGTTGTTCCCACCAGCTCAAGGGGAGAAGATTCCTTGAAGATCTTCCTTGTCGTTGGAGTATGAAGATTCGGACCTGAGCAGGGCTTCACCGGGCGGTTCAGTCGTTGTAGGGGTCCTTTTCTGTCAGCTCCTCTTCGGTTCTTTCGTTCAAGTGGCGACTGTGCCTTTCCAGCCCCAGAAACCTGCTTTTTATGCAGTTTTACCCCATTCACACAGCCTGGCTGTCAGTAACACAGCAGGGTGGCTGTCCCACCGGGACAGTCAACACAGCCAATCAGATCACAGTGCAACAGGGGTCTCCAAGGAGACACTGTGCAGGGAGTCCTATACCCTTCCCTCACATCCTTTGCCCCCCAGGCATACAGGGGCATAAGGAGTGCTTCTACACGAAAGGACTGTATAAAAACATAAATGGTCTAGCAGGTTTAAGTTTAAGGCTACCAAGATAGCCTAAAACAATACCAGGGCTATTTTAGATAACCGTGGTAGGAAAAATAGGGTAGTAGCCACTGCCACTGCCACCAACCACGTTTTTATGAAAAGGGAGCGAAACAATGCTCCAAGAGAAACAGACAAAAAGGGATAAGTATTAACCCTTTCCAGAACTCTATGGAAGATAGTTTGTTCTGGGTCTGTGAGTTTTAAAATAGACTAGTAAAGTCAATGGCAACTTTACATGTTCTGGGAGACAGTAGTCAGTCCCAAAAAATGGAGCCGGAGTTGGGAAGCCAAAAAGACAACCCTGTGTCACTGCAATGAAGGTGCTGTGTAACACATAGTAAAATGATGATGTCTATGGAGTAGGTGAGGCTCCACAGTCTATGAACACAAGAACATGTTAAACACACACAAAGGAAAACACGTGTAAGAGTGGGAAAAAAGGCTCACACTCTTACCAGGTGAAAAAAATAAACCCCAAAAATCCAGCAAAGCTGCTGAGGGACTCAGTAGGTAAGGGAAATTAGCCATTCTCGAGAATTCTCCCTAATACTCTGGGACTGACTACTGTCTCCCAGAGCATGTAAAGTTAAATTGACTTTACTAGTCTTTTTAAATGTACAGGCTCAGCACACACTATCTTCCTATAGAGTGCTGGACGGGTTGCCTAGCATCCCCTGAGTCTAAACCCCCATGTAACAGTCAAATGTTACCCTTTTCTACTTGAAATGGCTGGTGGCAGTGGTTTTTAACAAACTAGCATGGTTTTTCCCAACCGCGAACACCGGTAGCTAAAAATCGGGTCAACCATGTTTTCCAATATGGCGCCCAGGACCTATCTGTAAAAACAGACTCCAGTCGACTTATTTCGCCGTTTCTTTTAGAAAAGACCCTTCTTGTGTTTAACTCTGCGCGCCAAACCAGGTTTGGGCCCTTTGTTCGTTGGCCTGTGCCGGGCTTTAGTGCTGAAGCCCTCCCCTGTTGCCTGAGTGTCTGGGGTGGACAGGATGTGAGGGAGGTGCCCGAAACTCCCTGTGTTTAGTCTCCTAGGACACCTGAATGTATTCTGTGGTGATTGGCCGGCTGGCTGTCTGGCAAGGACAGTCATCCTGCTGTTTAAGTGACAGCCAGGCTGGAATGAATGGGGGAAAACTGTTTAAAAGCAGGTCTCTGGGACTTGGAAAGCAGAGTCGACCACTGGAACAAAAGAACCGAAGACGAGCTGAAGGAAGACAACTACTGTAACTCCTGCTTCACCGGTGAAGCCCTGCTTCGGGTCCGAATTGCCTGAGACTCTATCGACAGAGAAGCCCTTCAAGGTTAACTTCTTCCCTTGAGTTTGGTGGGAACAACCAGCTTGCAAGCCACCTGGACACCGTCCCTATACTGGTCGAATTTTCTTCAGAGTGCTGTTGGAAACCGGCTAGCCAGTGGGAAGGAAACCAGTTTGTGGACTTTAAGGCACTCAAATCTTAAACCGATGTTTTGCGAAGCCTGTGGCCTCTTCCCTAGGCAGTGCAGGAACTTCCCAACATCCTCCTTCTTGTCCCTACGATTGAAGATCAGGAACAGCGAGATCTGCAGGAACTGCCAGGAACAACTGCCTCAGCTACAGCTTTTCTTCATTTAAAAGGTACTGTGCAAGTGCGGTTCAGAACTTTGTGAAACTTTCCTATCTTTGAAGGCTTGTCCTTCCCTATACCAACATCTAACTTTTAGTCTGACAAACTACTTCTAAAAACCGTGGCAAAGACTTAACCGTTTAGTACCAGAAATGTGCTATCCTATCCAAGACTCTGAACCATTGACTTTGGCCCAGGCCTATTGAATTGAATTTCTGGATGTAGTGAACTGAAACTATTTTCCCTACCTCCTATTGGTGCTTTTGATTCTTATAACTGTGTCTTTTTACCCCCTTTTAAAGTAACTGAAGTGCCATTTTGCTCCCACTTCAGGGGAGCTGAACTTGTTCAGGAACCTATTGGTTGTGTATTGTAGTGTATTAGATTGTGATATTGAGCTGCTCTGTCTAGTGGAATGTTTTCCAACTGACTGTGTAAATAAATGTATATTCTTTTACCAAGAAACCTTGAGTAAGTGTTTGTTTGAATCACTGTTATTGCTAGTCCTTTGTGTAACCTCTTGTACTGCTCACTTTACTCTTGAGATAAGTCTGGCTGCTCAGCCACTGCTACCACATTACTGTGTATACGGGCTTGTACCAAAGGTGAAATTGTACTGACACTTGTAGTCTTAAATATGTGTAGTGTTCCCAAAGGGTACTGCAAGTGATTCTGCCTAACAGTCCATGACACCGGTGCTTATGTTCTAGCATAGGTACAAACACTTTGCATTAATAGCAACCACAGCAAAGGTATACCGGCCATAGTATAAAGGCTGGGCACATATCGTATGAAAAAGGTGCACATAATCCAGAATAAACAGGCAACTCAGATAAACTACCTCACAGAATGCAAATGTGCACAAGCATGTATAGAGGAGGCCAACTGGGAGCAAAGAGAAAGCTACAAATACATTAGCGTAAATAGTGAATGCAGATTCAAAGCTGTAGGAAGTGCAAGGCGGCGAGCATGACATTACATGATATTACTTGATAGGGATAGGCAAGAACGTGGGTACCAAGACAACAACATATATAGAGAATTGTTCACCAAAGAAGGGAAGCAGAGAAAGGAAAATGATTTAAAAATAATATATGGAAGACAGGAAAGAGTCAGAGAAAGATACAAACAAAGCAGATAAAGGGTAGGGGAGATTAACGATAGAGATAAAGCAAATACAGACTTACGAGTTGAAGAAGATAAGGTAGGGCGAGAGTGCAAAGCTACATGGAGAGTGTGAGGTAAAGAAAGAAGGGACAAGAGAATAAAAATATGTCAGTAAGGGAAAGAGATAGGAACATAGAAGCAGCAGAGAATGGCGGAAAGGAGGATAGCTAGAGAAGGAAAATAGATCATGAGATAGCCAACGTAATTTTAGAGGAGCTAGGAGAATAGAAACAAAGTGGAAGGGGTTGCGAATAATAAGGGAAATAAGATTACAGTTCAGAAATGGCAAGTAGCGTGACAAGCGAATGGGGCAGAAAGACAGAATGTTCATTGGAAGTGATTGGTAAAGGGAGTCCTAGAGTTAGGCCACGAAGACCAATAATGTACCTTCAAAGACTCTGGGAAGCCCTGGACCAGATTTCTCTCCAGCCTGCCTAGTCTCTCAGTGCCCTGCAGCAGCAGCATCCTTAGGCAAGACTTGAGGCCCTAAAAAAAAGTTTATAGACTCAACAGAGCCCTTTGAGTACAAATAGAGGCCAACAAAGTCATCGCTATACACATGGGGATACATTTCAAAAAGCATAACACCCAAAACATGCATTTAGACACAAGTCCAGTACAATGACAACAAGAATATTCTGTGAGAGATGTAGTGTTCCATGTAGAGAAACACCCGAGATGATTCAAGCATACAAGGATACATTTTGACAATTTCACAACAGCTATGTCATAAATGTTTTTGAGGTTAGGGTACTAATGTTGAGTTTCCCTCACAGAAACGTAAAGACGAATAATCTCATATTTTGATTTATCGTAAGAGTTTCTGTAAATGAACATAGCACAGCAGAACATCGTGTTTGACAACAGATTCTTAAAATATCTTTCTACAGATTTGAAACAGTACATTTCTGAGATCGTAGGTCATATGCTAAAGTCCTCATTATGAGTACTGTGGTAACATTCAAACATGCAGGGGTAATGTGACAGAATGCCATCTATGAGGGTGGAATAGCCTGAAATGTTTTTATTTTTATTAATAAAATGATGCGGGTTGAGCTGTCTTTGAAAGCGAGAACTGCTAATCAAAGCACCCTTTCTTAATGTGCCATGTTGAAAAGTATAGTGCTAGCACGTAACTTCTGGGCATGTCTGCTAAAACCTCTCAGCTGCTGCCTTGTCGTTTGGAAACATTGTAGTACAAATTCCTGCCAACAGACTGGTGGTGCAAAATGCTCCAACAGCCAGGATCTACCTTGAACTTTGGGCAGACCTGATCCTAAATTAAATCATATGATTTATGCTCCCAGAACTTAGTGGCAGATGACAAATCTAAGTATAACCCATTGTGGTGTCTGGGAATCCATAATTACACCATCCTGGGAAAGGTCACCTGTGAATATAGGTTGTGTAACAATCATATGCAAACAGTGTAGCACACTACACCGAATATAACTAGCAAACATGATTTGCAAAAATAATTAAATATAATTTGTTGTCAGATAATTTATGGCAATATTTCTATAATAAAATCCTCAATGAATATTCAAGCTCTATAAATCACAAATATAGCACAATGACTTCATGTGTTTAAATCAACAAGTTAAAGAAACAAAGGCAAAAACAATTGCTTGTAACAACTCATAAAAGGGTAATAATCAAATAATGTTTGCATGCAATAGCATTAACTTTTAATACTATGAATTGGTTGAACACTCATAGAAAGTCAAATAATCATCAAGTTTCCATAGTAAATCAAATTTGTTAAAAATCCTGTGATGAACAATTCTCAATGAATTTCGGGTTCATCAATGTAGTATACTTTTCAGTATTCTTTGTGTGTGTGATTGAGGTAAGTAACACGAATTGTCATGCCGCTCATGTGTTATTCAATTATTAAAGAGATTGAATATCTCTCAATTTAAGACCAAATGATTTGAAGATATTAAGTTAAAATTGTTGGTCCCCATTCCATAAAATGTGTGTATTTGCATTTTAATTTATATTGGCAATTCATTAAATGTGTTGAATTCCATCAATAGATATTTAACATTCTGTAGTTAGATAACACCAAAATAGCAGAAAGTTCTATAATCGTAACAATCGGTTTACATTGCTCAATCAAGTTGCTTAGTGAAATAACTATTAGATGTGAGAAAAAAGCTTTGTACATCAAAACTGTGTTTACAAGAAGCAACCAAGATCCCAATCCTGATTAATACCCAAAAATGAATCTAAAAAAAGGTAAATTTAATTTGGCTATGTGTATTATTAATATTGTTGAAAAATGTATTCAAAGTGTCAAATGTTCCTAAATAGAAAAATATAATCTACCTTTTAGAAAACATTGAGGCAGACTTTCCATTTCAAATGACTTAAGATGAAAACTGGTACTTAAAGAGCAGATTGTGGCGTGCCATCAGGCTCAGTAATCCCAAAGGTACACAGGGACCACATCATCTATTACTGGACCAGGGGATTTGGCCCCATATAAATCAACTCTAACTAAACTGGCATTGATTGTCAGCATTAGAGACATAAATGTTCTTGTGCCCAGATTTGAAAAAGACCTGTGACGAGGTTGAAACACGTGTCAACTTAAAGGGTGCCTCTAAAAATGTAAAGTAAAGGTATTTTTTGATCATAAATAAAGGTATAAAGGTATTTTGTGATCATCACATCTTACTGCTGTTTTTTTCAAAGGAGTTCAAAGGAGTTCATTTTGGCAAGCAGCCTATTATCACTTACAACAAGACTCGTGCCAGATCCAGATCCAGTGCACCAAATCATACCTGGTACATAAGGATGTTTGTATATATTGGTGCCATCTTGGCTCACATTGAGATTTATGTGTAATGTTGTGCGGTACAAGCCCAAAAGGCAAGATAGTCCTGGAGAATTTGGGACGTTTAAATGCTCTGCTTTGCACAAGATTCTAAACCTGACATCTGAATGGGGCACAGAAGAGAGACATGCAGGACATATACACCCCAACATTTCCATATAAATTACCTCAACAAGGCAGCAGCACAGAGGGAGATGCGACTGGAGGTCTGAGCCCGTGATAAAAAGTGTGTGGAAATAACCACATTCTTCCCTCCAGTTTCCAGCACCATCATTTGGAGATGCGTGGAAATATTGGAGGGGAGAGGTTGTGCTTTTTCTTAAACTTCCATTGATATGATATGATATGATATGGCGTTTATAACGCGCCTATACACAAGTGTTTCAAGGCACGACGTGGCAAGGGGGGGGAAACAGAGGGAGGACAGACAACGATCCTACTAGGCCAGGTGTCATTCAGATTGTGCAAGCACATGGGAAGGGAGGGGAGGCGAAGTGCACGGGGGGAAGGGAGAGGGGAAAGTGCAGTACATGGGAAAGCGGAATAAATAGACATAAATAGGATAAATAAGACAAATAAACAGCCAGCTAGTGGCAAGTGCAAGGAAGTGCAGACATAAGTGCTGGTAGGGGGACTGAAGGGATACTGAAAACGGTCCCCAAGTGCAGGGGTTGCCAGGGAGGCAGTGCAGGTGGGCAATTGACGGGGCCTGGGCCAGAGATCAGAAAGGGTGGCCAGGTAACCAGTGGAGTTTCAGACAGGAATTCAGCAGGGGAGGGGTAGTGGAAAGCAGAAGAGAAACGTTTTGAGGTGTTTCCGGAACCGGAGATGGTTCTCCTCGAGTTTCAAAGAGGCAGGTAGGCTGTTTCAGAGAGAGGCCCCTGCCGAAGAGAGTGATCTGCCACCAACTCGTTGCTTGGAGAAGCGACTGACCCTGAGGAAGTTGGAGGCAGATGAGCGAAGAGCTCGAGAAGGAAGATATTTAGGGAGAGAGAATTAGAAAAGTGGTGCTGCATTCTGAGAAATGCATGGTTTATAAAGGGAAAAAGTGTGCGGTGTAGTTTAACGGCACCTCAAGGTTACCGTATTTTTACTCCTTTTTTGTCGTTCTAAACCAGAGCTGCTGGGAGGAGAATCCCCTCCATGTGGCTGCCCTGCATTCCTGATGGTTGCTAGGGCAGTTTTCAAGCCCTAAATCAGGCACTTGCAAAAGCTGAAGCGTTCATGTCCATGCACCACATTCTTTCTTCTTCAAAATATGGTGTTTATAATTAAAGTGTTCCTCTTATACGGAGGAACACTTTCTCAGATTTGCACACACCTCAGAATCAGGCCCTAGGTTTCTGCAAGCTTCCAGGACGCAGACTTGTTGTATCATTGCAGAACCTAAACGCTTGCACTCAGGTACGAGTGACCAGCACAGAATGAAGTGCATTAGCTGTTCATTGCATGCCGTGTTTTGTGCATGCACACTTTCATCTCAATATTTTAATATACACAGGAAGCGAAGAGTCAGATTAAAATTTGGGGATTCAAGAATATTACATTGAGAGAAACATATACGTAAGTTGGGAGAGCAGAAAGAAGGCAAGCAAGCAAAATAACCCCGGGGCCTGGTTTGGACGGAAATGGGTGGGAATGGGCATAAATGCATATATGCATTAGCAAGCCTGAGTGTGGTGAATGGGTGGGTTCATAACCAAAGGACGTCTGCCACTGCGTCCCATGGCATGTGCCACTGTATCTCCCCTCCAGCACTGCCAACGGTTCTGACACATAGGTGCCGCTTTAGCCAAAACCTTAAAAACGCAACCTCTGTGCTTCATGAATGTGTGCTCGTTTTCTAGAATCTGGCCACAGTATTTGAGAATAGTGCTTGTCTTATATGTGAAGAATGAGCATGCTTTTGTGTGGTGGTAGTCACCGCTGTATCGCCCATGCTGTATTACCGCAGGAATTCATGCCAAACTCACAAGGAGTCTTTAGGAATTTAGAGGTTTTCCAGACTACAAGATCGTCATTAGATCCCAATATTGTCTTGTGATGAACAGCAGGAGCGCCAAGTATGCAAATGCTCCGGAGCCCGGGCACCCCCCCCCCACACCTCCCGGTAAAGGCCAATTTTGTGAAAGTACCTTTACTTGCAATGGGACTTTCCTCATTGCCTTCGGCTCCCCTGTAGCCCCTGCCAGGAAAACCACAATCCCATGATCAACAGCACACCAGAGTTTGTAATTCCACACATGCACTCATGGTCAAATTAACAAAAGTGGTGCATCAGAATATCATATCATTCGGGTGATTTTCAATGTCCTCAAAAGTAGCCCCAAAATAGCCCCATATGATAGTTTAATGACATTAGTGCTCAGTGGAACTTTGAAGCTCATGTTGCTCCTGTTAGTTATTTGCCAGCGGTGATCTGGCACGTTTGCACTCGGGTGTTGCCAGGTCCCCTCCGGTAAATGTTCATCATTTGCATGGTGGAGCACAAATGCGCTGGGCAAAAGTCGCATACAACTGTGTATGCTGCTTTTGGGAAAGAGTGTTCACAAAGTGAGTAAACGCTTCCTGACATGCTTGCATGCCAAGCTGGGTTTACTTTTAATTCCACAAGCTTCTTGCCCTGCATTGTAATTGCATTGTAACTATGAACGCTGTATGGCAGACATCATGTACAATTACAATTATAAACGCTGACCAACATACTCACATGTCGAACAGCGTTTGATTTTTACTTTGGGCATTACCTTTTAAAAGGGGTCGGAAAAGTACATTCGGACACGGGAAAGGCAGATTTACCAATCACAATCCACCTTTCCCAGGCGTGATTGTCCATTCACCGCCTGCAACGTTGTTTATAAACAAATGTCATAAAAAATGGATGGCGGCCATTTTGGAACTTATTTTCCATCGCTGCCTTCATGCGAAAAGGGAACTAGTCACTTGTCAATTTTAATAGCACGGCCATAAAAAAAGAAACTTCTCCAACAGGAGATGTGCTTCCGCAGAGCTTATCTCCTGTCAGAAGGAAACAAAATGAAAACTATTTGCACCCTGGTAAACACCGGGGTGCAAATAGATTTCATGCCCCGGCGGTGGGGCAGGCATGGGCTTTAATTGCCCACAGCCGGAGCTGAGGAGCTCCCTTCGCTTGGGCCTATGAAACACGAGGGTGGTGGGGCGCTATTAAAGGCCATATCCGCCCTGCCTCCGGGGCATGAAAGCTACAAAAGCACATTGACTTACCAGCCCATTTTCAATTGCTTTTAAGGCGAAGAAGGGGCAAGAAGTGGAGTTAACATCTCACCCATGCTTTCCTCCTCCCTCTCACAGTGCATTTTGTTCCACACCTACCTGAGAATTTCATGCAGGTGCAAAGCACTGGCGTAACAGGGGCCCCCGCAGCCCCTGCGGTGCGGGGGGGCCCGCGGTGTGGGGGGCCCCACCAGCACATGGCTGGGAGGGGGCCCCAGTAAAAAAAAAAATAAAAAAAAAATGAAAATATTTTTTTCTAAAAAAAAAAAAGTTTCTTTTGAAATTCACTCTGCATTCATAAAGAACATTTCTGTAACAGAAATAATTTCTTTATGAAGGCAGAGTGACTACAAAAAGAAACTTTCTTTTTGAAGTCTGAGGGCCCCCGTGCCCCATGACATGGAAGACCCTAGGCTGGAGGCCTCCATGTCATGGGGTGGGGGTGGGGGGGGGAACCCTATGCCTTCAAAAAGAAATTGTTTGTTTTTGAAGCCACTCAGCCATCATAAAGAAATTATTTTGATTATGGTTCGGTCCTTAACTGAAATAATTTCTTAATGAAGTTATAGTGACTTAAAAAAGAAACAATGGGGCTCATTCTGACCATGCCGGTCCGGAAACAACGGTGCTGGTAAGCTTACAGGCACTGTTGTTTCTGGACCGGCATATTACAGGTCTGCCTGGTGGGGCTGCCGTGCCCGACAGGTCTGACCCTGCCAGGCACAGCAGCCACGGTAGGCAGACCTGTCACGGAAGCACCGGCACCGTTAACAATGGTGCAGGTGCTTCTGTGTCCCCATTCCCGTGGAGTCTGGGGTTTAACGAAATTACCGGCACCTGATTTCCCAGCCGCCGGACTTGAAATAGCACGGTGGCACCGGGAAGTCAGGCCATAGTAATTTATTATGGGTCTGGCGGCAACCCGCCGGTAGCACCGGCACAGTTACCGCTGGACCCGTAATGAGCCCCAATTTCTTTTTTAAGTAATAGGGCCCCCCCTCAACTCCATGAGGTGTGCGTGTATGAGTCTATGGTGAAAGGGTGCACACTCAAATGTATAGCCGGCTGCCTGTGTGTGTATGGTGAAAGGGTGCACACTTAAATGTATGGGTGGCTGTGTGGGTGTGCCTGCATGGTGAAAGGGTTCACACTTAAATGTATAGGTGGCTACCTGTGTGAGTGTATGGTGAAAGGGTGCACACTTAAATGTGTGGATGACTGGGTGTGTATAAGGTGAATGGTGTGTGTGCTTGTGTACAGGGGCACAAGAAAACCTTCATTTCGGGGGGGCTAACCCTTCAAATGTTGGGAGAGGCGCTAACGTCACATGCGGTGGGGAGGGGGAAACTTATTTGTGTGGGCGCATCCAAATTATTTACGCATTTTAATGAGACTATTCTAGTGCAGATTCAATGTTACAAGCAGTTAACTCTCTCCTATAAGTCTCCTGTTCCGTCTCTACCCTTCCAATCACTCCCCTAGCATGCAAGTACTAAACCCACATCACGATTTCAATCGCCTAAACAATGTGGCATTTGAATGCAGGTACTAACAGTGAAATGCTTTACGTTGGTAATTGCTGGGTTATTGTTAACAGCAAAAACCAGGTGCCGTTTAAAATCTGTGTCCTGTTCGGTCTGGCAACTGCTCTAAAGGTTAGCCAATTTGAGTCAATATAGCCCAAAATGTCAGGGGGGGTAGTGCTGAAGCCCAGTCAACTCAATGGTGTTGCGCTACTACTTGTGTTTAATGCCTTGCTTACTCCTAGCCCTATTCTTCCTCGTCCCAGTACTTATATACGAGGCAGTACGTGTGTTTGAGGCACTCTGCCTCATACAAAAGTGCTGGGAAGAGGTAGAGGTACATGGAGGTAATGCCTGATTTAGCTACCTGTAATCTTCATCACTCCTAGTCCGACTGTTCCTCATCCCAGTACTTACCTATGAGGCAAGGAGCCTCATACGAAAGCTCTGGGACAAGGAAGAGGGACACAGAGGTAATTCTGGGCCAAGGAGCTGTTTGTGGAGGTTGGGGTAGTGGGTGGGAGGGAGAGTGGATGTGTGGGGGGGCAGGATTGTGTGATAAATCATAATGGTTGTCCATGTCCAGGCTAAGGAGGCATGATATGTGGTATTAGTGGCTAGAGAGGCATTTTGATTTAGCCAGTCTAGTCATTCCTCACTTTGGTATGACTTTCTTTTAACTGGACATTTCTGATAAAGTAGTCCTGCTAACTTTAATTACCTGGCTAGATTGGCATTTGGGTGCTGCCAGTCTAGCCATTTCTTACTGCGGCATTGTATATTTTTCTGGGCATCTGTGATAAAATGATATGATGTGATTCAAGTCATTTATAACACGCCTGTACACAAGTGTACACAAGGGAGGGATGATAGAGGGAGGACAAGACAAACGATCTCACTAGGCCTTGTGTCATTGTGAGAACGAGAAGTGCAAGGGAAAAGGGAGCAGGGAAGTGCAAGTGAGAGGGGAGGGGAAAACAGGGCAGCAATGCTCTCAGTAAGTGCAGCCAGGGCAGAGCAGCTATTGGTTGTGCAAGGAGAACAATGGACTGCAGGGTTACAGTTACAGCCCCTAAGTGCATGGTAGGCCCGGAGGCAGTGCAAGGGTGACCAATCAAGAAAGAGCCTGGACTCAGAGAGACTCTGAGGGTAGCCAAGCAGCCAGTCAGTACAGCAGACAGGTAGGTCAGGTAGGTCAGCAGGGGGGGAGAGAGAGCGAAAGCAGCAGAGAAGAGGAAAGCTTTTAGCTGCTTCCGAAACTTCAGGTTGTCCGCCTCAAGTTTGAGAGGGGCAGGGAGGCCATTCCAGTTGGAGGCACCAGCAGAGGAGAGAGGTCTACCCCCACTCTCTGCCTGGAGAAATGTCTAAGCCTTAGAGAGTTGGAGGTAGCTGAGTGAAGGGTTAGAGAAAGAAGGTATTTTGGAAGAGAGAATTGGATTTAGTGTTGGCACTGGCCCCAGAAAGCCTTGTGGGTAATGCAAAGGTTCTTGAACTTGATCCTTGCAGCCAGTGGAGAGATTTCAGGGCTGGAGAAATACAATCCCAGGGCTTGAGGCCAAGGCTAAGTCTTGCAGTCCTGTTCTGGATCATTTGCAGATGACGGAGACTAGAGGAAGACAGATTGAGAAAGTGGCTGTTGCAGTAGTCCAGCTTAGAGACAGTGAGCTTCTGGTGGAGAGTGAGAAAGGGAAGAATCCCTTTGAGGAGGAGCAGCTGGTAGTGGGACTTCTTGGTGATGTCCGAGATGTTAGGAGAGAAAGAGAGTGTGGCGTTGAAGATGACACCAAGGTTTTTTGCCTCGCAGGAAGGCAAAGGAAGAGGGCCCAAGGTGGTCTGCTATAGTGAGAGAGGAAACACAGTGGCAAGGGTCCCAATGAGAGGGATCTCTGTTTTACTGGCATTAAGGCAGAGATTGTTGGAGGCGCACCAATCCTGAATCGTGGATAGACAGTCAGGAATGAGCAAGAGAGGAGAGGAGGATGAGGGGAGCCTGAAGGTAAGCCGAGTCATCCGCACAACACTGAAAGTTAGAGGATAAGGTAGAGATCAGGGAGGCCAAAGTGGCCAAGTAGAGGTTGAAAAACCAGCGTGAGAGGATAGAGCCCTGGGGAATGCCACAGGTAGAGAGAGGTGGCGGAGAGAATGGGACCACGATCGACCTGGGAGCGGAGTGGCGGTCCAAGTGGAAGTAGGTCAGTCACTCTAGGGTCTGATCTGTGATGCCCAGGTTCTCACAGAGTCGATTGATCAGGATGGCGATGTTGACCCTGTCGAAAGCAGAGGAAAGATGAAGGATGAGAATAGAAGGAATGCTGGAATCGAGGTTAGAGAGCAGCACAGGTGTTAAGGAGAGCAGTTTCCATGCCTCTGGCAGCTCTGAAGCCAGACTGATGGTCATGGAGACAACCAACAGATTCAGTGTGGAGAGTAAGCTGGGAGATGGCAAGCTTTTCCAAGAGTTTGCTCAGGAAAGGTGGAGATTGAGCGATAGTTTTCCAGCAGGTAGGATCAGCAGACTGCTTCTTGAGGAGTGGGTGCACAAGGGAGTGCTCAAAGGGAGAGGGGAACATTGCAGTGGCGAAAGAGTGATTACAGAAATCGGCCAAGGCTGGAGCGAGGGTGTCAATATGGGCTTTGATGGTTCTGGAGGAGCAGCGGAGCACCTGTTTGGACGACACTTTCATAGATCGGACTTGTCTAGAAACCTCGGCAGGTGTTGTCAGAGAGAAAGAGGAAAAAGGAGGAGGAGAGAAGAGATGGTGAAAATGGGCCAAGAGAGGAAGAGGACATAGAGGACAGGATGTCCTGAGATTTAGCAGAGAAATGAGAGGCCAGAGCTGTACAGAGGGCATGGGAGGGAACAGAAGAGGTATAGACCACAACAGGATTGACCAGTTCCTTGCAGATTTTAAAGAGTTTGGCCGTGTTGTTCGAGGCCATGGAGACACATGCTTTATTGTGTGCTCTCTTCTTGATGAGTGTTATTGCTTTGACTGGCATTTTGCTGAAAACAGTCTAGGTATGTCTAAATGTGGCCTGGCATTCTGTACTATAATGTTATTATTACGTGTTTACACTGGTCTACATTGTGCAGCCAGTTGGAAGCATTAATGTTCCTGTGCACTGTTGGTGACTTGCATGTATTGGATTGTGTTACCCTACAAAACAATTGCAAACACTCTGGCTTTATAGCCAATTTATCTCAGAAAGTGTGCTGTATATTGCATTAAAACACATATTTATATCTTTTTCCTAGTGCAGTGTGCGGCATACCCCTTCAGCAGCACGTTCATGCGTATTGTGCAAGCGTGACAGTCTAGGCCGGCCCAGAGTGTGGCGCAACCCGTGATTTGTTGCCGAGTTGGGGGGCCCCCTCAGCATGGCTCGCAGGGGGGCCCCCACATTTTGTGTTACGCCACTGGTGCAAAGCGAATGGATTCCTATAGAATCAGCCTCCATTTAGTAACTGCTAAAAGCAGGCAGATTTTATAGGAATTAATTTGAAAATAGTCAATACTGTCTTCAAATCATAATTTGCAAGAGGAATTTACATTTTTAGCAAAACTGAGAGTACAAGTGAAGAGTAAAGTCCATTTCCCTTGCTGCTACTCTATCCTCTAAACTCTACATTGTAAATATTGATGTTGCCCTGCCGGTGACCAAGCAGCACATAAGTGCTAACGCTGGTAGTCACCTGCATGCATTTACCCCATTGCTTGCCTCACCTGAGTTCGTGTCATAGAATCCTATCTTGCCATATGAGTGGGGTTGATAAGGGCAGCGTAGAGTTTCAGAGATGCCTCCATGGGCCTCTTCGCCCTCAGATATTGTACTAGCATGCTAAAAAATCTACAGTGTGCACTATGTTATCCAACATGCGCACAATGGGGAGGGTCAAGTGATCTCCTACAAATAGAGGAAAGCTTTAATTTGAAGAAATCTGGTTGTAAATTGGGGCTATCTCATGGCCTTTCCTTTATTTTTGTATGGCAATTATTTTGCCTGTTAGTACATGGGTTCAATGAAAGATGGACTCTCAGCAAATCAAAATGCCCTGGTAATGACCTCATTCCAAACATTCTCCCTTTAGCAGCAACCTATACACATTTCCATTTTTTGGTTGCACAACTGCATGTGCTAATAGCTTTAGTGACCCCAGGAAGGGTCATGATCATTTGGGATAATGACCCTTCCTTAACTTATAGTCCTTGTTTGCGCCTCAGGCAGTAACTTGTTGGGGGGGTGGGGGTTCATTATCCTGTGATCATCATCTCTCCCTCCCTCTTCTTCTCTGCTGTAGTTACCACCACCTTTCGACAGAATATATGACTTTGACTGACAATGGTAATTTTACCATTTGTGGTAAGCCAACAGAGTGTATTTTATGATCAGTGGGTATTTTACGCTGGCCAAATTTGTGGTATTTCACAGTAGCTGGTAATTGCCAGATACTACTGCCAGTATTCATATGATACTCTCAAAGATTAAACCCTATTATCGCGATGTAGATTTTTATATTTATTTAGCATTTCCTACACAAATACAGGGCATTGTACAAGCTAAAAGTAAATAAAGGAAAGAAAACCATAAAAACAAGAAGGGAAAATGTTGAACTGTCTTAGAGTGATACTGTCTGCCATGTATGGAAATCCTGAGGCATGAGTTAATACCTTTAATGTTACTATGAATGGGAATCATAAGACCGGGGTCTAACCATGAGAACTCCCATAAGTGCTGCCACTGTTGCATAATAGATTTAGAACCTGGCAGCGTCAAAGAAGTATGCACATATTGTGACTTTTCTTCAGGCCCAGAGTGTTCAAATTATGGTGACAGCAAAAAGAATCCTAATAGTCAGGGTGCCATTCTGAACCTTTCCCGGTATTCTCCTACAGCACCAACACGGGGATTGGATCAAGGAGTTGAGAGTCAGTATGATGAAATTACTTCTGGCCGCAGGAGTACACCGATGAGTAGCAGCTGAACCTCCTACTCAGCCCTCATCCTTAACCCAAACAGCAATAGTACAACAGTTCCAAAACAAAGGAATGCCCAATCAAGGTTCTTTAAAAATATATACTTTAATTAAACAAATCAATTATACAACTAACTGCTAAAAACACTATAAAACCCCACCCCTGTTAAAGAAGACAGGAAATGAGAAGAAATATGTGTAGGCCTTCCGGATGGTTTGGCAGGGAGGAAAAAGGCAAGAATTTCAGTAATGTCAATCAAAAGATTATGTTCTTTAGGAAAAGGATGCAACATGGACTTTAACCAGTCTCGAGGGCCCAAGAAAATGGACCATGGTGCTATCAGTAATCAAGATGCAATGCTTGCGTGTAGAACTGGTCTTGAATGCAGTGATCACATTGATCCTAGGTGGCCAGTCCAGTTCGAGCGGTGCTCCATGCGGTACAAAGGTGGTGGTGAGCGATGCAGGTCGATGAATCACCAGGAGCGGTTCGACAATCGCATATGGTTCAAACCCATAAGTACTGCTTGCTCTGGCCAAGGACTGAGGCGATGATCCAGCGGTTCGATGAAAGCTGCGATGCAAAGTCCTGGTCATTCAATGCTTAGTACGATGATGTGGTGGTTTGAAGTTGTCTGCATGTTGCGCTGGTGCAGGAAGCACTACTTCCAAAATCTGGAATTTCATTTGAGACACTTGGTGCTCCTCTTCTAAGAAATGTTGAACCACAGATGATTTGAGGTTCTTTGTGAATAAATTAGAGTTGTGTTCATTTCATCGTAATTTCTAGAAGATTTGCTAAATGATTTTCCAACATAGTATTTTCCACATGGACATGGATACATCACATTTATACTGTCAAGACTTGCATAATGACTAAGAATAATCTTTTCTCCCGAGTTTGGGTGGTGAATCAAATGGCCCTTAAGGACATTTCCACAATGTACATATTGTAAACATGGGTAAGTGCACGTCCTTGTGCCGTTATTCTTTATGATCTTAGTATCACTCTGTACCAACATGTCTTTAAGATCCTTGCTTCTTGCATAGGCAAATACCGGATATTCATCAAATAGTCATCTCAAACTCTTCACTTGTGAAAGAACTGGCCAATGTTTATGTGCAATGTCCTTTATTTTAAACATTGTGTTGAGTATTTGAAAACAAGTCAGCGATGGAAGTATTTTCTACCATCTAGCAGGGTCTGTCTGGATCATTCAGAAACGTTATTTCTTGCCCTTCATACTTCCTGTGCAGAATATACTGTTTCTAAAATCTAGACGCAGGACATTTACGCTTTCAATTTACGGTGTTTCAGGACCAAAAGGAGGCACCAGAGTCTTAAACAATGAGCCTTGTTACTCTTCTGAGTACATTCTAGAGGACGCAAAATTAAAAGTAAAGCTGAAATAAATACTTCCTACTCCGGTTCTTGAGGTTGAGCACCGTAAAAACATCCAGAATTAATGGGGTTTGCTCAGGATTCCGCTTGTGAAATACCTGATTTCAGTCAATGCCAATTCCAGAAAGCAGAATACGCGACCGTGTATCCCTCAGCCGTACATTTTGGTAACAGAGATCAGCCAATTCCCTGTGGAAGCGCATACTTGCCAACCCTACAGATTTAGGCAGTAGGCTACTGCTTTTTAAGCAGTCCTACCGCCTGCAGATTTGGGGGACAGATCCTTCTGCTTTTTACAGTGGCTGGTAATTTATGTGATTCTAAGGCAGGCTGCAGGACAAAGCATACAACACATTAATGTGTACAGTGGGCTGGTAGGTAATTACTTTGATTGGGCTCAGTCCAATCCACTGACCTGACAGCAGCGTGACTCTGTCCTGCACTCTTGCCAGTACAACCCTTAGGTGAACCACCAGTGAAGGCAAGTGGCAGAGCGTGTCACCATCAAACAGCATCATGCCTATCAGACTGAGGGGCTATCAGTCTCCATGTCATTCAGTGTTCAACTTGCACTGCAGGAATACATATGTATTGCCCAGGATGCTGCTACAGGGCAGTGGCAAACGTTGCCTACCAGCTCTGTGTGATTATCTTCTGTGAAGTTAGGTAATTGAATTTGGGGTTAATTTACCATGCAGAATTATACATTTTCTAACATTTGAACACCTTTCCATGTTGTGCTGTTTGATGGGTTGAGTAGTTTAGAATGCTTCAAGCATGCCAACAATGTATGTTTTGTATTTTCCCGTAATGTCATTGTTATGTAAATTATTATATTTGAAAAAAATCCTGCATCTTTTTGGTCACAGAATGTTGGCAAGTATGCAAGCATAGCCTATGGGAGAAATAAAGCCAGTGCGAACCTGCGAGCAATAACTTGAAAGAGAAAAAGTGAGTGAGTTGGGGGTAGAATGAGGAAGGGAGAGCCTGAGAGTGGGAAAGAACGGGGCTAGAGGTCTCCGGACATGGCGACAGGGAGAGGGAGCACAAAAGAGGCAAACAGGAACAATGAGAAAACTAGGATTGCAGCTACAGGTCTGACGGACAGTGGGATACAGGCAAAGAGAAAGAGACAGGCAGACTTTAGAGAGCCTGTCCTTCTGTGTACCTACCCGATAGGGCTCCGGTGGGAATGATAATGTTTGCTTTCTGCAGGGCACAAACTGTACTTCGTGCTTTTGGCCATTCACTTTTAGTTTGCGTCAGCATGTATTTGTCTCCCTAATTTCCAATCCGATTATTTGTCTCTTACCACTGCCAGCTCTTTACACCCCTCTCATTGCACTAGTGTCAGAGGTTAATGATCCATCCTTCCCAGACAACGATTCTAGCTGCCTCCTTTCTCTTCTTAGTAGGCACACCGTTCAATTCCTTTCTACTCTCTCTGTCTCTCTTAACTGTTCCCCGGATTCTTTAGCTCAACCCCCTCTCGCTGAACAAAGTTTGCTCTCTGCTTTCTCTTCCCTCTATCTCCAACGCTGCAGAATTACTCTTCCTGCATCACGCATGATAAGGTATGATATGATAAGCCATTTATAACGCCCCTGTACACAGGTGTTTCTAGGTGCGACAAGACAAGGATGGGGAGACAAAGGGAGGACAAAAGAAACAATCTTACTAGGTCTTGTGCCATTCAGATCATACGAGGGGGAGGGAGAGGAGAAGTGCCACGTGGAGGGAGGGGGAAGAGTGCAATAGGCAAGCTCAGGTAAGTGCTGCGGGGTAGCCGTCTCAAGTACGTGCAAGGAGGCAGGGGATTGTAGGGTTGCGTGTAAGTAAGTACGTGGAGGTCCGGAGGCAGTGGAAAGGGCTACTGGTTGTAAAGCATCCTGGTGCCCGTAAAGTTCAGAGCGTGACCAGGTAGCCAGTTAGCACAGCAGACAGGTACATCAGCAGGGGAGAGAGAGAAAGCAGAACTGAAAATGAAGGTCTTGAGTTGCTTCCAGAACCTTAGGTGGTCCTGCTCTGGCTTGAGAGGGGCAGGGATGCTGTTCCAGAGGGAGGCCCCAGACGAGAACAGAGATCTACCCCCCACTCTCTGCCTGGAGAAGTGTCTGACCCTCAGAGAGTTGGAGGTGGATGTGTGGAGGGCTTGAGAAGGAACATGTGTAGGAAGAGAGAGTTGGATTTAGTGTGGTCCCCCGCCCCCATAAGCCTTGTGGACAATGCAGAGGGTCTTGAACTTGATTCTTGCATCCACCGGGAGCCAGTGGAGAAATTTCGGGGCTGGAGAGATATGATCCCTGGGCTTGAGGCCAAAGACAAATTTTGCAGTCTTGTTCTGGATTAGTTGTAAAGAGCAAAGAGTAGAGGCAGGCAGATTAGGAAAGACACTGTTGCAGTAGTACAACCAAGAGAGAACCAGGGCTCCGGAGACAGTGGCCCTCACTATAACTCTGGCGGTAGCCGTGCCCTTATTAAGGGCACGGCTGCCGCCGGAATTGTTTTTTTCCGGCACCCGCGGATGGGCAGTAGACCGGGTCATGTCGAGTTTGGCAGACCCGGTAATTGGCCATTCGCAGGTGCCGTTATGGCCGGCCTCCCGATCCCCATTCTGCCCTATAGAGCCCTATAGGGCAGAACGGGGGTCGGGAGCATGGTTGCACCAGCACCGTTTATAATCATGAGTTCTGCTCGCGGGTGCCTGTATGCACGCCTGGTCAGACCAGGCGTGCAGTCCGGCACTGGCGAGCAGAACCCTTAGTGTGGTGGAGAGGTAACAACGACGCCAGTAGCAATACCGGCGCCGTTGTTGCCTTTCTCCCACACTCATAATGAGGCCCAGTGAGCTTCTGGGCGAAAGTGAGAAAAGGAAGAATACCTCTGAGGAGGTGAAGCTGGAAGTGGGACTTCTTAGAGATGTCAGTGATGAGAGAAGGAGAGGGTGGAGTCAAATATGACACAAATGTGTTTTGCCTAGCAGGAAGGTGCAGGTAGAGAGCTCAAGGAGGGCGGCCAGAGTGAAAGAGGCAAAAAGGGAGCAGGGATCCCAATGAAAAGAATCTCGGTCTTACTGGCTTTAAGGCAGAGATTTTGGGAGGCACACCATTCCTGAATCGCGGATACAGAATCGGGAATGAGCGAGAACGGAGAGGAGGCTGAGGGGAGCCTGAAGGAGAGTCCAGTGTCATCCGCATAACTCTGAAAGTTAGTAGAGATGAGGTGGTCCAGAGGTGACAAGTAAAGGTTGAAGAGTCAGGGTGAGAGGTTAGAACCCTGAGGAACACCACATGTGGAGAAAGAGGTGGTGGAGAGAAAGGTCACCAATTGGACGTGAGAGGGTCAATCAGAGAGGAAGGAGGTCAACCAGGCCAGGGCCTGACCCATGATGCCCAGGTTGTCACAGAGACGATTGATCAGGATGGCATGGTTGACCGTGTCAAAAGCAGAGGATAGATCAAGGAGGATGATAACAGAAGGAAGGCTAGAGTCGAAATTAGAAAGCAAGTCTTCACGGGTGTACAGGAGAGCAATTTCCATGCTTCTGGCTGCTCTAAAGCCAGACTGGTGGCCATGGAGACAACTAACAGATTCAGTATGGAGAGTAAGCTGGGAGATGGCCAGCTTTTCCAGGAGTTTGCCCAGGTACCGAGTAATAGAGATCGGGTGATAGTTTCCCGGAGAGATAGGATCAGCATAGGGCTTCTTAAGGAGGGGGTGCAAAAGGGAGTGCTTTGGAGGGAGGGGAAAGTTCCAGTGGCAAAGGTGTGATTGCAGAAATTGGCTAAGGCTGGAGCAAGGGTGTCGTTGTGGTTCTAGATGGTTCTTGAGGAGCAGGGCAGCACCTGCTTGGACAAGACTTTCATAGATCGGACTTGTCTAGAAACATCACCAGGAGAGAACATAGGGAAAGAGGAGAAAGGAGGAGGAGAGACGGCCAGAGGGGAGGCGGGAGAAGAAGAGGGAGAGGAAGAGAAGAGAGACGACAGAATGTATTGAGTTTTAGTGGTGAAGTGAGAAGCCAGTGCTGTGCAAAGGGACTGGAGGAAACAGGAGCGGTGGAGTGTTTCTGTGCAGATTCCCTTCAACATTATAGACGCCCAGCTCTTTTGCTAGACTTTAGGACTTTTTAATGTTAACCCTGTGAGACCTTTTGCTCACTCTCTCATGTATTTTGACCTGATTTGGATTATATGTTTCCTCTGTTTTTAGAGCCTGACAAACTCCATAGGCATCTACTTTTTGTATGTTAACAGATAGCACCTTCAGAGCAGTGTCACAGAGAAATCCTTTGGATGTCTCCTAAGGTTTAAATACTTTTTCTTGTGTGAACTACTGTTCCCAAGAATAGTAAAGTGAAATTGACTTTACTTACCTTTTCTCTTTGTAGGTCCAGCACACACTATCTTATGTGGAGTGCTGCGGGGTTACCTAGTATCCCCTTATCCTACATTCTCATGTAACATTTTTTATGTTACCCTCACTACTTTAAATGGCTGGTGGCAGTGGTTTAATTTTCCTACCATTGTGCTTTTCTACCGCAGGCTTAATCCTCAGCGAGGTATTTCTTGGGGTTTACTCTGCACGCCAAGCCAGGTTTGAGCCCTTTGTTCTTTTAGTCTTTGGCGGGCGTCAGTCCTGAAACCCGCCTCTGGCTCTAGTGTGTCTGGAAAGACAGGATGTGAGGGAGGTTCCGGAACTCCCCTGTCCTTTGTCTATAGGAATGCCTGAATGCAACCAGTCCTGATTGGCTCACCATGCTGTGTGATTGACAGCCTAGGTTGTGCATGAATGCGAGAAACCTGCTTAAAAGGTGAGGGTTTCAGGACTAGAGTCAGAGTCGACCACTGGGAGAAACACTCGACGAAGAAACCATGAACAAATCTTGCTGCATCCTCCTGGACCTTTGAATTGCCCGGTGAAGCCCTGCTGCTGTGCTAAAACTCCTTTTTCTAATCGACAAGAGAAGCTCCAGAAGGGACGACTTCTTCCCTTCGGTTAGTGGAAACAACTAACCCTGAGACAAACTCCACTGGACCATCTTCCATGAATGGCTGTACTTCTTCGCTGCTGCAAGAACCGAGTCCTATGGGGAGAGAAATTCATAGTCGAGTGCAACGTCTGTAATCCAGCCAGAAGCACCAGGAGTCTCCTAAGGACCCTGCAGAAGCAGGAGGACCAGAGCTCAAGTCCCCTCACCAGAGTGCAGGACTCAAGGAGTGAAGGAAGCCCAACCGGTATCCGAGATCCGCGGTGTTGCTGTTTAGCGAGCACTGAAACCACGAAGTGTCGCTGATCCGAAAAGAGCCGGTAGCTGCCAACGACCACCAAATTGCTGCCACAGGAGTCCTCCAAACTTCCTCATTCTTGTCCCCGCGACTGAGGCTCAGGAACCCAGGATCTGCATCGCTGCAACAGGACAGACTCCAGCTGGACTCTCTTCTAACCAGAGGTACTGTTTAGACTTGGGGTACTTACCTCAGTGTCTTTTTGAGCTGTGCTCTTCTCAGTTGAGACTTGCATTGGCTTACCTCAGAGTTGATTCCAACTCTGCTTTTCACAGGCTTAACAGCTTGTGACCCTACAAGTGATTTCTACAAAACCCTCTAACTTTGTGCAAGACTTGTATTAACTAAGAAGTGCTGCAGCCCCATAGTTTGGGCTCCAATTGACTTTGGCTGTCCTGGCTCCCTGCCAACTCTTCTACTCCATTGACTTTAATATTTCTGTCCCTCATAGGTGGTAACTTGTTTTAGACAGTTATTGCTGGAAAAGGCTTGCCTAGACTTCATTGGAAGATTTAATTATACTCACATGACCTGAGAACCGATTTAACCTTTTTCCTTCCTTTAACCTTTCCTTTCTGCAACCTCAGAATCTGCAAAGTATAACTAGTGATATATAAATGCCATTACTGTCCTTGTGAATGAAGTCACCTCAGGGTGTAGGAAGTGTGTAAAAAGCATTTCCAAAGAGTATCTACTAACTTGTGCTGATTCTGGAAAAGTATTTTAAAGTATATTTGATTGTTCCATATCTTGCCCTTTTTAAAGAACACTTATTTAAAAATGAATGTTAAATATATAACTATTTATAAGTGAAACCTTGAATGTAAGTGTTACTTGGTTACTTAGATTTGCAAATTTCATTGCTACAGCTCTACAGCTCACATTTAACCCCTCTTGAGATAGGCCTGGCTGCTCAGTCACATTACCAACTTGAGTAGCACAGACCCATACCAATAGGTGGGTTACCTAATACCAAGCAGATAAGTGTTGTGTAGTCTCACACAGTATTACTACATCAATTCTTACCTAACATGGAGACTGCAGCAGGATTGGCAGCTCCTTGCAGATATTGAAGAGTTAGGCCATGTTGTTAGAGGCCACAGAGACACAGGGTTGGATGTATGCTCTCTTCTTGGACAGGACAGCAAGTCTGTATTGCCATTGGAGCAGGCGGCAAGTCAGTTTGTCAGAGGATGAGCCTGATTCTGTCCACTTCCTCTCAGCCACCGTACACTTGTATTTAAGGTTGGCAAGGTCGGAGGCATACCAAGAGTTGTACTTGGATGTGGGCTTCAGATGAATCCTCATGACAGGTGGGAGGAGGAGAGAAGGTAGCAGTGAAAGCCTCCACTGACACACACTTCCTGGGCCGCATGTCCGAGAAGGAGGGTGGCAGTGCTGGGGTTGGCTTCACCTGGGGGACAGAGAGCGACAGGTGGGAGGAGAGAAGAAAGTGGTCAGTCCAAGAGAGAGGGGTGGTGAGAGGGTTAGCGAGGGAGATGTCTGAAGAGATGAGAACATCCAGGGTGTGCCCGGTAGAATGTTTCGGGCTGGAAGGTAGAATAGAAAGAGAGAGAAAGTCGCAGAGATTGCAAAAGAGCCCCAAGGAGGGGTTAGAAGCATCCAGGTAAATGTTGAGGTCTCAGAGGAGAGGTTGAGAGGTAAAGGCAAGGGGAGAGGAGGAGAGAGGAGGAGAGGTTGGTCCATTTGGAGAGAAAGAGGGCGACCTGGCCAGGTGACCTTTAGAGAGGATCTTGTAGTCATCAGGGAGGAGAGTGTCAAAACTTTTGACAGAGCAGGCCATGAACCATGTCTCGGTGAGACCGAGGACATCCAGATCAAGTTCTTTAAGGAGTCAGCAGATATCGGAGCAGTATTTGACAGCAGAGCAAGAGTTAAGAGTAGCGACATTTGAAAGACTTTTGTGGAGGGGTACAGACATGAGGTGCGCCCTACAGAGGTGGTAGAGGGGCCGGAGAGTGGGCATAGGAGGAAGAAGGAGATGGCAGAGTAGTCAGAGAGAAAGTAGAGGATGCCAAAGAGGTGGCGGAGGAAGAGGAGGCACAGCAGCCAGAGAAGATGAGGCAGGTGCTAGAGAGGTGGCAGAAGAGGGAGGTGCCAGAGGAGCCAGAGAGGTGTAGGTAGGAGTAGCAGGAGAAGGAAAGAAGTTGATAAGATGCAGGAAATGTCTATCAAAAAGAAGGAGATTGGGCTGAGGGCCCTGGACCGAGACTGTGCCATTAAGATAGACATTAATGATGGTCTTGGGGGAGCGGAAGGGGGGCAGGAGGAACTCCCGCCAAGTGCCACCATTAATTGGAGAGGAGGAAAAAGGGGAGAGAACAGAGACCATATGGGAGGTCCATAGGCCTAGAGAGGGAACAACAAAGAGAATGTCAGTAAGGATTTGTCTGGAGGAAGCACTGGTGTAAGTATCAGTGATAGGGAGGCCTGGGTTGGAGACAAGGATGTCCCTTTTGAACTTATTCCTACCAGACTCAGTGAGAGGGAAAGGATAGGAGATAGAGTAGCAGTTAGAGAAGATAGTGGAGACTGAGATCACCATAGAGGGGTGCATGGAGGAGCAGGAAGAGAAGGAAGCCCAAGCAGGGGGGCGGGGAGGGGTCATACACTAGGGTCACACAAAGGGAGGAGAGCACAAGGGAAGGACAAGTATGGTCAACACAGAATACAGTAGCGACAGTAATCACAGTAAGGGGAGGACTTAAGTGAGGGAGACAGTGCAGTAATACAACAGAGACCACTGGGGGGGGGACAAGAGAAGTGATAGGATAAATGCAAACAATACAATACAAAATATGCCATACAATAGCAACCCCGGGGAACCTTGAGGAGTGAGAAGAGAAATGCATGCAATACAACAAAAAAAAATAAACAACACAATAGTACCAACTAGGGGGACCTGGAGAGGTAGGAGGAGAAGAAAGAAGTAGAGCATGAGGTGCGAGGGGAAGAGCGCACGTGGAGTCGGGCGGAAATGGGAAGGACATGCAAGTCCGGGAGAAAAACAGCAATGGACAACAAAGAATGTTGTTGTTTTGGAATTGGAACAGTGTTATATAAGTGAACTGAAACTTTCAATCTGGAACTTTGTGTTGTGCCTTTGAAGAGGACTGTGACCTGCGGAAGGGACTCATTCCCTTAGGAAATAGATCCCCAGACCCCTTGCGCCATAGTCCGCTCCCCATAAGAAGGGAGCCATTCTTCTGCACCAAGAAGACTCACCAATCCTTAAATTTAGTTATAAGTGTAAAGGAAGGAAATAGGTTTCTGACACAGAACAGTGGAATTTTATTTTCCTGGACAGACTGACAGACTCCTTAGTGTTTTTGGTTGAGGCAGGGAAACCCCTCTTTGAAGATAGGGAAAGTTTGTATATTTTATTGTGTCAATGCAATATTTAAAAAAGTCTTACTCCAAAAGTATGCTCGGCGGTCTCCAAAACATGGAAAAATCCCAGTGCACATCATTTCATAATGTTTAAACTAGTAACCTGATCCCTTTTTGATGTGCAAAATTAAAACCCTGTCATTTCTGCTGGAGACCTTTTTGGGAGATTTTTCAGATGATGCTGTCAAAAACTAGCAAAGGCCAAAGCAAGATAATTAGCAATCTTGTGTAACTTCCGAACTGTGAATAAACTTAACAGTGAAAAATACCAGCGAGTTACCCTTTTTGCTGACCCTCTTTAAAACCAAACAAATCTTTTGTTACACCAGGAAACCCCCCCTTACAGCAGTAAACGCTATTGAAAGGTGCGCTCAATAAGGGCGGTCATATGAGGAACCTTGTTCATGACGCATTTTAAATTAGAAACCTCTGACCATAAATAATCGATTCTGGGGGCAGGGCTGGACTGCCCCACCGGGACACCGGGACATCCCCCGGTGGGCCTCTGGCCTGTAGGGCCTCTTTTTGAGCGGAAGGATGCGGAAGGATACATGTGTTACACATTGCGTCGTGTTACACATGCATCGCGTCCTCTCTGCTCCGTCTGGGTGGTTTGCGATGAATTGGCTGCCACCACTGGCAGTAACAAGCGTGCGGGAGAAGAGCGAAAAGAAAACGAGAACTTAAAAAAAAAGTAAAGTCAAGAGGAAAGCCAGGAGTGTTATGCTAAATTGACTTATTCCGCTACCAATTTGCATGGTCGCCAGGCGCCCACGTTGCTCTGCAAGAAAGGGTGGGTTAGTTAGTGAGAGAAGAGAGCGAGGATAGAGGTTGTGTGTTGATGTTTTCAGAGCCAGTGCTGGTGATTGGCCTCAGGCACCGTCATTTTTTTTTTCACAGCATCTGGGGCCTGGGCTGGGCCCGCGCCTGCGCAGGGCCCCCTGGGCTGGCTGCTGGGCACCAGATTGGAACCGCACGGCACGTGCCCTGCAGAGGCACCGTTTTTTTTCTTTCCTTCCCAGCAGCTGGGCTGGGCCGGGCCCGCCCCTGCGCAGGGCCTCCTCGGCTGGGGGCACCATTGAAACCACACGTGCCCTGCCTGCAGCCCAGGCCAGCCTGCGGCACAGAGTGCAGTGCACACATTAGCAGGCACTGCAGGCAGGCAGCCCAGCAACGGCGTCGGCAAGCCAGAAGATCGATCGATTGTTGTCAGCCTCAGGTAAGAAGGGAGACACTCACACTGCACGTTGATGATATGTATCTCGACTCGAGATACATATCATCAACGTCAGGGCTCAAGTCCTAAAAATTAAAGTGGGGGGACTCATCAACAAATGGAAGGGAATGTGACGTTTTGCCATAAATAGCAGCATCAATGTTAAATATGCATATTTCATTAAACCAGCCAAATTGCACAGGACAAATGGCATTCCTTTCATAAAAACAACACACACGAAGCCCAGAGAGGATTTTTTCTTCTAATGGTGTTTAAACGTTAAAAGATATGTGTGGAGCAATACGAATGTTTTTCTGGGACTTGCAGTACCGAAATGAGACATTTTACCTTTAGTTATTTGTTATTTTTCATCAAGTTATATAGTGCACTGGTGAAGTGTCCAGCCTACTACTCTGACGACTGTAGTTCGATCCTCGGCTTTAATGCATAAATTCAAAGAAGACATTCAATGTTTCTCATTTTAGCTGGGGGGGACTGAGTCCACCCTCTGAAAAAAGTGGGTGGACTCCGTCCCCCCACGTGTACCCTTGACTTGTGCCCTGATCAACGTGCAGTGTGAGATTGTCAGTAAAGTAAACTTGCTCCGCTGCCTGGCCAGCCTTCAAATAATTCCCCAGAGCCCTGTTATTGGGCCGTAGACAAAACCGACTCCCAAAGCCTGGATAATTATGGGATTATGGGATGCATGCTTGCAATTGCAGCTCAGTAATAAGCTGCACTTGACCTCCAGTGTCTGACATGTAGCAGGCAGCAGGGACCTTCTCCCTGGGGGACCGTCACCCTCTTCACTAAGCGCCCGCACTCTGCCGCTGGAGCACATACTAGGCTGTCCTTGCACCAGACTGGAGAATGAATATGATTTGTTTTCTTATTTGCGAAAAATCCTACCACTTCTTTCTTTTAACATTATCAAGCGGCCTGGTCTCTTTTTTCCACCTTCTGTCCCATGTTCGCACAGTAGTAGTGCTCCTTGCTACTTCTGGCACCAATTAATCTCTTGCTGACGTCACCTGCTCCTGACAGGCTCTGAAGAAGGTCTCGCGCCCACACTGCCCCTGCCCTCGCATTCGACCTCCTGCTACAGCAGAGAAGTGGGGCACACGAGAAGTGATGAGCTTATAATTAGCACCGGGCTCATTCCTATGTGTGGTTCCACAGGGGAGATGTTTTGCTTTTTTCACAGCTCGTTGGAGATTGCGCGACAATGAACACTTACATTTAATTCACTACCTATCTTGCGGTGCAGTGGAGGCGGGGTCGATCAGAGGGAATCCAAAACACATCCTGATATATTTTTGTTTTTTTCGAAGATGGAAGATTTTAGCCGCTAGAAATGTTCCCTTTCAGCAAGCAGGAAGCGTGCAAGGTTTGTCACCCAAGCGCAGCAACATGGCGTGGCCAACAATTAGTGTGCAACTTCTGCTTACCCCCAAGGGCAGTCAGTCACTCACCTATGGCCCCGTCTGCAAGTTTAGGACTATAGCTCCTTGAAGTTCATGCAACGATCAACCTGAGGTCCAAGGCACATCAGTGCCGCAAGACGGGATAGGAGTCTGAAGAGATCTCGACTTCCAAAGCAAATGCAGTTGCATTTCGAGGCAGTAACTCCGCCAGACAGGATAGTTCCTTCAGTTTTATAGTGCTTGGAAACTCAGGCAGCATTTAGTCTACAATCCAAAGTTTTCTTCCGTAGTTGCATCTCTGACAGCAGAAATGGGTGGCGGTCTCGTCCCTGGATACGACTACATGTTGCGAGACACGAAAACCTCATCCAGACGTGGTGCATTAGCCTGCTAGTACCCACCAGGGCGGTGACACATCCATATAACGCCTTTTCCTGGCATGATGTAGATTGAATGAGTTCCTACTTGAAGGACACCTGGGTGCTGCGAAGGGTGCTGGTGTTTGTGTATATGGATGTCTGTCTGTGATGGTGTGTGTGGTGCCGTAGTTATGGGGCTGTAACACAACCAGCTGAGTTGTGTGTGTGTGCACAGGGGTAGAAGGACAGGGGTGTATTGCTGCAGTAGAGCACTACAGCAAACCTCGTGCTGAAGTAGGAGGGGGTTGCAGGTCAGGATATAGGCGCATTTAGGCCTGGCTACGTCACCTGTGGGCTGTCTGATGTCATGTGTGGTTAGAGAGGGACATTAGAGCTGGGGATGGCTGGGTGGTTGTTGGTATGGAAGTGGAGGCTTGGCTTGTGATGATTGAAGCAGTGTGTACAGTATGACCAAGCATATAGAGAACAAGAGGGCTGAAAATGTTGCATCATCATGATCGCAAAGGACATTGAGCGCGGTATTCAAATGTACATTGGATTATGTGGGTTTCAGTGTCTCTCTAAGTTTGCAAAAGGGAGGAAGTGACCGTAAGGGAGCTGTGTTCCTGAAAAAACAGTCTTTCCTGCGGGCCTGGCACATCGGAAAGTCATCCTTTGCTCAACAGCCCAAACTTAAACAATGAAACTGTCCAAAGCTGTATATATGTCATGAACTTACTTAAAACATGAATTTTTAAAATCCATATATGATTATAACATGGTTTAAATGTACTAATTTGGACTAATTTTATTTAAAATCTTCTTGGGGGGATACTCGCAATCCCCTCATAGAAGGGTTGGGCACGCGTGCTATGTACGCTCCTTCGAAGAAATATGGGGCCACTTTGAAAAAAAAATCCAGGGCCTCTTTTGGTTCCCAGTCCAGCCCTGTCTGGGGGTTACATTGTTTTCCATCTCACTGATAAAGCACAGGCGGCATCTTGACGTAGCTTCCCCCTAGAAGTCATTTTATAAACTACCAGTAATCACAGACCCTGTTTACTAATTCAAACAGAGATACAGATAATTGTGACCTACGCAGTTGATTATGTACACATCGCACAAACAACCGAAGTAGAAAGTATGGAGGAAGTACAAGAACAAGCAATGATACAAACAGAGTCAGACATATCACCAACAGAAAACCACAAACCCCTGGTGGAAAGGAGAACAGTTCAACTAGTCAATATGTGGTGTCTCCATTAAATGCTCAGCCCCTCTGCAAGCTCAGCCCACAGGGGTGCTTGGAACATAGAGGGCGTTAGAGAGCAAGCAGAGGCAGCAAGACCTCGCTCCTATTACGAACGATTTGCATTTGTTTAAAAATTGTATGTTCAGAAACCTTATTGCTTGAATAAAGGACTCTAAAGTAGGCCGCCTCTTTGCATGGCACCTCTTTGTTTACAATCATCATCATTTCCACAAAGTAGCAGTTAACAGGAACACGAAGGTCCGTAAGAGGCACCGGAGAATCAGAGTAGGGTCCAAGTCCAACAACTCTGACGTGCACACACCTCAAAAAATAAGCATTGCTAAAGCCAACTCTTTGGGCTTTTGGGTAGGCATGGTATAGGCATTTACTAGACACTGATATAAGGGTACCTACCTGGCGATAGGATCGGAAAAAATCTGGAAAATGGAGCGATTACCTGGGCATGTGATGGCAGTACCTGACAAATGCCTAACTAACACCTCAAGCCAAAAAGGTTGGCTTCATTGTTGCTTCTTTCTAACAGGATTTCAATGCTTGCAAGAGATATAACTCTTGTGGCTGAAGGCGCACTTGATTTAATACACCAGCAGCCATTTACAGCTGCATTTCAGCCATTGACTCTCAGCAGGCTGCTTAAAAACACTGACAGCCTAAAGTTCGATGATACTGCTTGTTAAAGAGAGCTGAAAGAGCTCCTGGGAGGATGTGTTTACGGATGGGTGGGGAAGGTAGTGGGTGGGAATGGCCATAGGGATTAGCATGGCCATGAGCCGTCAATGGGTGGGGAAATTACCACACAAGACCCACAGGCTGTGTGTACCTCCTAACATGTCATCTCTCTCCTACCTGCATTCCAATGCAATAGTTTAGGCTTATAGGTGGCGCTTAAGCGCAATAGCTCAAACTAAAAAGTGGTGGGGATAAACCCTTGGCATATTCAGTCTCACAGGAGTCACAAGTTGATAAAGGTGAACAGCTGAGATGAAAATACCCACAGGGCGGGGGACAAGCTGTCCGCAAGAGGGATGGGGAGAAACTGGCTGATAAGAAGTCACAAAACATGTCCAAAGGCACTCGTTAAGTCAGTCCCGAGTCATTCTCAGCATCGAAGATGCTAGACAGGATCAGTCCTCGCTCATCCAAAAACCATGTGAGAGGGTGTGATCGTGGGACAATAACATCCACAGGAGAGTCGGTATGGAAATAATGAACAGGCCGCATGGGCAATGAAAATATTCACAATGGAAGGTCATGGGCAAGGTTAAAGGAATGGTTCGGTCAAAAAATGTTATTGCCCCTATGGGTCGGCCATGTGTTTTTAAGCCTAAGTCGCTCGATTTTAGAAAAATTTCCTATGGACCTTACCCGAGTTTTTGTCCATTGAACGCACGCGAAAACAGGCATCAGGGAGCTGCCATTTTGTGATAATCCTATCATTTCCCCCATCGTCCTTGCTGACCTGCTTTTGCAGCACTAAATCATATCCCCGCCCCTGAGCCTGTCATCAGCAGATGTGTACTGCCTGTTTCACAACGCCAAAGCACGTCTCGTGTCAACATTCGCTGCGCTTCAGCTAATGACGTGTCGCCATAGAAATGGCAGGACGCCTCTTTCCTCAATAAGTATAAACAGACCGTTTCACAAAACACAGCAGCAGATTTTCGATTCCATTCCTCTCTCTGTGTTACTTTGTGTATTCTGTGACTCGTTTCTGTGCTCTGGTCAGCTACCTTCGTTGCTTGTAGCCCGTGTGAACAGATACCAGTACCACCGCTATAAATTATTTTAGTTTGTTTAACACACAATGGCTACAATAATGCCCTACATGTACGAGCCCGAGTATACCGAGGAGGAACTACTGGAAAGGGAAACATGCGAAAACGATGGGTCTTCGGACGGCAGTTGGGAGGACGATGCAACAGCTGAAGAGCCTGGACCTAGTCGCATGGACGGTGTTTCCACCTGGTGCACATGCAATCGGTGCGAGCTAATGCCAACTGAGGACGAGAACTGCTGCTGCTGTGAAAACTCGGGATGCGTGGCCTACATTTCGGAAGGCGAGCCACGACTGCAATGCATCACCGAGCTGCCAGACTTCAGGGCAGCCTGCCTCACACGGTCCGTGTTGAGGATAATGATGGTGCTTATGCACGAACTTCGCGCAACTGTTCGTCCTTGTAATCCGAGTAACGAGTAAGTATACTCTGCTTGTCATGCCACTCCTATTTCATGCTCTTCTACTATATCCAAAATTACATATACATATCATTGTAACGCATGAAAGTCGTTCAATAGTGTGCAGTGTCTAGATAGCATTTGTCCGAGCAGAATGCCATTAGTTACAAGAATTGTCATTGACAACAAACGTTTATTAAACTTATCTTGGTCATTTAAAAACAGTTTGTTTCATTCCTTTTCACAGGTGGTACAGGCTGGTGGCATATAGTTCCTTTACATGGTGGCTTCACGGGAGGCTTGGACACCGCGTTCGAAGAGTGATACCCGCCTGTGCCGTTCGTGCCATAAGAGAAACGTTCCCGAGTGACAGCGGTCGGTACAGGGGATTTTCTCTCGCTGTGCTGCAACTTGACCTGTACAATGTTTAAAGTCTTGAATTTTTGTGTCATCAAAATAAGATACAAAATAAAACACCACATATATTTTAACAACAGTTGTTTTGATTTTTTAAATGAATCAAGTGTGTCTCCATTCAAGGATGGACGTCAGACATCTGTGCTCCGAATGGGTGAAGGTCAGGTCGCTGTGAAGCAGGGTGGTCACTATCTAAGCTAACATAATATATTCTCAATAATGCATGCACTAAATAACACTTGTTCAAAGTCTTTCAGTCGGTTATGTCTCTATAAAAGTCACACATATATTTATACTATCAATTAACATTGGATTATACAGGCCTTAGGTTAAGGGTCTTGACCACTATAATACACTGTTTGAAGTGTGGGTCTGTGCTCACAAGAATCTCCGGTATGTGGCATTTGTTATTGATAGGCAACGATATACTGCAGTAGGGGTCTAATGTTAGTTGGGGATCTGCTAGGTGGGCATCATGGCATGGTCAGTGGTCTGGCACATGAAGAGAATACCTTGCAGGGACACAGGGTCAGAATGGCAGTAAGTTTCCACTGGCGAGGGTGCGTGGGCAAGGACACGTTTGTGGAGATGAATGAGCTATGTGCTTAGTTCAGGCTGGTTCACATGCAGGACCGTGATCTCAGAGGAAGAGTGATGTGTTACATTTATTAGCTGTTGCAAATACCTCTGGAGTTTTCCAGTCAGAGTGGGAACGAGGGTGGGGGCCATGTGCTCTGCGCAGTGAGGCCTGGTCACCAAGATGGAGTGGAAAGGGGGTACAAAAATGGATGCCCCGTGTTCTGCTCAGTGGTCCCATCTACGCAAATGTCATCCAAAGTTAACATCACATAAGGGCAAGGGGCGAACCCACTACTGGAGGCACTTGGTACGAGTTTCTACTGAGAAGTAAAGGATGAGAGGGGCCTGATGGCCCCTCGCTCCCACACACTTGCCTGCACGCCCCAGGCCCATCCATCCCACCCTCTCTATCAAAGGTGGTTCGCACCCGGGGATGAGCGCTGGCATGGGGGGCTGTCACGTGCGCAAACGGCCAAGGTGCCAAACAGCATGTACACTTCAAAAGGTATCCCACGCCCAGGGGCCATCGCTCACATGGCCTCCTCAGACCCCGTGTCTCCAGGCAGGCCTCCCCTGAGGCAGGCCGCCCCCTGCAATCCACATAAGTGTGTCTCCATTCAGCAGTCTTCCTGTGCCTTATCTGCACGCCCCAGGCCGATCCATCCCACACCCTCTATCAAAGGCGGTTCGCACCCGGGGATGAGCGCTGGCATGGGGGGCTGTCACGGGCGCAAACGGCCAAGGTGCCAAACAGCATGTACACTTCAAAAGGTATCCCACGCCCAGGGGCCATCGCTCACATGGCCTCCTCAGACCCTGTGTCTCCAGGCAGGCCTCCCCTGAGGCAGGCCGCCCCCTGCAATCCACATAAGTGTGTCTCTACTCAGCAGTCTTCCTGTGCCTTATTTGCACGCCCCAAACCCATCCATCCCACCCCCTCTATCAAAGGTGGTTCGCACCCGGGGATGAGCGCTGGCATGGGGGGCTGTCACGGGCGCAAACGGCCAAGGTGCCAAACAGCATGTACACTTCAAAAGGTATCCCACGCCCAGGGGCCATCGCTCACATGGCCTCCTCAGACCCCGTGTCTCCAGGCAGGCCTCCCCTGAGGCAGGCCGCCCCCCTGCAAACCACATAATACCACAACATACACAGGTCATTCATTCACAAACACACCCCTGTTTCTAATACTTTATAAACCACTTGATATGTCTCATGAGAACATCTTTGTGCTTTGCAAGTCAACTCCTGAACCTTCTACCTGAGAAGCACTGAGATCTATGCTAATCTGTTCGTCGTGGTGCTATCTGTGACCGCTTCGAGCAAACTCGTCAGTGTGCTACCTGTGGCCATCTACCTGTTCTCCTGCAACATACTGCTCGGCCTGCTGAATCCAACAGTTTGTTGATCAAGGTAAGGCCATGTATCCTAGTCATATTTCGGTCATTTTTACATTTCTATCTATTTGCGATTACAGTACCCAATAGAGCTATGTTCATTGGTCTCATTGCTATTGACTTGTGTTTCAATTGTTATGCTATCAATAGATCTATTTATTTTCATCTGTGTCAATTGTCATCGAATTGCATCCTTCGGGGTCCAGTCTATAATGTAAGCATGTTTCCTTTTCGTGCAAGACAGAACATCCAAGGGACGAGTCACATGTTCAGAGTTTAGTCACATAATTTAAAAAATGTCTGTAACTTATGCAAATACTAAGCCGCACATGATGAACTGGTATAGTTCCGGCGACCAAAACAAACCTTGCATTGAGCATGGTATGGTTCATTTACTTTTTTATGACATTTTTATTCATCAAGGTTTTATAATAATCTTGATATTTACTTTTCAGAATTTTCAACAATGCCTGCCTGTTCGATTAGCGGTTGCCCTTCGAAGACCCATGCTAAATCTGGAGGCACTACAATGCATGTATTCCCGAAAACTTTTCATCGAATAAGAGAATGGGTCAGACATTGCGGATATCCACTGGATGAGCTGGAAAGTAGAGTCCAACAAGTCTTTGAGGACAAGAGGGGTGATCGATATCGCATCTGCAGCCGGCACTTTCCCTCGAACATGTACACCACATCTTGGGTAACAAAGAAGAATAAACGGCGATCGACACGAAAATTGCTCGCAACCGCTATTCCCACTCTATTCGTCCACATTCCGCCACTGGTGAGTCAAGTGTTCGTTTTTAGCTTTAGGCCTTGCGGTAGTGTGCAGGTAGCCGAATGGATTCATTGATATTTTAGGTGTTGTTTCCAATTTGTAATACTTTCGACATTGATATGAGTGTATAGCTTTTTGAATAATGACATTTATCAATATATTATTTTTAGATTTCATAACCCAAAAACGAAATCTATATATGGGCACAGGGAACTGTGCTATATTGCGCATTACTCAAGTATTCTGTTTCCTTACATGGCAATTTTAAATATTGGCATTTCATTATCAAACAATAATTTACCTTTACAACTTCTTGACTATCCCTTGAATCTGAAGCAAGAACATTCTACTTCCGTGACATGCTCGCAGTTATCAACCACTTCTAGCACGTATCAGGTAATCATACTTGGCTATTCCGCTACAGACTTGTTTTATGCATGTCAAGTAATAGTTTTTATGTATCGTGTGATTATTTTACCAATTGCTTGGTTAGTGCTTTCCAATTGATATACACCTTAGTTGTCGTCCCCTGGTGTTTGTTTTCAGTCATAATTAGTGTTATCCATACTAATGCAAGTACTGTCTTTCAGGGAGATGCTGAAGCGTCCACCACATTGACAACAGCCCTAGATGTTCTTCAGCAGCACGAGGTATGGATACTGACAGCTCCATCGACCGTGATCATCAGGACTGGAACACTTGTTGTTTGATTGTTCTACACCATGTTTCATTTGTGGTTAGCCATTGATATGTACCTGTGCGGTCGACCCCAAGTGTGTGTTGTGTTTTCAATATTGTAATCCTTACTAATGCAAATACTATGTTTCAGGCAGTTGTTGAAGCGTCAACCCACGCACTTGATGCAGAGCCTGACATTCAAGTAATTCCAGGGGAAGCGGGACCATGCGGATACGAATCGGCGCAACAGCTTTCGGAAGTGCGCACCACACTGACAACAGCCCGGGATATTCTTCAGCAGCACGAGGTATGGGTACTGACAGCTCCATCGAGCGTGATCATATAACGTGATTCCATTTGTTATACTTTCTTCCCTATTAACGGAAGTACTGTGTTTCAGGGAGACGATGGAGCTTCCACTACAATCACAAGTTCCCATTTACATGATGCAGATGTAAAGAAATCGGAGAAATAAGTCGATTAAATCTGATCATATTTAAATATTCCTTGATTCTTTTAGACAATGCAACATTTGTGGTTATCTCTTTATATGTACCTGTGCCGTCGACCCCAAGTGTGTGTTATGTTTACAATATTGAAAACCATGCTAACGTAAGTACTGTGTTTTAGGGAGTTGCTGATGCCTCCTCTTCAATACAATCATTCGTGGCAGTCCATGCAGAGCCAGAGGTATGGATACTGACAGCTCCATCGAACTAGATCATCAGAGCTCGAATACTTGTCGTTTGATTGTTCGACACAATGTTTAAATCGTGTTTGGCTATTGAGATATACATGTGTGTTCGTCCTCACGTGTGTTTTATGCTAACAATATTTTGATACACAGTAATGAAAATACTATGTTTCAGGGAGTCGATGGAGCCTCATTCCGTGCTGTCTATGCGGATACAGAAAATATAGTCGTTGCAGCGCAATAGGAAGGGGAGACATGCGGATACGAATCGGAGCAACAGCGTGCAGATGTTGAAGGTTGAGTCAAAAAAGTTGCAAAGAAAAGAAACAAAAATAAGGTTAGTTACAAACAGTTCATAACTTTAGAATTTTTTTTGTGCTGGGGACTATTTTATGTTTTTTTCCAGTCAATTGTACTATACTTTATCTTGTGTTTAAACTGAAAATCCCTTTTTCAAACTGTCCTCTAGTTACCCGTGGGTCTACGAACTATACATAGACAGACAGTGAAGCGAATGAGAGATGTTGCTTGCCAGACCATTTACACTATGGAGGCTATGGAGGAACTATTAATTCAGACGCGGCGTGTTGAGACTCGGGATAGTCATATCCAATGGCCAGAACATGAAATGAATGTGTCAGGAGAATCCGGCAAAGTTGTATTGGACCATTGCTACAGTACGACCGCACCACCGCAACAACATGATACTGGATGTATTGAAGATAGATCTGAAGTAGTCGCAGATCAATTCACACAATCTACACCCGCCAGAAAATTGCCACCAAAAAAGCTGTCGACATTGTTGTGTTCTCCCATCAATGTTGAGGTAGCAGATGTTGAAATGACAGAGAATGAACCAGCAGCAGCATTCACCGACGCATCAGAACTTGATAGCAGCAATATTTCTTTCAAATGTGGTGATATGTCCTCAACGTCACAGGCCGAAACAACTTTGACGCAGGATGACAGTCTAATGAAAGAGGGCAAATGCATATTATTCGACAGTTGTTTGATGGATATTATAAATATGCTGAAATGTGGGCATTCCGTCAGAGGGAAAGTATGTGGGAAGCCATTGATTCATGTGACTCGTCAAAAACAAGGCAGTAACGTCACAATACATGCCGCCTGTAGATTACATTATACGTTCTCATGGTCTGCACAACCGATGCTGGGGAAACTGCCAGCAGGCAATCTACTGTGTGCCGCTGCATCACTTTTTAGTGGCTCCAGTTTTAGAAAGTTAAAGTCTTTCTTTCAGTTTGTGGGACTCCATTTCATTTCAAAAACGCAGTACTACAAATACCAACATGATTATCTGTTTCCGGCCATTAGTGATGCTTGGAAAATTGAACAATTGTCTCTAGCAAGTACATTTGAAGGCAAACGATTCAGGCTAGCTGGCGATGGACAGTGCGACAGCCCTGGATTTTCTGCCAAGTACTGCACCTACCACTTTCAGGACATGGATGGTAAGAAAATTGTGAGTTCGCAGGTCGTGCAGGTAACACAATGTACATCCTCAGTGCCCATGGAGAAACTAGGATTTATAAAATCAGTGGAATATCTACAATCGAGGGGAATGCACATCGACCTTATAGCCACGGACAGACGCGTTTCAACTGCAAAGACAATGAGAGAGCAGTTCCCACATATTAAACATCAATTTGACGTATGGCATCTTGCTAAATCAATCAATAAGAAAATCTCGGCTGCAGGGAAAAAAAAAGGTTTGGAAAGTATTTCAGAGTGGTCCCAGTGTATCAGCAACCATCTTTGGTGGAGCTCCAAAACTTGTGAAGTGTCAGTGGAAATACTACTTGAAAAATGGCAGTCACTGATGCACCACTGTACCAACGTGCACCGCTGGTCAGAAAACCTACATTTCAACCAATGTGAACATGGCCCTTTGTCCCCAGTGGAGGCACGGAGGAAGAAGTGGTTGAATCCATCTTCACTGACACACAAAGCCATTGAGAAGATTGTTTTCGATAAAACTCTATCAAGAGATTTGAGGGGACTGACAGAATTCTGTCACACAGGAGGTTTGGAGGTGTTCCACAATATGTGCCTAAAGTACAGGCCAAAGCGCTTGCATTTCAGCATACAGGGCATGAGACATAAGACTCTACATGCCGTCTTGGCCCATAACGAGGATCTCGGCCGTGAACAATCTCTGACTACGGGTAATGTAAGGATGCCTCGCTACACTAAGGCCTTTTCAAAAAGAAGTAAACAATGGGTGATCAAACCAGTCTATGAGGAAACGGAGTTCGACTTTGTCAAAAGCATTATTGTTGCTGTATTAGAGAAGCACAGATATGGAATTTTGAACGATTCTGTACAGAGCACTGATCCATTGCCACCCAACATTGCCACTGTGCCATGTCCACCCAAAGGAGAGCTGGTTGTGAAGTACAAATCCCGGTTTAAATAATTGTAATACAATTGTCTTTTTGTAAATAAATGTTATTGTACAGTGTGCATACAAAGTACGCTAACCTTAACCCCTACCTTCACCATCCTGGGTGCCGAACAACCTGGGTGTCATCTTTGAATTCTCTCTCTATTCACCTCATATTGCTGACCTTGTCTATATGTGTATGTATATATTTTTGTTGATGTAACAAATTTTCGAATCTCTTGTAAATGCTGCGCACTGTTAACCGAGGGGAGGCTTGCGTATTGCAAATAATAAAACAAACAAACAATAAATCTCACTTTCAACTCAACTCCTCGGGTACTTTATACTTTCCCTGACCTTCCCCAAAAAATTTAAAGTCTCAATAGTTATGGTTCTTTGGGGCCTCAAAGCTCGCAGACAACGAGGACAAAATTGGGGGCCTTAGAACGCGCCAAGCGAGCCGTTGCAGATGGGAGAGAAGCCAGTTTGCATTTGCACATTGAGGCGCACTACATAGATGGATTCGAAACAGATGGCTTTACTACGGGATGTTGCAAAGAAAGAATGTATGCTCATTTCTAGTGAAGGTCAGCGGCTTTGATTTTCAGCTCGCGCCCTGAAGAGGCCCACAACTCGCACTGGCAGTATAAGGTTCTATTGTTTTTTGACCTTGAGAGACAGGGACCATGCCGAAAGAACTTCATTTGAAGGGGGGGGGTTGCAATAACGTAAGAGACGATAAGGCAGAACATTCTGAAACTAGACCGAGTTTCATGTTAGTTCAGTATACGAAAAATTGTTGTCAAGAGTACAGTGGGATTTACGGACTGCATTACGCAGAGACACAATGGAAATTGCAAATATAATGTAAGTAACTCTTTAGACGCTTTTATACCGGAATGAAGAATTAATGAATGGATGCATGTATAAATGAATGAATGAAGAGCTTGTAAAATGTTTGTGGGATTGTCCTTGTAGCGGGCACATGGGCATGCAGGTCCACATTCCACACGCATGTAGACAAAAAGTTGTTTCTCATTGTGTACTAACCTCGATTTATTTTGTTACTTTTCACATTGATTTTAGAGCCGAACATACTCCATTGCACTATCCTTGAAAGCAAATAGTTTCAGCTCGGCCGTAATAAATAAAATGAACAATATTAATAAAGATCGGCTGGCGAGACTAATTATACATTTTATGTTTTCAAAACAGGTATATCCTTCCCTTTTGCTACTGCCACCAGTTTCAGACACCGGCAGAAGGTTTTTTCAACCGCCAGCTGCAGCTTAATATAAACAACTGCACAATTTTGATGATTTTATGGGACGATCGCCAAGGGCCCATATGCCCTTACGCGGTACTTACGGCTAGAAGCAACATATCAACCCTTACGCTGGCCTAGTGCCTACTTGATGGAACAGCCTTGCGGTTCAACGTGCGACCAAAGTGCTTCTTTTAACGAAAACCAACACCCTGTGTACCATAAAGGAACAGCGCGTGACTCACGATAAACTTTTACGGATTTTTGGATAGAGATAAAAGAAAATAAATGGCATTCGGAGTTCATATGTAATGTCAAATAAATGTACTTTACCAAATGTACCGTGTTGCTGTTTGATTTTAAAGTACAGTTTCATATTCCGAATTGTCATCCTCCCCCATGTCTCTCAGATTTGCAGTCCCAGTAAGGGACAACGCCATGCTTCTGGCAGCAGACACCCATCGCACAATGGCATCTCATCATCTCCTCCTCATCGAGGGAAACAGTCTCTTGATGCAGAACAACACAGTTAATCTATGGGATGTAGTCTTCGCAGAAAGCGAGGACATAAAGGAAGCCCAGTGATTTGTAGATGTGTGTGTAGCTTGCAGATTCAGTTTTAAAACCTGGAAAAATCGACTCATACTTTAAACAAGTTCAATATCATACTTTAAACAAGTTCAATAAAACGTATACTATTGAAATGGTTAATATTTAAGCCTCATAAAGTAGGAGAAGGGTCATTATCGTAAGATAATGCCTCCCCTAAATAAGTTAAGAAATTGCTTTAGCCCATGCAATAATTACCTCTACCAATGACTGTAAGGTAATAAGCATTTTGTGGTAAAATAAAATAGTGTATTAAATGTTAGTTGTTTTAAAAAGAAACAAGATAATAAAGTAGAAATTATTATTTTATTTGGAACTAGTTAGTATGTACTATTGTGTAGACTTGAAAATGTCTGTATTTACAGTTTTCATACTTTTTTCCTGTTAACACTGGTCTCCCAATGTGCATGATCCTATGTTTATAGAAGTTGGTATGTTCTTGAGACAATTTTAAGAAGAGTTTGCTCTGATGAAGGACAACCTGGTCCGAAATGCATTGGCCAAGTATTCATCTGCTTCTGTGTAACTTGGAAGATGGACTATTTAAAGCAGAAGAGACTATTGCACGATGAAACTGTATACACTGTTGTATTGTGTTTAAATAGAGGCATTTTGTAATATTCAGTACTTACCTGTGCGTATGTGTGAAATCAGGCCTGAAGAATTCTCTTTCCAGTTTTTCCTCAATTTGTCCTGCCGTATTGTGTAATGGGGCTTCTGGTTTGCACCATCAATTTATTTACTCCATAGCAAGAGTCTGGATACATAGGTGGCGCCCACTCGCCCTTTAATGTTTTGGGCCTTTAAAGTGGTACCACAGAAAGAAGGAAGTGTTGGTTATTCGGGTGTGGTCCGAGGAAGTGGTGGTGGATGACCAAAATACCAGCAGGTGGGAGGAAGGAGCGATAGAGTGTGGAGGTGACTTTTGAGAAAGGTGAGTTATTTGTTATTAAGCCGAAGTGGTACGGCTGTGTGAGTGTGCGTTTGTGTGGTAATTGTGTATATAATTGCTAAGGTTAAGGAGTACCTATAAGAGTATGATACTGAGTGAAAGCACAGTGTTTGAGTAGTAGGGGAGAGGGGGAGTAGTAATGTGGAAAAAGGAGTGGTAGTGGGCAAGAGGGAGTATTAGTGTGGAATAGTAGTGTGGACGAGGGAGCAGGAGTGTGGATGAGGGAACGCTAGTGTGGAGGAGGGAGTAGTTGTAGAGTGGAGGAGGGAAAAGAAGTATTTTAGTGGAGAGTAGTTGTGTTGAATAGGAAGGAGAAGTAACATCTAATGGTGGAGGTAAGAGTGAGTGACATTGGAGGGACAGAAGAGAGGAAAAAAATAGGTGGGTGGAGATTTAGGAGGAGTGTAGCAAGAAGACAGGAAATGAAAAGGAGAGAGCGAGGATGATCGGTTAAAACCTGGTGTCTGCAAAGCACATCCCCTACCCCCATAGAACATTAACCACTGGATAGAGTAGGGACAGTTAAGAAGTCCCTCAGGTTGCCTCGACAGAAAACCTTTAGGGTATCATTGTGAGTGCAAGACAGCAAAGGTGAACATTCAACAGCTAGTAACCTGTGGATTAAGGATGCCTGGGTTAGGGAGGAGTATTATAGCAAGATGAGTGAGAGAGAGGGACAGCCCTAGAGCTCATTGGAGTGATTTCTGCACCACCTGTGACAGCTATAAAAGCACAGCCAGCAGAAGTTGAAAGGTGTTTGGGTGAGATCAGGTAGAGCAGTCGTGGATCAAAAGGGCATGTGGAGGACGGAGGGTGCAGATGAGTGCTAAGGAGACTGTGGCAGAGTTATGTGAGAGTGCATATAAGGTACTGTGTGTGAAAGAGAGTGGTACCAGTTTTGGGTATTGTAATGAGTAGGAGGGGGTGAAAAGGGAGTGAAAGATAGAGAGTGAAGGGAGAGAAAGCCTAGGGATATTAAAGAAAGGGTGAGGGTGATAGGGATAGTGTGTGGAGAGAGTGCAAGGTGGTAGTGGGAGCAGTGGTGAGGTTGAAATTAAGCAGGAGGGGGCATAGTCGGAAAAGAAAGGCAGAGAGAGCGTGATAAGATCATGACATAGAGGAGCAAATAGCGGAATGGGAGGAGGGAGAGGAGAGATGAGACGGAAGGTGATTGGGAGAGGAGCAAAGTCACATAGAGAAGAAGTGGAACTAGAGAGACGGGCAGAGTAGGAAGATCACAAAGGGAAAAAAACAGAAATAGATAGAGGGAAAAACAGGGGTGAAAAAACAGAGAAAGAGAGATAGAGAAAGCAGGAGAGAAAGAGAGGGGGTGGGACTGGTGAAATCAGTCTGCTCACACAAAGAAGAGGATAATTTAATAAAATCCACGAGGTAGCAAGACATGAAAGGTGACCACCTTTAGTTTCCCTCCCAGATGAGAAAAGACCAAGACAGTAGGGGTTACTGAGCTTAAGTAATATGCTGGGAAACATTCTGGGGGCTAGGGATGCCTGGGCCAGGAAAGAGAGAGCCCACAGGAGGTCGATAGAGCCATAGGGCCCTGTTAGTTTCAACTGTCCAAGCCTTCCCAGAGCAGTTGTTTAAAATGTTGAGAAAGCACTATAAAACTACTTTTTGTCTGTGACATTCTGAGGCCATCTGTGACATATGGAAGTCACCCATGAATCCAACTGTGCCCCACTATGCTCAACTGGGTACCTGTGAAGTCCATGGAGCTCCAAACTTGCTATTTCTTACAATCACACAGACTGCTACTTTCCATCTCACCTATCTCCATCATGAGTAGTGTGGATCCTTCCTTGATGATATCTCCAATCTCACCACATCAATGTAATTTGCAAACTCAACAAGCGTCTTCCTTGGTAACCTCCACTAACCAGGAACCCAAGCACCAGGAACCCAAGCCACCAAAGGCACCAGTGATATCATATTGTGGAATGTATAAATAAAACAATGTGTACTGAACCCCTTCCACATCAAGTGAAACATACTCTACTTAATCTTCCCTGCATATCTCCTGGTAAAATGTCGCACCACGGTTCCATGTAACTGGAAAACTCACACTGCCTACCCTATCTTACATATGCATACTTTCCCAACTAATAAGGAACGGGGAAGGCCCACTATGTGCTCCTGACGCTCCTTTAAGAACCTATTCTTGGAAGCACCAGAAGAAAGTCTTTCAGTGCTAGCTAGTCCAACCGACACTAACTTTGACACTTTATTGTCAACCTTCAACCTAACCATGAAGTTACTGGCATACATACATGCACCTCTGAAACAATGCTGCACCTGGTTTAAACCCTCCTCCTACTAGTATATCCAAGCACTGACTGACTATAAACATACTTTCCGAACACAAGGAAAATGCTGGCACAAATCATGTAAGTACTAGAACTGCCTCTCGTTAAAGACATTATGCAGTTCTTGCTGGGCACTCATCACTGAATCTAAATCTGCATATTACTCCAGGAATATCCTAGCAACCACTAACATGAGTAAAGTTCTCTTTGTGGCAGTAGACACTGCTCCAACCTGTCGCTCTTACCGATAATCCCTGGGCCCACAGGAAAATATAACAGAATTAAAAATGTTGTTATCAGCAAGATAGTTAATACCAGACAACAAATCAATGCTACAAAATTGGTGCACCCCCGCCCCCGCATGAACCCACCTTGCACAACACATACCTGGACAACCTTAACATCCATCACTGAAAAGGATCTCCCTGATACTCTTGCATAACTACAATTTACCAATTATGACATCCTTCACTCCTGCATCATGAAACACTTCTTAAAATCTGCCTTACCGCCCTCCTTCAAGTAGACAATGCATTGCTCAATGAGGGCATCCTTCCAATCATCTTGAAAATGGGAATAATCGACCTACTCCTCAAAAAGCCCACTCTAGACCCAGGTGGCCTTGCTACCTACCGGCCAATCACTGGCTTTCTGTTTATTGGCAAAATCATTTAGAAGATGCTTCCCATTCTATTCCACAATCGGTGTAACCAGCACGGCCGGCTCTGTGACTGTCAATCTGGATTTAGATCCAGATGCAGCACAGAAAGGGCCCCTGTTCTCATGGTTAGGACTTGCACATTCCGAATGTTTCAAGACACTTTTAAAAACATGTTTCCTCTGTTTTTGCTTTCTTCTTCCCCTCCTTTACCCTCCACCCCTTGTCTTGATGCGCCTTGAAACATTTTTGCTATATAGTGCACATTACAAATGTCTAATAAATAAATTGATGATGCTCCCCAGATCATGGATAAAGTTACTCACAGTTAGTGTTTCTAACTCTCAAACAGATGCCAAGCAATTGCCCGGTCACCTGTGAAGGCCTCTCCTCAGTGGCCTCCAATCTCTATATGGAAACATTCAGGTCCGTTCTCAATGATTATAATATCTCACTTCACCAATACGTTGATAATACTCATTGAAACCTCAAAGTGAATTATTCTCTAGACATTTCATGCCTCAGGAAATTCCACATCTACCTAAAACTCACCCCACCATATTAGAATGTGTCCTACTGTTCCATCCATCCAACAGGAGGCCATCTAAAGGAGGCTGAATGCACCTTTGCTGATTAAGACTTCATTTGGTCCCAAGTGCCAAATCACTTGGGTTCATTTTTGACACCAATATCTTCTTAACGGAACACATCAACAAACAATCCCAAACTGTTTCTATCAATTAACTCTCCTCCAGAAGGTAACTCTTAATCCCACCTGAGGATTTCAGAACAAGGGTCCAGGCCCTAGTAATTTCACACCTCAATGGTGGGAAAACCCTCCTCACCGGCATCCCAGCCACACAGATGGCCCCAAGTAGAGTGATTCAACACGTTGCTGCAAGCCTCATGATGGGAACCAAGAAAGGTGGCCACTTCTTCCCTCATTCTAAGAGAATTACATTGGCTACCCATCCCAACCAGGATATGTTTGAAAACTGCCTGCGTTACATATAAGCCAATTACTGCCTGAACAACGGCCTACCTATTCACACAACCTGCCGGATGCAGGATCAGATGGGATGCGCTCAGGGTTTAGGATGGAATCACCAAATGGAGTCTTTAGGGCTGACTATGTTAAATGTTCAGAAAAAGAGTGATAATCCCTGGCAACCTACTTGGTAAAACGGTACAACAAACTTTATTATTGGTTTAGTTTTTGTGGACCATGTCTTGTTGGAATGTTGTAAGGTTTTTAAAGTAAGGACAACCGATCTGAGTGACCACAATATGTTGGTGGCTGATTTTATGATGTTCATCAATATAACAAATAAGATGGTGATTGGTCCGTTGAGAGTGAATTCTGGAAGAATTAGGGTGTACATGTCAAATCAAGTGATGGATACCTTTAATTATATTTTTTTGCAAAATTGGTATACCACTGCTCATGAATGGGAAATGGGCACTTTAATGAGATGTATTTTTTATGATTATCTAAAGGGGACTTTAGATAACGTGGTGGATAGTGATAAATTCACGCTTAAGAATTGGTTTTCTATGAGAGACATGCACATAGATTTGATTCAGTGTTAGTAGATAGAAAAAGGCTTTACAGTATTCTATCCGCAAATCAGAGAATAGTGGGGTCAGTTTAATGACCAAACTAACAGGAATTAAAGCAGTGACACGCAATTATAAAGGATGGTTGATCAGTTACTGCTTGATAATGCTGCAAAATGATGGAGAAGCAATGATAACGCTGCTGAATCAGAGGAATTCCTCTAGGATTTGGCAGGTAGTGAATGGTATGGAGAATATTCAAGCTCTTATCCAGCTGAATCCAATTGCGCAGATCAATTGGATAGAGCATTTTGAAGCCATTTGTAGACAGAAAATAACAGATCTGGTCAACCCAGTATATGGGCACGATGTTTTAGAAGACATATCAAGGGCAAGTACTTACAGGGCAGCCGGTCCGAAACACGGTTGTGTAATTCTTCAGTTAAAGCTGCTCCTAAATTATAGGCTAATGTTTTAACTATATCATTTAAACAGTTGGTTGATGCTGGAGTTATTCCTGATACTTGGCATACATCGTATGTATTGCCAATTTTTAAAAAGGGGAACCAAAATGAACCATTGAAATATAGACCCATTATGGTCATTTACACTGACCAAAACATTTTTGTATCTATAATTTTGCAGCATTTAGAGGCCTGGTCCTTGAAGGTTGGTCGATTGAAAAAGCCCCAGGTGGGATTTCATAAACACCTATGGACCGCTGTTAATGATTTAATTGTTGGGCTTTTAAAAGACTTGGCTTGGGGGAAAAGTTGCAGTCATGTTTTTGTAGAATCTATGGATCTCTCAGCCGCATTTGACTTTGTTAACAGGATTTTGTTGTGGAACAAATTAGCATGTTGGGGATTGTTGAAATTGATTTTCCTCTAACATTCTGAAATTAATATTCAGGTGTCACACTCACCTGTGTCTCTGCAGGAGCGATGGATGAGCCTCCCTTGACCCTGAGTTCTCACTTCCCCTGTTTTTTCCTTGATATTTAGTAAGGTGAGCACTCCATCCTGCATTCGCAGAGGCACGATTCGAATGATGCCAATGTCTGTTGGCTGAGTTCAGAAGCCACACGCTGTTATATGCCTTCACAGCGAGTGTTCAAGGTGCCAGTTTCTTCACTGGCTAGAAGTCTTATCCACAAGTGAACGTTGCGTGGAGAATATTTAGTGTCCTGATTGTCCGTATTGTTTTGTTTACCAAGGTATTGTGTGGGTGAGTAGCGCTGCGTGTAGAAGTCAGCTGCTGGTAGGTAAGCACAGCGTCTTAAATTTGTGCGCGCCTGGTAATGTCTCTCCCTTTTCCCTTACAGGAGTGAATTATGTGATATTAGCGCCTCGTGTCCGGGTTCAGCACTACCGGAGACTTGGTGGTCTGGTAAGTTTCCACCGAGGCTTTGGTAAGTATGTATTGCGTTATGAGAGAGAGCGCAGTGCAATAGTTTCCGAGTTATTGGGGCGAGCGCAATGACTAATGTCTCTTCTTTCTTTTGCAGGGGTTTGTGCGCTCGTACAACTGACCTGATTCCAGCGTCACGGAAAGATTCGGTGAGCATGCGCGGCGTTATTGAAGTGTGCGTGCTAGCGCTGTTCTTCTTTGTTCTTACAGGTGCCGGTGTTGAAGTCTTTGACCGGAGATAGCTGTGGCATGGAGAAAGCACGGAGTACCTGTAAGCAGAAGCAGAAAGTTCCGGAGCAGGAAAGCTGAAGCAGGATGATCCGGAGCAGGTAAGCTGAAGCGGGAGGTTCTGGAGCAAGTAAACAGAAGTAGGATGTTCCATAGCAGGTACGCTGAAGCAGGATGATCCGGAGCAGGTAAGCTGAAGCAGGATGATCCAGAGCAGGTAAGCTGAAGCAGGATGATCCGGAGCAGGTAAACTGAAGCTGGCTGATCCAGAGCACGGAAAGTTTGTTGCTGATGCAGCACACAGTAAGCAACACGAAGCACTGGAAGAATCTTGGGTGTCGCTTATATAGCGGTACATTTTAGAGCCTGTCTCTTTAACCTGTGTCTGTGCGATTTGAGGGAAGAGATCTCAATGGTGGTCTTTGCCCCTCCGAAAATTCCCCCAGTCATGTTTCTTTGGAAGGCTTAGGCAGACGACATCATGTTGTTTGACTACATCCAATTGGGTTTGCAGAAACTAATTACTGCATTTGTCGTCAATTGTAAGACATTGTTTTTTGGCCATCAACCCAGAGAAAATGAAGATTATGGATTTTAATAATTTTAACAACCTGTAAATTATTCACGGGTTTGAAATAAGCAAAAATTGCACATATCGGACAGTTTTATTTATCTAGGGTTCTTGGTTTTTAATAAACCTTCTAAGGGGGGGATTTTTGATTATTTGAAAAAGAAGGCATTGTGCCTTGGCTCGCAGATGTGCTGGATAAAGAGGAAATATATGGGACATTTTCAGTCAAACCTTTAGTATCTTTCTATGTGGGTAAAATGGTGCCTAAATTGGAGGAAAGCATTGAATATTCCAAACAGTGTATTGATTCATTGCCTAAGCTAGGAACTTGTTTTAATTTCCCTTCAAGCCAGGTTAGACTGGAAATATCTGTTGTTAATGTGGAAGTTTTAGATCCAATAGAACATTCCTTATATGAGAATATGGGCTCTGTGTTGGAAAAAGGGTCAAATAGAACTTTGACTCTATTTAGGAATCTACGTACTAAAATGGTTGTGAGACTGGGCAATTCACTGGAAGATATTCAATCAAAATTGATGTTGATCAAAAAAGCCCTGTATGTTGTAAATTGGAGCAAAACCACAGAGAAGGTCTACAATTATTCTTCTATGGAACACCTCAGATATGAACATAAAAAGGTTGGTATTTTGACGAAATATCTAAGTTTATTCCCTAATAAAAAAGGGCTAGATTTATTCTTAAGGTTTCGATTAAATATTCTTTTAATGAGGGAAGTCTTAGTTAGAAGGAAAATGTTATCAAAGGAATTATTAAAGTGCAGGTTTTGTAATGAATCTAATAGTTTGGAAACACTAAAGTACCTTGTAGTTAACTGGCCGAACCTTAATTTTAAACAACTGTTACATTTTAATCATCTGATTTATAGTCCTGATTTGATAAAATTGTGAGGTTTTATGGTATTATTTACGTGGTCACTCAGATAATGGAATCTTTTTGTTTTAAAACTTTTTTAATGTTATTAAATTAAGTGGAGATGGTTTTCAAACATTGTGTATTATGAATTTCAGGGATGATGGGGATTTTTGGAGGTTGATTCCCTTTTAACTGTGTTTCTCGAATGACCGTTTTTTAATTAAATGATGCAAGTGGGTTTTGTGTATTATTGTAAAGGTATGCAATGTACTCTAAACAATTAAAATGTAGGCGATTTAGGTGCTGCTACGTCTGAGTCGGACATTTCAGCATCTGAGACTTATGAGCCCATAACGAGATTGAATTTTTTAGATGAAATGCGACTGTTGTCTCAGGATGGGAAAAATCAAAAAAGAGGCAGGGGCCGGGGCAAAGCAATAGGAAGAGGAAGAGGACAGAAATCACAGGCAGGAAGACAACCCACCGAGGCCGACGTGGGAAACGGTTCAAAGGGGCACCAACAGGGCAGATCAATGCGATCTGGGACAAAAAATTAAAGACCGATACCATGAAGTGTTGTCAAATTATCAACTTATCATCCCATGTCCTTACCAAACCTCAAACCTCGCTCCTCTCATTGGGCCTCAACTTTTGCCCCTCTATGAGTTTTGACTATGTGCAAGCACACATCGATCTTGACAAATTTTTTCATAAAATCAAACTTAAGAAGTGTTTCTCTACCAACCCTACTGTTGTCAAACATCCTACACCACGAACTGGCCGCACTGATTTTCTCATCTCGGATATTCCATCACTCATGGATCTGACTTGCCTCAATGATGACCAATTTGAATCAGCCAACTTTGATAGCAATCCAAACTGGGATGTACGCACCAAGTAAAAGAGCAAATCAAGACTTAATCCACAATTACTGGTGGGGGGCTGCATTGAGGCATTTCATGATCTCTGTGTCAGTGACCTGAGAGAACTGCGGCAAAAAAACAGCAACATCAAGTAGAATCTCACTTTTGCACAACGTCGGCCATTGGTGAACTTCAACAACTATCCAATATTATTATTAAACCGGCCGATAAAGGTTCTAACATTGTGATCCAAGACAGGATGAATTATGTGGCTGAGGCCAATCGACAACTGCATGACCATTTGTGTTACACTGAGCTTTCCAAACATCCATTTCCGGAAATACGAGCAGCACTGACTGCTCTTTGTACCAAGTGGGCCAGCGAAGACTTATTAGAGGATGACTTGGTCAAATTCCTTATCCCCGCATGTCACACTATACCCACTATTTACTTTCTTCACAAAACACATAAATCTCTTAAACATCCTCCCGGTAGGCCGATCGTCACTTTGTGTGGCTCATTATTGGAACATTTGGCTCAATTCATTGATGAAACGCTGTTTCCATTTGTATCAGCGTTGCCGTCCTACCTGCGGGATACTAAGGATTTTCTACAACATATTACTAATACTCCTTGGGAAGAGTTGGCACCACCCCCCGCACCCTGAAGGACTGCTGCAAGCGGTGGGATGACCTGCAGTTGAGGGTGCGGAGCATCCTCTCCGCCAACCGCAGTCAGGCACTGCAGACCGGAGGGGGCCCAAGTTCCCTAATGAAACTGATGGCATGGGAGGAGACATGTGCTGCACTGACTGGAACGGAATCCATAGAGGGCGTCAGTGAAATGGAGTGTGGGGCACCATCATCCGCTGATGGAGGTGAGTGTCCAAAGTCAACACTGACAATGCCAATTACATGATATATAGACTCCCAAGGGACGTCCAAGGCACCTTGTCCTGGTGCCGACCCTCCATCCAAATCATGCTGAACCAACTGCCACCCAAGCTAGGCCCAAGTACAAGGTCATTACGCCTATCTCACACAGTGCACAAACTGGCACATCCCATGATGCACACTGTGCAGCTGGGTGGCCAGTGTGCGAGTCAGACTGCACAGTACCAGGCCAGGATGAGTGACTCTGACACCTACGTGCATATCATACACGATTATAAAGTAGTGCTGTTGCATACCCAAAAGGCCACAAACCCCAAATGACTGAAATGTGAATGTAGCCATTAATGTCATTAGCATCTCAAACAATCACTCATGCCGTCCCTCTCTTCTACCCCCACAGGCAGTGACCATGAGAGCGGGGAGCCCGAGACCAGCTGTCCCAACACCTCCAGGGGCAAAGGCAGGGTGCGCCGCATACCAGCCCGGAAGGACACACCCAACCAGGGTCCTCAAAGGCCCATGGAGGGTGCACCACCCCATCCCTCCCTGCATCGGCGCAAGGTACATTGACCACCCCAAGGTCAGAGGAGTCCAGCATTGCTGGGGAGGTGGCAGCCACGGCCCCCCTTGAAATCGTAGACAGCACCTTGTCCATCTGTGGAGCGTCAGAGGAGGAATCATACCCCACCGTCCACACTCCAGAGCCCAGCAATCACCCCCAGGTGTCGTGCAGCGACTCAGGGGAGCCTGACACACCTGGCTGATGTGCACGTGGTGAAGCACAAGAAGACGCCAATCCCGTGCCCGGTCCCCCAGTCGAAGCCCTGTCAGGGCATGTAAGCCCAATCCCCTGCAGGGATGACACCCCGTGAAATGATGCATGGCGTGCGGCACAGCTCACTGCCCTCATCACTGAGCTGATGGAAGACAACCGCCGGAGCAGGGTGGAGTGGATTGACGAACTAAGGGCAATGCGTCAGGTGGTGACGGACAGTACAAACCGCCTTTGCGAAGTCCTCTGACGCATTGCAGATGCCCTTGAGGCTGCGCATCCCACTCAGCCGGCTCAGCAAGAGGACACCCCCTCATCCAGTCGCTCAACCCCGGCAATCCCACTGCAACGTTCTCTACGTTCACAGTGCTGCTGAGACGTGCATCCCCCGGGCTCATGTACCCAGGATCATGGAGTAGTTAGCATAGCTGCCACATGTGGCCTTGATGGACACCATGGGACTACTGTTGGGGAGTTGGGGGGAAGGGGTGGTGGGTGTGGGTGTGTTGGGGAGTTGCGGTGAGGGGGTTGGGGGGTGAGGGTGTGTTGGGGAGTTGGGGGGTAGGGGGTTGGTGGTTGGGGTGGTGGAGGGTATGTTTACACTTTTGCAGTTAAATTTTCAATACACCGTTTGTGTCGCAAAGTTACACCTGTGTGGACATTCATCATTGAGCATGTGTATATGATATCTGACAGTGCATGTGCCCATGTCATGCCATCCTCTGCTGACTTGTGTTTCGGTTTTGATGTCCAATCAATGTTTGCCACACGACATGTCCCTCCTGTGCACCGGCACCATGATGCTGTCCTGCCCCTTCCTCCTCCTCCTACACTCCATCTTCATCTGGTGTTAGCAGTCCCATGTCAGGGAACAGGGCCACGTTCCAAGGGATGCACATTTTGTTCAGCATTACACATGACATGGGGGTCTTGGACCCCGACGCATTGCAGTAGATGGGTGCCCCACCCGACCTGCTTAGGCAACTCATATGTGCCTTCTACAAGCCAAGTGCCTGCTTCATCTCCACACATGCACGGGTATGGGCAGTATTGTAGGCCTCCTTGGGCCTGTTCTGTGGGTTCCTGACAGGGGTCCTGTACCATGGTGTCAAGGGACAGCCACCATCACCTGCATGTATAGGCAATGAAGGTAATTGATTGGACTGTCATGGTGGAGAACTGAACTTGTTTTACATGGCAGCAGGTCGTTAATGGCCATACGCACATGTCCATGGATGCATTTAACCCAATCATGGCCCGATATGTGTCCTGTGCAATGGAATGATGTAGGAGGGAGCGTCTTCGACATGGTCTATGAACTATGGCACGCACATCTTGTGGTACAAGCATCCTTTATGCATGCAGCATTCTTGAGGTTAGATCCATGAAGTGCTGTGTACTGTGTGATTCCGTAGTTGGGTGTGTTGGCTGTAGTCAGTGGCATATTCATCATACTGCACTGATCTATGGTGACTTCCACCACTCCTATGGGTTTGCCGAACCGGTGATGCAGTGTGGTATCCCTGCTGGCCTCAATTCAATCCACTCCCAGGGATGATTCTCCGGTGTGGTGATATGCTGGAGGCAGCCACATAGTGCATATGCAGTTTGTCTTCCTATATGCCCTTACGGTGTGTGATGGCCGCCAATGAGTGGTGCATGTGTTGTGGGTTGTGGCCTTGTCACATGTTGGTCATGTAGTGTTAGGTGTGTGCCTTATGTGGGTATCTTTACTCATGTGCCGTTACACTGGCTCTGTGGCACGGTGTTTGGTGGGGTGCACATCGTGCACTGGCGTCAACATTTCATCCCGGCACCCACCTCATGACGCCGATGCACTGGCATGACACAGTCAGACAACTCACCAAGCAGCCAGGCACATCGTCATGCATGTCGCCCCATGTGGCAGGGTAGCGTGGGGTTCAGCTGGGCCATTGAGTCATGAGTTGGTCCTGGATGTCGGGCCCACCCATGTGTGATGATCTTGCTTGCGTTGCATACCGTCTGCACGTTGGTGGAGTGGTATTGCTTGCGGTTGCGATACGCCCCCCCCATGCCATGCAGGTCCGCCTACTCCACGTGGGTGCAGTCAAGGGCACCTATGCAATTTGGCATGCCTGCCAATGCATGGGAGGCAACTTTTGCGTCGTATATCTCCTGGGTAGTCCATGGTACGGATTTGTAGTCCATTGTGTGCTTGAGGAGGTGTTCCAGCACTTGGTTCTGTGTCCGTGAAATGAACGGTTGTGATATGCCATGCTTGGGCCCCACTGTGTGCTGTTAGGTGCCTGTGGCATGGAGGTGTTGCACAGGCACCACCTTCAGTTGAGGGGGGATAGCGGTGTGCATTTCTATGATGCTCACTATCTCGTCATTTCTCAGGCCAACTATGGTGGTGATGGTGTCACAGTCAAGCTGGTACAGGGTGTGAATCTGCTCAGGGGTTAGCTTGAGGGACCGGACCTGATGCGTGGGAATGGGGGCTGCTGGGGTGGTGACGGTGGCTGCACTGCTGCTGCATGCTGGGCCTGTCTCACCCTCCTTCTCCTCCTGTGTCTCCTCTGTGGTGGGGCCTGGTGTTGTTGGTGTTGTTATTGTAGTTGTGCCCTTGCAAGCAGGGCCTTGTGCTTCATGTACTGCTACCACTATTGTTATCATCTTGATGTGGGAGGGGGTGTGGTGTGTGGGTGTTGTCCTTTTCTGCTGTGGTAGACTCCATTGGCTACACCTGTGCTGATTGTGTGGACCTGTGGCTCTGGGAATTACTGCTCAGGGTTCTTTACATCTTCTCTGAGATGCCTGTATGTACTCCATGCCGGTAAGGTACTTAACGGGCTTGAGGAGGCCGTTATTTATGTGTGCGCGTTCCTTGTCATCAGCTCTGGTTCACGCCATGCCGCTAATATCGGCATGGTGTTTCGCACACGGGACCCAAGATCGCTATTTACTGCATCGTACTTTACGGTGCCGTAAATAGCGGTCTGATTGGTCGGAATAGGCCGTAGCGGTAAAGGATGCCATTAATCACTTACCGGCATCCTTTTTCCCTTACCTCCAAGCTCGGAATGACCCCCAATGTCTTTTTGTTTGAGGGGTCATTTTTCCGGCAAGTTAGAGGCACTGCTATGGGCAGTACATTTGCCCTGTCTTATGCTAACCTCACGATGGGGATGTGGGAGGCTACTTTTTCATCTGAGTTACTTCTGTCTAGTTTTCCCACCCAGATTATTTTCTGGTGGCGGTACATTGACAACGTTTTTATAATTTGGAAGGGCATGGAAAGTGATTGGCTATCCTTTGTTAAGAGTATTAACACTAACAAGGCCAATCTCAGCTTTACGGAATGTCATAGCTACACTGAAATCATCTATCTGGACGTCATTGTCATGCTTGATATCTCAGACATCCACACGGCACTACACAAGAAACCCTCGAATACCGGCCTGCCCCTTCATGCCAACAGCTGCCACCCTCCTTCATGCAAAAAAAGCATTCCCTACGGTGAATTCATCCGTTTCCATCGGAACTGCACCAACATTACTTGGTTTGATCATCACTCTGCGCTGGCAGGTGCTGACTTTTTGAAACAAGGGTATGATAAAAGAACTATCGAAATGGCCTATGCCAAGGCACATGGAATGTCTAGAGATAAACTTCTGTGTGATATTAATTCTGTCAAAACTATCACCAATGACGAAACTAGATTGATTATCTCGTTTGACAATGCCTCCAGCAACATCCGCAAAATTGTTGAGAAACACTGGCGTATTCTCACTTTAGACAATGACCTCAGCCCCATATTATCTAAACGTCCTACCATGACATATAAACGCGTGCTATCACTTAGAGATAAAATCGTCTCTAGCTTTCTGTCCCCAGTAGAAAAAAATCCTTCTGCCGCTACCTGGCTCTCTGCCTCACCCATAGGCTTTACCAAATGCATGAAATGCAAAGCCTGTGCACATGCTACTGTGCTGAAATCATTCATACACCCGGTAACCAAAATTAATCAGGAGATAAAATATTCGATTAATTGTGACACTGCTTTTGTGGTGTATGTTCTCTCATGCCCCTGTATGAGATGGTATATCGGGAGTACGACACACAAACTTAAACTGAGAATTCTTCAGCATCTCAGAGCGATCAAGAACTCTGATCCCGCGTACCCCATGGCCAAACACTTTAAACAGGAACATGAGAACAATTTCCGGTTGTTAACATTCTTTGCTGTAGCACATGTGCCCACTCATCCTAGGGGTGGGGATTGTTTTCTTAAACTGAGACAACTTGAAATAAGAATCATTTTGGACTTCGATACTAAGCATCTGAAGGGTCACAATGTGGGTGAGGAACTGCATACGTTTCTGGGCACCTAATCCCCTCCTGTGTTTTTCTCCATGCCCGGTTTTGAGTCTTCCTTCTTCTTATCGCTTCCTTTCTTTTGATTTTGAGTATGTTTATTAACTATTCATGACACTATTACTTTGTTCCTCAATGGGTCTTTTGGGTTTTGGTTGTGATTATTTAATTTCTTATTTTTCTATATTATCAACTCCTCTTTTTATTTGGCTGCCTATATTTGCAACCTGTGGGGGAGTGGTATTTACCTCTTTGTTCTTGTTGGGGTTTCTTTTGGCCCTTACTTCTCTGTGATCATCCTTTGCAGTCCTTTACTTTTCATCTTTGTTGGTCCCTCCTGTTCGCCTGATCTAATGGATCTTTATGCTTGCTTGATGTAATTTTATCTTGGCTTCCATATTTATATGTGTTTTTATGACCATAGGTGTCATAATAATTGCCATTATTGCACTTTATTGTCAGAGTTGTTCCAGCCTGTCTGCACTTGTACTTGCACTTTTAGATGGCTCTATTTTATCTAGGCCTTGACAACTAGAGGCCTTGTTGCCATGTTGTTGTATCTGCTTCTATTTATGCACCTTACTTCTGGGACATCGTCTGTACTTGCATTATATACTATATGCCTTGGCTTTATCTGCAGAGCGGCTATCTTTGCCACATTGGCTGCCTTTTTTGACGTTGTCAGTGGAATGATTAATTGCTTTATTTTACATGCTGAGGAATTTACTATTATTATTCGGGCTTTTTCAATTCTCCATGCAACCATTTTTTAATCAACTGTTCAGATCACCAGTATCTTTATTATAAGACTTGTTATGTTTCCCTTGTCGTATGTTCAGGTATGGTTGGTTCCTATTATGCCTTTGCACATTGGGTCATTATTGTATTGCCCTCAATGGTGGTGATGTCATCTCCATTCCTGCACTAGCACTTTAGTTCTTTGAACATTTTTACAACCTCTGTGACCTGGGTACCCACCTGCTATTGTACTTTTATCTGGTTGTCATGGTTTGCCCATTCCTATTGCTTTCCTCACCTGTATCTAAACTCTGCCACATTCGTGTGCCTATTTTAATATTTGTAATTTTTCCTGTTAGCCATCCCTGACAGGTAGCATTTATTAATTGTGTGCATGTATTCTGCGATCTGGGGACTATACTGCAGTATTTGACTTTATGCTTGCTTTTTTAACTTGAATACAATGTATTGAAAAGAAAAATCGTGCAACCAAATATTAAGCTTATCCCTGGCGACAGTACTTAATTTTATGTTTATTTGTTTAAATGTTGTCTGCATTAGTAATCCTCAGATCCATGTGTGGCTGCTACACAGAAACAATTTAAGACTGAAATGATGTGAGATATATATTTTTACTCCAATGCGACAACCTTATGAGTTAAATTAAGTTCGGTGAGTATTCAAATATAGTAAAATATAGTAAAGAACAAGTTCAAAAAATAATAATTTTCACAATCCAATGCTGCTGTTCTGTTATGTTGTTTATTGCAAATTCCACATGTTATCATCACATATGGGAATCCTTTATCCAGAGGTTCATTTCACACTTGTTCACTTTGTAAACCAAAATAACTTTTCAATGTCCATTATCTATTTTTCACTCTCAATTTCCAATGTCTATTTCGCACTCTCATTTCCAATGTCTATTTCGCACTCTCTACACGTGTTTCCCCATCGCTCTTTGCAATGGTTCTTCAGGAGAGTAGATTCTAATCAGGTTAACTAAATAAATCCTTCAAAAAGACCTTTTCAGAGGTACTTTCACTTGTCCCAAATTTGTTGTATAAATCACTCTTTATTTCTATTGACTGTTCAATTTTGTCTATATTTTATCTTGATCAGCTCACTGCTGCTGACTCCTTTCGAATTCTGGGTTTCCTTTGGATTTCTCATCAAAAACACGTCCTTCCTGGTCCTGGTCGCTCAACAGAGTGCTGCTGATTGCTTTCGCTTCAAGGAGTCAGCAGCAGTGAGCTGATCAAGACAAAATATTATACAAAATTGAACAGTCAATATAAAATAAGACTGATTAATACAACAAATTTGGGACAAGTGAAAGTACCTCTAAAAAGGTCTTTTTGAAGAATTGATTTAGTTAACCTGATTAGCATCTACTCTCCTGAAGAACCATTGGAAAGAGCGATGGGGAAACACGTGTAGAGAGTGCGAAATAGACATTGGAAATGAGAGTGCGAAATAGACATTGGAAATTGAGAGTGAAAAATAGATAATGGAAATTGACAAGTTATTTTGGTTTACAAAGTGAACAAGTGTGAAATGAACCTCTGGATAAAGGATTCCCACATGTGATGATAACATTTGGAATTTGCAATAAACAACATAACAAAACAGAAGCATTGGATTGTGAAAATTATTATTTTCAGAACTTGTTCTTTACTATATTTTACTATATTTGAATACAATGTATGTATGGTATTTTGATGTTTATTTTGACTTTAATGTTTTGCATGTTTTCTTATGTTGTTTTTCTCTCAATCCAGCATTATATGCGCACTATGCGCTATCACTGTTCTGCTGTGCCTGCACTTTTTGCTGGGACAGGTTGGACCCCAGTTTACCATGCACTCTATGCTCCTGTCCACCTGACAACATGGCTGCCATTGTTTCCATCTAATGCTATGGCTTACTGTGAGAGTGACCGACAGAGATGTAGGACTGTTGTCTGCTCTGTTTGTATTTATGCCGGGAGACCCACTTCCCCTCACGTATTTTTGGAATTTTTTGCATTTTTATCATTAAAAACATCTGTATCAACTACACAGTGTTTACTTTTTTTCCATATGTCCTAATTGTAGGAGTGCGGTTCCTCTCTCCTCCTTTCCAGGATATATATATATATATATATTACACAGCCTAGCGGCTGTGTAGTTATGATTAAGTTGCTCATCTCATAGGAAGAGGACTTTTTGGGTGGCTTATAACTTCGCTCCCCCTGGACGAATCCTCACCAAACTTTGCACACAAAGTATATGACCCACTCTGAATATTCATGCAACGTTTGGTGAGGTTTGGTCAAGGGAGGGCAAAGTTATAGAAGGGACCCAACATTTCTTTTTTTCCCATAGACTGAATGGAGAAAACATTTCTGTCGTGCCTACAGCCCAAACTGCTGGACGGATTTTACCCAAATTTGCGGCAGGAGCAGTAGCTTTGTCCAGAAAGCTTGATTTTGTAAATTTGATGAAAATCCATGCAGTAGTTATTTTTAAAACGACCAAAAAGTAGGTCTAAAAAAATTAGTGATATCTATGTCCGCTCCACGGACACACTTCCCTGTTCGCTCCGCGGACAGGACATTGATTGGATAATCGGCTTGCGTCATGTCCGCGGACATGCAAAGTGCTCTCTGATTGGCTGGGATGAGGCGTGAGGTGCGCCAAATTGTTTCGATGTGCCCGCCAAAATCCAATTTTGGGGAGTGTGCTGGTGTGTATGAGTGCTTGGAGAGGGTGAGGGAGTAAGAGATGGGTCAAATGCTGTATTTGTTTAGGTGGAGAAGGCTGTGATGTGTTCGCGGTGTCCGCGGTCACCTCAGTTGTCCGCAGACATACTAAACACTGGGCGCACTACTGGCTATTTTAGTTCAGTATGATGTTTGTTTTGGGTCGTTAGAAGAGCATTGGGTGAAGAGGGTATGTATTGAAGAGTTTGTATGTTGGTTGTAATTATTTTTTAGAATGTTAATTGAAGTGCACAGTTTTGAGGTGGGTGTATTATGTTTTTGGGTTGTGGTCATTTGGTAGGTGTTTGTTTCTATGGGTGTGTTATGCTGCGGTGGTTGCGACCAGGGCCTAGAGTCTTCGGTATGGACCCAAGACTCTAGGCCCTGGCCACAAACACCACAGCATAACTCTACAATGCTACCAAACATTTTGATTGTGGTATGTGGGCTGCTTAGGGGATATGTTTTCAAAAATGTGAGTACTGATTGGTAGTAGTGTAATAGTGTTTATAGGATAGTGAGATGATGTGTGTTAGCTTGTTTGTTGGATTGTGTGGGTGCACTACTGGTTATTTTAGTTTAGTATGATGTTGGTTTTGGGTCGTTATAAGAGCATTGGGTGAAGAGGGTATGTATTGAAGAGTTTGTACGGTGGTTGTCATTATTTTTTAGATTGTTAATTTAAGTGCATAGTTTTGAGGTGGATGTATGATGTTTTTGGGTTGTGGTCATTTGGCAGGTGTTTGTTTCTATGGGTGTGTTAAGCTGCAGTGGTTGTGGATAGGGCCTAGTGTCTTGGGTGCATGGCCGAAGGCCGTAGGCCGTAGGCCATGCACCCAAGACTCTAGGCCCTGGCCACAAACACTGTAGCATAACTCTAAAATGCTACCAAACTGTTTGATTGTGGTATGTGGGCTGCTTAGGGGATATGTTTTCAAAAATGTGAGTACTGATTGGTAGTAGTGTAATAGTGTTTATAGGATAGGGAGATGATTTGTGTTAGCTTGTTGATTTGTGTGGGCGCACTACTGGTTATTTTAGTTTAGTATGATGTTGGTTTTGGGTCGTTAGAAGAGCATTGGGTAAAGAGGGTATGTGCTGAAGAGTTTGTATGTTGGTTGTAATTATTTTTTAGATTGTTAATTTGAGTAAACAGTTTTGAGGTGATGTATTATGTTTTTGGGTTGTGGTCATTTGCTAGGTGTTTATTTGTATGGGTGTATTATGCTGCAGTGGTTGTGGCCAGGGCCTAGAGACTTGGGTGCATGGCCGAAGGCCGTAGACCGTAGGCCATGCACCCAAGACTCTAGGCCCTGGCCACAAACACTGTAGCATAACTCTAAAATGCTACCAAACTGTTTGATTGTGGTATGTGGGCTGCTTAGGGGATATGTTTTCAAAAATGTGAGTACTGATTGGTAGTAGTGTAATAGTGTTTATAGGATAGGGAGATGATTTGTGTTAGCTTGTTGATTTGTGTGGGCGCACTACTGGTTATTTTAGTTTAGTATGATGTTGGTTTTGGGTCGTTAGAAGAGCATTGGGTGAAGAGGGTATGTGCTGAAGAGTTTGTATGTTGGTTGTAATTATTTTTTAGATTGTTAATTTGAGTAAACAGTTTTGAGGTGATGTATTATGTTTTTGGGTTGTGGTCATTTGCTAGGTGTTTATTTGTATGGGTGTATTATGCTGCAGTGGTTGTGCCCAGGGCCTAGAGTCTTGGGTGCATGGCCGAAGGCAGTAGACCGTAGGCCATGCACCCAACACTCTACGCCCTGGCCACAACCACCACAGCATAACTCTACAATGCTACCAAACTTTTTGATTGTGGTATGTGGGCTGCTTAGGGGTAATGTTTTAAAAAATGTGAGTACTGATTGGTAGTAGTGTAATAGTGTTTATAGGATAGTGAGATGATGTGTGCATTGGTGAGGGGAAGCACTTACTAGTACTCGTTCGTACTTCAGACGCTGTTAATGTAGACATGGATTTCTTTGTTTTTGCAGTAGTAGTGCTTTCTGATAACTGTGCATAGCATTTACATGCACTTTTCTTTGCCTATATGCATTCTGTATATTTTATTCAGAATTTGTTAGTTGAATGTGCTTTAGAAATTAGTACAATAGTAAGCACACAGAGCACACTTGGCTTCGTAAGGCGGTGCTATTGGATGTTAGGAGATAGAAGAAATAATTGTATGCTTTGTTTGCTATTTTTACAGGGTAAATGGCAGGAACTGTATGGAAAAGTATGCAATGTATGTATTTGTGAAGGTGTGGGAAATAAATCTGAAGGATTTGCTGGGGTCAGTAGCTTATTACTCAGTAGGTGATTACTAAAGTACGGGGTGATTCTGTGGTGCTTGGAGATGGGAGAGTCTGAAATAAAGTAACGGTTTCAAGGAAGGACCTGGTGCTTGTTTTGCAGACTGAAGGGAAGGGGGAAGATGTTGTATGTCTTGCTTTACAACACTGTACATAGTTGTAGATGATGTGATAGATATGACTGCACCTGTGCATAGTTGAATGCTGTTGTGAAATCTAGAAAGGAATGGATGGCCAGCTGGAATGAGAGAGCTGTGTAGATTGGAAGAACAGTTGTAGGGGCAGTGGTGTTGTTTCAGCTGGGAGCCTTTCAAATGATATTGGCTATCTGTGTGCATAAATAAAGATGCATGTACTCATCCTGGCTGCGTGTAATTTTATAACACACTAGAAAGCCTTTTTCCATAATTATACTGTTATTTCTGCCATCTTTTAACATTAAATGACACTTTGTTAGATAGCTGTGTGTTTTGTGTCTGATTACTAATATAGTCATTTGTAAAGGAAGTTGAAATGATAGAATGTATGTGAAATATGCAGAATGTATAGAAAGGAAATTGTATGTACATCTTATGCACTATAATGCATTAAATGCTCTCATGGTTGAAATTTGGTTAAATACATGGCAGTGGTTACAGAAATGATAGAATGAATAAAGAAAATAACAGTTTGTACATTGCATTTAATAATATGGGTAAATAAAAATGTGGAGAGCAGACAACTTTGCAAGTGACACTTGATCATATTAGATGGGAGAAATGACAGTAAGCTTGTTTCACAGGTTACACAGGGTAAGTGGCAGTTACTCTGTTTATATGCATTTATACAAGAGATGCACATGTACCATACATGCCAATCCTCCCGATTTCGGCGGGAGACTCCCAATTTTTCTGTGAAAAATATTGTTATTTGTCACGTTCTCCTGCCAAAAATACATCTTTGCCAAATGCATTGTTATGACACAAATGTTGTCTCCTGATTGCTAGGAGGAAATGTCCCTCCCAGGTGGGTCGGAATGTTGGCATGTATGATGTACTGTGCAAAAAATATTCATACCTGTACTTTGTGTTCATGCATGTGGATGTGCATGAATCTGCAAGTAGAAATGTTGGAGAGTTCACTAGTAGTTTCTGTAGGTGCTTTGCTGTCACAGTGCAATTGTGATCAACAGTACATCTAAGTGCTGAATTGTGATGATGGAGTTAGATAAAGAGGTCTTGCATGTGATTGGTGGATGGTTGGTTGACTGCTTGACAGTAGTCAATGAGGGAATGGTGCAGAGAGTGAAGTGGAAAGGGTAGAAGGGCTGCCCTAGTGTTACTTATGTGCTCCGTGGACAGCACGGCTGTTCGCAGACAGGGCATGCCATATCCGGTGCTTCTAAGCATGAAATGGGAGTGTATTTTGAGCATTAGCCAATCAGGTTTTGAGGTTCTGCTTCATATTGAGAGAGGCTGTGTATAGTGAAGATGGTGGAGGTGAAGAAAGTCAGGGTGGTGGTGCTTGGAGATATGTTTGTGAATGCTTTGGAGCAGTATGCTAAATCTAAAAAAGGAGTGGAAGTGGTGTGGTGCACTGTGCCTGGTTTTAATTTGCAGGAAATGCTAGAGGTTTGTCAAGATATGGCTAAGTATTATAGTCCACATGTGGTTGTTCTGCTATGTGGTGCTTTGCATTTGGGCTATATCAGTGCCCCTAGTTTGTTGCAAGATCTGCAAAACTTGGTTCAGGCAGTCATGAAAGTGCTTCCAAATGTGAAGGTTATTTTTTCTGCTTTGGTACCTGGGGCAGTATGGAACAATAGTTCTGTTTTTTGTCCTCAGCAAAATATTGGTAGGTGCTTAATCAACCGAGGCATGTTTGCTTTTCTGACTAGAGCTGGCATGTTCTTTTGCAACAATGAGAACATTGACTCTGGTAATGTTGATTACTTTAAAGTAGATGACATGTCTTTGGCCCTCATTACGGCCCTGGCGGAAATCGCGGTGCTAAATGCACCGCGGAGCACGGCGGAAAGCTGCCGATAGCGCCATGGAGGTTGGCGGATTTTCCGCCCCATGCCGACCTTGGCGGGGCGGTAAATCCCCAATCCCCATTTTACCCTTCCCCATTCCCATTTTTGCCCCATAGGGTATAATGGGAGTGGGGAAGGCGTTAATTGCGCCACCGCAAAATACGGTGGCGTAATTAACATCAAGGTCCCGTAGCGCCATGGATTTCTCCGCCCGGAAAAAACAGGCGGAAAACGTTCCATGGCGCTACGGGAACTCGTAGTAGGGCGGACGGGTCCGCCGCGAATAACGCTGGCGTAAACCCACTCCGCCAGGGTCGTAATGAGGGCCTTTGTCTTTTATGGGAAATGCCATGCTGGAACAGAAGGGTTGCTTTGGAGAAGCTAGTGTGAAGATTGTTGGAGGAAAATAAGGAAAAAAACAAAAAAAAATACAAAATAAAAGGCGTTTCTGAAGCATCTGCAAAAAGCTAACCTCAAAGGGGAAATGGGGCACACTATTTAAATTTAAATTCCCCACGCTCAGATTTTTCGATTTGTCCGCGGACACCGCATATGGGATTTTTGAGGTTGAGAGGGATGCTAATGAGACGTAGCACAGCAAGGAATTGGTCAATAGGGTTTACTGGGTGTGATGTGTGAGCAGAGAGTTTGTCAGAAAGTCTTTTTCCTGAGAGGAGAGGAAATAGCTATGGCTGTGTGTTTCAGAAAGCAGATTGTCTGGATTTTGGGAGACTCGTGGATAAATTGGTTGGAGGTGCATGCAGATCGCTGTGGAGTGGCTGCACAACTTGGATTCCCTCATGTGGAAGTGCCCTGGCATGGAGTGCATGGAATGAAGTGGCTGGATTTGGTACCTCTTTGTGCTACTTTGGTGACACAGTGTCATCCAGACAATATTATTATTCATTGTGGAGGAAACAGTTTAGGACATGTCTCTGGAATCTCTTTGCAATTTGCAATGAAAGAAGGACTGCGTTCTTCTTCATTTGGTCCACAAATGGAGAAAGCAAGGCGCAATGTCAACAAGGCTATTTGTGCCTTTTTGAGAGATGTTGGCATGTCCTCTTTTCACAATGAAAATATTATGTTTCGTAGTACACATATTTTTTGCAGAGATGGAGTATATCTTACTTATGCTGGCAATCAGATTTTTCTGCGAAATATACAAAATGCATTGCGACCCTTTTTGGAATTATAGCAATCCATTTTGCAGTAGGTGTTGACCATTTGAAGTTTTCGAAACACAAAAAAACACCACAAAAAAGGCTCTTTTCAGAGCCACCACTTCCTCCCAGAGAAAAGTGCAATGGTTGTTAAAGGGCAGCACTGCACAGATTTTAGATGTCCGTGGACAGTCCGCAGACTTCTAAAAATGCACAGAGCCCTGTGCATTTCATTGACACTTCTCTTTTTGAACTGTGAAAGGCGGCTCTGAAAAGTGCCTTTTTTTTTGGTTTTTGTTGTTTTATATTTTATTTGGTCTTTTAAACACGACACACAAGGAAAGGAAGGTTAAGGAGGGTAAGGAAGGGGCACCAACCACTGGGATAAGAAAGGGCAGGTGGAGAGAGGAAGATGTAGGGTGGGCCTTATTCAGGTAGGTTGCAGTTCTTCTGATGCTCCTTGACCACGGTCTCGAAAGCACTTCCAAGGTTCTCCAACCTGCAGAGTACTGCATCGCATTACATGCACAATACTGTGACCCTCGAAAGATAAGGATCAACAGCATCATGTATGGCCTGCAAGGCTGCTGGAGGGATGCGCTGCCCCAGAGGAGTGTCTCTTGTGGTGGCAGGAGCGGAAACGTAGGATGCTGCAGAGGAACTCAACCTACTAGGTTTATCACAAGGTACAACCTTACGAGTACCCCCACCGTGGAGCAATTTTAGGTGTTGCTTCATTGAGGTAGTACCATAGCTGTACAAATCTGGTTTCCCACAACTCAGCACCATCTTGCACTGATTTCAGGTCACCTTGTGTGCACATGCTTTTGGTACTCCATCAACAGTGGTAAAAGACCTCCACACCCAAGATTCACGGTGAAAACTAGTAGTAGGGACATCCACTAACTCATCCTCTTCATCCTCTTCATCACTCTCCTCTGTATCCTGACGCCTGTTCCCCTCTGCAGGCCCTCGGGCAGGTGTTGGTGTTGGAGGGGTTGGGGGTGTTTCTAGGACAGCAGTAGCACCAGCACCAGCCATGGATGCCATCAGGACAGTTGTTTCAAAGAGCAAGAGCAATCCTATGCAAAAAGGAGCAGTCTGTCCTGGAAGCCCAAAAACAGAATAAGGAGCAGCTCTGGGGTGTGTCCCTTTATAGGGGTGCTTGGGTGCGCTTCACAGACACCCGCGCTGTACCAGAACACTTTGAACACTAAGAAAGGGCTAAAGAAATTCCAGAAAGTATGCAGATCGCCAGGGACATAGTGTAGGACATGTACAAGGGTGAACGTTTTGAGAAAAATACCATGGATTGCTGAAAAAAGCACTGTTTAGGTGTCCGGGGGCCCGGACAGTGTTTGTTACACTTAGTGCGGGTGCGGACACATGATGATGTCGAGGACACGTTGGCAAATGGGACGGCTGTCCGTAGGACACCAAATGCGCGGGGTCGGGTCTACGCATGCGTGCGGCTGTTCTATAGACAGTCTTCCAGTCCCTGAACTAAGTGTGACACAGGTGCGGCGGACAGTTGTTCACAGGCACAATGTTCGTAGGGGCAAGGGTGTGCTACACATGAGCACGGGTATTCTACGGATAGTGTTCAGATCCCCGAACAAAATAAATATGCGTCACAACTTTGCAGACAGGCGGACATGCTATGTGTTCTACGGACATATTCATTCTTGTTACGGACAATGCGAACAGCGGGAATGTTCTTAGGACATTTTATTTTGCAAAACTACGAACATGAGGACATCTTTAGTGTTCTGCGGACACCCCCATTTTGACTACAGCCAATTCGAACAGGTATAGTGTCCTCAGGACACCCACATTTTGGTGAATTGCGGACAGTCGGACATCAACCATTTTCATTGCC